>NC_090786.1:13510000-14150000 GCF_040054535.1 Antennarius striatus | reverse complement strand
TGTCTTTTGAAACTCTCACTTTGCAGACTGGTTACCCTTCTTATATCTGACAATTAGTTGGCATTTTTGTTACATAAAGGCACAAATCAATCACCGGCACATTAGCATACAGTTACAGCATGAATCACTAAAATCTGAAAGTGCTGACAATGCAGAGCTGTTATCAGGTGGTTTGTTTATTAATCCAAAGCTATCTGCAAGTTTAGCAGTCAGTCACAGTTGTTTTCGTTTTCTTCAATTATTTTGTTTTGCAGTTGTAAGAGGGAACATTTTTAATTGCTATTGAGCTCTTTTGGCCCAGTATGTGCAGCATGTGGTCCCGGTTCTTTGAACATTTATTTTTTTTATGCATTTGTGAAAATTAAATGTCATGGCTTTCCTGTAAGTTGGAATATCACTTTAAGTTGTTGCATTTATGTGCAGACAATGGGAGTTCTATACGAAACATGAGATTATTAAATGTGCCACAGAAATGTCTTCTTAGACTAATGGGCTCTTAAAGTATGATCTGTCCCAACACTCTTTGCATTATCTATGCCAGATGTATCTATATTTTATGGATTCCTACATGAAAGACTTCATGTTACGGCTAGAATATGTATGCATAATCGAGAGTAAAGCTTCTTCACTGAGATTTGTCATTAGGTGCATTGCTCAGTTATACATTACTTGATTAAATTGTTAAGTTATGACTAATAGCCATGACATTGTGACTTTTAATGTAAGATAATGCATTGATGTTACAAAGCTCCTAGAAAGAGAAGCAGTGAGATGTTTCACTATAATAACTTTAAGTTTGTGCATAGAAAAAGTGTGAAGGGAGAGCAGCGGAAGATTAAAAATGTGATGGATGATATTTTTTATAGATGGGGACTATGGCCCCCATTTAATGTTAAGAATCAGGTCCCGTCAGGATCAAATCCTATCTTTTAATGTCAGTGCTGATCATCGAAAAAAAGGAATTTGAAAGTGATACAGGATTCTGTCCCTGACAGCAGACCATAAATTGTACAAATTGCGGGAAAAAGCTGAAAAGCATGGCTTGGCTTTTAAACCTGAGCCCTGCAACTATACTGATGCAGTGCAGGAAATGCCATAATGTGATTAAACACAGAGCTTTGGGGGCTTTGAAGGAAAAAAGTCTAATCCGTCTACTGTGGAAAAAGCAAAAGGACATCGTTTTGAAATGGGGGAAAACGCTCCATATCATCTATTCCATGAACATAAAAGATGCTTGAGATTCATGAGGATCTGTATATTTCTTGAAGGAGAGCAGTTTCTCAGGCCACCTTCATGCACAGCTGCTGTAATTGCTTCATAACAATAGTTTTGGTACACGGCTGGATTTACATTTGTTAGATTAATCATGGAAGGTCTCCATGCAGAACCCTTCTGTTTATTAAAACAGATGTATGAGGCACTTTCACGTCTAAAGTATACACTGTAAAAAATAAAATAAAAAAAAATATATAGAAAACTGTAAAATGGTTGACAGCAGAGTTTTCAAATGGATAACTTAAAATTACAGTAAAAAATTACCAGAGCAAATGATATGCAATAAATTTTACACATCATTTTTTATAAACCATTAACATATTAAAGAAATGTCACTAAACATTTGAAACAGTTAAGTTTCACATTTGTGTTCATTAAGGATTTTTATTTGTAAGATATGTTAGTTACAGTAATTTAATATTGAAAAATTGTTTTCATGTACAATAAACAGGAAGTAATATATGAAAACACAGTAGATACATAAAAAAATTGCGAACACATCACCAGCGCATCGCAGAGCCACACGGAAGACAAACAACCACTCACGCACACACTCAAGCCTACGGTCAATTTTGAGTGATCAATTTACCTAAGATGCAGGTTTTTGAAGGCGGAAGGAAGTCGGAGAACCTGGAGAGAACCCACACAGACATGGGGAGAACATAAATAGTCCGCAGAGAAAGGGATCGAACCTGGAACCTTCTTGCTGTGAGGTGACAGAGCCAGCATGCCATCCACATTAAGTTAAAAACGCATCAAATATCAGGTGACTAGTATTTAATTCATGGTACTCCTCCATCTATCTGCAGTAGTTTACTCCTAAAATATTTCCAGTTTCATGCATAATAACCAAATTTTGCTCATTCACATTTAGAAAATTGCACCATCCACCTACAGTTGTTGACTATAAAATTGTGCTTGTAACAAGCATAAAAATGTAACGCAGCACATAAACATGGAATATATATTTTTCTCCATATCAGAATTTTTTCACATTTACATTATCAGAGATACCTGCAGTGTTAACCTGAGAGACACCAGTGTAATACGCATATTGAATGTCCCTATTCTATGTGGTTCACTTGGTTTGTGTTATAATTTTTCGTTAAGGATAAATGGGTGTGGGTTCTCAAGGGTTAAAATAAATTTATTGGACAATGGAAAATGAAGCACTGCATGACAAAATATGTGTGCAGTTGTGGAATTTCTGAAAATATCTGGTGATTCTCTGTTCAAAAAAGGAGCAGTGTTTTAAAATGTAAAAATGTTGTAATACCAAGAGGTCTGTCATACAATTGTGAATAAATTAATGTTCATTTGACATTGAAAAATAGGCATAGTATATCCAAATACACACACACATGCACGCACGCACGCACGCACACACACACACACACACACACACACACACACACACACACACACACACAAATCTCTGTAAACGTGTTTAGTGCCTTATTTTATAAATTTGTCCAGAAAAGTGTTTTATTGCCAAAAGAATTTATGTGTGGAGAAAAACAGGAAATAATATAAAAAGACCTCAAAGGAGTAGTTCATTATTTTAAGGCTGGAACATAAATCATACTTTCAACTCCTGGTGGTAGAAACCACAGCGTCCTGCTCCTCTAATACAGAAACTTTAAGGCCCTCCTCCTAATTTATGCATGGGCACGTGAAACAGCGGACTCACGGGCATGAGGCGGGGAGACGCTGTGGACACGTAGGCAGCGCATCACAGAACCACATGAAAGATGATCAACCACTCACGCACACATTCACACCTATGGACAATTTGGAGCAGAATCCACCTGAAGTGCATGTTATTGGAGGTGGGTGGAAACCGGAGAAAACCCACGCAGACACGGGCAGAAGATACGATCTCCACACAGAACAAGACCTGGAACCGTCTTGCTGTGAGGTGACAGTGCTACCCACTGCGCCATCGTGCTGCAGTGTCAATACTATACTGTGTCTTGAAAAATATATTTTTGAAAAAACATCAATGTTTCTGTCAATAGTTGAGTGCAGTTTGGGTCAGACCTGGAGAAAAAACTGACAACTAACTAGAACGAACAACTGACTAGAGATAACTGGAGGTTTTTGCATTTTAAAATGTATTTCTAGAGAACAAAACAGCACTGTTATATGAGCACAATTTATTTGTGTTTAAGACAATATTTTTTTCAAGCCCTGGTTCTCCTAGTCTACATGTTGGTGTATACTTGAGGAAGGTAGTTAACCCCACCCTGTCCTGGGGTGCCATCAGGGCTGCCAATTGCTCATCAAGATTGGATCAAATGAAGAGAGAAAATATAGGAACATTGCACAAGGTATGGGCGGCACGGTGGCGCAGTGGTTAGCGCTGCTGCCTCACAACACGGCGGACCCGGGTTCGAGTCCCGCTCTGTGCGGAGTTCGCATGCTCTCCCCGTGTCTGCGTGGGTTCTCTCCGGGTTCTCCGGCTTCCTCCCACCTCCAAAAGCATGCGCTTCAGGTTGATTGGCCGGTCCCAAATTGACCATAGGAGTGAGTGTGTGTGTGAATGTATGTTTGTTTGTATGTGGCTCCGCGGTACACTGGCGTCGTGCCCGGAGTGTCCCCCGCCTCACGCCCTGAGACTGCCAGGATAGGCACTGGCTACCCCGCGACCTGCGTTAGCGGATTAAGCGGGTTGGAAAATGAATGAATGAAAAAGGATGCACAAGGTATGTGATAAACAAAGCGTTTAATCTCATATCCAGGCTGTGATAATGAAGCTCTGTAAAAGTTCAGTCAGGAAGATTAACCCTCTGGCACCCACACAACACTTTATTTCTCATGCTATTCAATTATTTACACTTCTTACATAAGCAGAGAGCTTTTGTCCTACTATCTTGAGCTGTCAGTTACCAGGGTCCGGTTCCATAAAGGATGCTAAGAAAAGTGAGGATTAAAGTTCAACACCAGACTTGAATGAGCATAACAAATCAGTGAGGTATGAAGCTGGTGCACAAAACATAATTCTTGCAATTCCGGCCATCCGAGCCAAACTCCACTAGTTAAATAAGATGATCTTGAGTGCAAGCTATTTCTAAGCAGCCTGTAAGGCCAAAGGTGGATCGTAGCAAAGATCAGCAGTTGAGAACAACTAGAGTGAAAGAGGAAAATATTATTAACATCCATAATATTTTTATAGTTTTTTTGACATCCACATTTTTTTCCAATAAATATCTGAGTAATTTTCTTTTAAGAGAGGCTCAGGGGTTATTCTGCAAGCAACATATCTTACAATGTTTATCATAGTTTTCAAAGACATACATACCCGTGCAGTAGAGATGCCATTATTACCAAGCAGGCGGAGCAGCCAGCTAGCTAAGCTGTGGTTATGGCCAAAAACATGTTATCTCAGCCCACAGTTCAAAATCCCTAATTGCTTCTTAGCTACACTCAAAGAGACGACTCTGTATACTGACATAGAGAGACATTTTAAGCGTTTAACCACATTTGATACTTAAGTATAGATTTGAATAGAGATAGCTATTGCACAAAATACATCACAAGTCATTCATACTGACTGCAGATCTCTATTTACACTCTTCAACTTCATTTTTGAATGTTGAGTCTAAAACATTGATTTTCAGCTGCTGCTCTTTGTGTAAATAGCCCCCATACACAGTTGTTGCATTGTGAAACTAGAGACAGACATCGAGCGGTTACTCAGCCACTCAGACTGAGTGGACTCTCAGACTAAGTGGTTTCTGCTAAAAGTATCCCTTTTCAAACTTTTCTATCTAATAGCCTACCAAAATTCTTGATTATCATCATCCTTAAATCAGAAATGTCTTTGTTCAAACGGAGGGTAATTCATTATGCATGCACCTCATTCTTCAAGACATGTAAGTGTGTGTGTGTGTGTGTGTGTGTGTGTGTGTGTGTGTGTGTGTGTGTGTGTGTGTGTGTGTGTGTGTCTGTGTCTGTGTCTGTGTCTGTGTGTCTGTGTGTTATTGATAACATTATTAACATTATTTTAACATACTATTGTGTGGGGTTCCCTTGAGGAGTGGATGACCTCATGGCAGGTCCTCGGGAAGAGTAGTGTAGTGTTGTTGTCATATACACAGGAATATCCACGAGCAGAATCAGCTGTTTCAAGTATTTGTTTGTGCTGTAAAAGTTATTTTGAGATACCTTTTTGCAAAACAGTGAACTTCTATTTGGAGACTATTTTCAGCTCCACTTTTATGAATCACAACGGCACCTGATAAAGGTCTGAGGTTGTGCAATGAGTGCAGATCACAGAAGAGCTAATAAATTTTTTCTTCAAGCTAAAGATAAAATGACGGGAAAGTGACGGGGGTCATGACTGTAATTATATGGGAAAATTCTCCTAAAATTTGTCACCTTGAGAGCTGGTTTCAAGTAATATCAGTAAAGGGAGTCCAGGCCTGCCTTTCAAAAATAATACTAATGTTCATAAATTCATTCCATACAGCTAGTGTAGTGTCATCATACATGTGCTTCGTGAATAGAAATTAAATTGAAAATGTGATACGCTCATTCGTGAAAATCTATTTGTATGCAGTAGTTTTCACTGTATTTACTTCCACATAAACTTACCAAGATCAAGGTCTCACTCTTTGATTCACAAACCACACAGAAAAAATGGCCCTGAAAAAATCAAGTGGAGAGTAACAATAATTAATAAATAAAACCAAAGTACTGTATGGACTAAAATAACTTTCTTTAACACTCATAGCAAACTAATGATAGTTATCCATCTCTGACTAGGTCAAGGTTAAAATTTTAAGAAAAATCATTTTGATGACACATTTCAGTAACCAGGAAATTTCTTCAATATCACAAAAAAAAACAATTTGAAAAATAGTTTGATAATTTTTACTGTACACACTTTCTTAATGAATAATTTTTGGAAAAAAATTGTAATTGCTGTCATTTGGCATGGATTTCATTTATCGTGACCAAGAATATACAAATATTGCATCATATTTAATATAACATATATATTTATATTTAATCATTTTAGGGTCAAATCTATTGATTAAAAATGCACAGGTATTTTGATGTTTCAGGGAAAAGAAAAAGTCTGTAAAATGATTCATGACATTTCTTGTAAAATTCAATTTTCATGGTGTATAATAGAATAAAAAACTTGTGCATATGCATAATGGTTTCTGGTGAATTGTGAGGGACCCGAGGCATCTGAAAGGAAGGAAACAGGCAATTGTAGCTACATTTAAAGTAAAATCCTGAAAGTAATAAATTATATGTTATAAATAATGCTTCCTTGCGCTTCGACTCAGCCATTATGACAAACACTGACATTTAGTGTCACTGGTGTTGAAACAAATCTCCTCACAATTACGGCATGTCATTGAAAATTACATTCAACCATGAGGCAATCTGAATAAATATAAAATAAAAACAGTGACCAGAAGTGTAAAAACAATAGTACATGCTGATTAAATATGCATTTGTAGAATGAAGTGGAAAGCAGCATTTATTTGCTGAGACAAAGGGCTGCAAATCTCATTTTCCTCCCCATTCTGTTGTGCATGGAGCCATTCTCAGGCGGCTCCCTGTGAAGATCAGTCACTGTCAGGGGACATACAGGTTGTCAATTGATAATGAAGCACAGTGCTAAGGGCCTTTAGGTTCTCTCTGTCCTAATTACAATGAGCGAGGACTCTCCACCCTTGTCCTAACATTTGATTTATTTCCTCTACATTGTGAGAAAGGACCATTGTTAAGTATTTCCACAGATGCATGTCAACTAGGAGAGTCAAGCTTTTCTTTAATTAGGAGGCAGATTTCTTACATATTGTACCATATTGTGTCAAATCTAAAATTGGCTTGTGTTGCAGGATAAAACACTTATCAGAGCTTGAGGACTATTTTGTAATGTCCTAAGTCAGCAGACACTAAATAAAAACTTTGGTTTTCCCATCAGAATACAACTGCAGTCCTGTTTCTCCACAGTGAGCTCCTATTTTCAAGATTGAAACAAACAAATGTACGGTAATTTTAATAAAAATACTGTAACATACATGTAGAATGTAGATATAGCCTGAACTTACTGTACTGGCTTTGTCGTGCCTTGCAACCATATCTTACTGTTTTCTTCTACGGAGAGAATTAGATAAACTTGGTGTAATAATCTAACTTTTCTTCTCTGTTATTTATCACCACACATTTACAGTCTTATAAAGTTGTAGTTAGTCTAAAAGCTATGATGGGATGCTAAACCCAATGGGCATTTTCAAAAGCTTTTTCAACCTGAATATGTTTGATATGTTTATTTCAGTTGAGCTAAATGTATATTCAGGCCTTTTAAATCACCTCAGTTTAACAATATTTGTAAAGAAAACCCATCACCTAATTACCTACCCATCAATAATCAACATCACATTTATTACCTTGATTTCATTTTCAAGTTGTGTTTACTTTTTTCTGGACTGGAACCAACATTTTTCGAAGAACACCTTTCTTTCTGCTTGGACAGATAACCAGCAATAAGACTTTTTCTTCAAATGTCTTCCTTCAAATGTTTTTATATTTTATCTGCTTTGTTTGGCATCACAGAGCCGCTTCGGTTTGTGCGTTCACAGCATATCCAGTCTTCCATAATGTTAAGAGGCATTATGTTCTGTATGACTTCTTGTTGTTCCTGCGCACCTGAACATGTTACTACATCACACAATTCACTAACACACATTGGTGCCTGTTTTGGTGCTCTGACTACCTTCCATGATGTCACAGAGGACGACCTAGCCCCTAATTGTACCGTCATTGCATTCAGTCAGTTTGTTGGAGCGATATAAAGACACAACAGGCTCAGAATGAAAACTCTGTTTGAATCGGGCTATTACGTGATCATGTGACCCAGGGTGCTGGGTTCTTTTCTTCTGGTCCTGCTGTACCTGTGTTTTCTGTACCAGATGTGGGGAAATGACTGTCAGCAATTTTTGTCAGGCTTTTATGCCTTTCATGCCTGGGGGATGAAGTCAAGAAGCCTTTGGGAAATCCTTTGTATTAGCTCTCTCATGCAGAGGGTGATCAGAAGGACCCATGATGGGCAAATATTAATAAGACATTTTGGGTCTATCTACTGATATGCCTACCACAGGAAATTGTGCAGCCTAATGCACAATGTTCTATCGCTGGTACATGGACCCTGCTGTGTCCACCGCCTCACATGAATTCACTTATTCTCCAAATGTTAATGGATGGGGATTGGGCTCTCAGCATGCTTTACAGTTAGGCCAGTGCTGCCGTATTCCATCCTGACACAAGTGTTTCAGTAACAGATATATGTTTTAGCATTCTCTGACAAAGCATTGAGGCAAACAGAGACAGACCAGTGTCACACATCCTGTCCTCAGTGGGCTTTGTGTGAGCTGATTGAAGATCACTTTGAGCTGCTGGATTAGGTTCTGTGTCTCTGTCAGACAAAATGGTTCTTCTATGATGTTAGCAGAAAGAGTCAAAATTTTATCTGCTGCACTTTAGCGTCTCAGGATAAAAGATGTTGCCAACTTGGTTATTTTACACCTTAGCTTTTAAACATAAAGGCGTTCAAAGTTATATCGAGACTATCCACGTTGAATGGGTGCCTCATCCTCTTCACAGCTGCCTTCCATCATTTATGGTTTGTTTGTGGTCTACACTTATCGTTTTCAGGGGCTCCCCCTGTCTGCACAGCTCTGGTTCCACTGGCTGTGTGAGACCATTTTACCGCCTTATCTCTCCTCTGGAATGGATCCCAGTGAAGGCATCATCTCACACCCAACCAGAGGAATTTTCTGTGGCTTTTGAATGAAGTGACAGTGAAAGACATACACATTTTAGCTTCTGCTCTTTTCACTGTTATTCATTCATTTTTATTTATGGGATATTGGCATCTCTTTGTCCCAATACGTAATGAGTGTTTTGTTTGAACGGAAGAATTTAACGCTCTCTCTCGCCTGCCTGTTGGGACTTTGAGTGGTGTTTTTCTCTACCACTAATCCACGTTGGACTTTTACTATGAGTAACCTTCATCTTCACTTCCTCATGGCGGGAGGTCTTAAAAAATGGATCACACTGAGACTGCCATATCCCTGGATGTTGCATGAAAGATGAAGCACACATCAAACACACAGTCCTGGTGCTCTACACACATCCACGACACAGACAGAGACAGCAATATAACTTGTGGCTGCTTAGCCTAAATATTCAATAACAGATCTTACACTTTATTGCCTGGGGACTACTATTATTGTTGGGTAGCATTCTCACAAATAGGCAATTTTAAGATTATTGAATAAATGACATCCGTATTACAAAGAACAGTACGCCCTCGTTCTTTATGGTTAATGCGTTCCAGGAACCTAGCATGATTAAGGAATCCTCGTTCGAGATTGCGATCTTTTGATCTTATTATTTATGGTAATTTAAATGTTTATGACCCTCCCCATACTGATATTAAACCACCTTCTGTCTGTATTACCTTTTCCCACACTCTTATCGACTGTTTCAAGCACTTTTGTGTCTCACGAAAATTCGAGACTGACTTCCAGATGCTGTTAGCCAATAGCATGCGTGTATGGTGACTGCCGACCAAAAATCGCCAATGAGGTGGAGTCAAGAGGGTTGATGCGCAAATAAGCGAGGGCGCACTGTACTGATTCACATTGTATCAGCTAGTGTCAGTAGTGGGTAAGAGACATCGACACAACTAAATGACAACAGATCTTAATTCAATGTAAAGCTGATCAGAACATGCAACTGACCTGATCAAATATACGCTCAAACACACGAAAAAAAAATTGTCAAAAAAAGTTGTTGTTGGTTGTAATATTTTCACGGTCTTGGACATGACACTACGCTAATGTGTTTTGATCATTTTTCCTATGCTCAGCCACTCACTGCATTTAAAAATTCTTCACCAAATTTTCCCATTGCTGTAAAATATTTATATAGTGTGTTTGGGGTTTTTTTATTTGTTTGACACCAATAACATGTGAAATGCATGGTGCTTTCAGGAAACTGTGTAAGCAATGTAGTAAGTAACAACAGAAGGAACGAAATAGGCAATCGTGCAATTTCTCATTTTTCTTAAGGCAGATCATACACTGAAATGGTATACTACAGCCATCTACTGTTTCTGATTGGTGTCCTGCACCACTTCTTAAAATTTTTCATTTATTATATTGCAAATATTGCTTGGGCGAAACAAATCTACTCTCCGATTCCAAGGAGAATCGCTGCAAAGTAATATTAATTTAGATACAGATGCAGAACCCTTGCATGTACCATCACACAGTTGCATGGGTTATATATGATGTATGAATAATGCTGCCAATCCTTGAGCTCTATAATTTGATATGGTTGTAATACCTTTTGAAACATACAAACATGTAATTCCTGTTTCAAATGGCTGATTGTCATAGAAAGGCGAACTGCTGGTCTTGACAGATGTGCACTAGTGTATTGGATATCTATTGAATTCATAAAATCACCCTTTAAATAAAAAAACTTTGTCATGTTTTTATACAGCTTCTCGTAGATGTCGGTCAATTTTTTTTATATTACTTTCAACTGAAATTCATCTCTTGATTACTTTGCATTCAGTGGACCAGTGCAAAGCGATCTGTCATAAGGGATTCCTAACAAAACTGTCAATTACTGAGATACGCAGGGCTCTGACTCTGCCTTTGTGGGGAAAGACTCATGCAAGAAACTGAAAAGTATTCGATCCTCTGAACAACTTAATCCCTGACATAATCCCTACCTTTAATTTAGTTGAATACATGTTCACAAAACTAATGCCACAAAAGAACCAGCACAAAAGTACTTGTATCAGCAATCCTGACAGCCAGGGAAGAGTCTGTACAAGTGCAGTAAATCAGTCATTTATTGTGTGCAACTGCACTCATTGTCCCTTACAATGATGCATCAGTGCCAGTCACAAAGCATAATGTAGACCAACTCCCACTCTAAAGGAAGATACCTTATTTTCGGAAGTAAATATGAGGGAATAATGCATGAGCCCTCATCTGATATAAAGCAGCTTTATTTAGGATTTCTACAGATTCTATTCATCCAGCCATCCGTTTTCTTGTAGATGAGACTCTCACTATCACCTTCAGCAGCTTATCCACCTTGCGGGTCATGGTTCTGCTCGAGCCTATCCCAGCTTGCTACGGGTGAAACCCAGGACACACCCCAGACAAGACGCCAGCTCATTGCAGAACCAACATTCAGTTCAATTTATTTAAACTGCAATTACAGTCAGCCTCTATTCTAATCAGCCTCTGGGTTGTTGGGGGTTTTTTTGATGGAAAGGCTCTTCTTACATTTGTAGTTTTATTTAACAGCGATGTATCCTTTATAACGGAAATCAACAAGTACGAACTAATAGTCTTGAAGATATTTTCCAAAACCCCATCGACTGCGACAGATCTTTTGGTGGTGGAAGAATGTACTGTGCCTCTACTCAGATCATTTACGGGAAAGGAAAAAGGCACTTTTACTTTTCTTGAGTATTTCTAATTGATGTTACATCTTAATATTCATACATGCACTACACTGCATCTCAGAGAGAAATATTGTCACACTGCCACCAGTTAAACCACCAAGTAGTATTTAAAGCAGCTAAGATGAGGCCAATCTCAAACAAAATTCAACTGGAGAATTCAGCGTACACATTTATGAACTAGTCTGGTAAAGGATCTGACCTCTTCTTCCATCACTCTCCAATGCCAGTTTAATAGCTACATTAAAGTTTTCATTCTTTCCAACAATGAGGGAAATAAACCTGTCACAACACTATAAAGTGTCTGGAAAGAGAACAGACACTAAACGTGGATTAGATAAGACGACAGTAACTTCCAAAACAGTGCCGCTGAAAAGGAGACAGGAATCCGAGTTGGAGGTGGTAGAAATTAAAATTTTGAGGTTCTCTTTAGTAGTGACCAGTTTGAATAGTATCAGAAATGAGTTCATCAAAGAAACAGCCAAGGTGAGATGTTTTGGAGACAAATTTACAGAGGGCAAACTTTGATGATTTTGACACGTCCAGAGGAGAGATCCTGACTATATTAATGAAAGGGTGTTGAGGATGGAGCTACCAGGCAAGAGTACAAGAAGAAGGCCAAAGAGAAGGATGGATGGATGGAGTGAGGGAAGATATGGGGGCAGTTGGTGTTAGAGAGGAGGATGCAGAAGGCTGACATAGCAGAAAGGAAAAGAAGAAGACGGAGACAGCGACTTCCAACATATGTCAAGAGATGTGAACGTGAGGTTTACTCAGTTTAGATTGATAAATTTACTCTCAGCCTGCTTATACTGGACCTGTGGTAACATACACAAGGTTATGGTTTTGTACATTCTGATCAGTCTGATCTGCACTCCGTCGGAAATGACGAGGAGGGCACCGGTACTATTGTTGTGTCTTTGCTCTGAAATACTCTGTCAGTTCTGGAATGAGCTTCATTTTTTTGCATTAGGGATATCCTAAACATGCAATTTGTCCTCTAAGGAGATCTTTATACTATGAAGATATAAGTGTTTTCTGCTAATACTAATGACCGCAAATATCATCAGCTGTCAAATCCTTGTGAGAAACTGGAAGACGCCTCAAGACATGACAGGAATTAGAAAAAGTGACTGCATAAAGCAGTGTGAAAGTCATTTAAGATGCCGGAGAGAGCAAAAAAGCATATCTTGAGGGAGACATATACATTATTTAATTAAAGTGAGAATAGGAATATAATATGCAAGAATTGTGATGTCTTTTTGGTGATAGCTTTGTAAGAAAGCCACTCTAACTTGCAGGTTTCCCCCTCTTGTTTTTGTTGTGGGTCGGACTGGAACAGGGGATCTGAGTTGGTTTTGAATATGAATATGTGTAGAACAAAGCTGACCTGATTCCTAATTGTAATATTCACACTGAGTGTTTTATGTTTCTCTTTGTGACTATAAGGATAGTTCTGTTTCATCCTCCCACTGAACTTGTAAAAAAGACCCCTTTTTGATGGAGGGGGGAAGTTGGTGAATATACAGTTCTGCTTGGAGGTGGACCGAGTTTTGATGATGGTGAGAGTGCAAACAGCAAGGGGGAGGGCATAAAGGCTGCGTTCAGACTGCTGACATATTGGAAACCAGTCAAATTGCCGTTCATATTCGATTTTTAGGGCTTACTGTCCACACTGGTCTTAGCAAGTGTCCAATTGGGATCTTGCACTGTTCAGACTGGATGACATTATTGGCCGATCTGACAGGTTGCCGTAGCAACAACATCGGAACGGAGACATCCTCCATGCTCCCTAATGTGCATTGGCTATTGTGGCGCACAGAGTGACGTCACGGATTGTCAAATCTGATTGGTGTGTTTGGAGCTGTTCAGACTGAGAGGCATCTGTCCAAATGCGACTTGAAACTACCTCCCGAATGTGGTTTCAACCCATCTTGCAAAAATCAGATTTTATGTGGTCTGTGACTGTTGGACTACAAAAGAGCCATCCGCATCTAATCTGGATGGGCTAAAAATCGGATTTTGGCTGCCAGTCTGAACACAGCTTAAGTGTTAGGTGAAGTAACAGCACTAAGCTAAAAATGATCTTTAATGGCATAATGAGAAAGGTTTATTATATCAACTTAAAAACTACAAATACAACAAAAAAGAACAAGATTCTGACAAAAAATTAACCTTCATAAGAAAATTTGCCTATAAATATTCAGATTTTTCTGTTTGCCATAGAAAGTTGATTTCAAAGTTCATTTGACTGCAGAGTATTTACATCCAAAAGTAAATAATAATAAATGAAGGATGTATATCTAAATCCTATATGGAAATGGATATGTAAACATGGATGGATGGATGGATGGATGGATGGATGGATGGATGGATGGATGGATGGATGGATGGATGGATGGATGGACAGACATAAACTGATGTGATTAATTATTGTTAGGCTGTCTGTGTACATGATTGTGGATGTTGGCCTTTGCCAGGGCTTTATCACCAATTCTGTTTGTTATTTTCATGGACAGGATATCGATGCATAGTCATGGTGAGGAGGGTTTGCAGTTTGGTGGGCTGATTATTGCATTGTTGCTTTTTGCAGATGACGTTGTCCTGTTTGCCTCATCGGCCTGTTACTTGCAACGCTCACTGGCCCGGTTTGCAGACGAGTGTAATGCAGCGGGAATGAGAATCAGCGCCTCCAAATTTCAGACCATGGTCCTTTGCAGGAAACCGGTGGATTGCCTTCTCTTAGTGGGGAATTAGGTCCTGCCTCAATTGGGTAGTTTAAGTATCTTGGGGTCCTGCTTAGGAGTGAGGGAACAATGGAACATCAGATTGGATGGAAAATTGGGGCAGCAGGAGCGGTATTGTAGTAGCTTTACTGCACTGTTGTAACGAAGAGGGAGCTAAGCCTCCAGGCACACCTCTCCATCTACCGTTCAATCTTCGGTCCTACCCTCACCTATGGTCATGAGCGATGGGTCATGACCAAAAGAACGAGATCGTGGATACAAGCGGCTGAAATGAGCTTTCTCAGGTGGATAACTGGTGTCTCCCTTAGAGATAGGTTGAAAAACACTGATATTCGCGAGGGCCCAGAGTAGAGTCGCTGCTCCTTCACGTGGAAAGGAGTCAGCTGAGGTGGTTTGGGCATTTGGTGCGGATGCCTCCAGGTCGCCTCCCTTGGGAGGTGTTTCTGGCACGTCCAGCTGGGAGGAGACCTCTAGGAAGACCCAGGACCAGGTGGAGGGATTATATCTCAACACAACCCCAGTCAGAGCTGATGGATCTGGCCAGGAATAATGGGGCTCACTGTTGAAGCTGCTGCCCCTGCGACCCAACTACGGATAAGCGGTAAAAGATGGATGGATGGATGGACGGGCGGACGGACGGACGGACGGATGGATATGTACCGGGGTGTTTCCTGTTTCATGGTAACATTTTGAAAACAATGCATCTTCAACCAGTAAAGCCTGGACCTTGAAATAATTGTCAGAAAAATATTCTTTTAAACTGATGTTTATTGAACCTTCTGACAAATTTGTACAAAAATAAATTCTATACAAATTTGCATTTATGATAAATTTGGATGTGTCTAATTGTGTACATCAGGTTTTATCAAAAAATAATAGTAAACTTTTTAAGGTCTCGAACCCCTGTAAAGCCAAACGTATCAAATATGGCTTTACAGGGCTAAAACTGCTCTGTAATAAATTCTTGTTTTGTTGATAGAAATCTGGTAGTTTTTGATAAATGCAGTCCCAAAGACCTCCTTCAAAACAAAAGCACAGCCTGAGAGTTATCTGATTGACAAAACCCAAGGCCAAAAAAAAAAAAAAATCCAAGCAATCATCTCTCATAAAACCGACTTCTGTCAGCATGCAGTCAGAGCTGAATGCAACTCCGATGTGCTTTTCAACATTTTGAGCAACTCCTTTCTTCTCTTATCTGAGTTTTTGCTATTTCAAGAAATCCAGCTAACCTCCATCCAGTGGAAAATACAGCCATGAGTCAAACAGCGATACAAAAAAAATGAATAGCTGCAACAACTGGATCAGTGTCTAGTCGTCAGCAGAGAACTGATGGCCCTGACCTGATGATAATACGTGAACATTGGCCAGTCCATTCAAGCTGCTCTCTTAGATCTCCTTCTAAACAAGCTATGGTGTTTACTTGAATGCCTCCAAAAACCAGTTATTCATACAATTGCTTTCAGAACAGAGGACGCTGTGGAACATGGAATTCTCTAACTGGATTTACAGACTGCAGATGTTTTAAAGCAGCTTATTATCATTATGTAATTACATTACATTGGATATTGAAAACATTGAAAATATCCACATCACATTCAGCATAGGGTCTAAAGCACAGTCATCTTGCATTCTGTGTTCTATGCGGTAGAATACTACAAAGAACAGTAAAAAAAGGTTGTTTACTTTACAAGTATACAGGTCTTTTATATTCTAATGCAATAAGCAGCACTTACAGATGGCAATATTAGAGGAGAGATCATCTGGAAAGTTTCTGTACAACTGCACATTTGTGTTACACACAGTTTGACATTTTTATTGTTTTCCTCCATGAATGTTTGGAACTGATGGCTTTTTGTGCGTCTTTCTCGAGTACCTACTCCATCCTCTTTGCAGTTGGAGATACTTTCAAAGAGGTTTCTCGAGTGAAGCATACCCCCTGTGAGCTTTACTCACTGATCTCTGTTGGACATGAATTAATTATCTGTTTCTCCTCCTATTATGGAGTTGAAGTCATGGATGTCGCCTGTGGAGCTATGGAAGTATCGATTGTTGAGTGGGTGAAGATGAGGAGACAAGTCAGCTTCATCGCTTCCTTCTTGTTTCCTCACAGGGCTATGATGATGGCTGCGGTGGAGAGTATGACAACGAGAGTTATGAAACCTACGAAGATAACTACATCAGTCAATCGAAGAGGTGTTGTTTGCACTCACACAAGAACACTGCATAAATAACAAAATGTCCTCAGTCAATTTTCCAATCACCATCTGTCTACTGTTGCCTATAATACAGCGTTTGAAATGTTTACTCTGAGCAGCTGTCTCGTGGGCTGTCACTGCAGTGTGTTATAGCGTTAACATATGTTCATTAATAATACAGTTGGAAGCTAAATTTATTCAGACCCCATTGCATATTAGTTTTATTGGCAAAATACTATTTATCAGCTGCTGGCAATTGTCAAATCACACAAGAACAGTTTAAATGGCTCATACAACAGATTTCAATAATTTTTTCCCACATTCAAAACAAAATGCTACTTTTACTGATTACTGCAGTCTCAGACTTATTCAACCCCCTTATTCAGACATTAAAACACTGCCAATCTTCACAGATTGACTTTAGTAGTTGGGTCCCAAAATCTTTTCTCTTAACGCTTAAATTTATATCACGACTACAAGACAAAACTCTAGGATAATCAAGAATTTGACTCTAGTAGTTCACAACCATCTAGATAAGGAGTTTTTGACCCAGAAGTTTGTTCTTCTGGGGCCAATGCACCACCTGTAAGTACTCTACTGTATATATGAAGCACATTGTGAAATGACCACCTTACCTACAATGAAAAAGTGCTGTAGCTTGATGATGGATTGGGGCTGCTTTGTTTTGTCCGACTCACTCTTCACTTTGTGGAGAGTGAGATGGATTCCATTGAGGATGAGGAAATCCTTGAGGAAAACATCTCCCCACCTGTGAGGAAGCTGAAGCTTGGGAATCAGTGGACTTTCCAAAAGTACATTGATCTCAGAAGCCCTGGATGATTCTAGAGTAGCCGTCAGTCATCTGACTTGAATCCTACAGATAATCTCTGATGGAATTTGAAGAACGAGATTGCAGCATATAACCTGTGAATATTACAGAACTGGTGGTTTTTGTTCATAACAAAGGAGCTAAGATTCCTCAGGAATGCTGCCAGAAACTAGGGTCTGCTTGATGTGTCTCACATTTACAGCAGATCATAAAGTGTCTGTAGATGCTTGTTAAGTGTTGAATCGTTTTTAGATGACAGAAGTCAGTAAAAGCAGAATTCTGTGTTACATTTGCGAAAACACATTATTTTTGACAACGTATGTGACAACTTTCCAATGTGATGTTTTTTTAGAAACAGCTGCCAAATAGTACGGTAGATAAATAGCTTCTAAAAGTGAATAGATATGCTTTGTTTAATTGGTGATAATCCTGGTCATGGATATTTTCAGATTTACTAAAAAAAAACAGTGACCTCTTCCTAATAACAAGATATTTAAGGCCTGACATATCTTGTTTCTCTGAAATACTACAGTTAACCATGCATACCATCCTGCTGCCATAAATACTCAGGGGACCAAATGTGTATCAATCCATTACAGAAAACAGACACCAACAAATACATTTTTATGGAGAATTAGTATTTTATGAAGGTCTATTTTTTCATTGGGAACCAGTGAGCTTCATGCTGGGTGACACAGATGGTGTGGCAGTTTGGAAGTCCTGAAAGGTGGAAGAACATGTTAGGTTTTTTATGGTGTATTTGGGTGATCATAAATGTATGCAATAATGCCAACCTCATTTGAAACATTGCTCTACCCTTCCCTATTTTACACAAACTAAATGATACATAAAAGCAGCTCATTATTCTTTATATTGACTGCTGTCTCTCCTCTTGTCTTACATAGCATTTCCGAATATTATGAATACGGACATGGAAACAGTGATGAATCTTACAACAATTATGGTAAGAACAGCTTATATTATGCTTGGCTGAACAACTGGTGTTTTCTCTTTTTCATTTGTATAACCACATCAGCCATTAGCACACATTCAGTGTTTCCAGGAGCGCGGCATCTGTGTCCTTGGACACAAATTTCCACTTTCATTCTTTCTCTCTCTGCTGTTTCACATTATAGCATATGTGTAAAAATCCTATTGACACTGTTACAAATGAAAAAATCTTTAAAAATAATGTGACAACACAGTGACTGGGAAATTAAATATTTCCCAGTCACTAAATGTGACAATTTCTCAACAGAGCATCTCAAATGTAAGAATTTACTGATATCCTGATCCTTTATCCTGGAATTGTTGGCAGTCAGGAAATTTGAGGATGACACCGTTATGATATTATATTTTACAGAATTATTTTACAGATTTTTTTGGAACAAATCATTACTCAAAAGACTTAATTACTAGTTGGAGCCCATAATTCAATGTTCTGTCCATGTAACTGCTGTAAGTCAGTAATATTTCATAAAATCAATAACAACTCACTTCTGTTGATATATGTAATTAGTTACATATGTTGGATTAGTTATGATTTTAAAAAAAACATTTTGGAGGCATCCTTGGCATCATTGAGTAGAACAGTAAGTGTGCCAATGGAAGCTCAAGAGGAAAACCAATGCCCATGGTAAAGGTGGTGTTTTGCATTTTGGACATCTGCCATCATTGGCTTATTCCACAAAATCTGTTGCTATCAACAGAGCAGCTGCTGCTGTCCACATAAAACCGCTGGAAAAGGAAAATCCTCTATCTCCAAAACACCAGTTGCAAGTGTCACAAACAAAAGACTCTTCATATTTTCTCAAGCCATTGAATAATGTAACACATGTTAATCTTTGATTTAATCAAAAATGTTTAAATGACCAAAAATGTAGTCATGAGTTTGTGGCATGACATCAGCGATAAGCTGGTTGCCACAATGACTTTGCATGCTCATTCATTTTCAGCACAATGAATGGTGCACTGGGGTGTTGAGGTCGGAACAAACCAAAAATCCAGGGCTAATGATTTGATTTTCTGCCCCATAAACACTTTCTTATTTGGAAGCAGTGAAACGTGCCACACAGCAGCATTCACCATCTTTATGTAATTTTACTTTATGAGGAAGGAGCTTCCATCATATCTCAGTGCTGGTCCAACAGAGGCCAGAGATCACATGAAATTAATTTTGTGTGGAGAAAAGCCTTTACTGTACTTTGCCAGTTTGCTCGCTTGAATTTTCATGCCTTCTGTTTAATGAACTGTGACGGGATGTTATACGGTACATAAGCACATCAATGTCTTCAGTGCAACAAATGCAGCAGCTTTCCATTTCATATTTTTTTAACTGTTGGTTTTGCAGAAGAGGAGTGGGGATCTAACCGACCAGGCCTCAAAGCCCCGGCTTTACGGCTGACAAGAGGGGGCTACAGAAAACATCCATATGGTAGATACTGAAGTTGCTCCAGATATGTAACCTCTGATTTCAAAATATTTCTATATTTTTCAAATTCTTCATAAAAATGTCGTAACATAGAGTATCCCTTTTTCTTCATCTCCTTCAGAAACTGAAATAAAGCGTAGCTCCATAAAAATCATAAATCCACAAACTTTAACGATGTTCCAGTATGTCTTTATTTGCACAGAGATTTTTTTTAATAATTACACAGAGGAAATTAAATGTGACACTCCTCCATGTAAGGAAAGTTGTTCATAAAATTGTCAATAATTTCTCTTCATTCTACTCATATTCGCCCAAAAATCAGTTGATTAGTTAATTTTTGCAGATTTGCCCTTTTCAACAAACTTGTTTCCATTTTTTTTGCCTTTAAAGCAGTGATTCTAAATGTTTGCTGGTGCAGTATTATATTTTTATCCTTCAATTAGACTACTGTGTCTGGTTCGGCATAATTTCTTCTTATTGGACCACAGTCCATGAAAGTTCTGCGTCATTCACTATATATTCTAAGCCCACACTGTAGGTAACTTTACTGATCTGTTTGTCAGCACCATCACGTTTCTGTCTTACTTCATGTGACACGACTCTGAACACATCTTCCAAGTTGTCAGGCTAAAGGACTGAGAAAAAAAAGGACATGCTTGTGTTCTTATCAGAGTTGGTATCATTGTCAGCAGTTATGACATGACAACTAGAAAACACACAAGTAAACATCTCAGTTGTCTTTTATTTTCTTGCCTGGCAGAATGTTTCTCCTGGGAGATATTGTCCTGTGGACCTGGAATTACCTACAAATCTGACTGACTGTGGGTAATTCAGAATGACTTAACTAGGTGGAAATGCAGAGCAAATACGATGTCATGTATAGTAGGGTTTTTTTTTAATTTTCACTGCTGTTCGCTGACTGGTCTGGTAGTAGGTGGATCATTTAAAGATTAATTCATCACTGAAAACAACTGTTTGAGAAGTTAATTTAACTTAACAAAAGATGTCTCCTATCACATGATGCTTGTTCCCAATGTACAACATTTTATAAAGACGCAATTTTTATGAATGACTTTAAACTGAGTTTAAACTGTTCTATACTGTAGAGGTACTACTGCAGTAGTACCTTTCTTTAGACTTTGGTAACACGGATGCTGGAGAGGGAAGTGGGCAACGATTAAATAAAGCTGAATCTTCAAACAGTTATCAAATAACAGCAATAAAGCTGCAAAATTTCCATTACAAACTGCTTCAAAGGCAACAAATGGAAACCAAACCCTCTCCAGGGACCCAAATAAATTGACCCTGACATTCTTATAACAGAGGTTAATGTTTAGAAATATAAATCAAACCTAAAGTGTCCCATGCCTGACTGCTGGATGACACTCTGGGTCAAAGTTTGTGGCGTTGATTCCACAGACTTCAGTTAACTTTGTGCTTTAAATGATGCAAATGGTGAGATCATAATTGTGCAAAACACATTTTCTTGTTTGGATTGAAAGCAGTCAAAAATTTACAGTGTGTAATTCCTATTGCGTGCTTTGTTTTGTGTGTAATCTGTATTTGTATATAAAGCATTTAATAAAAACAACATAAACCTCTACAGTGTGTAAGACTCTCTAAATAGGTGGCTGCTGAGCTATAAATTGATATTTTTATCTTCATTTCATTAACACAGCTGACACCAAGACCATTTAACATGTGCTTCCAGGTAACGGTTAACTCACTTCGTAAAGAGTGTCCAAATGTCTCCAAATGACTATCTGTTAAATCATTTATATTCCTGCTCGACCGTCCCTCGAATATTTGATCACTTTCTTATTTATAAACTAATACATTTCTTCTCTTAATCCATTTTCTGAAGTTTTATATCATTAAACAGACACTGATTGACTCTGAGAATGATATGGAGTTAAAAGAGGTAAGAAGCCCTCATATATTATCATAATAATGCCTCAGAAAGGCTCAGAGTTGGAGCCTGGCTGCTGAACAGCATAATGATCCATGTAGGATATAGATATTCAGCCTGTGGTAGTGTGTTATTGATGAGTGAAATAATGGCAGTGGATTTTACCTGCCACTAATCAATGTCTCTGCTAATCTCTCTCTGCATTTTTGTATAGGACTTTGTCCATGCGCTGCAATTTTACTTGCTATAAACATTAAAGTAGCAATTTTAACTCTCTTTTGTGATCAGTACACCCGAAGACTGGCTCATTAAGTGTGTAGATCACGGGACTGAAGACTAAACACTAAACAGGTAAACAAGAAAATAATAATAATAATAATGCTAATTTAATCATGAATGCTAACTTCCACTTAAAAAAAGTAAACCTGCCCTTCTTAACACCAAATAAAAGTTGAATAAAAATCCTCTAAGAAGACAATAAAGAATTCAGCTAAAATGAAAATAAAATAAATAATACGTTTTAATAAAAGACACTAACATAATGTCCAAAAAGACTTAACATCACCACAGTGATATTAATAAATTTAATTTTTATTACTGGTTTACTTTTTTTCACAGTGATGGAATGATGGACTGTTCTGTATAATTTTTTCTTTGTGTGCCCATTACCGTGTGTGTGTGTGTGTGTGTGTGTGTGTGTGTGTGTGTGTGTGTGTGTGTGTGTGTGTGTGTGTGCTTTATGGTGCATGCAGTTTGTCTATATTAATTATTCTGTTATTGTGCAGTCTATACTGTATATATTATTATTTATCAGATATAAAATTTACATTTTTATTGTATGATTCTGTTTCTCCCTGTAGATAAAGAAAAACACTGTTATATGATTTGGTTAAAACCCAAACGGAGGAAACAGGTGAGTGGTATTCAGATATATTTATGGATATAGATATTTGCATTCAAATTTATCTTAATTCTGTTTTTTAACTGTTTGTCTCAAGTCAGCTTTATGCTGAATCCATCCATTCATGATTTTTTTTCCCTCATGGCTCTATACGCTGTTCACACTGTTAAAGAACTGACATATAATTTCCGTCTCACTGAGACATTATTTAAACTAATTTACATCAACTACCAGTCTTGCAGTATGCATTCTTTTAAACTGACGCTTTGTTAAAAATGCACCAAAGCATACTTGTGCAATTAAAATAAGGAAACAAAAGAGACAAAGGAACAAGATCTGAGTGGAACTGCTGGGACAATTAATCTTTTCACTCGTAGAGGAGTACAGTGACTTTATGAGGCTAGTTTGAAGATAAGTGGAACCAAAGGTTGATTAATTATACATGCAGTAGGTAGAAAAAAAACATTCTTTTGGTTAATAAAATAATATTTACTGTACCTGTAGTAACTATAATTACATGCTTGATTTTATAAGCAAATTAATTTTCTTTTTTCTTTCTGCTGTCTCTGTACAAAATATTTGTAATTATATTCCTGACTCTATCCTGTGTTTTATAGTTTATAACAATTTATAACCCCTGTGGACATTCACCTACTGACCTATCCATAATTCATGCACCTTTTTGTTTCACTTTTCCACTTTTTCACTTGCATTTCTTTCAAAATGTGTTCAGAGGCATAGCACTTTAATTGTCTCCTTGTACTTGTAACACATAGTAAGATTTATAAACAAAGCTGATTTAGAAGTGCAAAATCTAACAGCATCAGTCACTATTTACATTAGTGCAGTAGATGTTCCACTGCAAAGCTGCAGGATCATTTGTTTTTATACATGGCTAAAGGTTATATTAAATGTTATTAAAAGACTGTTTATTGAAATATAGTATGTTAGTTTTGTCATAACGATAGTGGGCCTTGACTGTAAAGTATCTCAAAAGAATAATTTGGACAGATTTGATATTAATCACATGGTGAGTAATTTGTTTTTAAACAAATAAAATTTTAATCTGATCTACTTTGATCAGAATGACATGGTATGAATGTCAAGTTATAAATACGAAAATAGACCTTAGAAATTAAATGAAACAGCATCACAGCACATTTCACGGCACTATACTCAGGTACAAGACAAGAATTATTAAATCAACAAAATTTGGTAAAATTTTGTCAATTTAATATTTAAAATGGGTAAAAAATAAATTTGTTAGGTCAACACTTAGTGTAGTATCTTTATGTGTGTACACACACATAGACAGTACATTATACTGTATCGTAGAATTATTGGCGAGCCTCCTTATATATCTTCTACTTCTCCTTTCGGCTTTTCCCTTCAGGGGTCGCCACAGTGAATCAGTTGCCTCCATCTAACCCTGTCTTCTGCATCCTCTTCTCTCAAGCCAACTACCTTCATGTCCTCTTTCACTACATCCATAACCCTCCTCTTTGGTCTTCCTCTAGGCCTCCTGCTTGGCAGTTCAAAACTCAGCATCCTTCTACCAATATATTCACTATCTCTACTCTGGACATGTCCAAACCATCTCAGTCTGACCTCTCTGACTTTATCTCCAAAACCTCTAACATGTGCTGTCCCTCTGATGTACTCATTCCTGATCCTATCCATCCTGGTCACTCCCAAAGAGAACCTCAGCATCTTCATCTCTGCTACCTCCAGCTCTGTCTCCTGTCTTTTCTTCAGTGACACTGTCTCTAGACCAAACAACATCGCTGGTCTCACCACAGTTTTGTACACCTTTCCTTTCATTGTAGCTGAAACTCTTCTATCACACATCACACCTGACACTTTCCTCCACCCGTTCCATCCTGCACACGCTTCTTCACCTCTTTTCCACACTCTCCATTGCTCTGGACTGTTGACCTTAAGTACTTAAAATCCTCCACCTTCTTGATCTCTTCTCCCTGTAACCTCACTCTTCCACTTGGGTCCCTCTCATTCACACACATGTACTCTGTCTTACTGCGGCTAACCTTCATTCCTTTTCTTTCCAGGACAAATCTCCACCTCTCTAGCTTCTCCTCCAACTGTTCCTTGCTCTCATTACAGATCACAATGTCATCTGCAAACATCATAGTCCATGGAGATTCCTGTTTAACCTCGTCTGTCAGCCTGTCCATCACCATAGCGAACAAGAATGGGCTCAGAGCTGATCCGTGATGCAGTCCCACCTCCACCTTGAACTCCTCTGTCACACCTACAGCACACCTCACCACTGTCTTACAGTCCTCATACATGTCCTGCACCGCTCTAACATACTTCTCTTTCACTCCAGACTTCCTCATACAATACCACAGTTCCTCTCTGGGCACCCTGTCATAAACTTTCTCCAGATCTACAAAAACATTATGCAGCTCCGTTTGGCCTTCTCTGTACTTCTCTATCAACATCCTCAAAGCAAATACTGCATCTTTTTTGGCAAGAAACCATACTGCTGTTCACAAATGCTCACTGCTGACCTTAGTCTAGCTTCAACTACTCTTTCCCATAACGTCATTGTATGGCTCATTGGTTTTATTCCTCTGTAGTTGCCACAACTCTGCACGTCTCCCTTGTTCTCAAAAATAGGCACCAGCTCATTTCTCCTCCATTCCTCAGGTATCTTCTTGCTATCTATGATCCTGTTGAACAACCCAGTCAGAGTCTCTACTGCCACCTCTCCTACACACTTCCAAACATCTACAGGTGTATCATCAGGACCGACTGCCTTTCCAGTCTTCATCCTCTTCAATGCCCTCCTCACTTACACTTCATCCTGACTAATCTTTGCTACTTCCTGGTCCACAACAGCCACCTATTATAGTCTTTGTTCACTCTCATTTTCCTTATTCATCAACTCTTGAAGGTACTCTTTCCATCTTTCCATCACACTACAGGCACCAGTCAATAGACTTCCATCTCTATCCTTAATCACCCTAACCTGCTGCTCGTCCTTCCCATTTCTGTCTCTCCCTCCTTATGATGACACAAGTCATCATAAGCCCCTTGTTTGGCCTTTGCTACCTCTACCTTCACCTTACACTGCATCTCCCTGTACTCCTGTCTACTCTCCTCAGTCCTGTCAGTGTCCCACTTCTTCTTAGCTAACCTCTTTCTCTGTATACACTCCTGTACCTCCTCATTCCACCACCAAGTCTCCTTATCTACTTTCCTTCCAGATGACACACCAAGTACTCTCCTATCTGTCTCCCTGATCCCATTAGCTGTAGTTTCCAGTCATCTGGAAGAACCTCCTGACCAGCCAGAGCCTGTCTTAACTTCCTAAAAGTCATGCAACACTCTTCTCATATCCGCTTTATATAATCTCTCCCCTAACTCTACTGGAACATGAACTGTCAATCCTTCACCTTTTTGCAAATTAGAATTTTCTCCTTGTGCCTGTGTACTGTGCACTCCTTGTGCATCTCTGCAGAACAGCAGGCACAGAAATCTACTGCCAGAGGACTGAAGACCAGCCATCAGTCATCTTTGGAGCCATCATCACTCAGGAAAGTGTAGCTTCATACGTATTTCTAGTCAATCTCCACAAAGCTAATTACGGAGCTGTCTGTTTTTGGGAGAAAAGAAAATAGGGAAAAATGTAAAATTACTCTGCTGTGAACTTTTCTTAATTAAGAAGAGGTCTTCACTTTGTGCTTCATTGCGTTATCACATTGTTATCACAAAACAGGTTTTTAATTCTCATCAAGCAACAGCAACGTGCTATTTATGAAACATACAAAAATGACCGTAAAGCAGCTCAGGTACCAAGCTGAATGGAGAGGTGCAAGGAAAGTTGTTGGTGATGAATTTTTTTGCAGTGATAGTAAAATATTCAGTATAACCTGATGCTTTCACAGTTGTAATTTAGTTGTTCTAAATAGCTAAAGATGGAAAACACCTTTCTTCATCTCTTTATTCTGTGTGAAGTTAGTTATGTGATGATCTCTGTTAAAACTAATGTCTTGTTTTATTCCTACCTATGAGTTGGAAGTGTTCATGCTAGTTAGAGACTGCATGCTACTGGTGTTCATGCTGTCTTTGCCAGAAGTGCTCTCAGATCCATTTTCATAACATGCCGGCCGCCAGCTCAAAATCAGCCAAGAACTGAAATCCCAAAGCCTGTTACGGATGTTGTGTTGATGCAATTCATAGGTTGAATGCTGCCAATAAAACTCGCACATTCAGATTACAAAATAAAGTATTTTTGTAGCGTCGAACAATGAGTGGAGTCCTAATGGCTAAAAGACTTTGCAGCTGTCTTCATATCTCTTTGCTATTAGTGAGCACATGCATCTGTAGTGATTCTTGTCCATTTGGCAGTGATGGGCTGCTGCCTCGAGTGCAATAAAAAAATAATAATACAGGCAGCTGTTTTTTTTGTTGGTTTGCCAAGATTATCACATTGGCAACATAGTTTATGCAACCACAACACTCTTCACAAAACAGACATTAGTCCATTTGGTGAAACTGCTTATGCATCTGTTCCTGTGAAGAAAAATAAAGGTAAATTCTGTATATGTTATATTTATTCCACACAGAGATACGTTTGGACCTGGAGGAGAAACATGTTGGAACACAAGACATGATGACAAATGGTTCACAGGTGAAGAGGATGTCATGTGTGTCTGCTTCGAATGTCACAATTACAATGATTCTGATGCGATCCATCTCTCTTTATGTATTTTCAGGTGATTTGTTCTGTATTAAAAATAATTTCTAATCATTTGTTTAAATTCCGGGCGGCACGGTGGCGCAGTGGTTAGCGCTGCTGCTTCACAACACGGCGGACCCGGGTTCGAGTCCCGCTCTGTGCAGAGTTCGCATGCTCTCCCCGTGTCTGCGTGGGTTCTCTCCGGGTTCTCCGGCTTCCTCCCGCCTCCAAAAGCATGGGCTTCAGGTTGATTGGCCGGTCACAAATTGACCGTAGGAGTGAGTGTGTTTGTGAATGATTGTTTGTTTCTATGTGGCTCCGCGGTACAGTGCCTATCCTGGCGTCTCATGCCCTGAGACTGCCAGGATAGGCACTGGCTACCCCGCGACCTGCGTTAGCGGATTAAGTGGGTTGGAAGATGAATGAATGAATGTTTAAATTCCACTATACTATAAAAAAAATTCCAGAGATCTTTGCATGCATCATTTTATTTTTCAATTCAAGAATGCCCAAGTTAATTTTTTGAATCTTTTTGACAAAAAAACACAATATCCTTTTATAACTATCTGAAAGTGTTAATAGGAGCGCTGGCCGGTCACTTCTCACATCCCGGTGGGAAGGATAATATTTCTATTTGCTCAACATTTGTTTCCAGCAGAGCTCACATTCACCTTCACATTAATGCCGGTGACAAAACAAGTGCTATTGCTTATTGGGTAATATGGACCCTACATGTAACAAAACAAAAAAATTGGTCAACATTCTGGTAAAATTTTTTGTGTCAAGCTGGACGAGAAGATTGATACCCCTCTCGTACTCGAAGAGTTACAACAGTCATTTAGTTAGTTTTTTCATTATTATTATTATTATTATTATTATTATTATTATTATTATTAAGTTTGTTTTTTTCGGACATGTTAATATAACAGACTTCACACCTTCATCACATTTACAACATCAACAACATCCGAAAAAAAGGGCGATGGGTAGAAGCCAATAGGCTTGTGAAATTCCCGTCCCCCAGAATCAACAAACATCTCTCTCATTACAATATGTAATCAACAAACTCAGACATTAAAAGTTTTCAACTAGTTCAAATATTGAATTTTGACAGATGTTCATACCCTTATCCACTTCCAGATATTAGCCTTTTACCCTAGAGCATAACCATGTTTACATTCTTCCTAGGAATACAAGGTTTGTTACATCATAAATAGTCAGAACAAGAAGTTGTCCTTGCCAGTGTTCTCCACAAGAATATAAAAATCATATTCACCTCTTTCAGCAGACAGTGTTTATGCAAGAAGTAACCAGTTTGTTGCAGATACTTTAACAGTCTCATATGGTATTATACTGTCAAAAAAAGTCTCAAATTTAATGTTATCCCATGTTATCACAAATCCATGTTTTTGTTTTGTTTTGTTTTTTGTGTTTTGTTCATTAGTCCATTTTTCTGACATTGATGATATTGATTTTTTTTTTAACTGTTCCATGTAATACTTGACGCATCCAAAATTGTAGAGCTCCCAATATTGAAGTGACTCTGTTGTACTGATCTTTGGTGTAGTAACAATTCTTGTCCGTCTTTATTGCTCATATTTCACCAACTCCTCTGCTCTCCTGATCACCATTGTTTTCATCTGCTCCGGAGAAAGCCCCTTTGTTTTGATGAAGATCCTGCAGTTGTTCCTACAGGTGTTGTTGATCAGCCCATTCTTTTTCAGTTGTCGAGCTTTTTTTAGCGATATCAGCATTCTTTTTAGTAAAATTCTCATTAATGTAGACATTTTTTCCTTTCAGTTTGAAGCCTTGTTTCAGAAGAGCAATTTTGTGTTTACGATTGTCGAATGTTATCAGCACTGCAGGTGGTCTCCTCCCTCCAGATGGTAATGGGTAACATGTCTCAATCTGGTCCGGATCTATAGTTATCTCCAGATCCCTCAGTTGAGAATTCACTTGTTGCTCCAGAGATTTGATGTAAGCGCTGGCCACAGCATTTCTGTAATTCCTCAGCTTAATTTTGATTCCAAAGATGATCACATCATTTATACAAATGCTTTGTTCCAAATCATCCATTCTTTGTTGCCCCTGTTCTAAGACAATTCTTTGGTCTTTTTCCTCTATGTCTTTCTGCATTTTTCTTCATTTCGTCCTTCATTTTTTCCATGGCGTCTAGCACCGATTTTACTTTTCTTTCAACTTTTTATCAAAGTCACTCCCTAACTTATCAAAGTTGCTCTTTAACTCACTCTTTAATTCTGTCATAAAATAGACCATCTGGTTTTGAGTATACTCCGATTTTCCACCTCCTTTCATCATTTTTCTTCAGTTAGTTAGTTAGTTAGTTACCACTGCACTTGAAAACTTTGCTGTGCTCATTTGTATTAATGGGACACAGTGACATGCTGTAACTTCTGTTTATTTATGCTGTTTATTTACAGCATAAATAAACAGCAGTCATGTGCAGGAGTGACTGCATGCTGTGTGAATGTTTTTTACTCTGACTGAGCAGGTGGTGCCTTCCTTCCTTCATGGCAACCTCTCTGTGTGAATGAATGGGTGAATACTGCCTTGTATAAAGTGGTTTGAGTGGTCAGTGGAACATTAATACACAATAGCCTCCATACAATTAACTCAGTAACAGACTGCAAATTTAAATATAGGTAACAATGTAAATACACTGCAATTTACTGAGAAAACTGTAACCAGCATGGTAAATTTACAACAATACAGTAATACAGTACAATTGTTTATGTATGTATGTATTCTCGTACTGTCATTCTAAAACAGTCAAAATTACTTACATTGTAAGTAATTTACAGGTGAAGCTGGCTCAAGTTAAAAAGTAAAAAAAATACAGAGTAAACAAGCCAGTCAGAGACTGCAACACCCCGTGACACCCCTGAATTCAACATTTTACCCTGACCTACACATTTGTTTGGCCTCTGGCTTCCTGAAAATTTTGCTTTTATTGCAATTATATCTCATCAGGTTTCAGAGATGTGTACCTAAAAAGGTATACAGTGTGCCATCATTCCTCGCAGTTAATGCGTTCAAGGAACCACATGCAATTAACGAATTCCGCAATAGAGCGACAAACTATTTGTTATTATTTATGGAAATTGAAACATTTCTGAACCCTCCCCATAATGACATTAAACCTCCTTCTATCTTTATTACCTTTTCCCAAACTCTTATCGATTGTTTAAAGCACTTTTGTGTCTCTTGGAAGTCCGAGACTCACAGAACGTAGCACACTTCCGAATGCTGTCAACCAATAGAATGTGCCAATAGAAGCTGAAATTGACCTTGACCTAGTTTTGTTAAGGTCAAGGTCATCATCTCATTTTCATCCCTTTTGCCGCCTGAATAGTGGGCTTTTTCTTTCATCTTTCTATCTGCAACGGTTGTGTGGATATTTTGTGGATGGACAAACACACAAACACTGACAATTACAATACATCAACTCTTCACGGAATGTAACAAAAAGGGGATGATATGGTGGCCCTAAGGTAAAATTACCAAATAGGTAAACACAGCAACCAATTTTTGTTTGGCAAAGGAAAACAGCAAAGCTGGAGGCCACATTCTTCTCCTATTACAAAGCTGTCCCGTACGTCGGTAAAATCAATGACAATCTGTGACAATCTGTATGTTTAATGAGTTACTTGAATTTTGTTATTCGATATTGTGTTTTACACTTTAGGGCCACCATAGGAAACAGCCTTCCTGTAGCTTCATATTTACTATAAAGACATCAGAGGAGTCTTAATGGTCCCATTAAACTCTCAGCAAGAAGGTTATATAATAAAAGAACAGAAAGTAGAATTTGTCCTTTTCTAATTAGTCTAGTAATTCCTGTTGTCTTGTTGTTGTCACACACTCATGTGGTTGAAAATAGACTTTACATGTCTCAAGCTGATATGAACAAGTTCTGCAGTCATGTAATGATACCATCTGCTTCAGGGTTCAGACTAGCTGAGAGACGAGACACCCTCAGCTTCGCAACACGCTGTGCTCGCTAATTCAGTCAGCGGCTGTGTGAACAAAGAAATGAGACACACTCTTTTGTGCCAAGTCTGTTTTTTTTTTCCATATTATCTCGAATGATTGCACCTATTTGATCTTAACAAGGCAATAAAAGCTCATTTGAAAAGGTTGAGATGAGAGTGAGGAGTTCCATCTGCATCTCAAGGACGAGATGATTGTGTTTGGCTAGAAGCCGCATCTCAATACAGAACGTCACCCTGAATGTCAGATGTGTGTTTACAGATTATAACTTCAGGATTCATAAAGAGACAGCCAGTAGACCGAGGGGAATAACCACACTGCATTTGATGCACAACCAGCCAAAATGTCAAATTTAAGGCTCCAAGGCACACTGCATAAACTGCTGCACATTAAGGTCACAGTGTCATTGTCATAGACTCTCAGAATCAATTTGATGAGATAACTACAGTACATGCATGGCACATATAGTAAAAGAGGAATGCTCATATCTGGCTTCTCCAAATACCAGTACAGTGAAGAGACAGTTAATACATTGGAAATGAATATTCACGATTTTCTTTATTCTAAAAACTGATTCTTATTGTTTTGGCGTTAAGCATGTAAGAAGATGCAAATTGGAGAAGAAATGTGTAAGAAAGCAGGTTTCTTTTAAATTTGATTAATTAAAATCTTTTACTCAGTTTGCTTAGTTCTCTTCTTTTTTGTGTTGCAGGTTATATGAAGAAGGCAAGGCACATTCCGAGTGGATAAATAAAGCTGTTTTTTTTTTACTCAAAAAAGTGTTTTTCATTTCAGCCAAAATCTGCATGAGGTGATGCCAGGATTGCAGCTAAATAAAAACTGTAATTTTGTATCTGAATATAAATATTTTTTTAGGACTGTATCTGTTCTGTTCTATTTTCTAATAAAAAAAAAATTCTGTTAACCTAAACTAAAAGCGCTTAACTTTGACTGAGTAAGAAAAAGTACAGTGACAATAACTATTTTTGTCATGGTGTCATCTGGCGGCTGCTGTCATTACCGACATGAGTGCACCATGTGTCTTCCCAGCTCACTAATAAATGGTTCAGTTTGTGCTGCCAACATGAACATGTTACTTCATTAAGCAAGCCGAGGCTACCGCTGGCGTTCTAACCAACTGTCACAGCTACTTTACAACCTCTCCTAACCTCTCCGTACATTCAGCAGCCAGTCACACCTAGTGTCACTTTTTGAGTGTAAGTCATAACAAATGGTACTCTCTGCTGCTCAGCATCCCACTCCTGAGATTCATGTTCATGAATGCTTTCTTTTTGAAAACGTTGTTTCAGATTTGATTTCCAGAACAACAAAACGATAGCCTTTTGTACCAGGAACAACTCAGCCATTCCGAACAGCTTGCAGGGTTAATGAGTCAAATTTGAAACAGAAAATTACCCATTGCTTATAATTTTGGTTGGAGTGGTATTTCAAGCTATTGAACTGCAGCGTTTCCCTTCCTCCAACTAACTAAATATTGAAAACACAGAGACACCAAAGTGGGTCAGGATCTAGGCGAGCATGTAGAAATATTCAAAGATGCAAAAGAGTGCATGGTAATAAATCTAACACGCAGCATTTCCCCCAGCCAGTGACGGATACCTGAGCAAACTCGGCTCTGTTTAGACAGCTGCCTGATGATCCAGAATAGAAAATGAGGGTTTATAATCACCCAAGTCTTAAAGGGGCTCACTCCCAGTGCAGAACTTATGATGAAATGGTGCAGACTCTGACTGCTTGACATGTTTGGATGATTTTTGAGTCGTTTCCCTTGTGACAGCAAGCTGGGATGTAAACTATGTGACAGGAGATGAGGATGTATATCAGGAGCTGCTCTTTTGAAGGAGTTGGGTGCTACTGTAGACAGCCTACTATATCTGATCTCAGTTCTTTTTATCAACTCCACTCCCTCAGTTTCACCCCATCTTATTAACACTATTTCTTGACTGCTAATGAATTTTGAAATTTGACGGTTTGCTGTGCGATGAACTAAGCAGCGAGAGGATTTGCTAACTACGTTTCAGCTTTGATAAAAGGGGCGAGCTTTCTTTTATGCATTTGGTTGACATGATTACACTATCAATGAAATACAAGTCACCCCAAAAAGTTAAAACTCACATCTATTATTGTCATTTTTAGCAATTTTGCCTGAAGGGTTGAACTTTCTGTCTCTGTCAATTAAAACGAAACAGAATAATGCAGTTAAAGAAACAATGAAGGCTTTCCATGCTTAATACAGATATTGTACATCATTAATACATCTCTGTATAGCCAGTTATGAATAAACATATTACCTGTGCATTAAATCAAGTGTCAGAATGGTTCAACATCATTTGCAGTGTGCATGACTCATAACTGCCTCTCTATTTAAAGTAGTTTAGTTTAGAGCAACACAAACGTATACGTAAAATTGCAGCAGATGTGTTTTAAACATCCAGAATGATAATGAATAAAATGTAATATTTTTTTTATGATAGAACACAATCGCTCTCAAATATCATAACATTATGACATAAAAATCTGACATTTGCTCTCTTTAATTTTACATTTTTCTAACAAAAGTATGCAGTGTTGAGATTCCATTGTCTCTTGTAACAGAGACTCTTCTCAGTCTCAGTAGGCTTTTCTCTCTTATTCACCAGTTTATCGTAGCCTCAGTTTACATCCAATTGATCTTTTACATACCATGATGTAACTAAATTCAATCCAAAAGTCTAATTAACTTACAAATAACACTACATGGCTGTCAAAGCTGAGAGTAGAGCAGGTCTGGTCCCCATGAGATGCATTTCATATTGGATAAATGTCTCCAGCAGCGGTAATATGGTCGACAAGATTCGGAGCCACTGACGTCTCCAATGAAAGCTTTTGGTTTTCCATAGATCCGGTTTCTTTTTGCAGCTTGGATATACTAAACATTTGCTGCAGCAACCACTTTTTGCACAGGATAAGGTTGTGCCTCTGGCCCACACAAAAAGATCGGGCTATTGATTTAACATTTGATTGTTGGTCAGGGATGTGAATCTTTCTTTCCTTGAGTGCTTTAATGAACATCTGATCTGTTGTATAGGACTAGATGTTGATATCCCTCAACAGATATTGTACTAAAGGCACCGATGAGACTCTGGAGTTCAAGTGAGTGATGAAATCCTTAGGGTTGTCAAGTGGGCGCCCTCTTTCAGTAATGTTTTGCTGATTGACCCACGACACCTCAAGAGGGTTCAACAGTGATTCTCAGTGTCCCAGGTTCAATCCCCAGATGCCATCAGCTCACTTGAAGGCTCAGGTCAGATCCTTAATTTTCTTCCACAGCAACTGGCTCCCTTTCTCAGCAGCCTTAGAGAGTTCCTTGATTGCCTGCCTGTGGGCTTTGGTGGATCTGAGGTGGGAAGCAGAGTTTTTTATCCAGGTTTGCCAGCAGCTTCCAGTCTCGCGCTCTGCCCAGCTGTCCAGCATCAGCTTTTATGGTGGCGTTGCTGGCCTGTCTCTCTTGAATGAATGGTGTTGGGTGTCAACAGGATCACGGTGAAGGAAGGGCATTCCTCCACCGTGCATTGACCCTGAAGCACTGCCGCAAGACACCTTAGCACCTGGTTGTGCTGCCAGATGTCTTGGCCCTGGGTGAGGCTGGTCCTGCATCCCACCAAGATGTGCCTCAGTGTTGCCAGACTTGGACATAGAGGGCACGTGGGGTCTTCGCCATACCACTGGCTTAGGTCTGCAGGAGAGGGCAGCAACACATCATAGGCAGCCCCGGTGGTAAAGCTCGCCCTTAATGTCTCCATCTCCCACAGATTTTTCCAGGAGATTTTACTCTTCTCCACTCCTTCCCATTCCATCCATTGCCCTTGCTTTGCCTGCACCACAGCTTGTGCGTGCCTTGCTATTACCTCTTACTGCCATACCTCCTGGCCCGACAGCTTGCATCTCTCAGCTGGGTTGGCCTTGCTACAGGCCGGTGTACTGGCCACGAGACCGAGACCACTCCTCCCCTCCTGAACTTGCCCACAATGTACCTGTGTCTAAGTACTACCTTTGCCTGCTCAGTTGCAACCAATGGGATCCACTTCCTGGCCAGATGGGTGCCGCTTAGGCTATAAATGGATCGCTCGAATCCAGTAGCATCATCTCCAGTCAGACATTGGCACACTTGTACTCCTCTGCCAGACTGAAAATGGACAGATGTAACATTCGTTTGTCGTAAAGCCCAATGCTGCACAGGCACCTGGGAAGGCTAAGCCACTTCCTTGCATATGAGCTAACCAGTCTCTCCAGCTTTTCCACCTTTGAGAGCATAACTTCATAGAGGGTTAGTGGCCACAGAAGATGTGGGAGTAGTCCATACTGCATGCACCAGAGCTTCAGCTTGCCCGGAAGCAGGGTTCTGTCGATGTTCTCCAGGCCACCGGCTACCTCCTTCCTGAGTTTCTCCACCTGCTCTTTGCTCTGTCTTTGAGTGAAGCATCATACCAGTGACCTAGGCTCTTTACAGGCTTCTCAGAGACCTTTGGAATGGGTTCTTCGCCAATGTGGAAGCGGTGGTTAGACAGCTTCCCCTTGACAATGGAGATGCTCCTGGACTTGCTCGGCTTGATCTTCATGCGAGCCAACTCGATGTTGTCCTGGAGCTTTCCTAGCAGCCATACTGTGCAAGCCTTGGTCATGGTCAATGTTGTGAGGTTATCCATATGTGCCTGACTGGTGGCAGCCTCAGCCCAGATCTTATTTGCTGTCTGCCAACCACCCATCAACAGGCCTGTATGATGACCTCTATGGGTAGAGTGAAGGCCAGCAGGGAGATTGTGCAGCCAGCCGTGATTCCCAATTCCAGATGTTGCCACGCTGTGGTGTACTCTGATTTTGTCACAAAGAGCTGGATGTCCTGGATATAGGCTTTGACAAGGGTTGTAAGAGCATAGGACAAATTCAGAGCTCATGTTTCACATGTATATTAATGCTAATATCCATTACAAAAAGCTCTTAACTCAATGTGTAAAAATGTGGTAATATCAAAAAGAAATACTCCATTCGGCTAAATAATAAATATAACTATTTGACTTACACATATAATTGAGTGTAAAAATAAACACACAAATCAATTGAATTACCAATCCAGCTATGACCTTGTGACATGTAACTTGTAAATATGACTTGTAAATACTTGCACTCAAGTGAACACATACAAAAATAATCATCTGTTTACTTCATACTGTGATCAAAACTAGCATTGACAAAAAACTAACACTGCTTGCATTACCTGGAAGAGTTTATCCAACATTGTAGTGATATAAAGATTATAACTGAAAAATATGTGTTTAAAATTAATGGAAAAAAGGAGTAGAAAAATAAAATCAGATATGGAGTAAAAAAAGTGTGACCTATTAGTTATTACATATTTATCAAATAAATTATAAGTTCTTTTGTCAACTGAGCCTATCCCAGCTGACTATGAGTGAAGGATGGGCTACACCAATGTGTATCGCCACAACACACACACACACACACACACACACACACACACACACACACACACACTGTATATTACATATATATATATATATATACACATATATATACACACATATATATACATATATGTGTGTGTGTGTATATATGTATATATGCATATATATATATATATATATATATATATATATATATATATATATATATATATATATATATATATATATATATAGAATAGATGGAATAGATATATAGATACATAGATTTAAGATCCTTTAGTAATCCCCAAAGGGAAATTAAGAGCACACTCTAGTTAGTCAAATCAAATACAATCACATGCCTATGTTAGTATGTACTGGCCCAGAACAAACAAACAAACACAGGGGGCCTGCACGCCCCAAATAAGCAACTTGTAAGGGGGACGGCACCTTGCTCGAGGACGCCTCGGCAGTGCTCCGGAGGTGAGCTGACAGTAGGAGGTGTTTTTTGGGGGGCGGGAGTGGGAATCAAGCCGCTGATCTCTGAACATTGGACGACCCGCTGTACCGCGCGCTCTACCACTGAGCCACCGATAGATAGATAGATAGATAGATAGATAGATAGATAGATAGATAGATAGATAGATAGATAGATAGATAGATAGATAGATAGATAGATAGATAGATAGATACATACATACATACATACATACATACATACATACATACATACATACATACATACATACATACATACATACATACATATGAGAAAGAGAGAGAGGGCGAGGGAGAGATAGAGTTGTCTTATGGGTGTGTTTTTTTCAAAGTTACTTAACTCTTAAAGTTTTCATTAAAAAGTTGTTATGCCTTCTGGAACCATCACCAGCAGAAATACTACACAGATAGTAGCACAGTTAGGAAATTAGTCACTTGTTTTTGCTGCTCTGTTGCTTTGTTAAAATGACTGAAGGGATGTGGCGGTAAACTGTTGCAGCGACATAACCCGCTGGGTTGTATTAGCACTTGGTCTAAAGTGAAAACAGGCCACTTCATTTCATAAATGAATATACAAGGACTGCATTCAGAGTCACACTGACATTTTCTAATTAACGCTTGTTAGTCTGCCATAGACATGCAGTGGTGTGACAATGTTTTGGACTCTCATATTTTTGTTCTGTGCATCTTAAAAGAAACTTTGTTGGATCCTCAAACAAAATTTAACATGAAAGGCAGGTGACCTCAATGAACTTAAAATCTGAATGATAATTTTAATGGAACAAAATTTTATTTAGCCTAAATCACTCGTGTGAGAAGGTATTTGTCTAATTTGCAGCTAAATCCAAAAACTGATTGTATTAATAACTGGTTGAAGCTGGACAATCACTGGTCTGACTGCTAACAGCCCTGTTCAACCAGATCTAAACATGAAATCGACATTTTTCAAAGCATAAAGTTGTCTGGTTGCTCTCAGCAGTATGACAAAGAAAAACAATCTAGAAGAGGAACAAGGTGACTGAAAAACATCGGTAAGGGTTACAAAGCTAGTTCTGGCTAACCCAATGATTAACAGTGAGACACATTACCTGCAAAGGGAAAAAATGCAGCAGTAGTGAACCATCCATAAAGTGGCCAGCCTTCCAAAATCTCTTGAAAAATTCATTTAGGATGTCACAGGAAATCCAAAGACAACACTGAAGGAACAATAAAGGTCTGTGTTCATGGCTCAGTTCTTCCAAACACCAGTAAAAATAGCATCCATGGGAGACTAGTGAGAACACAGCCACCACTAACCCAGAAGAACATTAAGGCTGATCTGAATTTTTTCATAGCCCACCTTCAGTTATTGGAAGAACATGTTACAAACGGACAAATACAGGGATCCTGTTTTATCGTTGATAAGCCAAACATATCATTCCACATGCCTGACCTAACTGTGGTCAAGCATGAAGCTGGCAGGTAATATTGTGAGGGTGCTTTGCTGCTTTGGGACCACACCAACTTGCCATGACTGAGGTAAAACAGGAATTCTGCACTTTACCGGAGAATTCTGAAGGTGGACACCACGTGATCAGTCTAAGTATAAGCTGAAGCACAACTGGGTCATGTAGATTTGATCCCAAATACAAGTACATCCTCCTCGGAATACAACATCTCTTTTATGAGGGTAGAAGAAAGGATAACTTTGATGCTAAAGAGCAATCCTATCTGAAACATGATTGCAAAAAAGGGATCAAGTTGATGTAATTTTGAAAGTAACGTTTTTTTGCAGCTTCTTCAAAAATTTCTGAACACATGTGAAGCCTACTGCAGCTCAGACATTAAAGTACAAACAGTTATGGAGCTTGCCAAAACTGATTCTCTGTAGAGAGTGCCGCTGAGAACCCAGTGAAGAAGAAAAATGCATGTCAGTGGTGGAAACTCTCTGTGCCCTGAGGGGCACTAAAGCTATGAATGACAAGAAAGATATTAACCAATGCAGCTGTGAGAGAAAGGTGAAGCCCCTGTCCTCCCCCACTTTTTCATTCTAACAGACCATTTCTAAAATGATTGATTTTTAAATAAATGTTCATTGACAGGTCATTTAATGGTGTGAAGGATTTGCATAAACCTAAAAGGCCTAAAGGGTAGGTTATTCTCACGATGATAAATCCAGTGCAGATATTGCATGGAATAGATTTGTTTCGTTATGTTGCAGACATACCTACATCGTAAAGTGTGAAATTCCTTTTTTATTTCATAAGGTCGAGTTTAGCTGATGGAAGTCAACCATCAAGATGTTTACATTAAATTGAACCATATGGTGCACACACTTGTAGCCTTCTCTTTTTTTGTAGCCTTACCAAGATGTACATATGTATGCCTTGAGGAGGGTACGATTAATAAGGGCAAAAACACTCTCCAATGTGCAATCCGGTTAAATGCTGTGTACATTGGCTCATCAATCCATCAGCGTCAAGGAGGAAATCCAGGGAATTGCTCCCGACTCTGGTTCCTCACACTCCCATGTTTTGAATTCTTATAATCTTCCTGACACAGACCTTTCTGTGTCAGCTCATGAAGTATCAGCCAGCTGCAGCACTCCGTCTCCGTCAACACCCCCTATAGGGATAAAGGATGGGCACTCAGATGGTTGATTGTCAGGGCCATTATGTCCTCCCAACATCACACAGTCCACGGTTACACGATTGCCACCATTAACAAGGGGGCTTCCTTTCCACTTCCACTTTGAAATGTCACAATTGACTGAACATTTGTTTCCAAGACGTGCAACAGAATCCACTTAACCGGTAACGAGAGGAAGTAAAATGATTTTCCATTATGGAGCAATCGGTACAATTTTTTTGATGATCGTCATCAAAAAGGCAGACATTTATATACTGTATATGATTCATGTGTGCACCTAAAAGGCAAATCATAGTCCACTAGCCCCTAACATGTATTCCATCTGATAGTAAATACTAAGTACATCACAAAAGACTCAGCACATTACATAAAACAAGATCTGCAAACATGCTTGCTTTCTTTACATATTACATGAACTTTCATTTATTTAGCTTAGGCTCGCACAAAGATTGGAAACATCCATTTTCTGGAAGAGGAGACGACCAGAATCGCCTTGTCTTCAGCTGCTTGTCCACCTTGCTGGTCACAGACGTTGCTGGAGCCTAACCCAGCTGGCTGCAGACGAGAGGTGCACACATTCACACCTATAGTCAATTCGGAATGAGCAGTTTACACAAGCTACATGTTCTTTGAAATGGGAGGAAGCCGGAGAGCCCAGAGAGAACCCACACAGACACAGGGAGAATGTACAAACTCCTCACAAACCCGGAACCTTCTTGCTGTTAAGCAACAGCGCTACCCACCGTGCTACCAGACTGGAAACAGCAAACTATATATTTTTTGTGTATTTGAAAGGCACAAGGTGTAAAGACATGTCATGGTTTTAAGTTAGACTCTTTAGTGCATTATGTGGCGTATGTCTCGATCCTCTGATATGTGTGAATGTCTGTCCCAAAATTAACACAGATGTCTGAATCCTGTTTGACCTTGTGAAAAACTGCAGTGTGCAGTTAAACTCATATCTGCACAGAGAAATTATTATCTAAAGAACTAGTGGACTTACACGCAGACCTGCTGGTTTCGGATGGTTTCTTTGGTACATTTAGAAGCTGTACACAAAGATCATTTAACACAGAACGGTAAAACTTTTGGCTGTCCTTTTGTATAACCTGAAAATAAAAATGTTTGAAAACCACCTCCAGAGTGAAAACTTTTGACAACATCCCCACAGCATCATCTAAATGAGCAAAACTGCAAATCTGCTGAATAACTTGATTCCTGCAAGCCTTCTATAGGCAGAACAGTTAAAATAAAATACCAGTCTGGATTTGTTTCAAATGCAGAATATTTTGCATTTATTAATGTTCCTTAAATATAGATGTGTTGAGACACAACTTATTCTGTGATGTTGATTTGAGAAGTTACACCACTAACAACTGCTTTGGCATTCATACGACAGGACATGAAACAAATTTTTGTGGATCTGTTTCATGTTTATATGTTCTCCCCGTGTCTGTGTGGGTTCTCTCCAGGTTCTCCGGCTTCCTCCCACCAACAAAAACATGCAGCTTAGGTTAAATGACAGATTTAACCTAAGCTGCATGTTTGTCCGCAGGTGTGAGTGTGTGCTTGTGTATGTGTGTCTTTCGTGTAGCCCCACAATGAGCTGGCATCTCATCTGGGGTGTACCCACCTCTTGCCCATAGCCAGCTGGGATAGGCTCCAGCAGACCCATGACCTGCAATGTTGATGAGCATCTGGAGTCGACTGGAGACAAATGGAATTGTCTTGTCTACAGGGAAATGGATGGATGGATGGATGGATGGATGGATGGATGGATGGATGGATGGATGGATGGATGGATGGATGGATGGATGGATGGACGGACGGGTGGGTGGGAATAGTTTCAAAAACTGTCACATCAAGTCGACCCCCCCACCCCCACCCCCCACCACAGTCATGAAAACAAGTCCACAGACTCTACCACAACTAAATATAAAATAGAAATAATTTTTTTTACAGAACATGTGACCTTCCATTTAAAACAAATCCTGGTTCATGCAACATTAGGAAAAGGCTAACAGTCCTGATTCTCCTGACATTCTCCCACCTTTACAGCGATCACTGTCCTGTTATAACTTGTCATACCAGAGAAGTTGTTTGTCACAAGCACCTTCCACATTTCCACTGGTTCAGCAGTGACAAGCTAACCGACTGCTGGATGTATCTTCACAACTCACATATCTTGATGATAATATATGTTGAACTCTCTCTTTTTCATATTACATTCACCGCTATGTCGATGGCATCAACATAGTTTAAATCATGTTTTAATATACGTATAGCGCTGAGCAAAATTTTATTCCACCTTTTCTGGCTCTGAGGCACATGTGGATTATAATCACATTGATGTAGTCAAGGCATAATAGTTTTTCTGTTTCAGTAGACATACAGTAATCCAGTATTTCCACAGCAAGAAGAATACAACAGATGAATGGATGCATCCCAATGTAAAAAAAAAATTACATAAAATGTTCATAAACAATGTGATCTCGTTAAATTCTGTACAAGTTGGTGTTAGTAATTGGACAAATAACTGCAGGGAGAATGCTGTCCTAAATCAGGCAAACAGGGATGAAATAGAGGGTCAGTGTTTCACCAGTTTGATCCACAGCCGTGTGGAGACGGAGGAAAAAATGACTCAGATGTGAGTGGCAGCGATTAAAACCTTTTTACCAAAGCAAGCAGGAGTTGGGATGTTTTTAGCAACTAAGCTCCCCCTTTTTCATAGGGCTTGTCAAACAGGAAGCGACAGCATGGCTGCAGGTGAAGTTTAGAAAGAGTGAGGAGTGTGTGAGCAAAGTTAATCACAGGAGCAGCGGCTCACACATCTGTCAGGTTAATAAGACAACACCCCGGGGAGCCGTGATGAGTTTACATACAGCTGCGGGAAGTTTGCCTCCCATTTTACAATCATCAGAGTTGACACGACTCCCAGCTAATTTTGTGTTTTGACTTTCCGATTAGAGTATTGTTTGGCACACCGATGTTTTTTCTTCATCAAGAGACCAACATCACATTAAAAGAGCTGCCAGGCTTCACTTGAGTTGCACAAAATGCTGATGTGAGTGGAACTGATACCTCCATCTGGTATTATGATACCAAATATCATCAAGGTGCAGTAATAAACCCTGGTGGTTCTATGGAGTCAAGCCAACAGGTACATCCTAACCATACTATTTGATTATTGCATGAAGGACACAGGCTCTGATAATTTCCCCGTTGACATCCACCGTATTTGTTGTGATTGTCTGTCTTTCAAAAGTACTGATATTTTCTCTCAGCCATAAAAAAAAAAAAATGATTGAGAGTTTGCATGTTTATGTTTTTTTCTGCTTCTTTTATTCCACACGTGAAAAGCATGCGAGTCAAATAAAAGCAAATGCTTCCTCCAATAATCGTTTTAGATGAAACAAGCAGATGAAGTCAAGGTTGCATGACTGAAAATGTGCTTTATTTTGCATCGTGATGTTAGTTTGGTAAGCAATGAAAACAATTCTAACCATATACAGTGTACAAATTATAATCAAGGTTCTCAGTTGTCAGAGACCACATGAAGCAACGCAAAAAAAATAATAATTTTTTTTTCTATCAGTCACGCACTTTTCTACTGCAGTATTCAATCACTTGTCTTCATCTTTTTAAAGTAATCTACCAGGAAAATGACTTTAGTAAATGTCAAAATTTATTTCAAGTGAAGCATTTAATTTCTCAGGACAACTCCAATTGTTGAAGTCATTTATTTTTTTCTCATTAGTCTTTCGACGATTAGACATGTTTCTGATTCGATCTTTTGGGGAAACTGTTTTCCAAAAATTGTTTTTGTCTTGTTACTCCTGCAAATTCTGTATCTTCAGTAGATCCCAATTGGTCTTATGTAGATCTCAGTACTGTATAATGAAAGTCATGACATTTTAGTGAAACTACTGAGTACTGGTAAATATAAAAAATGTCATCATGAGTCACCTTACTATTAAAACATTAAAACTCTGTATGTGATTTCTAAATAAATGTTATGTCTGTACATAACATTCATTTCGAATTTTACAGCTCACAATTCAGAGACTCATTTTTGTCTCAGCAGCTCAGGTAAAAGAACAACATAACAATGTATGAATGAGAGTTGAACTTAATATGCAACATAGAATTCCTGTTTTGTTTTGTTTTTTTGCTAGAATCTCAAACAGAAGTGCAGCTGTTCATGTAAAATGATGGAAAAAATGATGAAAAAATCTCTGGGTAAAGGTGAACTTCAATGAATTAGCAACCAGCTAAAGTGACACAGGTATACCGTATGTTGTTCATCGTTTTAAACTGAAGTCAGACACTCACAGTTCTTTTTTCTACATTAGATAAAAATGGTTACAAAGAAAAACTAGAAGAGTAATCTGTAGAGCATATGGCTCCTCCAAAATTATCTTAAAATCTAATCCAAATTCCAAAAATATGTGAGCCATCAAAATAACTGCCTATGTAGTTCTTGCACCATTAATGAGAGAAAACAAAAAATATGTCATAGACTTCAATTGTTCCATCTTTGGCACATGCCTTACTCTTCCAGCCAGTTTGATCATGTTAATCCCTCATTTAGTTTACAATCTCTTTCAGTATTCCCGTATAAACCTGAATCTACCCATTTATACAGGTTCATTCATTTCATGAAACCTCATCAAACTCTTCCACTAAATTTCTTGAAAGTCCATCCTTCATTTTTGGTCATTCCTGCTAGTCGGCTAACAAGCAAATGGCAGTGAAAATAAGACTAATTAGCTGAGGTAATAATGTATTACTATTTAGTAGACAATATCTTATGGATAGACCACTTTCAGGAAACACATATTTTACTTTCAATGTCTTTGTATTACAGCTGGTTGTAAATAATTTGCTCATTACTCAGAAGCTGAAGCATACCTTTTTGGCCCTGCAGTCAATGGTTGCAGTCAGTAAAATATGTTCTCTGTCATTTAGCTGCTTGAAGTCCACTGAACTCCTGACTGCTCATGTAGAAAAGCCATTTGGGAGCCTGTTGCGGTTGTTCTTTGCAGCTTTTTGCTACCTTCTTTTTTTCTGCACACAAACTGAGTTAATGTCCATTGATGTGCACAAGGTGTTCACAATTCACTAGATGCATGGGCAGCCTGGAGCCTTTCTGGTCTCCCAGACACTACCGACAGCACTCAGAATTCAAGACAGATGCTACCTAAAATATTTTCTGCTATAGACTAAAAAATGTTAATAAAATTGATCTTTGTCATAAGTTGAACTATATATCTTATTTTTGGTCTTCTTTAAGTTAATGAGGATACTATTCTATGCAGAGGTGTACTTATAACAATTTTATAGAACAATGATGTTTATAATCGCGGAGGAGAGTAGGGGGCCCCAATGTTTCTTTTCTTCTTGCTAGGGGGGGCTTAACAGAAAATAATTGAGAAGCACTGCCTTAGGAGCAAATGGTCTAGCCAGATGTGAAGGCCAGTCATTAGCGTGTCATTGTAATCATTCTATTACATGTGGAATTGTGGAATCAGCCATCTTGATGTTTTCAGATTACCTTGAATAACTATGACTGGAGGTCATTCAACATTTATGAATGATGGTGAAATAAACTTGCAATCAACAACAAACAAAAACAACGTAGAACTGATGGGTATGTTTAATAGTGAAGGTTAGAGCATTACCACATGCACAATGTGAACTCAAGCAGTCGTGACTAAACAAAAAGCTGTTTATCAGTGACCGATCTTAACCCACTGACAATTTTTCTGATGTGCTGAAGACTTTACATCATGGCCCAGCTCTCCCATTATCAATACAAGATCTATACGTTAACGCAACTCTGAATGGCTTTACCACATTGAATGTGTGCTGTTATCAAAGCGAAACACTGTCCAACAAAATGCGTCCTTCTTTGACTGGGAATTGATGGATGGAAACATGTCACCTAATCTATCTTTGTACGTACTTAGTTTGTCATCTGTTATAACCTTTCATTACAGGAGAATATATACAGTATAGCAGCAGCTTCAGTGCACTGAGGATGTACTTAGGTTTGCAAATTAGGAACAGCTAATTCTACAAGAATCCCCCAAAGTCCCAAAATAATCTATTTGTCCTCCCACTAAAGGGGAAATACTCCACTGTGAATACAGAGCCTCTGAGATCTGAAATGAGGAATGAAAGTTATCAAAAGAGGCCAAAGAGCAAGATGCATGCATTATGGGATGTTTTCTATTTTTTAAGAATACAAAACAAAACACACAAATGCTCGAATTAACTAACGCTGCCTCTGGTAAATAAATCAAAGTGATGCAAATTTGGTCCCCTGGGTGACATTGCATTGGAGAGAAGACAAAGAGAAAAATCATGTTCTGAATAGAGATGTACAATAGAGTCAAGGCTGAGTACTTAATACGACTGAAGAATGTTCCTTTGATTGTTTTTTAGGCTTTTTCACAACACAAAGCAGTTGAACATTTAATTGTCGTCTCTGTGACACATACCTGAAGTTTGGTTTTTTTGGTTGATTGTAATATTGAAATTGCTGTTGCAACGCAAATGCAATCATGACAATTACGTTTGCAGCATTTATGAGCTTCAGATTGCAAAACATTTGTAAAGTGGCGATGGAACATTTGATATTGTTAAACCATCATCGCATACAAATTCACCCTGTATGTCAGCGATCATACAAGGTTCATGACTCAAGACATTTGGGGTTAAGCCTGGGATTAAATTTCTTTCCTGGTTGGATAAACCAACTTGTCCCATAGAACCCTTTTGGCCCATGAAATGAACACGGGAAGAGGAGAAATAATGAGACGAGATAAAGCAAGTTCACGACTAATGACTGTAAAGCCATTTGGAGATGAACACCATCACGGAGAACAGCCTGCCCAGTCTCAGAAAGTGCCTGCTTTGTCAAATGTAGTCAAGCTCAACCCACCACTAAACATCAAGGGTCTCTTGCTGACAGCAGCCCGGCTGTGCACTGTTATCCAGTTGCCTTATTAAACCGAATAAATTCTCTCCATGTCAAACACCATGTCTGGATTTTAAGACCTCATTTAATTCCCAATACATGCAGCTTTGGTGCAAGGCCACGTGTTCTGATTATGTCAGAAAGTTTGAAAACTGAAAGCCTGCAGAGCAAATGAGCATGTGATTAAAAAAAAAAAGTGTAACACCCTCTGGGAGACAGAATTTGATTCCAAATTAAAAATCATTAAATTACAGAAGGATTTTCATTCAATCATCCAATATCTTCTTTGACCTCCTGGGAAACACATTTGGAATCATAACTTTCAGGCCTGCCTGTTCGCTGCATCTAATTGGATCAAAAGTTAGTAATCTTTTAAGGCATACTGTAAGAATAAAAATGGAAGCTACAAAAGAACAAAGTCACAGCAGCTGCTCCCAACTTTCACCCCAGTTTATGCATCAGATTTAAGTTAAAGGGAAGTGAGGAAATTTCTCCTGACCAAAAGTGCTTTGCATAAACTGCATCGTGTGCTATGAGGCAATATTCCAGGGCAACATAATACAGCTGTGGAAATTGTTTATTTTCATCCATCCTTCTGCCACCATTCATCCAAACTCCTGCCAGCAAATACAATGACATTGTTTTTGAGACAGCTGGGAAATGTTCTAGTCATCACACCCAAAAGCACATCCCTGCCAAAACAATGCTCTGAGACTTTGTCTAAACAATCCCAGTTGAGCCCCAGTTAAAGCAAAGAACGAACCACTGAGAGGATTTCACACTTTGGTTAAACAACATTAAAGATGTTCTCGCTTATAGGTCAATTCAGTTCAATGTCTTAAAGACCGTCTGCTGCTTATCATACTGAAAATACGACGAATCAGTAATGGAGATACGAAATTGTAATACTTGTACCATATACACCTCATTCAGACAAGAGACACATTAAATTCTACGACAAAATAAAATCATTCATCTTGAAAGAAGGAGTCCAGCTCCTCCATGGACTCCCCCAGACCCTTGGAGGTGCTTGCTGGTGGTTCTCGAGCGGTGTTGGATGTTCTGGAGGCAGCGTTTTCCTGCGACCTCTGTGGTGCCTCCAAGTCTCGCTTTATTTCCTTGGCACCTCCCAGCACCTTTTGGCTCTCTATGAAGTACTGGTTTGGATGACTAAGCGAGAAATTGGTGTCCTCGGTCTGCTCAAAAACACACAAGAGAGAAATTGCCTAGTTTTTCTCAGGAGAGACACGTTAGCAGTGAACTGATTCAATGTTATTTAGTGTTTATGAGGTCTTGCAATGTGCTGCACTGGAAAAGACATGAAATTATGAAAATTTATGAAGATTTACTCATTTAGTAACATTAATGGTGACAGCAGGTTTTCACAACCAAATTAGAGCAGTAAGTCACTGGCTAGCTGTTTCCTCAGAGAACGGAGAAGAGATGAAATACCCCTTGAGGAAATAGAATGTCAAAATCACTCATGGTGAGTAAAAATCTATGAGCCAATTAACAGAAGAATTTCAAACTCTTTATGTGACCTTTTCCAAAAGTTTCAAACAATTATATTATTTTGTTTGATGTTTAAAAAGCCCAAATTAAGATCAGTAAGGACGCATTTCACTCTGTTACCTCTACCCTTTGAACCACTGGAGGAGAAATTATTAGGTAAAAGAAATTAAAGCGCTTTAAAGACATTTATTCACGGACTGCACAGCTTTGCACAAACATTATAATGAATCTGCAGGGGTTGAAAGGGTTCCTTCTCTCCAGCTCCTCAGATTTCTCAGCCATACTCTTACATACAATATCTTCATTTTAAAACCATTTTACCTTTCGATGGTGTGTTACAGTGCTATAGTTATGTGACTGACAAGAAATAATGTCAATAAGACACCTTGTGGTTTCATGAAATCAATCAAACAACATTTAGCATTCCTCAAAACCCAACTGAAAATCACACATTCATTGTCTCAAACAAAATTTGTAAGTTTAAGACTTTGGTTTTCCAGTGTTTTACTACTAGTCACTGAGCAGAAACCTTGAAAATGACTGAATGGGATAACTTAAAGATTCAAACTAAGCAAGGTTAAATTCAATAAGCATTCACTGCACGCAATAAATCTCAGTGGTAAAATGAAACTAAAATATATGTGTGTGAAATAGCCCGGATCCCTCAGAGTGGGTGTATTTCATACAAGAAACTGTACACATAAAGGTAGAAGTCGGATTCCACTTCACAGTATTTAAAGACAACTTTTTTTAAAGGCATATTTTACATTAGTTTCTTTCATTTAGAAAAAAAAATAAATTTTTTTAGCATCATTCATCTTTGCGAATTATCACATAGTCAAATCGTAATATAAGAAGAAATATTTTAATTTAATGGGAGATGTGTAGAAAAATGTCCATATCCTTCTGGGCCACCCCAGATTCAGTTTCATGTAAAAGTCCAACAACAAATAACAGTTGTTCTTTTGAAACAACAATTGTTTTTTGTTGACGAGGATCGCCACGGTTACATCGTCATCAAATAAATCTGAATACTTACATTGTGTGTGAGCTCAAAGTATTTCTGGCAGGCCACCTGGTAGTGCATCCCTTTAACCAGTTCCAGGATCTGCAAAAAAAAACCCAACATGTAGAGGATTAAAAGACAACACATTAACTCTGAATTTGTTTTAAATTATTACTGTGACAGTATCTTTATCAAAAATGTTTAGTCAACTACATCTCTAACCATAAAAGGCTAGATTTAATTATTTTGAGTCAGTTAATCAATTTTACTTTCTGGTACATCTAAAATATATTTTTTTTACAGATTAATTTCAAGAGTTGCTGTATTTTATTCCATCCTTAGTAGTCTTAGTTTTGGCCCTGCTTTTATCAGATCCAGTGTTGTGTGAGCTCCTCCCATTCACATCTTCGTGACTAAGAGACAGGCTGTTCTAATGAATGCGCCTGTGTTCGACGCTTTCATTATTCCCCTTATTCCTGAAGGCCATCTCCATTGTGATACTGTCACAAGTACACTCAATGCTTATTAGTCTCTGCCAGATATTTCAGTCTTTATTATTTTGTTTAATGACACACCAGTAACATTTGTAAAAATGCCAAAAAGACAGATAATGAAGGGCAAACAGTAGCTGTGCTGAGGGCTTCAGTTCTATTTTGTCTCATTGAAACTTTTTAGACATCGAATGTCCTTTGTGAGGTTCATGGGGAATTACTGAAACACGTCAAACATCCCGTGAAAATCTCAAATTTCTCTGGCATCCCTGTGTCATTTCATTTAACAAACTAAGAAATAAATAAACATAAATATAAGTAAAAATAAATTTGATTTATTTGGTGATCCACTAATTTTTCATTATATTCAACTCTTAGTTTACAATTAAATACCTGAAAAACAGGTGACATTCCCATCAGCTGTTCACATCACATCAGTACTTTCTTTTTAATGTTGATTGGAAAATGTAAGCCTGACAGCAAACTAAACTAAGACGGCACATAATGACAACATTTCACCAAATAAACATCGCCATTTTCACGATGACATTAGCATTTAGCTTAAAGAACAGATGCAAGTGCATTCTCAGTCGACTATTAGTCTTGTTTGGCTGCTCTCAGCATGACAAAACCTGTGTCAGCACATTGTGTGTGTGTATAAATTCGTGTCTTCTTAAGGCGTCATTCACAGGTTGGTGTGTGTCGTCTGTCCCGGGGTGTTTAGTGCCAAATCTGTGCTGCAACTCCTTTCAAGTTGTTTTCGCTACGATTTAAAAACTGCAGATGAAACATTATTGAGACTCACTCTTTTCTTTTTTATATAAACCCATTTACAAAATAAATTTATATTTGAGTTTGACAAATCAGGGGAGAAACGCAACCTCGAGGACTTCAGAAGCAGATCGTCATGGTGTCAGAGAGCCGGTGCGGAGGGGATGTCACCCACCTGACTGATTCCACTGGGGGACACCTTGTAGAACTGAAGCTTCTGCTTCAGCAGTTCGGGATCGCTGTGTCGGAAAGGACATCCTAGTGAAATGATTTAAAGCAAGTAGATACACGCGTTAATAAGCAAATAGCATGCTTGTTTAAATATTTACTATGCATAAAGAGTTTGGTAATTATGTCCACAATCAGATGCATCACTATCCCCACAGCGGGTGTTTTAACCAAGAGGCCTGATAATGACAGCTGGGTGGCTTATCACATGGGTAATGGTTCCTTCCAACAGCTGTCAACTCACCATGATGGTCGCCTTGGCTGGGTGGGTTTGATAAAATCACCTTCATGCAACTGTAGGGGGTGTAGTCTGTTCGCTTGCCTTCTTTGCCAAACATGTGGCGGATGCTGTAGGCATATGCTTTGTCAAACTACAGCCAGGAAGAGATGACGGGAGAGGAAAAGGGAAGGCATTAGTGAGGATGAGAGTGTAAGCGGGACAAGGTTGGAGTGAAAAGAGACATTGTCATACATCATGTCAGCTTTGAGAGGGTGTTTTCCTCCATGAAATATAGAGCTATTAGAGAGGACCTGCTGTAGCGGCATGGCACACTTGAGATAGCTGAACGGATATCGTAACATGACCATCTTTCTCCAAAAATGTCTGCTCCTTTAAACAATATGAAGACTATATTTTAAGTGAAAGAACTGAGGAAGGAAACTGATTCAGGTGAACCTGCATCCTCCTACGCATGTGGCACAATATTTATTGTTCACTGGGAAAATTACCAATGTGCTCCACTGATATCTGTCAAAAAGAGAACGGTGCCGAAAGGTAAGCCTTCAGTCATACATCAATGTCTAAGAGTTGTTGGTATTTCGACCAATGAAAAGCATCCCCCCTAAACTTCTCAGATGATTTCATTCATTTCCCTTTTCAAGGCTCACAAATAATTATCCAGGGTTCACTAGAAAAACACAACATCAACTGTGAAACCTTGTGTTTTGCTCTCCTTTCCCATTTTGCTACCCCTCTGAGCAACCATCTCAAATTAAGGGTCTGAGTGTTTGAAATGTATGCTGTTTCTCTTTGTCTTGGTCAAACTAAATAAGATGTATCTTTTTAGAATACCGTGATGGCAATTGGACGATTAGCTCAAAACAATGAATTGATGATGATAATGTCTTGGCTCTATGAGATCCATATCATTTTTAAACGCTTTTTTAAAAATTTGAACACATAACACCGTTACTTTTATTTTCGCAAGACAACTCAAAGTTAATGTTGACAAACAGGGTGCATTTATAGTGAACAAATCAATGCCTTAACCTAATCTTATAACGTGACAGCAGTGTCACCTATTTCAAACTAAATGAAACTTTCTGTCCCTTGATTTTTAATTGCTGGGAAAAACTTTGTATGATCACCGAAAAAAAACAAGCAAACAAAAAACATTAAAGGACACAAGTGAACAATATCAATTAACTTTAAGAGTCTGACTGCTGCAAGCCTTCACATCATCTTCTGTACAAACCCTTCATTCATTTTGCTGGAGATCAAGCCACACAATCTTAACAACGAATCCTTTTTTATATGCACAGCACTTATGCGAAACCATAAAGAATGAATTATAGGAACCCGTCCTCTAAAAATTAAACAGTAAAACACACACGGTGCAATTCAACAGTGGCAGAACACTCATCATGACTGCACCCATCATAACACAGTAATGATGCCACAAAACCATTCGAGCTGCTAAAGAGACAAGCTGCGGTGCAATTAAAATATCCATAAAATCTTCCTTAAATACAATCAATTAAATATTAATCACGTAGACTTTCTAAGGATCCAGAAAGCCATTTCCTCATTAACAACCTCTTACTCTAGTAAAACGAATTTTGAAACTTTGATGGCATTTAAGTATGCTTATTATGTATTATGTGAAATCATTAGCAAATTATAAAAAAAAAAAAATCCTCTGTGGTCAACAAAAAGATAGTTAACATCATTTTCCAGGTGAGACTGTGGAGGTCTTACTTACATTGCTGTAAGACATCTTTACTGAATGTGTTGATGAAGCTTATGAATAAACATCAGATTTTAAGATAGAAGATGTTAAAGTCATACATTCATCATCTTGAAAATAAGATGATCGTTTCAAGAAGTTGCCTGGTCTTCAACAGTTTATCACAGGGCCACAAATAGAGAGACAAACATTCACTCACGCTCACACCTACAGACTAATTTAGAGAGTTCAAGTCACCTCAGCTTCAGGTTTTTGAAGGTGGGAGGAAGCTGTAGAGCCCGTTAAAGAACCCATGAGAGAACCCACACAGACACGGGGACTCCATCGTCCATGTGGAGATTGTAAAGCCCTTCGAGACATTTTTTGTGAATCTGGGCTACATTAAAATTAAATAAACTTGAAACTCGAAGCACCATGCAAAGTCCACACAGAAAGGAATCAAACCAGAAATCTTCTTGATGTGAAGCAAAGGTGCGACTCACTGTTTCACTATGTTGTCTTAACTTAAAATAAAATTTGAATAAACAAAACTATTGAAGCTTCACTTCCTGCTCAAGATGGCGGCATTGTGGCGCAGTGGGTAGCGCTGTCGCCGCACAGCAAGGCTGTTCCGGGTTCTAGTCCCGCCCTATGCAGAGTTTGCATGTTCTTCCCGTGTCTGCGTAGGTTCTGTCTGGGTTCCTCCCACCTCCAAAAACATGCACTTCAGGTTAACTGGCTGTTTCAAATTGCCCGTAGTTATGAGAGTGTGTGCGCGCTTGTCTGTCTCTGTGTGGCACCGCGGTGCACTGGCGAGGTGCCCGGAGTTTCCCCCACCTAATGCCCTCAGTCAGCTGAGATAAACTCCAGCTCCCCGCCGCAGTGGATGAAGCGGAAACAGATGAATGAATGAATGAATACCTGCTCAAGGTGTTCAGCAGGGTGATGACTGGTGAATAGTTGCAGGTGCAGTCATCCTACCAGCAGGGGGGACCATGTTCCTGTGGAGGTGAGCTCCACTGCAAACTCAGTTTGTTTAAAAAAGAAGGTGTTCCAGGGAGACTGAAATGCTGCCACAAACTGTATTCACATGTGAACTTCACTGGGAAACTGCCACTGCTTTGATGGAGATCTCAGAGCTCTCTAATGTTTTGTTTTTACACTAATTTTCTGCCTGTCTTTTTAACTTCACACCCTTCAATAATCTCTGTTGCCAAAGACATCATATCTGACGATACTAATGCACAAATGTTCACATTGGAAGTAATGCATTAGTAGTGCATTTAATCTACATCACTTTGGGTAACATTTCATTCTTTCACTAGGCAGAATCCTTCCAGAACAGACAAGCTGACCAAAGGTCACAATACCAAAACAAAAGAAAAAGAAACTTTTCTTGGTTTGAACAATATTGAAAAAAACAACACAAAAAATTCAACTGAATATAGAGCTACGGTAATCTCGCTTCATTAAAACATTTCAAAGCAGTTGACAGGAGTAACTATAATTATACCAGCAAAATGAAGCAAATAGATTAGAGAGACCTGATTTACCATTTAGTAACTTATTTTTAGTTGTCCTTGAGAAATACATTCAGATTCCTCTCAGTTGTTCATCCACATTAGATGCTGTCCAAAGCACCTTGCAATTTCTCCTCCACTTGTTCAATTTCTCACACAGCATGAGTCATCTAGATAAAATTGGCTTCAGTTTCTTTTAATCACCACTGCTTTCCTACACTTTAGGTAATCATGAATATACTGTACTCTAATACAGCTGACCTCTATACAGAGGGAATTCATGAAATCTAAATACATGCACAAAAGATGCATTAGAGGAGCAGAGCCACAGCATTTCTCCTGCACATCTTAGTTTGTGGGGCTAGATTGCTAACATCCCCCCACACTCTAGGACACGTTCACAAAAACCTGCGGCAATAGAAACAGAGAAATAGGACACAATCAAAGGGATTATGTATGCGTGTGTGTGCGTGTGTGTAAACTTGGCATGGCTTCTTAGGCTGAGTCCATGGTAACTGATATGCTTGTAGCTCCAATTGCATTTGTATTTAAAACCATTAAAAATGCTTTGCTTCCTAATCCGCACTACAGAACCTGCAGACAAAGCATGAGGGTCTACAAAATACTCCAAGTTCACACAAGTTAAAACACTGGAGAAAGAAAAGGCAGATTTAAACGGCCCTTAACACATAATCTACAACAAAAAGGCAACACGGATAAATAAGTACAGCAAAGTCCATAAAACACTGTGACAAGCCTGCTACTGCTAAAACTAAAATTGCATCAGTGTGCATCACCCCTAGATAAACATTTTTTTTTAATTTCTTCTATTTGTATTTTTTAACATTCTTACTGACGATGGTAGGTGTCACCATTAACTGTTGAAAATGTTAGTTTATTGACAATGATGGCTGTAACTTAAACTGTTAAAAAAGTTATAAGGCAAGAATAATCCAAAACATGCTTTCCCACACTATAAAAAAACAAAACGATGATCCTGTTCGGTCCAGACTGTGACCATCTATTTTTAAAGGAAGAAAAGTGGACCTCAAATTTCCCTTGCTACAAACAGCTGGTTGTCTGTGTGTATCAAGGGTAAAATTCACAAATATGTACATTTGTCTAGTTTTTGTTCCAATAATTAACATTATAAAATTATACATCAACCATTATTCTATGTATAGTGACATTCAGTCTGTCAAGTTGCTGAAACAGTACATCCATTCTAAAAGCTCATTTTATTTAATACTAATGTTTTATTTATGAAAATAAGTTCCAGTGAATTCCTTGATCCAAAGAAAATGACATCCATAGTCCAAAAAATTCACATTTTCACAGTTTAACACAGGGTAGCAAAGAAAGCTAAGGGGCTACTTTCCAAACTACTGACGATACCATTGATTTTAAAAAAAAACAAACTGTCAGGAATCACCTTTGTAGATACGCTTTAAGACCAGCTGAATAATGGTTCTGGTTGAGGCAAATAAATTAATCTGAAGTTTGCATTTGTTAAATAAACAGTTGACAAGCTGTTCTCCCCCAAGGCAAAAAGAAAACAAGATATAGTTCAGACAGCCCTCTAAATGAATAGGCCAACTTCTGTGGTAGGAAAAATGGATAAATCAAGTCGATTTCATCAATGGTCTCTCTGCCTCTAGCCTAATTTTACATTGCCTCTTCCTGCAAGTCTTCCTTTCGGCATCGCTGGCTTCCATCTTTTTTCTCGTTGCCTGTTACATACTAATGAGCAGGCTTTGTGCATCCTGCCACAAAGTGCAGTCTTTGACTTAACACATACATCATTGTAAAGCCGCAATCTGCCCAGCACTGTTCTGCTGCCAATGCTGTGGGACAAGTGCTGGGTTTTGTGCAGCACATCTCATCTTCTCTGTGAGCTCTTCCATGGGAACCGAACCACCTCAGAAATGGAGCACCAGAGGCCGTCAATACGGACCTCTGGTAACAGAATCTTGCAGATCCATACAGACTGTTGCTGTTCCTTTAGCAACGAACAATTACTTAAATCTTAATGTGGGTTGTGAAGTGGGAGGTACTTGCTTTGTTAAATGTATTTAAAAACTGCTGAGATTCATGTGGCCCTGGTTAAAAATACTACATTAATGTGAATCCACAGACCTACCTCAACCCTAACCTTCATATGTAGATGTGACAAGTAGCACATATCTGTAAGGAGCACACATCGACAGGACGGTCATTTTCACCTTGACTGGGTGAATTCCTATTGCTGTATGGTGGTGTTTCTACCAGTATGACTGCACTTGTCTCACTGAACCTGATATTTGTGGCATCTGTGACAGGACCTGTCTTCCAGAGGAGGTCCAGTCTCTGTCTGTAATGCACAGTTGCTTTCAGTGTTGATTAGGTTATTATTAGTGACCTGAAACTCATCAGACAGTGCAGTTGGCAGGACACTGAGTGCAGCCACAGCATGGACCATGAATGTATGAGAACTCATAATGCACTACATAATAAAAATAACTACTGATACACTAGAATGGCACTCAGTTCTGAACAATCCTTCACACCTAAAAACAAGTTCAAGGATAACTATTCAGTAGATCGTACTCATGGAAAATACTGTAGTGAAAAATTCACCGAGTAGCAATCGATGGTTGAAAAATCACCAGATATGTAACTTCAAAAACAACAAGCAAGGAAACTTTGTTTGCTGACTCACGTCACCGGAATGATGCCTGAATGCAACACTTCAGGCATCAGTTCAGTTCAGCAAAATGAAAAGCTTTCTCGGCACTTGTAAAATTCAGTGCTCCTAAAAATACACATCGAAACACTGAAGCTATAGTAAAAAAAAAAGGGGATCTCAATCTGATGCCAAACTATTAGTCGATCAACTGATTGGAAGGGTTAGCGGAGCAACCTGCATCAGCAGGAAAGCCATTTACTGAATTAATTTGTATTTAAAGTCCATCATTGATTAGAAAAAACAAAAACATTTCATAACATATATGGCACTCGTGATGTCAGCATTACCTTGTCTGCATCCACTTTGCCTCTTATGAACTCTGACCTCCAGAACTGCAGTGCTTGCTCCAGCGAGAGGCCGATGCCTTTGAGGAAGAGGCCATACTGCATACGACCACCATGGCGGAGGTGGTGGTTCTCTCTCAGGGCCTGGTGGAGTTGCCTCATACACAGTGGGAAAGACTTTCCTGCAAGCTGAAGTCAAACATGCAACATAAGGTCTATATTTACAACATATCTGCAATATAAGAACTATATCTATAACTAACTACTTGCATTCTAAATCTATGGGACTTATTTTAAATATAACCATAACCAGAAACATAATATTAAATGACTGATCAACTTGATCCACTAGCATTAATACACAATCTTAAATTCTGGCACTTGAGGCAATACATTAATACATTCATTCATTCATCTTTATACCGCTTTATCCGCTGTGGCGGGTCGCGGGGAACTGGAGCCTATCCCAGCTGACTAAGGGCGTGAGTCGGGGGAAACTACGGGCGTGACACCAATCACTCCAAAAACATGCAATTCAGGTTAATTGGCCGTTCCAAAATTGCCCGTAGTGTGTATGAGTGTGTGCGTGAGGCAATACATCCCCAAGCAAATAACAGCTTGAACCTAACGTCTCACAACGATGGACGATGCTACTTACCGAATCGATTTGCTCCAACGAGATTTTCCCAACATTTTTCTGGATGCTGTAATCCTGCCCCACATAAGCATGACTAAAACAAAAAACACCAAGGCTGTGACAACTCTGATTTGGGGGTTTTTGATAAAATCTTAGAGGCTGTGCGTTTCCTCAATGTAACCAAATTTTAAAAGATGTTAAAACTGACAACTTTGCTATTCCGTACTGTGTTCCCTTTCACATAGAGAATACTGGTTTAACCACGACTACTACCCCACTAGTCCTACAAGAATCTGGAAAGATTACTTTTTTGACCCATAAATGCATTTTGATATTTAAAGCTGATGAGCCTCCAAAGTGTTAAGCCTCTCTCCTTTTTCAAGATGAAAAGAGGTGTTCTCTCCATCTTGTGTACCAACACACATTAACTTCCAATCGTGCCAAAGTAGAATATTTTACATGGAGGTATCTACAGGAGGCCACCTTAGAAAAATCAGTCAGCTTTAGTACTATTGGTTCATTAAACACCTTGTGTGTAGGGACATTTCAAGGGACATTTCTGGCTTCAATCAGTCCATCCACAAATACCTCATGTTCATTGTCCCAAAATAACCCTGCTAAATCTCTTTCCACAGAATCCATGTCAAAGTGGCAGTAACGTTAGTAATCCCATTGCTTACCTGAGGTGGTTGAGGAGCGGCTGGAGTCGTTCATCAGAATGCACTGCTGGTAAAGAGCGTGCAGTCAGCTGCAAAAGAGATGACAAAACATCCACATTTGTGTAACAACAATACATTAAAAAGTACTTTTAAACCGCACAGTTCAAAATGATCACGAACATCGATAGATAAAAACTTGACTTGGCTTGACTCTCAGAATTTAAAAAAATGATTTCTGAGAGTGGTTCAGACGTGGCTTACTAATCCCAGAATGCATGTACAGCAGCATGGGCCTCAAACCTGACTCATGTTTTTATATGTTATCATTTTGCAGACATAAGTTCATACCATGTCCTAGAAGTAGCATAGGACTCTACTGTGATTATTACTTACACAACAGTGTTTTGTTCTCGGTATAGTATAGAAAGCCATGGATTCCGTTCAACATACTGTATCTACACCCAAACAAGTCCTCCATCATGGGACAGAAAGGGTTGTATTTTCAAAATTTAAAAACAAACACATTAAAACAACTTGGTCCAGTTCTGCCATTCTCATTTCAAGGTAATTATCCGGACCACTTGCTGTTGGAACAAAATAGTGTTCCAGAGCAATTTTTCTTGTAACTGTGCCATCTTGACTGTTTTTGAGCTACTATAATGGTTATTCTACTCCGCTGGGGACAATGAGGGGACATAGTAGAAAAGGTGTCATTAAAAAGGCATGAAATTGAAAACTGCCTCTCCATATGACCACAGGTAATGGTAGGATCTTGGATGTGTAATTTGGTGAAAAATAATAGAAATGTAGTACTATACTGATTTCTTTTCATGCAGGTATAAGACACTCAAATGATTTGCTTGGTGTTCACTGAACAAAAAAAGGTTCGCATTTCAAAACTAATCACGTCTGTCACAGCTTGTCTCGATCTCTGACCCTTTGTTTCAGTGGGGTGTGAAAATCAAACATCACAAAAAACTCTGTAAGACCTTCCCTCAGCTGGTTTAAATCTTCATATCAATATTGTGTTAAATGTACATCAAATCATATTAAAAATCTTAATGTTCCTCCCAAAGCACACATATTTTTTCCCCTGGAATAATTACCGTATTTTCCACACTATAAGGCGCACCTGAAAGCCTAAAATTTTCTCATAAACCCGTAGTGCGCCTTATAATCCGGTGCGTCTTATATATGGATTAATATTCATATTAATATTGGTTAAAAACATGATCGCTGAAAAAAAGCCGGCAGTCTGGCCGCCAGTCATGCCACACTCCGCCACCAGAGGAGCCCCCTCACAAGGCACTCTGGCCTACGCCCCCTAACAACGGTAGTCAAGGGGCTTCACCGAAGTCCCGGCTCTGACTGAGCTGCTCTCAGACGGTAGAGCAGACTGTAGGAGCACCGGTGATTATGTAGCAAAACATAAGGAACTTTCAACAATTCTATTAATAAAGTTTGACTGACTGACTGATCTCAGTATTTCCTAACTATTTGGCGTCAGAAATAACCCACTTTAAACTTAATTGGTCTTAAAAATGCCATTGTGCTGGAATCTAGTGATGGTCCATTCTATTAGTCTTTGGAAACAGACAGAAAAAACTGGCATAAAGGTGAATGAAAGACCCTCAAAGCTGAACTTCCAGCCTTTTCTGAAATTTCAAGAGCAGAGTCACTGCTAGACAAAGGTACCAACGGGTGTGCTGCATTGATTTACAAATGTAGTTGATAGCTCTGGGGGGGCGGCGGAGGGGCCCATTCAGGCTTGTGTATTCTGTCTGCAGCTACGTGTGGTGATATTCACGGCGGTGAGATTCACGGCGGTGAGACACCGACGTTAAAGTCAGTTCTAGGAGTAAAACAGCGTCATATTTGCCAGTAAATTATCAGCCTGACATTAAAAACTAGTTAAAAAATTGTTTAGGACACACAGAAGCAAATAGCTGCACCTCACCTCCGACTGGACTACCGATTGATCGAAACAATATATAATTAATATACAAAGACGAACGTCGGAGCTTAAATATCTGCTTCGAACTTCAGATCAGGAAATAATCTGCTCTGTTCGCACCAACTGCACTCGTAATGAATTTAACCAGTTTTTAATGTCAGGTTTTTTAATATGCGTGTTGACTTCTTCCTAAGATGGCAAAGTGATCAGGTTTCCTTGATGAGGCTCAGAATGGCTTATTGACATAACAATAGGGGCCACTCAAAGGTAGTCAGGAAGTCATGAATGCAATCATGACTGTCTGACCAGCGCAGCTCTATCTGGTGGACGGATTGCGCAACTACAGCCGCTGCAGTTTATCAAATAAATATTATTTATTTTTTATTGTTGGCGCCTTATAATCCGGTGCGCCTTATATATGAAATCAATTATAAAACAAACAAATTAGTGAGGGTGTGCCTTATAGTCCAGAAAATATTGTAATTATTTCTTCTGTGGACTGTGGATCTCATGTGCTTCATTAACAAGTTTTTTCACGAACTATTTAGTGGTCCTGCTTGGTTGTTGAACACACATTCTACTGCTGCCTGGTTAGAACTGTCTCCTCACATGTATCATAAAGAATGCCTCTAGTTACTAAACATCATGTTGCACATTCCTCAGGGCATTCACTGTGATGCTCAAGTGTTGTTGATATTGTGCCTTCATAGACACTCTTCTGCATCTTAAAAAAGGCACGCCTGTGGGGACAACAACAAACACTTTTATATTAGCTGTCCCCAGTCTTTCCTCCAGACATTTTATGTCATATGTGCATACTTATTCCCCTCATCTGAACCCTGCATTTCTCCAGCTTCCCTCAGGGTACTGCAGGCATCAGCCATGGCTGCACTAATATTTTTCCTTGTGCATTTAACATATTTAGATAAATTATATGTACAAGGAGTGGACATTATGTGTGATAAAAGGTTGTTGATTTAAAACCAGCTTTATTTTTGGAGGTTGGGGCTGTATTTAGACTGTATTTAACTGTGAAACACAAAACTACAGATTCAAACAAAAGTCCGTTGAAATAGCCCATGTGCATTAAAGTACATGCAAATGTTTCTTTGTGGTGACCCACACAAAAATTTCTCATAAACAAAAACTGACTGTATTAATGCACTAATATCATTATTGAACTTTTCAAAAGATAAAGAGCTGCAGACACTTACTGCAAGAGCTTTAGAAAGTCTAGTTCTGAAATCATTGAGCACAATGGTGACAATGTCCTGGTGAGGGATGTAAACATAGCCGGCTTTGAGATACACCTTCCTGGTTCTCAGTAGATCCAGGGCATCTTGAAAGGGAACCTTTAAAATAAAAGTGAAATGTGTATTAATGTGCTTATAGACAATGTCCTGCTTGCATGCCAGGTTAGCATATGACACTCTGACCCACACCAGCTCAGAAATTTCACTACTTAAAATGCAATCTAATCTTTAAACTTATTCCGATGGTGTTCAGTGGAATATGATTTATATTATCTCAAAGAACAAAACTATAATCACCAAATCTTTTGTGTAAATGTAAAGTAAATTCTAATTTGGGACAATTTTAATTCTCCAGTACTTTCATTTAAACTGAGTTAGACAAATATTTTCTTTTGCATTTAATATCAGGAGATACGTTTCTATCTGACAAACCACAAAATTTCCATTTCTCTCAAAAATAACTGAAGCTCTTTTTTGTCATTTCAACCAATCTTCATTTACAATATCAGACAGAGTGGAGGCAATGTGTGTGATCCGGGTTCCTACATTTAGACGCCTCTAAATTGGACCCAAATTATGCAGACAGTTTAATTCATCTAAGCAATCAACTAAACTGTGCTTGATCTGTTCGTAATGATGTTAAACGAGTACTGAAATTTAGATTTGCATTTCCATTAAACTGCAGGATTCACATGAGACAGGTTTCATGCAACACTCACTCCTTCAGTCCCTAGTGCAATGGTTCAACTTCTAAAGACACTGGATATTAACTTTCCGATAATACAATTCAAAAGCAAAGTTTTTTTTTCCCTTGATCTGAAAAAAAATCAACACATTCAATTCATGACCCATCATTACTACTTAAAATTTGAAATCCTACATGAGATGACTTCAGTGTTATCATTACGGTTACACACTGGTGTCTCAAGCAGCACCTGGAACACTGACTACATTGACCTTCTTGTGAAAAGGTGATAGTGTGCCACTTTAAAAATCCAGCGTGCAGAATTTTATTTGTTTCTGGACAATTTTTTGTCAAAGAATTTAGAAAAAAAAAATTAAACAAAATACAATAATTTCCAAGTTACCTTGTAATGGAGAAGGGAACACATTAAACACAAAATAGGGAGAGCAGTTATAAGTAAAAAAAAAGTCTGTTGTTGTCAATGTTATAAAATGTGGAATCAACTATTACATTACTGTATTTCAAAATTTTTATAGCGACAGAGATGTAGAGAGCGATAGAGAGCGATAGATAGAGCGATAGACAGACAGACAGATAGATAGATATTTCTACTAATTCCATCCACTATGTAAAACCTGGATACAACAGCTCATTAAATGCACGCTCAGAGAAGAGAAGGATGAGTGACTGACTTTGTAGAAGTCCTGATCCTCCACAGTGATTCCACTGACGCTGTAACTCGAGTTGATGAGTTTATCGTGCAGAGACTTCTTCTCCTCCGTGCTGATCTGCAAAGTAATAAGAGAAAAAAGTTTCATTGAAAAGTATCACTGTGCCAGCATTAAGATACTTAAAGTTGGGACTCAATGAAAACAAAGATTAATAATCAGATGAATGCATCGCTTTTCTTTTCACTGATGAACACGTAGGTGATTTCTTCAGGTTGAAGTCAAAAATTCAGTAAAAACCAGAAACACACATAGTTGCTGTTCACATCTGATTGGGGAAGTGTGACTGTGCTCATGTACATGTACTGTGTCAGAAATCTGTTTAACAAATAAAGATGATTTTTATCATCATTCAAGGTTCAGCTCGCATCCTCTTAAAGAGATCAAACAGCGCCATCTAGTGAACATAATTTTTAAATACATGTTGCACTGAACACAACCAGCAAGATGGTAGTGTGGAGTAATGTAGACTAGTTCTCTCAGTTTAATTACACACTGGTGACATGTTACTTTAAATTTAATCTTACCAGCCCATCGGATTTTTGTTTTCTTTCTATTTTATCAACTAATAAATGTGCCTCAACAATGAAATACAGTATAACTGAATTATTTCACAGCCCTTATAAGACTCTACAAAATCTCAATACAATAAACTGTCAAGTATTCATTAGTAATGGAGACTGATTTTTCTGACAGAAATCACAATATACAGTATGCTTCCATAATAATTATAATACCTACTTACTACTTTTGGCATACAATACATACAACATTCTGGTCAGTATAGAAATACATTTATTAGATAAATTCATTCAGTTGAAGCAGTCAGTTCCGGTCAGTCTACAAACCTTTCAATTCAAAGCTGTGGACTAGTATAAGCATCAAATGTGTGAGCAAGCATCAAGTAATAAAGGAAAAAGAAAAAAGGATTTTTTGTTTTGAGTGAACCTATTGATTTATTTAAAATGAAAACAGACTTTCAAAAATGTGAACAATGGTAAAACTTACTGTGTCATACTGCAGATTATTTCTATGGAGAAATTCAAGCTTCTGCTGTGAAGTCAGGGTACTGAAGCGGAAGCGGAAAAGATCAATTTCTTGCTGTATGAACCACCTTCTCAGGTCCTCCCTTAAAAAAATGTTTAGAAACAATCCTTAAGCCCAGAATGCACTCATGGTTCGAATATTTTTAACTACAGGCTTACGTTTGGCAGTAGGCAAGTCTGAGAATGAAGTGAGATATGTGGTCCTTTCTTCGTTTTTCATATTCACTTGGTCCACTCAGAGTTCTTTTGTCATCCTGAAGATTCTGAAACATAGTCAACACTTTAAAATACACTTTAAAATACATCTGTCATTAGTCACTAGTGCTTCATGTCTTTGTGCTTCTGTTCCACTGGTGCTACTGGTGTTGTGAGATTTTAGTACGTAAAATCTGACACCAGTAGCACAGTCAGTCTCTCTTCCAGAAGATGGTGCAGATGAATTTTATTACATTACAAATTTTCACTTTTTAACCATTTTCAGCAATGAAAATAGGCTAAAAAGAACAGTCGGTATAATGCAATATAGTTGTGATGGTGCACGATGATGCCATGATAGGGAAACCCTTGTGACAGGTAATAAAGCTGTGTGCGTGTGTGTGTGTGTGTGTGTGTGTGTGTGTGTGTGTGTGTGTGTGTGTGTGTGTGTGTGTGTGTGTATTTATCAATAATGGCTGTTGTGTTTAGTCTACTCACATTGTCTAGTCTGTGGGGAAAGCTCAAAGCTTTGGACTCACTGACCAGCTTCTTGGAATACTGTTCTGACAGCTTGACGTGGCTCACTCCCAGAGTCTCAACAGTCTTCAACACTGTAGCAGCATTCAAAAACGATATGGAAAATACAACATGCAACGTCAAAATTTTGTAAAATGTATTTCACAACAGAAGAGAAAACATTATCCACAGCAAAACGGCATGAAACAATGGTCTTACATTTCAGCCTGTCCACAGCAAATGTCTCAAATTCACTGAGGGACATGTTTTCAAGAGGAGGCTGCACGTAGAACTGCAGAGCATGTCCATAGAGCTCCGTCTGAGGATTGATGTTCAGCTTCCTTCTTCTACCACCAAACTGCATGGTTGCTGGTGATAAACAATTAAAAAAATACTTCAGTAGCACAAAGTGATACTAGTTTATTAATTAATGACCGTAATTCTACGCCAGTCAACAAAACATATCGCTCTACTCAGAGTACCGATACCATTTAGTTGATGCCGTTAGCTACCTTACAATTAGCTAGCAAACGTAACATCATACTACATTAGACAAGTATTAAAACAACCCTTAAATGATAGTATTCTAGTTATTTGTTACCGATTAGACAACGGACGATCTTATTCTTAGTTCAGTCCCGCCAAACAAACAGGGGTTGTTGAACAAACCCGCGTAAACGATGACGATTTGGGCCACTTCCGGAAGAGAAAACCTGTCGTAAGGGGGAAGCACTTGATTTGCTGTTCGGCGTGTCTCGCCCTGGCTCCTCTGCTGCAAAATAAACTTACGGGGCATTAAAAAGTTTAGAACAAACGTACCCAGAACCAGTGGTCTATCAACGTCGTAACGCATAGTGCGAAGCTTTCTTCTCCTTCAACTCCTCTTCGCCCTTCTTCATTTTATTTAATGACAGATGACCTCAACATTTTTATACTTTACTGCTGTCTGTCAAAATGGAGTTTGAACGAGATTTTTCATTTATTTTAGAAATATGGACTATCAACTAATGTTCTCTTAATTAACCCATTTTTTGTTATACATGTTTCTTCAAATACAGTATTTACTTGTATTAAAGTTAAAACCTATTGCAAACACATCTGAAGAAGGTTCATGAGATTGAAAGCATGTGCCACTACATAAGGCTATTGAGAACTGGCAATATTGTATTCACATATCTCAGTGGTCACAAAGAAAATTTTACGAAGGATCCTACAGGTGCTATTGTTTGTCGGGTAATGTTCTTTAGCATTATGTGAACATTTGACTTAACATGTATGTAAATAGTATTTTCCAATCAGTCTAGGAATCTATGGAGTCTTTGATTATGCTGTACAAACTACAGTATTTTCTGCACTGTAAGGCGCACTGGATTCTAAGACGCACCTTCAATGAATTGCCTATTTTAGATTTTTTTGTCCATATATAAGGAGCACCAGGTTGTAACGCGAACTGGAGCATAAGGCGCACCTTCAATTAATGGCCTATTTCGAAACTTTTTCATATACTGTATAAGGATTATAAGGCGCATCCGGTTTTTGAGAAAATTAAAGGCTTTTGGGTGCACCTTACAATGCGGAAAATACTGTATACGGATTCATTTCTCGAGATGAATATACTAAACTTGTAGAAGTGTTTTGTATTAACATTCAACAACATTCAAGTTGATAGTTACTGATGTGTCATTTTTGGATCAATATTTCCTTTAAGGTCATTCATAATGGTCAACATTATGAATGTCTTGAATCTGTAACAGTCTTTGGTGTTTCTTTTTATGTAGTAATTATAATAATTACTACAGTTGATTTCTGACACGGCACGGTGGCGCGGTGGGTAGCGCTGTCGCCTCTCACCGGTTACTTCCTCCAACCTTCAAAAGCTTCAGGTTGATTGGCCGGTCCCAAATTGCCCGCAGGAGTGAGTGAGTGTGTGTGTGTGCACTGGCGTCGTGCCTGGAGTGTCCCCCGCCTCACGCCCTATGCCAGCTGGGACAGGCTCCAGCTCCCTGTGACCCGCTACATCGGATACAGTGGCGGTACATGAAGATGAATGAATATCCATCTCATTTATGTATCATTTATGTGTTATGCAATCCAATTTCCACCGGCGCCCTGTAGGTCAAATGCCCCGATGGCGGTCGTTGTTAACCCGGGCCTCGACCGATCCGGTATGGAAGTCATAGGTTTGATTCGCATCTTTGATTTGGCAAAAGTTTTATGCCGGATGCCCTTCCTGACGCAACCCTCTGTATTTATCCAGGCTTGGGACCGGCAAAATAAGACACTGGCTTGTGTCCTCTTGCGGCTACATTCATCTGATTTATGTGGGTTGCATCACATATTCTATTTTGAAAAGCACACAAAAGTGGATACAAAAGTGGATTTTAAATGAGGTCTTCTGACCCAACAGAAGATTTGAAAAAAGAATGAGGAAGTCGAAGTCAGGTAACTATCTTGTGTCGTGTCGTCTCTGTCTCTGCAGCCTAGCAACAGACACGGGCGAGCGAGCCATTTGCCTACTTAGCTGCTCTCATGCGCAATGTACAGCACTGTAGTTAGCTGGAACGTAAAGGCAGCAAGTCTTTTTCCTCCTAGAATTGTCACACATATAACCTAGTTGTTGAAGTTGTTTAAATATACATGTCAGTCTGAGCTTGCGAACATTCGATGTGCGCAGTCACAAGTTATACGCCATTAAGGAGTGGAGGGCAAGGCTTTTTTTTTTCTGTGAAAAGCGGCTAACCATAGCTAAGTAACCTTAGCATCAGTCACGAGCAAAGGAGCACCACAGGAGTTATGTGATTGTGGGTTAGACAACTTGTTTGCTTACCTAATGTTGACCGAAACGTGGTTTTGCAGGTAAGGCAATTACTAAACTGAGTTTATTTCGTCACTTAACAATAGTTACCCATGACTTGCCACCTGAACATTTTCCAGCATCTCTTCCAATAGGTCACACCTTGGCCAATTCTGATAAGAGGAGATCACACGGAATGAAAAGTTGACTCTAACACCCATCACAGACTTTGAAAACACTATTTCGAGCGTCATCAGAAAGGAGATATTACATTTCATGGCATTATCTTATTTTCTTTCTCTTTGTGTAAAGATTTTGACTAGCTGTGACCTGCTTTTAGGCCTGGGAAAATTATCTAGATGACATTGTCTAGAAGAAGTGTATTATATCTATCTACTAACGTTAATTTTATATGGTTATTGCAATCCTTGGGAAACCCTGGTACCATGTTATGTAAAATGGGTGTATTCAATTCTGTTATATGTTTTTGACAAGTGGATACTAATGATAATGAGATAATATATCATAATTTCTAGAACCCCCCACCACCACCAAATAATGCTAGAGAGGAAGACTATCTATGTAGCCATGTGATAGAGAATTACCTAGGGTTTACGGTGTATTATGTATCAGACAGAAACTTATTCTTAGATGGTATAATAAGATATTTAGACATTATATGAGAAGTCTGACTGTTTTGTATTGTCAGATCATGTATCATACATTTTACAGAAGGTAAGTAATTAATTATCCAACAGTGTCATTGCTGGTACAAGCATCCATACATCCATACACCCATCTTCTTGTAGAGGAGACAATTGCATTTAATAAGTTTAGTAATGTGTGTTCATGGCTTTATTTCATCCCATGGTTAATTTTGCCAAATACAGTTTATGGATATGCACAGATAACTTCCCACATTTAAGTAAAAATCAACAATAGAGTATAACAATAAATCTTGGAATGTTAGTTAAAAAGAATGTAGTTTTTAAATATGTCACGAATTCATGTTGTAACAACTGCAGCAATTATAGTCAATGAATGGCGTCAGATATTGTATGACTCAAATCCAGACAGTCACACAGTAGGTTGTCAGTGTTGACTAGGAACAGCTTTCACACAGTATGTTGTTTAGCATTGCACTGAGCAGCTACACACATAGAACTGTAGAAGAGTCTGCTGCCAGTGCTAATGGAAGAATAAACACATTTCACGTTTGCTCCAAACAAATTCCTTGTAAAATTTACAACCGTGAGTTCAATGAGAGCACAGACACCTATAGACACATAATAGTTGTCACTTCAACATGTGATGCACCTCACTAGAATAAACCCCATACATCCTTAATAGCTGCATTCAGATTTGTAAAGTTAAATAGATGTTTATGCTGAAGGAGATTGGACTCTCAACCAAACAGAAGAATCTGTCTTGTAGACTCTGGTAGTTTTGAGTTTTAAATATTTATTTGACAAAAGGATTGAAAAATATTCCTATTAATGACAAAAATGAGCACAACTAATTGTTTAAATTTATTTGTATCATAATTATTTGGTTGTTGGAAAACAAAATTTGTGTTACTTATTTGGGTGGCTTGTATGTGTGGGTGTGGCTCGCATGTGTGGGTGTGGCTTGCATGTGTGGGTGTGGCTTGCATGTGTGGGTGTGGCTTGTGTATGTGGGTGTGGCTTGTATGCGTGGGTGTGTTGGTGCACGAGTGTCTAATTGCCTGATAAATATCACCTGTGCCTGGCTGTGATTCTCTTTTGCTTGGTACAGAGTGTGTGAGGTGGGTTGCTATTATTTCTGTTGACCGCAAAGAGTAAGAAACTCAGCGCAAATACGCAAAGGCCATTTTGTGTATTTGTTCTGAGTCTAGTCCAGTCATCGTCCATCTGCACAGAATGTATGTTCTTCATGGAAATGGTAAATTGAACGTCCCCAACTGCAATAATGCCTCATATTTCATCCTTGGGCTCAGACAGAGCCCCGCTCTCTCCTTTAGGTAACTAAATTTGGGTTTTGATAGTCACAAGTTTGGAAATATTTTTGATCTAAACACTTAGTTTTTAATTCTTTGACAGATGACAGCACACTATGTATGCATCTAGTGTTAATAATGTATTTACAATCATTTCACCCTAGAAAAACTAAACAGAAGACAGAATGTCAAACCCAAACAGTATAAATTTTGGATCTCTAAAGCAACAAGTATATTGAGTAGATTAAACCTATTTGTAATTACTGCCTTAATGTTTTGGATTTTTATATCATAAGGTCTGACATGTGTTCAGATTGCTTTTACTGCTAGATATGTTTAATAAGACATGTCAAACAATTGTGTTTTGTTTATTATACACATTCACAGGTGTTCTTGTTACATTACTGAGTGGAACTGAGAAAATCAGCCTGACGTGCAGCCATGTTGGAGGAGGACATGGAAGTGGCCATCAAGGTGGTTGTGGTTGGCAATGGAGCTGTCGGCAAGTCTAGCATGATCCAACGTTACTGCAAGGGCGTCTTCACAAAGGACTACAAAAAGACCATCGGAGTAGACTTTCTGGAAAGGCAGATACTGTAAGTAACTTGCTACTGCAGGGCTTGTGTTTCAGCTATCATTACTATACTCTTGATTTGAGGCTTTATTCAGCATTGACCAGGCACACCTATGTTTCTGTAACTTATTTTCAAAGAAAAATGTGAGAAAAGCTTGGAGTGCAGGCATTAGAGCTGCAGATGTGGGAAACATTTACAGACACAACAGAAATAAAAAATAAAGTGGGATTGATGCTGTTGAGAAATGACTCTAGCGTGTCTCCTTGTTGCTGTAGTGTGAACGATGAGGAAGTGCGACTGATGCTGTGGGACACCGCTGGGCAGGAGGAGTTTGATGCTATCACCAAGGCCTACTACCGTGGTAAGATCTCACATTTGACGGGTATAACACTGCTGCTTTGTGTCACTGACCGCTGAGGTTTTTAAATGCCACAGATTTTATGGTTGACTGGCTGTGTGGCATTCACATGGACTATGACTGTCTCGTGGCAATGGTCAAAGTAGAACCCGAGTTTTCATGACATGAAATGTCAATGTTTTTAATAGAATGAAGACTTATATAAATGACAAGTTGGTGTCCTGTCTCCCATTCCAGGTGCCCAGGCATGTGTGCTAGTCTTCTCCACCACAGACAGGGATTCATTTCAAGCAATCGACAGCTGGAGGGAGAAGGTGGAGGCAGAGGTCGGAGACGTTCCCACAGTTCTAGTGCAGAACAAGATTGACCTGCTGGAAGACACTGTTATTCAGAAGTAAGCAATATAAAGAAGACATAGCACACTTCGTTATCAATCAGTCAATCATTCAACTTTTATGTAAGTAGCGCTTAATCATATCTGAAGATATTTCAAAGCGCGTTACAGATAGAAAGCCAACAATGCCCTCCAGAGCAAGCATAAGCGACGGTGGCAGGGAAAAACTCCCTCATTGAGGAAGAAACTCCAGGCAGGACCCAGGCTCTGGAGGGCGGTCATCCGCCTTGACCTATGACTAAACAGTTAATACAGCAATGTGTGTTTTTTTTCTTTTCTGTGACTTTACTACTTTAGTGAGGAGGCAGAAGCTTTGGCTAAAAGGCTGAAGCTGAGATTTTATCGAGCTTCAGTAAAAGAGGATCTCAATGTCGTGGAGGGTGAGTGATTAGAAGTGTGCACAGGTAGTCAAAGTGAAGGAGTCTGAATGTTTCCATCATAACACTTCTGCTGATCTTTCCTTTAGTCTTCAGGTACTTAGCTGACAAGTATCTTCAGCGACTCAAACAACAAACAGCAGAGGAGACAGACGTTGTCCATTCAACAAGCAATAAAATAGGTAAAAGTCTGTTCATCACTTTTTTTGTCACACCTCATTTTTCTTCTGTATGGGTGATACTACTCATAACCTGTGTTCTCCTCAAGGTGTTTTTAATACCATAAGTAGTAATGTCTGCAGCCAGAGCTCCAGCAATGGCAGAGAAGTCATCACTTTGCGACCTAACAAACAACGGACCAAGAAGAGTAAAAACCCTTTCGGAAGTTGCAGCCTGCTCTAGATAAATCATTTCATGTGGTGGCTTGACTTGTTTCTGTGAGTACATTGGTCAATGTTATATTCTGTGGAGGTTGACACATTTGAATACCAAAGACCTCACTGACTGGGAAATACTATTACAAACCTATAAAAACCTTTTTTCCTTAATTTGAATTTAAGTTGTTTTCACATACTGATGGGTGGATTTTCTTTGATTCATATCCAGTTATTCGTCATTGATCTCACTACAAAACCAACGTTTATACACTCTTGAGTCGTCCTTGTGGTTGCCTTAATTAAAAGCAACAACTGCAACTACAGTGCATGTTTGTTGTTTATATGAATTTAATGATGCCCTAAAAATGACATGACAGTAACTTATTCTGTCCTTGACATTTCAACTGTGCAATACAGTATGTTTGCATGCATTGTAGAAGATACACACATTATTTTGTACCATATTTTTCTAACTCAACAGAATATGGTTCAAACTATGCTGTTTATCCTGGAAGAAACTTTATTGAATCCAGAGTTCACTCTCTGAGGAATTTTTGTACGAATCTAACAGTGTTGAGTGATATTGTAACTGAAGTGTTGACATAGTGCCAAAATGTACTCTTTTTTTCTGAGATTTAGTGAAATATTGCAGTATGGATTTAAGATTAAATTAGTGGAAAGTGCTCCTGTTTCTAACCAAAAGTCAATTAATAGTTCCAAACTGATACAGAAGAGTCTGCTCACAGCACTTGTTTGCACAACTGAATCTTAAAGACTTTTGAAAGGTTCTGTACTTGGTGACATAAAACATGTGTTCACTTGGTCACCTCTCATCATAGCCACTTATAGCACTATGTTTATCGCACTGAGCTTTTCTTGAACTTTGGCCCAGCTTTCTGAGTGTCAGCATGAGGTTGAAGGTATCAGCATCCATTTTTAAACTCCTGTACATTTCAAACACTAAACATGTTACAATATGTTTGTGACTGTGTGTTTGGCTTCTATAGCATCCAATCACTCTTCATGAAATATCAGCTTGTCCTTTTATTCCGGATTGGGGCCATAAAGTTGAAAAATGGTGGTGGAGTCTGTCCCCGTCTCTGTTGCTCTCAGAGGATAGGAAGATTGTACCTTATATTTTGTGTGTGCTTCAATATCCAGAACTATTGTTTCCTCTCACATCATGAAGGCAGTAAAATAGACTCCATAACTTATATGAAATTTACTGGGTTATGAGACACAAATTTATAATGGTTTGTTTATTCAGTGCTGGGAATTTGTTTCAGAACTCGATTTTGCCTTTTTTTACAAAAAGAAAAGTTAAATCTGAAATTGAATCATTTCCCACATTCAAAATTTTTTTATTTTCACGAGTTTCTGGTATTACAGTAACTTAAATGTCTGTTTCAAGAATACCAACTGGTGCTGAACATGTGCAGATGTCATCACTGATACTGCGATTGTGTCGTGTTGAAAGTGTTCTCATCTTGCTGTGTGTAAACAGTGCTGTGTAACTGCATGCAAGCCTTTTCCCCACAACATTGAATGTCCAAGCATGTTTGCAACACCACAATGCCTTTTCCATGTCCACATGCTCCACCACCTAGTGTTTAAATCTGAGCAACTCTGTTAAACTGCCCGCACACTAAACCTGTACATATTTTTCAGACTGTCTCTCGTTTGTAACTTTGAGTTTACTTTACGTTTTTTCTGTTTTTACTGAATGGATGTAGTGCACTTTATCAAAGATGAGGATGTAATCTTAAGGAACCACAAGTTAAAACTTACCATACTCATGTGCTGCCACTCAGGTGTTGTAATAATCTGTGTCTTATCGTTTTACTTTTTCGCACATGACTTCATCAAACTATTGGATACATTAAGGAAATCGATCAGACAAAAACAATACTGTTGGATTTCACTGTCAGAATATAAGATTTTGTTTGTTGGGAGTGGGTTGATGGTAATCTAACATTAATAAAGCAACCTCTTTTTTTCTTGGATGTCCTTGTGTGCAATTTCAATGACACAATGCTTCTGCCATGCAATCCGTTAAACAACTTCAAGTCATAGTAGTAACAACATCTGATTGCATGTGGTCAGATATAAGGACAAGAGGGACTACAAATAAGTACACAACTGTTAATGGTGTCAGCGAAAGACAGTAATGTCTGAGAATCGTCAAATACGTATTGTGATCCAGTGGAGGAAGATATATTGTACCTAAAATCTTAATCCAGAGTCAGCCACATGTCATTCATCCTCTTTACTGAAGAGTGCAATTGGCTGAAAGTGAATGAAAGGACTCTTAAAAAACCATTTGCATGGAAACTTGTCAAACTAAATTTTTGGTGTGATGGAAGGCGCAAAAAAGAACAGTTTGAATACTCAGGTTGAAGGAAAAGTAATGCTTGTGATTTTGCTGTAGGCTGAGTTAAAAATTTATCTGGTCTGTTAGTCTCCGAAAATGTCTGAACTGATTTTTTGAAAAGAATGGTACATAATATATCATGAAAGAGTTTATACGTAAACTAGTTGCTGCCACTGTTTACTCGACATTGGCTCATTGTGTAAACTTCAGTTTTGTAATTGTGGCCTTTCATAATACTTCATGCCAACATATTGAAAGACAATGTTTTAGGTCTTTATTGTGACAAACAAGCAGACATAAAGCAGCTTTGTGCAAAAAAGAACTAAAATCCATGTGATTTGTGATTCCTCTACACATTGAGGTAGTGTAAACACATCCAGGATCCTCACCAAGTGTCTGGCCTAAAAGTTGAGACGAATACAGTACATTTATTTTACTTGGATTTGATGTTTTTTTAATAAAACACTGCATTGCTCAGCATCAAATATTTTTCTTTTTACTGTGCAAATGTGAACACTGTTGGGTGGATAGATTAAATCAACAGTAACATGAGGGCAAAATGTGGTCTCAGGAAGATGATGCTGTTTGTTTCTTTACTGTACTTTTGGCCCCTTAAGGACTTGTTTGCTGCAGGGACAGTCTGACAGATCAGAGCGGCCCAATGATACAGTGGTACGGTCAGTAGCATTAAGACACATCATTTGCCACATGTTATTGACAGCCATTGGATTTTGGTTCCTCTAGTTTTTGGTGATCCATTATTTTGATGCTCTTCTCAGCATTTTCAACATTTCTCAGCAAAGTCTCCAGCCTCCGCTTGATCTTCTTCTGGTCCTCCAGAGCACAGCCAATCACTAAAGCCTGAAACGTCTGGTCGACAGGGACAGGTGAGGCCTCGGTCACACAGGCCGCGTGCAAAGCCATCAGACTCTTGCGGCCGCTGTCCATGTCATCCAGTATTTTTTTTACCAGTTCATCAATTATGAATGTGGCCTTGCGTAGTGCCTCCTCCTGCTGAGGATTTCTGATAGTGCCAACAGAGATCTCCACCGACAGCGTACGGCCCATGAGACGGTTTGCAGTCAGTTCTAACTCCTCCTTCTCTCCTGGATGATAGAAAACATGAAATAAATCAATGCAATCATCAATACATCATAGCAGAAGTTCTCCAGGCAATGCATCACATGATTGGTGATGTCATGATTTTGCTATCGTTGGTTACTCTTAACAGGATCACTAAAAAGTTATGGAAGGATTTGACTAAATGAATGTTTTTGGAGATGCTCCAGAGATTTCTTTTGTTGTTGTGGTGGTTGTTTTTTCTTAGAATTTGCCTCTGTGGTAAGGACAGAATTTAAAATAAAAATTTTAGTTGATAGTTTTTATCCTAGCGTTCTAGATATTATCAAATGTACCAAACACATCAGTGTGATATAGAGCTAAGTAAATGTAAAGAGCTCACAGAAAATTCATTGCCATGATATCAAAATTTTAATGGATACATAAAAATGCACAAATCTCTGCCGAATAAAGATCTCCCATAGACCCACCATCACCTTGATGTGTGGGAATCTTCACAGAACTAATCCACAGAATGGTACCTAAGTGTTGCTGAAACTGAGTTCATTGAGTTGTCAGATTTGAGATCCTTCATTTTAATAATTTGTACATGCAGATAAACTACTTTTCTGGATTTGATTTTAATTCAAAAGGACTGTTGAACCTTGGAAGAAGTGTTTTGTTCACTTCTAGTTCATAAAGAAAACTGACTACTTCTTGACTCTACGGTTTATGTCAGATTACATAACTTCAGATTACATAACAAGCCACAGATAGAACAAGAATTTGTGTTTGGAACTGCTTTGTCATTTATCCAGTGGATAAAAATAATTAATTGAATGCTCCACAATGTAAAGCGAATAGATGTTTTTCACTGTAAATTCAAGTGGAGTCTCACCCGCACAGATGTTTCGCATTTCTTGTCCTGTCTGGATGGACTGGAGCATTTCCAGGATGCTCTCCCTCTCCTGCTCCATGGCCGATGCTGCTTCGCGTAAAGCCTCCACCCTAACGGAGACAATAACGCGTCACAGCAGATCCATCCTCCGATGCATGGAGATACCGAGGTTCAGACACCCGGTGTATGTATTTTCTGAAGAGAATAAACATGTTTTCTCCTCTTTTACATTTACATTACATGAGTATGAATGGTATGTGTTCTATCATGGATGTGTCATCCGGTGCACATTCACGTCCCACGCGTTTGAGGCCCGATCCTTACCTCACTTCCAGCTGATCCAAACTTTCCAGAAGTCTTCCGGAGCGATCAGCCATGGACAGCGTTCTGTTGAATTTGGCAGTGGAAGACTCGGTCATTCTCGCTTGTATTTTAGCTTGAGCCATAACGATGATCGATTACTAGTATTGATTATTGATCCGGTGTTGGAGGAACACGCTCCGTGTGCGTTCAGCGCCTTGACTGGTCCGGCTGTGGCTCCTCAGTGGCTCAGGGGAAACATTACCTAACATGGGCTGCAACTTCCTTCAGTCCCCGCAGAAGCTTCCCGAGGACACCAGAGGGGTGGTTCACAATATCTGGTCAGGAGACCCCCCCAGAGGCCGCTGGCTGCGTCAACAGGGTCCACGGGAATGTCTTCACGCGTAATCATCCACCAGTGAAGATTTTAAGGTTTTATTTTCAAGTAAAAATCATTACAGTTAGACAATCTGAATCACAGGAACAAAAATGAACATGAAACACTTTCAACAACCCTGACTTGTTAATTAGATTTTTAAAAGCAATGCTTTTCCACATTTCACCCCTGGAAACTCATGAGACTATAGACCCACTCATCGAGTTCTCCTAAAACTTTTAACAATAAAAACAAAATTCTAAGTTTTCTTATTATGAAAGTTCTCAAAAAGCAAAAGGTACTTCAGTACTTGGTTGTTGTCACTGTTGTCCATCAATTGTGCACAAATGACTTTGACATCAGCACAAAGGAAACAGAATTTTCCACACAACAGGTGGCCCTACACTTTTAGGCCACCTGTTGGTGCATTCAATGCACTAGACTTCAAGTCTGCAGCAACACCAGAGTCATGAGAGCCGTCAGCACAGAGGTTCAAAGGTCAGCTGTAGTATTTGCAGTGTCATCTGGGCCATCTATAGAAACTGTCAACATACCAAAAGGTTGTCTTCACATCAGAAGCTGCAGAAAATCAACCACTTTCTTGATGATAAACAAAATCATAGACAAATAAAGCATCAGCTAACATTTATTGAATTTATTCAGAACACAAATATCTGCTACAAAAAAACCCTCAAAACAATGTTTGATGAACATTGTGTTATGACCCATTAGGTCCTTAAAACTCCAGAAGACTTCTTTGAAGAGCTTCTTCTAATTCTGGAGGAAAGAGAGTACAATTTGAGAGTCAGATTACACCGAGTCTAAATAGAATACTGGAACTTTGACACCACTATTTTACACTCTGCTGTAAAAATGCACATGAACCTAGTGCTACATTATACATGAAATATTGTCTGGTCATAAAATATGGTCCTTTTAGAGGACAACTGCATCCAATTTTCACCTTTACTACAGCCAACATAATCTGTGTGATTTTGACTCAAAAAGGAATCATTGAGTAACATATCAAATAAACTGCAAGGTTCTGAAATAAATTTGGGATTTCTTAATTCAGAGTCAGTTTAAAACCCAAGGCACTCACCTGCTGACTCTCTTGCCTCTTCAGACATACTATTCATCTTGTCTTCATCATCTGTAACAGAACACAATGAACAAGATGAAGCAGAGATCCCAGTCAGTAGTTTGGGCTGACGGGGTCAAGAAATACATCATTCAGATGAAGATCTTGAGGTGAAGAGGTGAACAAATTTTCTGTGCTGTGATCTTACTACCACCATTGTGTGTGGAAACTTTTAAAAGTGCTGAAAGCAGCCTGACAGATATGATACACAATAGAGAAAAAGTTCACCATACCCTGGATGCCTTTTACTGTTTTCACTAAATCTCAATCTGAGTAGTTTTGTACTCAGTCAAACCAGGCCTTCCTAATCCAGTCATGGACACATACCCATTAAGGAGACAAGCAGCATATTAACAAAATATTTCACAAAGTTCAGCACAATTCGGGATGTCAGATAGAGGAACAGCAGCTGTCTACATGTGACATCACGTCACTGCTCCATCACTGGGGCTTTAGTTGGTCAAAAGATATACGACGATACTGTTTGTTCCACTTACTCCATTCAATTGTAATGCCAGTAAAAAAAATGAAACATAGAAATGCAACTCAAAGTTTTATTTTCTCATTACATGAACAAGTGCAATGTTTGTTTGTTTCAGTCTCCATCAGAGGATCTTAAGTGCATATCAAAGCATGAAAAATGGCTTCAATCTGGAGGAGAGGAAATGAGGACGTGAAGCGAAGGGGTGGGGGTGGGGTTCCTACAGAGGAGCGCAGCTTCCCTTAATTTCAAATGGAATACAGCCTAAAGGGGCTGGAAGACCTGCAGCAAAATGTCTGAGCGGGCGTGTTCGGAAGTCAGTAGTTTATTTATATTTTGTGTTGCCTACCATCACGTGTTTCAGTCTCTTTGTTGGTCTGCTCCATGTTCAAAAATTTCACCAGTGTCTCATCATCGATTTCTGAAATTACAATATAAAAAACAGAATTAAATGTTGGATTTAGGTAGCTGATAAAAGTAAAAATAGAGAACTGCTTTATTACCTTTGGAGTGTGGATTGATCTCCATGGCATTTATTACTTTTACAGAGGTAGGTTCTGCTTTGGTGTCTCTGCTCTGAGTCCTGGAGCTCACGCAGGGTTCCAGTGAACAGTGCAGGAAGTGATAATGTTTATGGAAACTCGGTACATCTCTGTAGCTCTCCTGGCAAATTTTGCATTCTATTTCAAAGGTCTTATCCAGGTTCAGAGCTGGGTGCTTTACGTGAACATGCGTCTTCATCTGAGCATAGGAAGGCACTGATACATTACACGGAGGACACACGTATTGACATTTTTCTTCATGTGCCAGATCCCTCATGCATTGTGTGTATGTAGCCTTCATTTCCTCTCGTCTCTTTTCTGAGCCCATGCATGGGCATACAAGCTGGCCGGTGCTTTCAGTAACTGAAGGCTGAACGCCTTCACCCTCCTCTATGCAGTAGTAGTCCTTACTGTGAACTCTTTCATAATGCTCCAAAAATTCACCCTCAGATTCAAATTGCATGCTGTCGCAGAGGCCACAGTAATGGTGGCTCTTGATCTGCCCGTCGTGCTCATTCATACAATGCCTGCGTATGGTGGACTCTTTGAAGAACTTCTGAGGGCAGTGTCCACACATGTATCTCTGATAGCTGTGACTGCTGACGTCACTGCAGTGTTGGCGGACGTCATCTTCCGAGTCAAACACGTCCTCGCACATCCTGCACATCCAGGTCTGCTCTGTTTTTAAGGGACTCTTCTCTACAGTTTCCTGCTTGACTGTGGATGGGATAGAGAATGAATTTAATTTGCTGTTCGATAACTTTGCCTCAAAAGTGGTGAAGGCCTCCTCGCTGACTTCCTGTTCGCTGAAGTAAGTGTGTCCGCTGTGATTTTGTGACAAGTGCGATAAGGCGTCTTCATACTGAGGCATTTCAACTTTGCACTTGCGGCAGTAGAAGAGGAAGTTGGAGAGATGAGCGCCACCGTGAAAGCGACTCATGTGCAGTCGGGCAATTGAAGATTCTCCCATGTGTTTGCCACACACGCCGCACTGATGGAAAATCTGATTCACAGCCAGGAGGTGTTTGGTGGCTGCAGCTTTTTCAACGAACTGCAGACCACACTCGCAGCGCCATGCTGTCAAATTATTCTGACTGCTGACATTCAGACTCGCGCCAAGTCTCTGTCGTTTGGCTGGAGATTCTAAACAGTTGCTCCTCTTGCTGTTTCTCTTTGGAAAAGAATGTTGATTTTCTCTCTGTACCTCAGACGCTTCCCATGTCTGTTGAGCTCCTCTAAACCTGCAGTGCTGAAGTACCGCTTTCTCCATTGTTCGGTTGACTTCCACGTCATGTTGGGTCAACCTCTTATGACTTTCAATATCAGCTTCTCGAAAGAAGAGCTTACAGCAGAGGGTACACTGTCCTCGTACTTGTAGTTCTTTCATTACTTCCGTTACTGTCTTATCAGCTTTTGCCACAGCACAACCTTGTCTGCATTGCACACTGTCAAAAAAAGAAAAAAAGAAAGGAAAAGCAACAATCAGTGCAATTAAACAAACACAAATCTAATATCTGCTATATGAACATTTTAAAAAGATTAAATCCTAAAACATACTTAAAGTGAGCCTGAGCTGTATGATGTGAGGTCAGTATTTTGTAACACAATGAACATTGAACTCTGAACTTCACACTCTTGCACAAACTGATGAGGTGGTTCTTCACGTATTGTGGGATGGGAACAGGCAGCGCTCTTTCCCTGGTTTCTTGAGGAAGAGAAAAATAAAGATACAAATATGTTGTTCATACAATAATTATATTTAATAACTATTGTCTTTACTATGGTAAAAGTGCAAATTTGTCTGGTGAGACGTCTCTAGAGTTCCACAGATGAAATCAGAAAATTGTTCAACATCACTGCTTTATAACTATCTTTCCCCTTTCTTGCAATCATCAGTCCTTGACCTGGACTTCTCTAGTTTTAATAATGATGTACAAGAGGTGAAAACATTGAATAAACCTTACCATTCATGGCAAGTGACTCAGAAAAGTGGTTTTTGTCCAACATGTGTTTAAGACACTCATCACGGAGGTTGAAGAAGAGGTAGCAGGCAGGACAGGCAAAACACACAATGCGCTGGTAGGTCTGGGTAAGGCTGTGGCTACCGGGAGTGGAGGACGACACCTGGTAACACAAGAAAAAGAGTTGCTACATGTTTCTTCTCTGGAGTGATGATATTTAACACAGTCAGGAAAGCTCACAAACCTTGGACTCAAGATGTATCTTCCATTCATCTTTTGTTAGAAAGTGTTGACCACAGGCAGCACAGGCAAACAACTCAGAAGGACATCCTTTTAGGCTGATGGTTGGATCACAAGGAGAGTGATCAAACCTACACAAATGACATTGTAGAATAAAATATCCCATAATCATACACATTTGCTCTAATTATACTTATAGGATATAAGCTTACCTTTTTAGGTGCCCATCGAGGAGGGGCACATTGTCAAAAACTCGACCGCAACTTATTACGGGACAAGTGTGTCTGGTTGATGATTTTCCAGGAAGAAAAACTTGTCTTCTAAAACCAGAACTAACACCTCCAGGTTTGACACCTCAAGATACCACAAAAAAAACAACAACAACCCAACAACAACAGTTTATTGAATACATGCAGCAGTACAAGATAGTATTAGTAAAAATTTAAAACATAACAGAAAACGCTGTAAAAGATGGTCTGTTGACAGTGACAATGTCAGCTATTATGGAATAGGATTCTGGGGAAGTACCTGGCATCTTTAACCACATGTCAACACAGCGCTTTGCTTCCTGATTAGATCCAGCTCCTGAGCTAAAAGCCAGCTCCCTCTGTCCGTGAGCTTTTTGAAGCATCTGCCTCTCCTAAAAAGACAGAACAAAAAATGTCCTACCATCTCTACAAACGTTTTTGTCAAATAAATAAATATTATATTAAAGTAATAGTCTTTGTTTTCTATGTTAAACTGATGTATGGAGTAAATACACAGACATTCTTCATTGAGGTTGTGGTTTAAGTTATCCATTCATCCAACAAGTTAGAGCTGTTCTTCCAACTGGACTCCACATACAAACAACATGAAAAGTTAATTTATGGAGCATTTAAGTCAAGGACAAGGTTGTTAATAAATTGGATGTAGCGCAGTGGTAGAGCATGCTTTCTGTGGACGCTGCCTGGGGTTCACTCCCTGACATCTGCAGCCCTACAGGGTCACAATCCAGTGTTAACTCGAGGCCGGACCCAAGTCTGGATAAATGCAGAGGGTTGTAGTGGTAAGGGCATCCGACATAAAAAACTGCCAAACAGATATGAGTGTCCATCTAAAATGGAATACGGATGGCACACTGTGGTGACCACTAACAGTTATAATAGTTTGTAGTGATTTTGATTTGAAGTAGAGCCAATAGAATTAATACAAGTTCACCTGTCCATCACCAGTATAGATGTCAAACAGACTACAAACAGAAACTTTACCTTGAAAGCTCTACATTTGTTTGCTCTTTGTTGTTTCTCTTGAGCGACCTTCTGTGCTAGTCTTTCCAGGGTAGATGTAACTCTGGCTTTATGGCAGGTAATTTTATCTTCCAGCTACAAGAGGATAAAAGACGTGACAATGTCAGAAAAAACTCTGTTATTGACATTATTAAATAAAAAGAGCGTTCTTGTCAGCCACTCACGGTGCTTGATGAACATCCCTCATCCTCGCTATTGCTTGTAAGATCGATACATTCCGATACTGGTTTGACAGGGCCCTCCTAAAGCAAATGCAGAACATTTAATGACATTTAACACATTGTGACGTTAATTATTAATACTAACATGCCCTGCAAAAGATGAGGGGACACACCGATCAGCAATTACATTAAGGCCACCTTCCAAATATCATTTAGGTCCCCCTGACCCTTTGAGGTGTAAGACCTCTGAAGGTGTGTTGTGGTATCTGGCACCAAGACATTAAGAAGCAGCAGAGCCTGCTTGTTGTGAGATGAGGTCTCCATGGAACAGATTTGTTTGTCCAGCACCTCCTAAAGCGGCTCAGTTAGACCACCATCTAGGATATGAGTGGACATGGTCTGCAACAATAGCTAGAAAGACTGTACATAACGTCCACATGGATGACAGAACCCAATGATTCCCAGCAGAACATTGCCCAAAGCATCAAACTCCCTCCACTGCTTCGGCTTCTGCACATGCTGGATCTCTTTGACATCTACTCTCCAGCTAAGCAACACAAAAGCACTTAGCAACCCACGTGATGAACAGAAAATGTGATTCATCAAACCAGGCCACTTCTTTCTTTGCTCCACGGATCACTGATGCGCCTGTGCACATTGGTGAACACTTGTTGGCGAACATGGGTCAGCACGGGCATCCTGACATCCTGCAGTCTCATAAATGACAAACAATTCATTTCCTTCCTCAGACTTTTGATTGATACTGCAAACCAGGAGTTACTGAATATTGTAGACAAGAAGCTAGACCATTACACACCAGGAGTTACAAACCACTGCAGACCAGGACTTACAGATCAAAAGCAACAAACCAGTGTGGATCACTAGCTACAGACCACTGAAGAGTAGGAGATACAGACCATTGCAGACCAGAATCTACAGACCACTGCAGATCAGGAGTAACAGACCACGGAAGAAGGAAGAAGAGCAGTAGTTTTGGAGGTGTTAGGTTCTGACCCATCTAGCCATTACAATTTTGTTCTTGTCAGATTTGCTCAAATCCTTACACTCCACCATTTTTCATGCTTCTAACACAATAACTTTGAGGAAAAAATGTTAACTTATGGTCCAATATATCTAAGCCACTATCAACTGCTACGATAAAGAGATAAACGGTTTCATTCCCTTCACCGGTCAGTGATTAAATATTATGGCTGATCAGTATAGGTGTCATAGTCATCATGTACAGTCATAACATGTGGTAGCATCACTCACAGCTTGAAACAAAGTGATTCTACCCTTCTTATATATTATGTTTACAGGAAATATATTATATTTATCAGTGTTTGTGCAATAACTGGATCAAACAGAACAATTACAGAAACTCCATACAAAGGATAATATAGATGTTTCCCTGATCTAACATCAAATCTTATTTCTAGATGGTTCATTCATGGAGTTACTCTTGACTGAAATGATTTTTGAACTGATTGTTGATTTATTACTTACTGACACAAACTCCACTTCTTCCACCTCATCTTCATCCGTCTGAACTGGTGAAGACATTAACCTGAGGAAGGAAACACTCCTGAAGCTTTAGGGGCTGCGACCCAAACGTTCCACATTCACATCAGTGAAGGGATCGGTTATCGATCAACTAGTCACACAAGTACTGTAACAGTAACAGAATCTAACAATTACTGTTAATCAATGTACAGGTTTTCTCTGCCTTTTAGGAGAATAATTGTGACTTAGATTAGTCACATACTAACAACAATCATAAATGTTACAATGTTTTGCTCTACGATCTTATTTACATGGGATTTGACCTGAAGACGTCGCCTTGGATCAGGTGGCTAGCTACGTTGAGGTTAGCTTACATGTCAGCTTTACGTTGCAGGTAGTTATAAAATAAGCTTTATACAAGCTGTATTAAAATCCAGTACAAGGCATTTATTCAGAACATTTCAAGCCAGTATAACAATTGAATGAAGAAATAAAAAAAACGACTTACTCCAATGTATCACAGAGTCTTTGTAACAACAAATTTAGTCCATTCCGTAAAAGCAAACAATTCTTCCTCGCCCCCTGTCGGGAGTAAAGTTCTTCTCTTGAGTGCTGCCCTCTATGGGTGGGAGCCGGACTGTGGTCTCCTCTGTCTTTAAATGATGTTGTAGTATAACCTTTGGCCACCAGGGGCAGTAAAATTCAGCAATACTGAAGTTAGGTTTGACACTCAGATCATACAGTACAGTACATTGAACCAAATACACTACTTGAAGGGGAAAAATAAAACGTAAATGATAAGGAACGTACCATTTCCATACGGGGTGTGCCAATGGGACAAGGACACATGTTGGAGTTTAGTAATAACAATAATAGTAATGAACATATGATTACATTTCTGATCACATGTTAGAAGACTGGTTAAACTTATTTGATGATGACATTTTTTCATCATGAATTATTTTGTGAATAGATTTTTAATTATTTAATTAATGTGAATTTTATTCCATGCGCAAATTTGTAGCACATGAGGAGTCACTGGTGGACCCTATTCTTTAAAATTAAAAATCTGCTCTACAATCTGTTGTGTTTTCACTCTGGTATTTTTATTTCAGATTTTTCTTTGAATTATACACATCCTTCTGTAAATATTAACTTCATTTTTTTCTTATCATGATTTTTTTTAAAGAAACTACCAATATAGAAGGTTGAATTCAGCATCACATGGTTGAAAATAATAATAAGGTTGAAGGGATGATCATAACAGTACTCTGCATGCCATGGGTTATTTTCTGCAATAAATGACAGTGCAAAAATTGCATCAGCAGTTTTTCAACTTCTTCCTGAGTTTCCATATGTTGAGATTACACAGGCTTAGAGAGCAATCGGAAGTGCATCATCAAATCAAATCAAATGAGCTGTCATAGCCCATCCTCATAATTAAGCCAAGAGAGCCTGCTTCATCCAACAGATCATGAATTGTCTTTCATGGCAAAAAAATACTAAAGAATACTTTTTTTAGTACTGTATTCATCCAAAGCTTGTCCTTTTTGTCATTTTCCACTGTCAGTCAGTTAACTGATGCTTTTCTTTTTCTCCTGACTCAGTGTCGCTTCTTCACTTTCCAGAATTTTGCTATCATCAATCTGATAAAAATGAAATGCAGGGAACAAATGTTTGTACCTTTCTTTGGAGTGTATTCTTCAAACGAAGTGTCATATTGCTTAATCTAATTCTCATTCTGGGAACGAAGCATAATTTTTCTAGAGGATAAACTGCATAGTGCGACATATCTGAAAACAAACTTGGGGGCATTGTATTAATCCCATTTTTTATTTGTTTGATATTCAGTTTATATGAAAAGTAGTTTTATAGTTTTGCTTACAATGTTATTCCAATTATGACTGCAATTTTTTGTTTTCCAAAAATTAAAAAGCAAAAGAGACTCAGCATGCACACAATTCACGGAGCTATCACTCTGTTTGTGTTTTAATTCCTAGTGGATGAATATGTAGGTATGCATGGGTTGATGCTAATTGTCACTATTCACTTAAATATTTAATTGTACATGTTCTAAGACACAAGCTATAAAATGAAAAACAATTAAAGGTAAACTGAGACAGAGACATAACGACCACCAAGCAGACTGTTCACCATTATCCATTTATATTTTCCATTTCAATCCTCCTGTCAACATTGCTGCAATCCTCTATATATGAGCAAGACTGTCCATTGCAGATAAAACATTGCATGATATGCTCTTTGTGAGAAAAGCCTCATGAGTTCTAATGTGACTGCTCACACTTATCTAATTTCGGAGTGCTTGTGAAAGTGTCCCAAGTCAGACTTAAAAAGATCAGATTTCCTGTAAAAAATAATACAAAGAACAACAACAAAAATTGTACACAAATCACTTTTTGTTAGCAGTATGAATGTTGTCACAGTCTTCCATGATAGCCTAAAACAACTCATTATTTTTGCAGGTGCCTCAGACTCATTTCTGCAAACATTTATACATATACCTATCTGTATACAGGTGTTTCATAAACAAGGCATGTACAGAAAAATTGCACATTTCTTGCATCGCACATCACCATATCATGTAAGAACTAAATCATGCTGTCAAGGCCCTTGAGGCACGGTTGTCATTATGGGCTCTTTAAAAACAATGTCTTGATGTCATCTAATTATTAGCCTGTCTGGACATATTAAACATGGCACAAACTGAACATGTGTTATGAGTAAACACAAATTGTGCAAGTTTTTACCAGGCATAATATATTTTGACACATTCATTGCATGTTATATTGGCACATGATTGTTGCCTTTTCAGTAAATACATTTACATATTAATGATAATGAGAATGAACCTTTTTTGTGATTACAAATAAAACCTTGTAAAAACTCTTTACACTTTGATTCATCACAATCAATAAAAAATATCAAAATTCCTAATGTGCTGTGATGTGAGTCATCTTCTGTCATCCCTCACACCCTGAACGTGTCACTGCATAGCTTCTAATTTATTTAAATTGAACCAGTTCATCCACATTCTGCATGGATGTTAAACTTCACTTTGTCAGACAGAATTGTAAGATGATCAAAGATGATATGTAACCCGGCAATATTGTACAAATAACAGGAGAAAGAGCAACAAATATTCTGTAATCTTAATACAATATTCACTCTCGTATCCCAAATAAGTCTATATATAACTACTGGTATTGTACTTAGTGTCACATTATCCTGATGCGCACCTGACTGCAGCAGAGGATGAATCTGCTGACTCTCTCTGATCCTGTTCGAAAATAAATAAATATATAAACGCAACTTGCGTCTCTGCTGAGTCATGCATTGTGTCTCACAATAATGATATGAATAGCCGGGGCTGTATACTTTGAACCAAAGCACTGTTCTCTCCACTATCCTCCTCATACATCAGTCTCTTTTCTCGCGTCGAGCTTTCAGCGACGTAGCGGCAGGAGCGGAGTCAGCTGTTTGAGGCTGAGGGATCCGTCCTACATATCGCCTTATGATGATCGCTGCGGCGTTTCTGGTCCTGCTAAGGCCGTACAGCATTCAGTGCGTCTTGATACTATTGTTGCTTTTGCTCGGGACTGTTGCGACTATTTTGTTTTTCTGCTGCTGGCATCGAAGGCTTCGTAATGGAAAGCATCCAATGAAATCTGTGCTTTCCGGACGCGCCAGGAGCCGCGGTGAGTAGCGCAGGCCAGCCGACAGCTCACGCATGTACACTTCATGTTATAGATGAAGTCAGTCTGTTACATTTGTTTTATTTTCCTTCTGTCAGAGGCAAAGTCAGTAATCTACCCAAAAAATAAGCTAAGATGCACGAATGTTTATCCAGGCACTGACGTATAGACTGTTAGTTTATAGCTAAATGCTTTGAGTTGGCCGAATAAGAATATGAAGGTTTATATTCTATATCTAACATCTCATGGATTACTCCATAATATCTAATTCTAACAACTGTTTATCTGTCCTGTAGTTGGCCTGCGATCACATCATTTTCGCTCAGAGGTAGGATGAACTTTTTCATCAGTCGATCCTCTGTCATGTCAAACAGTTTTTACAGAAAGTAAAAACGTGTAAAGAATTTCACATGCTACACAAGAGTATACAAATGAATGTAAATATATTATGTATAATCAATTAAAGCCGGTTACTTTGAACTTTGCCAGAACTGCGTGTCTATTTAAGAGATCTTGAAGTGCGCAATGCGCATGTGTTATCAATTAATAATGGAGCTTGTTTTGCAGACTCACTCTTCAACGAAGGTTGAAACTCTTCACAGTGTGTTATGAGGAAGACGGAGGGGTTTAGTGAGCCAGTAGAAATCCACACTGCTTCATGATTGATATATTTGTTATCATGTTTTATGCTGAAACGCGTTACTGTATTATGAAGATGTCCACGTGTTTCCGTTTTACGACCTTTGCTTTCAAAATAAAACTGCGAAATTTTCAATTGTGTATCAAAATACCACACGGAAAAATAGACAAATACAAATCGTTTTCTGTCAAATTTTGTAAACCAGTCAGAAACTTTTTTACTAGACATAATTTCAATGTTAGATTGTCGCGCAATAAATTTGACAGAAAAACTAAACCTGTAACTCATGCAAGACAAATTCATAAACATTATTTATTTATTAAAATTGCCTTAGAGGCCACTCAGATTTATTTCTATAGATTAGACTTGATTTAATACACCATTGCCTAAAAATAAAGCTTTTCTCTATGTTCAGGTCAGACTATGGAACCACAGGACACTGAATCCCCAGTGGCTTATACTGTAGCTTATGCAGTACTATGCTCAAGGACACAACAACAGAATGGTTGTTGGCCCTTATCATTGGAGAACAGTCAACTATAACAACCCTTGATATCAAGTCCAACAATAAATTACTTTTCAGGGCCAAAAACAAAACAAAGGTTACCCTGAAATGTCTGTTTTTCCTCCTTTATTTCACTTAATATATCATCTTTTATTAATACTTCTGGCAAGTAAGATGCAGCCACAGTACTTCCACCACTTAAGAAACCTGAATGAGACCACAATTATCATGTTTTAATGAAAGCTTTCAATGTCTATTGTTTGCGGAACTCTTACTTTGTTGTGAGTTTAATGGCTGTCCATGTTTCCTAGGGCTTCAGGCACAGTCCACGTCATGCCAGAAGGAGCGTACATGTTTGTATGTCTGAGGAAAAGCCCAAACTGGTGGAGATTCCCGAGAGCGAACCAGAATCATCATCTGGTCCAAGAAAACGCAAAGTGAAGAAGAGAGTCCTGCCAGAATTTTACCAGTCGGTACAAGTCACCCCCACTCGTAAACATGTAGGTACCCATTTCGCTGTGACACTGATTAATGCCCGTCCATGGAGAGAGCAGTGTGTTTTTGATCCGGGTAAGAATTCGGCAAGGACAGAAAAGTGCTTGTTTCCAGGGTGCAATCCATCTGTTGAAGGATGTTTGTTAATTGTTAATGTTATTTTGATTACTCCAGTGAAATGATATTTGGGGTTTTTTGTGTGTCTTCTTGTCTTGTATTTGTGTGTGTTGTTCCGCTATAATAAGATGTCAGTATAGATAAAAAAAGGAATTTTAGGTGATCATACCTGACTTCTCCAAATATATGAAAGGTTTAATACAAGTGACAAGAAAGTTCTCAAGAGTTATTGTAAGGGATATTTTGAAGGCCCAAACTTAGCTTTAACACTTCTCCATTAGACATTCAAGTAAGTTTTAAATAATAAAGTAAATATAACCTGTTAACCTGAAGTTATTACTCGCAGAACCAAATCTTCAATCGCACTAGTTAGTCTTTATCTCATGGCACACACAAACATGTTATGTTAACATTTCCCAACTTCTTTTTTACTGATGTCCAGCAGGTCCTTCCCCTTTAACAGATTCAGTGGTATCTGCTCACTGTACCTTTGTTTTCAGTCATCCTCACTTTTATTCTGGAATTTGTCCTCGCTAATATGCTTAAATTCTAACAGGTTCTCACAATGCTATGGAATATGTCTCCTCTTGTGGATCTGGATATAAATAGCTTGGCTCTTTGTTAACTCAACACCTTTAAATTTTCCTTCCTCCATCGTCATGTCTCTCTGTGAATCGGCTGGACTGCTTTAAAGCCGCATTATGCTCTCCATGCCATACTTTTATCAGTTCAGATAGTGCTGTTAAAAGGTAAGGTGAGGAGGAAAATGTGCCTGACCCATATATTGATTCCTTTCTTCCTGGAAGGCAACATGACCAACAGGAACTCAGAGTTGAAGAAACAGCGCCTCAGCTGAAAGCATTTGAAAGCCTCCTGGAGGATTGAGCTGGTGTTTCTTTGTGTCATGCTGTTCTGATCAGAGACAAAAGATCAGATCCCACTTTTATTAAATCACCAAGACCCATGCTACTCCTGGGTGTGTCATTTATAGTATCCAGGATATGACGTGTCCATCACATGTTCTCTATAACAACATCATTTGTAGCTCTTACTGCTGTATAAAATTGACACGGCAGCATTGAACTGACTGTTCAAAGAACCTATTGACCTGTGTGATGATACTGCAACTCCCTGCATCCAGTTGTGTTGTAATACTCTGGATATTAGACATAAATACATTGTGGTTTTTATTACAAATGTCTGCAAATATGTAACACAAATTAATCTGACCCAATCATGGAGAAGAGTCTGTGTGTAACAGTTGTCTATGATACCTCCTAATGTTTGGTACAATCTGTTGCTAAAATCCACCCAATGTTTCAAACTGTGTGGATACTGTCGAGCAGGTCAGATGGTGAACTTGGCAGTGAGCAGAAGGTATACAGTCCTGTATTTATTTTCTGATTATAAAGGCAGATGAGTTTCATGTGTTTGAAGATGTGTTGAGTAACAAGAACTCCAAGATGACAATATATAATAATGCTATATATAATAGTCCTATTACTACTAATGAAAGTCTTGATCAATCATCACCATGTTTGGTACTCAGATTTTATTTCATTTAATGCACTTGATTGTGGGCAAATATATGTTCAAATGTGCCTTACATTTGTCAAAGAAACAAACTGGTAAATGTGGTAAAATTACCTATTTTACCACTTTTACTCGTATTATACACTAAACTCGACATTTGTCAAAAGTACTTTCCTTGATAAAAATTTTGTTTTTTAACTATGATCACTAAATGTTCAAACGATAGTCACAAAAAACTGCTGACAGTCCAGTCATGTCATGTTTGCCAACAGCACAGTGGAAAGGACATAAGGTATTAACAAAGTAAAAAAAGATGTTCCCTAATCAAGAGGATGAGCCTATTGTTATTGATGGGAGAGAGCCTCCAATCTGTCAGGTCTTCCTATCCTGTGTTTTATGCGGTTTTGTGTCTTATGCTGTTTTATTTTATAAAAACATGGACACAGGTGAATATTTTTATTTAATGAAAAACAGCAGGTTTCATAATAATGGGTATTCTTTTGAACAGAATCTGGAAATATCCCCCCATTAGTGTTTGGGATTATGAATAAACACTAAGCCGCCCTTTAAGCTGCAAATTTTATCCTGATGAAAAGTGATGTAATGATAAAAAAGCTGCTGTATTAATAGAAACTTTTATGAAGCCTGCAGATTTGACATGAAAGCAGCACTGACAACAGATACTCACAAATACACATATAGCTTTCTGTTGCCTTGTACCGTCAGGAGTTGCTCTGTTGACTCCAGGACATTTGCATTTCAGGCTGTAGTTTCAGGTTAACTTTTAGATGACGATGACGCCAGTCTGAAGTCTTATGAAATCTTTAAGCAGTTTTTTCTCCCTTTAAATACAGTTTCATCATCAAACAAATGAAGTGTCATCACGCAGGTATGCTACACCCACCCCTTTTCCATCAGGCTGTGTTTACTCAGATTAGCACTCTTGCCCAATCTCAGGTGTGTCAAGGTGTTACTGCAAATTGTAACAAAGTCATTCATCCACAATTTCCTCTGTCAGCAAAGAGTTGCTGGCATTTAGAAACATAAAAGTCTGAAAATATCCAAGAAAGAAATACACATTTATCTCCCCGAGAGGATGCATTTATTGGTGCACTTTTTCTTTGATTATATTGGCTTGATCGACTTGCTTGAGTTAGAGTGTAAATCTGGTTCATCATATAATTCAGGTGCAATCCGTTCTGTGTGCTCGCCATCCTCTCAGGTAAATTAGCTCAACTGTACCCTCGGTCAATAATGTGACATACCATGTAAGCAGTTATGTAATCATGTACAAAGTCCTCTTGGCCGTCTACTCTTAGGATCTCACATAAATCTATAGTAAAGTCTGTGGCAACCGTTATTTTCTCTAAGGTTTGGATGCACTTGCATCCGCGCTGAGCCTTTGTGGAGGATGGCGCTCTAACGCTGGCGTCACTGGTGGATCCTGCTGTTGTTGTCTACCGGGTGTGACGCGGACAGACATGCAGTCTGCTCTCCCATCACGTTCCAGCTCTGCCTCGGCAGCGCACATCGTACCATCCACACAACCCTCTGGAGATCTGACATCACCCACATCCTTAATGCTCGGATAAGGGACCATCCCGCGGCCGGAGCATCTCACCCCCCCCCCAAGGGCGTGGCACCTTTCTGACGCACGAAATGTGAAGACTGAAGGGTGGAAAATAATAACGCGCAAAACAGGATCATTTTTCTTCCAGCTGACAGGTCCCCATGTATACAGTGGTAAGTCGTACAGTTGACCTGGCGGGGGAGCCAGATGCTATTGATTTTGCATTGGCTTTATTTGACTCAGTCTTTCATTGTTATGGATCGTTGCGAACCGGTGGCTCATGTTCCTGAGCATCCTCACACCTTTACGCTCCCATTACGCACTTTGACCTGCGATGGTGAGAAATAAAGGGATTTGTGAGCGCTATTCCTGCACCGTATGAAAACAACACAGTCGTTGTTGGGGTTTTTTTTTTTTTCTTCATCCCCGTTTTCTTTTGTCTCACAGAGCTCCAGTTCGGGGAACCCTTCCCTTCACGGTTCCATGTCTTCTTCGGCGGATTTCTCAGATGAGGATGATTACAGCGGTAAATCTGGGTCGGCATCGCCGGCACCCGGGGACACTTTACCCTGGAACCTGCCTAGACATGAGCGGTCCAAGAGGAAAATCCACGTTCTGGATCCCGCGGAGAGAGCCGTGCTCAGGATCGCAGGTGAGAGGTGGTCTCCTTGTCCAGTTATCGGATATCAGGTATTGATTAGCCTATAGGGCTCACGTAGGAGCCATATGATCTCATAGGGACTTGTTGGGGACTACATTTTTATTTGGGAGTTGTTAAAGGTAATATTGTGCTACCCCATGATATATTGAAGTGGATTTGCGAGGTATTTTAGTCCTTTCACGAATATGGACTTAAGATTACCCTAGAAATAGCCTCATTATTGATATTAGCGCATTTTTATAGAAGCAGCGAATTTATCAGGAATTTATATCAATTTTTTATTTTTTTTTTACAATTGTTTTCGTTTTCTAGTGTTGTGAAGAAATCGCAAAGCCTCATCTTGTTTTCTCCAAAACAAGGATGGAATTATATCAATCGCACTGAAATCTAGTGTTCGTGATAGTTGTGAAAGTTGGTTTGAAAGTTTGTTTTAATCATGGTTTGACGTAACGTGACGTGACGTGACGTGACGTGACATGACGTAAAGGTCGGTGAACTTTTCCAGTGAACTTGCCATTATGGGAGTTTGTGACTTCAGTGACAGCTCATGAGTTGAAGGTAATCTCAAACAGGCTTATCTTGTTTATCTGACTAATTTGTCTGAAAGTTTCGGAAATATGTAAAACAATGTTTAAAAAAAAAAAAAAAAAAAAAAAAAAAAGGTCCGCGTTACGAGCCGGTACAGAGACGCCTGACAGGGTTTGTTGATGCACACTGTAAAAAGTGAATAATTCATTCAGACTGGTTTGGACTTCTTATTTTACTTCATGGCGTGAATGAGAAATAATGTCATATTTGGTGAATTTTTAATGCTTTGTTTTAATAAATATACATTTTCCTGTCATTTTGTACCACATTTAACCCTCAGTGTTGGATCGTACGTCTGGTTCACTCCGACTTTTTTGCAGCGTAACGCGTCCGGCAGGCCTTCCTATCAATCTGGTGAACCCCGGAGAGGAAATGTCGCCTATTGGACGGACCGCAGACAAGGGAGGGACGTAGGGCGTTTCCTTTAGTGCAACAACAGCGCCGATCACTCTTGAGTCCTCTGCACATTCACATGCACACACACACACACAAACACACACACATGCACACACAGGCGCAGACCCACACTCGCAGTGCCCCCGTCCGCTGGTGAATGTCCAGTTGGTGGAGTCCGGGTTATGGATCAGTACGGAGCGCAGGCAAACGTGCTCTCCGACGAACAGGAATACCTCCAAGCTTATGAGGATGTGTTGGAGAAATATAAAGGTAGGATCAGTCCTGATGGGATGTTGTTTTAGGCTCTAGGGGAATGAACAAATTGCTGCTTGACAGTTCAACAAATGACAGCCTGCCCACTCTCTTTGCGGCGACCGGCCGGTCTGAATGTCTTTATCCCATCAATGGAAAAGTGGGAATATTTCCTGCATGACATCATGAATTTCAGCAACCAAGACAAAGGCGTTATTATTGCTTTCTGTAAACTGACTTGATTGTTTTAGTGAATAATTTATAATGGTTTGGTAAATGGAAACATTTCAAGATTAGATGATTATATTTATTGCTAAATGATGTAAGCAGAAAAATGGTATATCTTCATTGAGTTAAATGTGTAGATCATTTATTTTTAGATGTAAGGAACATTGCTATGAGTTGAGCACCCTATTACTATTGACTGTGTGACCTATGGGATGTCTCAAGGCAGAGAGGACAATAGCATAGCAGGGTGAGGCTGTAGCTCACAGATCATTCCGCTCCATGTAGTTTGTTCTTTTGGGTTCATCTCTTAATTGTAGGAAATCCATCACACACAGGGGTCGGTGTTACTCAGTGTCTCTTTGACAGCCAGCTAACCATGTGGTCTGCAGTTGGGTTGTGGAGCTGTGGTGGAGCACAATTCAAAATGACAGCAAGACTTAAGTCTTTGTGTTTCATCCCCATGCAAAATAATGCCATAACACGCAGCGTGCACTATTATATAGAAGAACTGTCATGAGTGTGTTCTATCAGCTGTTTGAGTGCTGCAGCCAGGAGGGCCAGTCAGCTGTGGTAGAGGGCTTAAACGCCCTGACTGGAATCACATGATGCATCATCATTAGGAATCTGTAGCTGCCGTCTGCTGGCAGAGGAGCTGTGACACACATCCAGCTCATCTCCCATGTTTTCTTGTTTCACTTACTAGCAGACTTTGATTACTTAAAAGATATATGGATTATTTTGGGGGGGTGTTCAACTTCCCAGCAATGAACCCATCAAGGAATGGTAAGGCTTTTTTTTTTTTAGTTTACAAGTTGATAGCAGTGACAGAGCGTCAAAAGAATTATACTTTTTTGTGTGTTTAAATGTCATTGTTTTCTGTCATGTGTTGTTTCTTGTACGTTACACTGACTACATATAAAGTAATTTGCTTTTGTTTTGTTTTTAATGCTTGTCTCCTTATAAACAAGTGTTTATTAAGTTGTCCTGACACAAAAATTTGATCAGATGGGTGGGCGAATCAAACTTTTTTTCAAGCCTCAGCCCTGTTTATCTGCTGTTTACGCCTGTCTCAATGCAGAAAAAACTTTCTTACTTTCGTCATATTTATTTTTGCAGAGGCCAGTCAAAGAGGGGAGCAGGAAGCTATGAACATGATTGATTCTTAATTCTTTTGCATAATTTTCTTTTGAAAAAACCTTTTGAAAGTTAGTTTGTATAAGACGTTGTCTGTGTAACACTAAAGTAAATAGAGAGAATACATGAATGGGCAAAAAGATTGATAAATGTTTCTTTAGCTCTTACTTCCGTCAAACAAATTTGTCTTTTTGACTTGAACTGACATCAAATTGAAAACACATATTGTTTCCATACAAGTTTCTCCAAAGCTCCTCCAAAGAAGAGACATTTTTCTGAAGGGTGCTGGCTAAGTACTGTAAAATCTCTGTTATTGTTACTGAAGTTTAATTTGCAGTGGATGGAATCGCCCAGAGCCCAAGGCTTCCCTCCATGTGATTCCTGGATAATCAAAGGCACACATTTTCATAACAGAATTGTCAATAGTAACTGAACAAACAGAGCAGAAAACACAACAACAACAACCACTGGGGCAACAAGACATGAGTTTGTATGATTTTCATAATCAGCTTTAGAAGGTTAAACACATGCACTCCTTCCCGTAGGTTTATGAGGCTGCTTGTCGCTTGTTGTCTGGTTAATCCCACTGCCATCAAACACCCTCTCAGCAGGTTTGGCTGTCAGGTCAAGAGAAAAGATAAAAACTGGAGGAAAAGCTGCACAGGCCTTGCTGGAAGGAGGAGTGGACACGTTACGTGTTGCATTTCACAACTGTGATCATTTGTGAAATAAACTGACAAACATCACAGAAAGCTGCTTAAAGATGTTTGCATGATGATCTGAACTGTGTTTAGATCAGATGTAAGTTCAGAATTGTTTTTGCGACTCAGTTTAACTCAATGGACTGAGAGCATTCGTGCACATTTAACAGTTCAGACTGTGAAAATACCACTTTAATGTGGTATTAGCACTAATAATACACCAAATGGAGGAATTCTTTTGAGGCGGGATGAATTCCAATGCATGAGGTACAAAAGAGTGTAAATTTGAGTAGTGAGATAAATACATGGTTTCTTAGACACATGGAACAGTTAATAACACACAGCAGTGGATGGAAGGGTTCACACTGTTCTCTCAGAGCCTGCTTGTTGATCAGCCTCTGACACCAGGAAGGATTCAGTGGATTAGATGTTTGGTGGTTTGGTCAGCTCCTTAAGATGTGACACAGTATACATTTTCACAAGATTTAGTATACAGTTTGAATTCAAGCTAAATATACATTCGATTTTTCTTTTGTGGTCAAACACATTTTGACTACAGTGTTCAGAAACAATGTATTAAAAGGAATAAATAGAAATCAGAGGATCCTCACTGAATGTAATCTGTGACGGTCCACGGCTGCACACGAGTGACTCAAAAATGTGTTTGTCCTCAGACTCAATAACATCCAGTGATATCATAATTTGATGAGCTTAATATGACGAATGGAAACGATCGCTGAACAAAATAAAAGAACAGGTTCTCTGCCTCTTAAACATACAACAAATTGACTGCTGGAGGTTTGTTCTATGTCAGGACTATCAAGTGTTAGCCATATCCAGCACAGGACAGTCTCTGCAATCACAGGGTGTGGTCTGTCTGGGGGTGGGTTGACAGTCTATTTTATGGCATAATCTGTCTCCATAATATAAATAGCTGCGGACATATTAAGGAAGTGTATGATAATCACCATCAGACTATTTTCAAGTGTTATTTTCAACATCAAACTCATTGATGAGGCAGCTTTGTGTTTTTTGCACAGTCATTGCCTTTGTCCACCCTCCTGCCCAACCCCTCTATGTCGACAGCCCACTCATCACATTCAAATGGCCTAGTGGCACACACACACACACACACACACACACACACACACACACACACACACACACACACACACACACACACACACACACACACACACACACACACACACACACACACACACACACACACACACACACACATACACACAGGCTTGGTCTGTGGAATCTGCTACTTTACAAAAGACACTTTGTTGTATGGCAGCAGTGTCAACGGACCTGTACATGTGTTAACTTGACGATAACTGCACTGGGTTATTTTTTGTGGTCTTTATACTGAAATTGAAACATTTTGAAGCCACACTAGGAAATCAATGTCTAAACTGGACTCAGTTCCCAGATCAACATTCCTTTCTTAATTTTGTGGATGTGCTGTCAGCCAATGTTGCCTCACAAAAAGACGTACTAACTTTTCTAATTAATGGTTTACTAGACATGCTTGTAACTTCTGGATTATATGCAGTTGTTTAGACCTGCTCAGATTCTTATACAGATTTCAAATTTGATCTTTTCTCTGATCACTATATCAGTTGATTTCTATTGATAAACGAGAAAATGGCTTCATTTTAAAATAATTGTGTAATTGATTTTCAAAGTTTTATGCAAACATCAAAATATTAAAAATGAGACCCTCACTTAGTCAATACTGGACACTAAATCTCCATGTCCTGTAACACAATATTGTTCACTCACTGATCTAATCAATAGGCTTCTCCTAAAATGAGAATCATAGTCCGAACCAAAGAAGCCTCTAACTGCTCCATCAGTCTGTAGCTGTAGAAAGTAGCGTGTGTTTTATTTAATCTTTATAATGTTCTTTTATTATTCTTACACTTATCGTGAGATATGCATGCTATGTCCATCTGGAATGCATTTAATTTATCTGATTGCAGTTAATTCAATTTAGTTGTGTCTGCGTATGTCAGTGGCTCTCTGCCGTGCATCTAAATGTTGTATTTATTTGCTGTCATAGTGATAGGAAGGCCAACATGACTGAAACTCATTCCACAGCTTGGCTTTGCTCGTTTAACATGAGATCATCTTGCACGCCTCGGTCCCACCCCTGACTCATACTCTGTAGCCTTTCCTGTCTATCTCTCCAGCAGCACCACCCTTCTCTCCTGAATGCAGCAAATGGTGGGAAGTGATCCCATATCTGCTCTAGTACAGCTTTCCTTTCTTCACCATCTCATAGGAGACCTTGAAACAAGTAGTTCCGTCTGTTTCAACTGTTGTGTTGTTTTATAAATGGTGTCTACATTCATATACCTGTCTAATATCAACTGTAACTTCAGAAGAATCAAAAGTCAAAGAAGAACAGTGTAAGACATGGATGGCTAAGAGAATTCAAGTACAAAATAAAATACAAGATGAGGTGAAAAACTCTGAATTCAAAATTGATTAAAAATGCCTCCAATTATTAAGCAACACTCTTGCTGCATTTAATGATGCAAAAACGGTGGCGGAGCCCCAGAACTGGACTAAAACACTTTTGGGGTTTTGTTCTCCATAAATTGTAAGAAAGTAATTTTACAATTGTTCAAAATGCTATTGCATGTCACAGAAAATATGGCACATTATTCGCCAAAACTCTTTCAAAATGACAATGTGATTTTAATTATGTTTAGTGGCAAAAATGACAATTAATTCTAATATGGTTACACTTTGATAACTGAAATGTCCAGCCAATGAAGGCTTTGTCTGAAAATTTATGAAATCCTAACAGAGCCTCTCAGTGTAATTCTGAGCTTCCAGTGGATCTCCCCTGCCAGAATGTTGTCTAGAGTGTAACTGGAGTCATAAACCTTTAGTTTCATTTTATCATATGTATTATAACGTATGCAAATGTAGCAAATTCATGGGATTAGTTTAAATGATAACATTTAAATATAAAATTCTCCATAATATAAGTGAGAGTTTGGCGACAAAGGCAGGTTTCCTCCCATGAACAAATACAGTACTTATTCACATGTGACAGTTGCAGCTGTTGTAGATGTGGGAGCTTCTAATGGAGTGTTAGCAGCTCTGTGTATGTGTGTGTTCCTATTTGGAAGTGTGTATGCATGTCCCATTAGATCATTAATGCTTCCTCCCCATCTTGAGTTTGCTGAGTGCTCCTTCTCCCAGTTGGTTTATATCAAGGGTCATCTAATATTTTTACTTCACTTATGACGACATTTATTATTACGTTACATCAACCTCAAACACAATATTACCGTTGTAGGTAATATTACTGTACTACACTTAGTTATTTCGTTTATTTATTTTTTGGATATGTAATTACAGCAGACTTCACCACCTTCATCTCATTTGCAACATCAACATCTGGAAAAAAGGGCTGACGATTAGAAGTCGTTTGGCTTTTGTAGTCCCATCTCCCCTCAATCAAATAAACACCTCTGTCATCACTGTATGTTTTCAACCAATCCATGCAATAAATTTTGTCAGTCTTTGTGGCACATTGTTGTTTCAAACCGTGTGTGTCTTCACACGTCTCCATCAGTTCCTTGAGGGAACGTAAGTTGTTTAGTGTCCTTTAGTGGCTCTGGTGTGACCCACAGCATGGTCACATTGACATTCTTCCAACGTCAGAAGGTTTGGCCAAAATGAAGTTGATCTTGTTGGTGTTCTTACAGTTTCTGTACAAAAATGTGATCATATCAACCAATAACCATATCAAGAGTTAACCAACATTTCCATCTGTTTTGTAACCTTGCAATGTCAATTCTTTTTACGCTTTTTAAAAGGCAGACAGGTTTCCTAGACTCCTAACTTTCTTGTCCAAATTGTTCCATAGTTTGACACTAGTAAAGTAAATGATTTTAATGTAGTTCCTGCTTTCTTCTGTAAAAATATTGTATTTCCTCTTAATTTATAGTTGGACTCGCTATTCTGGAATTGTTCTAGTAAATTTTATGTTAAGCATTTGTTAATTTTGTGGTACACATTTGTTATAATGCCAGTATTGGACATTTTTTCCTTATTGGTATTATCTTCCTGAAATAAGCAGTTTTAAAGATGAAAATAACGTTTACACAGGTGCTCAGTTATCGTACGATTTTCATAGTTTTATCTTGCCTTTTTCTTGACCTGTGAACAAAGAACACTGAGTGGAAGGACGGCTTTAAAGGCTTGTCAGCCTGTTTCAGTTCCTGAGCTGTTCCAGGCACATATTTCAGGTGCTGCCCTGCCTGTCTGAGGCGGCTGTCTGTAGTATTGTCACTTACAAAGAATGAGAAAAATGCACCTGACATTATTGTACTTGCTTTATTGTTTACTTCCTATCCAAATAACACGTTGACAACATGGCTATTTCAGTGCACTGAAAGGTTTGTGCTGAGTCATCACTTCTGTGAACAAAACAATTGGCAACACTTAAGTTATACAGCTAATAATAGTGATGCTATTTATTATTATTATTGGTATTTACTTCCTATTATATCATTATATGACCTTAAATTAACTAATTTTGACCTGATTTATCCTTAGTTTAAACTTTTCTCTTTTGTTTTTTTTAATTTCATTTATGTTGTTAATCCATTACAATGATATTGGTTGAGCTAAATAAAATAGGCAATAGTTTAGGCATGCATTTTGAAATATGTGTCACAGCCACGCAGCACACATATCCACAGAACAAATCAGAGGTAACACATGCCTTTGCTAAGTGAGCTGGTTGTGAAGTGAGTGTTGAACTAGAATGTTTAGTGACTTCCTGTCATGGGCTGGAAGCTCTAGGCCTTTCCAGTTTAGTCCTGATTGCTTTTTTAATTTACCTCCATGGGAGGTCAAGAGGATTACACAGGCAAGATTATTGATTGATTGCTTGAACTTTTTGACCGCTCAGAATGTGAGGATATTTTAAGAGTAGTGATGTAACAAAACATCAATGAGTAACACTGCCGCCAACCCCACCAAGTTTTTTGTCGAAAATAGTAAAATATTTTTTCGCCCATTTGAAGAAGCTTGAAAAAAAATCTAGCAATCAATGATCAGGAGCTGTTGATTGTCGTCAGTCTGGTTGTGAATTGTCAGATATATTTTGCTATTTATTATTTATGTTGATGTAGAAACACATCCAGTGTTCTGAATCTCTGTTTGTTGAGTATATGAATTAAACACTACACAAAAATATTCTTGAACTAACAAATGTTTATTTTTGGATGGATGAATCATGTTCTTTAACAAATAAAAGAAACAAACAAAAGCAAGGAAATACACTTCATGTCCACAGATACATAAAAGTCAATTTTCCTCTAAATTCAAGTTAACCAAAGTGACTTTTGCAGTGAAGGTTGTCAACTAAGTGGCCCAGACGATTTGGCCTGAAGTTACAGGGCAGCAAGGTTTAGGGTTGTTGCTATTTATACTCCTTGCTCATGTGTTCTGCTGGGGTCTACAAATAAGCTCAATGTCTGTTTGCTGGTCTGCTGCATGTGGTTGACTTTTGGTTGTGGGCTAACACCTAAGCCACAATAACTTTTACATAAGACTAATGATGTTTGTCACCATTGTTTAAAAAATACAAAAACAGCACTTTTGCATAAGATCATAGTCTCTGCAACAAATTAATCAATATCGTTTAGTTGATTATAGTTACTATATTACTACCGGTTTTCATTTGTTTCATGTAAATGTAAATGTAAATGTGTACTTCTGAAGTAGGCTTTAACAGCTATTTTATCCACACAGCCTGAGGTTTAGAATGTCTCAAAGTTCAAGTGTAATGTGAGAGACAGGCGGTCAGACAGCCTTCAAATTGAACCATTGTAGGTCATATATGTCTGCTAAACATAATGCTCGTACCAGACCTATGATCTACCTGACACTGAAGGAAGAACTTAGAATCAACAAAATGAAGATTTGTGTGATATTTTTCGAGATTTAAAACAGTATGGTTAATCTAAGAAAAGTGTTTTCAGTAGAATTAGGTGCTGAAGTTTACAATTGCTTACAACAGTTTGGAGTATATTCACAATTTAATAAAGTTTCCTTGCTATTTCAAGATGTAATGCAAATTATTTATTCTTCACTTAGCATTATAATGGATGAATCACAGTTAACTTTGCAAATGCCTAACAATAATTTTTATTCAGGCTCTGTGTCTCGGTGTTAATGTTTGGATATGTTATCAATATGTCATTAAATGATAGAATTATCTTTACAGGGGCATTAATGGGTTAAACTGAGATGATAATTTAGTTACACAGGATGAGAGGCATTTTTATGCATTTTATATATAGACAATGACAACTCTGTTGTGACTATTGGGGAGTAAATAAAATGCACATCTGTACAATCAGTGCGACTGTACAATCTGTATTACTGAACTGAAGAAGTTGTTAAATTAGTCTTACATGTGAAATATGTAAAATCTGTGTGTAAAATCCAGAATAGAGAATGTGTATGATGATCTTTGACGTTGGTTTTTCAGTTTAATAGTAGTCTTTAATAATGCTTTCAAATTGTGACCACATAATGAGTGGTTACCATTTTAAATTTGGGAGCGTTTGTTTGGACTGACCCCAAACCGGAGTTCATGCATCATGTTTGTTCTCATGCAATTCTCTAGAGGGCAGTATACTGTCAAATATTCAATCTCAGCTTATTAACAGCTGCTTTCTGTGTCTGCTTCTGTTTATAAGGCTGGCATTAAAGCTCTGTAACGTGGTTTTTACGCCATTTGTCAGTGGCTGTTGTTGAGTCTGTTGGGTTTGCATGTGTGTCATATGTGAAGCACAGTCGTCTGTAACTGGCCTCTGTTTTATTCAGCTCTGACCTGTACTGCTGGATGGTTTCTTTGACGATTGGTTCAACTATTCTATTTTGATGCATTTGTCACTTGCGGTTTAATCATAATGCACCAAAGACCCGAAATATGAGGTACGGTAAAGTCAATTAGTGTCTTATTATAGGTGGAACTGCTTTCCTGCTGTGGCTGATGGAGGCAGATACATCAGCAATGACAGCAGCACTGCTGATAAATGCTTCTCTCTGACTCACATTATTAATATAACCACTATTACAGACTCTGATGTGACTGATTTTTGGCTTCATGTCAAACTTTGTGTAGAACATCAAGCAAAATTATAGACAGACCAACCCAACGTTCAATTCTCTGCAGCTTTGTCACTGACACTATTTTTAGATGAACTGAATAAAGACTGCAGAGAATAATAACGCAGAGCTCCAAATTATCCTTGAAATGCATGCACCATTGCGTTATTTATATTCCACAAGCCAATGTCAGCATATATGCCACTAACATATGTATTTTTATGTCATAAATAACTGAGACAATCTTAACTAATGTTTTTGTCTTGCTTGAGTCTTTTATAGAGTATTTCTGAAGGGTAGTTTGTCCTTCATTGCAACAGTGGCACACTGAGAGAAGCTGTCTTACAGGCCGATACAACTACAGCCCAATCTCAGGATAGGAACACTTTTTTTTCTATTCTATTTTTATCAAAGTGATATTAAGTATAATGAATAGAAAATAATATAAAAAATCTCAGCTGAACCATTTTGATTGAAAGATAACATCTGTTTGGTACGTTTCCAGTTGAATTATGAAGGATGGTTTTCTGCTAGTCGTCTCATCAGTTGCACACAAACATAATAATTTGAAAACATGTGCATGCGTAGATGTTGCAGTGAAGAAGTAATGTGAAATGAATGCTAAATGGCAACATAAATTCTACCTTACATGAACTGGTTGCATCCTAAAAAGGAACACTCATTTCTTCTATGGTTTTGAGTGCTGTTGCAACATAAACACTAAACTGAGCGGAAAGTGAAAATGGTGAGCAGCCACGGAAAACCTGACGTGACTCGTTCTGGGTGCTTCAGGAGAAACGGAGTCACTGCTGCCCTAGAGGCTGGTAGGCAGGCAGGAAAGCAAGAAAACGGACGAGAATGACAGACTGACAGCGTTTCCTCAGTCAGTCGTCCACATGGCATATGTCTACCTGAAGAACGACCCCGGTGAAAGCCCTCAGGAGCTGGTGGAGGGGATGAAGTACCTGTTAGAGACGGAGAGGGAGTATAGAGCTCACCTGGTGACTCGAATGTGTTGCATGGGTTGGTGTTAATCTTACTGCTCCTTGAAAGTTTTGTTTTGTCTGTGCCTGTTCATTATCATTGATTGAAGGAACAATGTTGTAGTGATGCACTGTTAGTCCTGTCGGCAAAAAATGTAGCATTGGAGAAAACGTGAACCAGCCAGCAGATCACTGGTAGAGTTTTGATTTATATGATCTTCTTTTGTTCATTGAGGATCACTGAGAGGAGTCTGGCAGACTGGGAGAGGTAGAAGCAGTCAAATGAGTCATAGCTCTGGTAACTGGCCTGAATTATGGTTTGGCCTGACATAGAACACAATTTAAAGGAGAAGAGAAAAGTAGAAATTGCTCATAATTTTGAATAGAAAAAATAGTAAATCATAGTAAATAGTAAATAATATTTTTTTTATTTAAATTTACTTTCCAATCAAATTGCAACTGAAAGGGCTTCAGTATCCTATGGTGACGGGTAGCAAAAACACTGTAGTCAAGAGCATGAAGGAGAGAGTCTGTGGGAAACAATCATCTTTTTAGGCACCGGGATCTTGTGGTTTTCATGTGTCTCTAATTTCTCTAAAAGTCTATTTTTGCATGAAGTGAAAGTATCCCTAAACTATGCATAAAGAATATTGTACATCCACTGTGCTACGGCAAACGACTGTAAAGCCTACGATTAGGCATATTTCCTAACATCTATATAAAATCTGAGTACAAACCAGAACTAGATGGGTCTACTGACATCTCGTGAAAAGAGCTTTTAATCTTCTATGATGATTCACTGGATGTCTTTTTCTGTCTTATCTCCAGATGAAAGAGACAGAGTGCAAAAGAAAACCTTCACGAAATGGATAAATCAGCATCTGATGAAGGTAAGAACAAATGGATGCTTCTTATTTTTGTCCATGTTTTTATGCCACATTTCTGTATTTGACATCTGACTGAAAATCACATTCATCAGATGCATTTATATGGAAGCAATATTCATTTACACAAACTAAACATCTGCAGCAATCAGTAACCATTTCTCAATAAACAATCCTTTATAGAAGAAATGGTAGGGACAACACTTAACACTTGTTTAGTTGTAACATGTTAACATTCCTCCCAGATATTATTGACACTCATTAAAGTTAGTTGACAGGTACTGTGTTGCAGAAGGTGTCTTCTGTTGAATTTGGTTACTTTGGCACCATGCCTGTCTGTGGAATTTAAGGAAACGTTTAGCAGACTGACAAGTGTTGACATGTCTCATTTACTAAGAGTTTGTAATGAGGGATCATACTAACAGAGATTACTGTGCAGTCTGATGTACAGTATATATAATTAATTGAGTTCACGCTTCAGTCACAGTTATTTAACTGTGACTGAAGCATCCGGTACTTCTTATAGGAACTTGTTTTTGTTTTGTTTTTTTTAGAAAAAAGCTCCAATAAATGTGGCTGAAACTGGAATTGGTGACATAATGAGAAACAAATTAATGATGAATTTTGAGGGTTTTTGTATGATTTGTAATCTGTCTCAAAAGACAAAATCTTCACAAAGTCCATATTTACCAATGAGAAATCCATGACGATAAAATAAAAAACCACCCCAATTTAGTGGCTTTTTTTGTATGAGGGTTCAAGTCCACTCCAGAATTAAGAGTGATTATTTCCTGAGACAGCACTACTGTTATCACATCCAATGTTAATATAATTTATGAGCAGACACCTACTGAACATATAACACTTCCACTGGCCACAGTGGTGTTCAGCAGTAAGTTCTAGCTGTTTGTAATTTGTATTACTAAACTAAAGGTACTCTACAGATTTCCACTAAACTAATGTGTGGATTGTATTGTATTTTGTACCTTTACTGAGGGATATTTATTGTTTTTGTGCTCCAATCATCAATGTCAGAGTATAAGATGGGTCACGAATCTGTCCTGGATAGTCCAAGGGTCTTTGCTTGATAGTCACATGGCTGCTATCATTTGGTGTGATATCTTCAAAGAAGAAATATATTTTGTAGTATTAAAGTGTATATATAAACAGTTTTCTCTTTATCTTTCTCAATCTTGTTAATGTTAATAAATTGTTTGATTTATTTTTTTTTTCAGGTTTTGAGGCTGATTTCTGGGGGGCTACCACATGGTCAATGAAAAAATTGGTGCTGAGTAATAGTTGGGAATGTGCTTTGCTGTCCCATTAACATAAGGGTTCAGATCTATTTTGGCTCCACAGCTGTGGGGGCTATCTGGGATTACAGCACTGAAAACCCTGTGTGAAAGCAGGTCAGCAGGAGGCCAGGGGATTTCAGAGGCGTGGTATTTAGGACAGGAAGGAGAGAAGGAGAAAGCCTCGGACACGGGGTTCAGTGCTTCGATAGCGTGTTACAATGACAGATGTTTATTCAGTGAACTTTGAGGGAACTAAACAAAAACAAGGTTGATGTAAAGTAACAAACAGGTTTTTCTAAAACTGGAATCAAACAGAACATATGCTGATGTACTGAGGTAGTTCATCTATGCCAGGCAGACGTGAGGGTGCCCTGTGTAATCCTCAAAGGATGATTTCTTCCAGTTTAGATCACAATAAAGTAGTACAATAACTACTATTATAGTGATGAGCAACCGTCGAAAAGTTTTGTCATCGTAGGATGATTTTTAATGTTTGCTGGTTATTCATACTTTGCTTTCTCCTTCTTTTTCAGGTACGGAAGCATATCAATGACCTTTATGAAGACCTACGAGATGGACATAACCTGATATCACTGCTGGAGGTCTTGTCTGGGGACACTTTGGTGAGTTAAGGTTTTTAACTTGTTGTAGCTTTTGTGCTTAGATTCACTTAAATGCAAAAAACGAAAGTGAGAGTTATGCAATGTAGATTGATGTTTGGTACACTCACGTGTTTGTGATTCCGTCAAGTTGCCAAAACAGTTTCTGTTGAGATCGGTCTCATGAAATCATAACTCAGATTATCATAAGACACTTAAAAAGGAAAGTGAGGAATCTGAATCTGTTTCCCCTCCTTTAGTGTCACAGTTTACTTTCTTCTTTTTCACTTATGCAGCTGATAGTAGAAAGGAATCCTTGAATTTGGTGGTCTGCAGGAAGATCTGCTGTTTATGTTCAGATATCTAAAAACACTCATACCCCCCACCCTCCATTTATACAGAAAACCAATTATTTAAAAAAAAAACATTCATGTTTTGAACACCTTTTAATTGTTTGTTATCCCACCATTATGGATTATCTATAAAATGTATGCATTCATTCTCAGTAGTTGTGCTTTGCTTCTAGCTGTAAGTAACATGAAATAGGTACTACTATGTAGTAAGCCTTGCTGTGTATATAGCTCCATGGTCTTTTGATACAGTAAGGGATGGGACGCTTTGAGCTGCAGCAGGAGCAGCAGCTCTGAATAATAATTATATAATAGTTATAGGTATTGGTGTGATATTTCCCAACAGAACAACATAAGTCACAAATGAGGAAAGTATGCTTCCTTGAAATTGTTTTAACTTGAATGATGACAAATTAATTTGAAGTTGTTTGATTCAATGTGTGGGGATTGTTCTGAGAAGCTAAACAGCTAAATCCTTTCACAAATATTAATGTGGGACCACACTGCATTTATCATGTTACATCTATGATATTACCACATGGTATTATTATAAGTTTAGAAAAACTAACTTGAAAGCATTTATTGTATTATAATGAAGCCACACATCTTTTTTGTGCCAAATTTAATGCAAACTGGTTTTAACAGAATTACCAGTGGTATTGCTGCTGAGGAATGTATTATATGTATTATTTTCAACAAAATGTGGCCTTGTAATACCAGTATGTCAATAACTTCTATAAAGCCTTTGTTGCTGGGGCCCATGCTCTCTTTAGGTCATGTATCCAGACCCTCACATACAGCACAGGGCAGGCAGCTGTATAGTACTCTGGACTTAGGCAGAGAACACTGGTGTTCTGCTTGTTATGAATATTATTCTTTGTTAACGCCCCATTCTTTTCTTCTGAACTGTGATAATGCAGATACATAATAGTGCTGATGTCCCTTACTGTATTAAAACGGCATTTATTCCTGTAAGAGGTACATCAGTGGTTACTCCCTCTCCAGCGTGACTAACTCTCATCCTCTAAGGGCCTTTTTTATTTTTTTTTACATCCTGTCTCCCTCTACTTTCCCACTCTTCCGTTCTCCACTCTTAAATTGGTTTCTGTCCATTGTCTAACGTCCTTTTGATTTGGCTGCCATGTGTGTCCATGTCTTCCTTTCTTCCCCATGTGTTGCCTTATCGGTGATAAGCCAAGGGAGCGTGATTTTCTGAAGACATTACGGTTGGTGAGTGGGACAGAAGCATGTGCAGTTGAGCAGCATGGAGACACGGTGGATGATGATGATAAGGGGGTACGTGCCCCCCCCCCACATCCCCTCACCCCCACCCCACAAACTGTTTTTAACAAACTAAATCCTTATGAATGACCATGTGTGTCATAGAAATAATGTGTTCCATTAATTGATATTAATTGTGAAGATAATTCATAAATATCATATAAAAAAATTAAAAAGTGTTCAAGGATCCACCCATTATCTTTGTCTGCACCAAAAGTCAGTGACATTTATGGGACAACACCCACTGTCTGTGTCATGGGAATCTGTCTTTACTTTATTTCAGCATTTAGCATCATGTAGTTTCTGTATGTTGAGTTTAATCTGTGACACTCTTGGCTATATATGTGGGAAAAACAAGTTAAAAATATGTAGCTTTGGTACGTAACAGGCTACGTGGATGCTCTCTTATCAATCTGAGGGTTATATCCTATATGTCCTAATTTCTACTGTTTTACCTGAGCAACCAGAGTGTCACAGTGTGACTTAAAGAAGAGGCTGAAAGTCAGAGCTGGTCAAAAAGAAAAGGCAAAGCAGCTAAGTGGAGATACAAAGACGAAAGGAAATGTTAGTGTCCAAGAATGTAATTTCATTTATTCTTTATTGAGTGTATCGGTTTGATTATTTATTTCCCCCTTTAGTGTGTATTCTCTAATTGATTTTAAATTTCACTATTGATATATTAATTTGTGTTTTTTTTCATATTATGTGCCGAGTGACTTATTTACATTTTTTAACTGTTTTAATTTCAAGAAGAATTTCAGTTTGGGCTGTTACTGTTTCTAATGTAATCTATATCATTAGGTAAACTATTTATATTTTCCATGTGATCAGAAGAATCAGACGGCTTCTTGCTCAAATCTTTTTTTGGAACGTAAATTTCTTATATGCCAATAAATTTGGCATTTTGAACCATGAAAGGTCTTTAAAATATACAAAAAATTGAATTGTGATGGAAATTGGCCATGAAGCTGTGCCCATCATTGCTCCATGCAGTCAAATATATCTGGAGTTTTTTTTGACTGCATGGGGATCTCCAGCACATCATTCATATACTGCTTCTATGTATTCTGCTAAGAAGCTCCTAGAGGACTTCGGATGCGAATGACATTCACTGAGTTAAAGCTGTGGGAGGTTTAAGGAAAGTTGCTGCGTTGCTTTGTTTCGTTCTCAAGGGGCTGAATGCAGCATAAGTCTTTTGTTGCCGTTGCACCCTGCCTTCAAATCATTTTCCATTTCACTACTTCATGCTGTGGCTCCTGACTGACCTCGAGCATTCATCACAACTTTCTTGATATGAGTTATGTTAACAGGCTAAAAATGTACATTTAGTGTCTACAGCACAGTGGAGAAAAGGTTTATCTGGTAAGATTAACTTTCTCCAAATGTTGGAAAATGTTCTGTATGTGCAGTTTTGGGTGGGGTTTTGAAAAATGTCGCAACGTCTTGAGGGGAGTGTTTGTGTGTTCTTTTAAGTCTTTGCTTCACCAGATCAGTGGGTAAGAACGTGGAAGCATGTCTCAAATCGCCTCGGCTACTAATAACTTAATTTAAATCCTCTGATGTGGAGAGAAACAGATTTCCACTCATGGGTCTTCTTTCCTATTTCTGCAGCCTCGAGAGAGAGGACGGATGCGCTTCCACAGACTCCAGAATGTACAAATAGCACTAGATTATTTAAAGAGGCGGCAGGTATGGATCAATTTACAGCCACACTACTTTTCAAACTCTTGTATCAAACTTAACATGGACGACAAGAATACACTGATATATAAATATACTGTATATGTATACTTTTATATATTCAGCACATACAGTAAATCCAGGCAATCATATACTGTATAGTTAAACATTATTTTCACATTTAATTACCACTTAACTGTCCCACGCTGTTCTGAATCACCTGGCTTTGGACTTGAAGCCATTTTTCTTGTGTTCAACCATTGCAAGTAATTTCAAACTGTGATAGCAGCATTTATGGAGCGCAAACTTTGAATCCTCTCAGTGGATCACTGTGACTGGCCTCCATTTTCCCGTCACAGTCAGGATGTGATGAAGAATGCAGCCTTACTGGGCTGAAGCCAGATGTGACATAACGCATGAGACAAAGGATTCATAGACAGTCACAAATTAAATGTTCGGATGATGTAGCAACAGTACGTACCAGACACATCCATGCCATCTACAGTGTTATTAAATATAAAACTATCTCACTGCTTGAATAAATAGCTTAGACATCAGCTTTCATTCTGAGGGACTATTTCTGACTGGTTATAAACAGTGAGTCTTAGCAAGTGTTCTTCCTGCAATTAACAGCTCTAACATAATATGACTGTTGTGCCACCTTGTGGTGATTTTGAGCTGACAATCAAATTAGCTAAAGCAGCTCCCAATTTAATGTATGGTAAATGTTTTCATCATCAGGTCAAACTTGTAAATATCAGGAATGATGACATCACAGATGGTAACCCGAAGCTAACTCTGGGATTAATCTGGACCATAATTCTGCACTTTCAGGTAGGTGTCGCTTTGTGGTTTTTAATTTATTTTACCAACGTGGTAGATCAGAGAAAGAATTCAGACTAGATTCAGGATAATTACTGTGTAACTTGTGTTTTCACCTGTGTCCTTTGGTCGATCTTTGGCAGGATTACACAAAAACTGTTGAAAGTATTTCTCTGATACTGTATTTGTTTGGAGGATGGGTCTTAGGTTGGATGAATGACCATATAATTTAATACAGGTCAAGAGATAAAGGGATGGATTTAAGAGGGGACTATTTAAGGGATTTATATCCATGAGTTTATGCAATTTGGTTTAGTTTTAATAAGAAATCCAGATCCATCACCCTTTTGACAGCTGCTGAATTCCAGGGATAGAAACCTCCAACTATTACCAATGTGTGGCTGCATTCCGGATGGGTTCCAACTGCTTTGTTGAATCCCTGAAAGCTCTAGTATTTCCTAATGAGTATGGGATATTTAGGTCAGATCCAGCCCCAGTTATTACTGGTCAAATGTCCATCAGAATGTTTCCATCTGCTCTTACTCAACGTATTACATTTTCTACTTGTGACCACAAGGTGTCAGAGTTGTGTCGTTTTAAATGAAAAAGGATTAGTGCTACTGCGAGCTTGTGTAGTGTTGACTTCACTCTTCAATAGTACACACATGTCTTATATTTACTGGAATTACTGAATTTCGTTTGTCTTCAAAACATTGTTTTCATGTTGTTAACATTTGTGCGTAAATCAGTAAAACAGATTAGAGTGTGTATTCATAATTTGAATGACCTGTCTTGAGTTGGATTGTTATTTTAAAGACCATTTTAAAGATTGATAGGCAGTAAAATTTCTATCTATCTGTCTATCTGTCTGTCTGTCTGTACACACACACACACACACACACACACACACACACACACACACACACACACACACACACACACACACACACACACACACACACACACACATACTTGAGCTCCAACAGCTTACAAATGTCACTCGCCTTTTCCTTCTGACTCTCTGATTAAGATAAGATAAACCTTTGTATTTGTTCGTCTGTGTGATTTTGGATTATTATTGCCGATCGGTTCATTCCGAACACAAACAGTATTATAACATTTCCGGTTTTACGTTCCCCCCATGAATTGACATTTTTGGTTTCGTTTGTATTCCTGGCAAAATACCAAATGTTTCTGGTTTTCGTTTTTGTTCCATGACCCGGTTCAAATCCCTGAACATAAGTATTGTCTTCCTGTTCAGTGACATTGTCCGATCAGACGTGCAGCTGATGAATTCAGTTATAGTCTTGTGTAGGATCATGAATGTATGTGTGACTAATGTCCTGTTGAGATAATGAGGGTAAAGGTGTTTGCCTGCACTCAGACATGCTGACAGGTAGTCCTGGATGATGCCAACACCTGCTGTTGTCGGTTGATTCAGTAGCGTAGGGACTTTTTTGTCTGGATATGAAGTAGTGTCAGATATTTTTTTGTGTTTTAGCAAAAGGATACACCTTTGGCCTGATTATATAAATATGGCTGGCTGCATATTGATGTGTATGAGTAGTGTATTATTTTATACAGGTATTATGTGTTTTATGAGAACTGGTTTTGCCTGAGGTTCTGGAATCATTTTGTGTTTGAAGAGTAGGGATTGTTGGGGAACACGCACTGTGAGCTTTGTTTGTTGCTGCTGGTTTTATATATTTTTATATATATAAGTTGTTTTGTTTTTTTTAAATAAAAATGATAATATGGAGAACGTTTTTCGTGATTTCAACTCTAGCCTGATTGGGGTTATCCACGGCCTTTTTTACGTGTTACATTCTATCCTTTGTTAAATCAGTACAGATAAGAAAGTAATTTCAAAACATAATGTTGCTGTTCTTTGTGACCACTTTGGAACATGGACCATCATCATGACTTTGCACTGTTGTCAACACCTACTCCTCTTTGTGTAGTTTGACCAGTACTTGGTATTGTGCAGTTTGACCTGTGCTGGCTGTCAGGTGACTTTGACCTTCAGGGAAATTTCACTGGTGCACACTGTTATTTTTAGTTCTGCTGTAGAGTAGCATTATATTAATCATTCACACGTTACTAAGCAATTTGCCCATCAGGTGATTAATAAAGTATTCTGATTCTGATTATTTATTTATTTATTTAGCTTCAAAATAAAATTCTTTGTAGAGTCTTCCACAACTGGAGATGATGCATTGGGTTTATGTACTATAATGTACAACTTCCTGGTCAGAGCATTTGGCCTCTTGTGAACTATGCTGGTTTGATCTGTTGATGTAATAATGTCGGAGTAAACCACTAATGTCAGAGTAATGTCGGAGTAAACCACAACAAAGTGAAACCACTTTGTTGTCCAGCTCAGATGTGGATGTTCCAGCCGTTCCTATTCACTGGGACACTGCTCTGGTTCATGTAGTTAAACTTGCTGATTTAAAGTTTATCACAGCATATTAGGTACACCCCCATGTCTGCCTGTCACACATCATTGCAGATATAAATAAAAGAAAAGTCACTGGCAGCTTTAGCTGTGACGTCAAAGTGTTCAGACAAAGCCTGAAACAGGTCTGTCCACAAGTGTTTTTGATTGTCACCTATCTTAGAGCTACAAGCACGTAACGCCACCTCTCTCTCTCTCTCTCTCTCTCTCTCTCTCTCTCTCTCTGTGTGTGTGTGTGTGTGTGTGTGTGTGTGTGTGTGTGTGTGTGTGTTTATTGTGTTTTTACCAGATTAGCAAAGCCAAAGACATGTTTCAAAGGTCAAATAGGATTCAAGTGTCATAGATCCTGTGAGAGAGAGAGAGAGAGAGGGAGGGAGAGAGAGGGAGGGAGAGAGAGGGAGGGAGGGAGGGAGGGAGGGAGGGAGGGGGAGAGAGAGAGAGAGAGTCAGAGAGAGAGAGGGAGAGAGGGAGAGTCTGACCGGCGACTCTGAATGGACTTTTTTCACCGGCTTTCAGGTCGTCTGACACGTCTGAATGTTTTGTAGAGGTACTTTGTTAGAATGACTTTATGTCACTGGAATAGTGTTTGTTCAGCTCAAGCAGAGTTCACTGGAACCTGAAACAGCTTGCTGCTGGGATTCCATTGCAGTCAATGGGCAAGAGACTACATAACTGTCAGCCATGGGAAACATCTGTGGCTGCGTTCGTGGTCCGAAAGAGGAATGCTATGTTGACCCTAAGAAAGCTCCACTGAGCCCTGGATCAAGAGAACTCAAGGTTCAACGGTATTTTCAGAGGAAGAAGAGGAAATGGGAAGATTCTCAGCCTGCTGAATCTCCTAAGAGTCCAGGAAGACAGCTTGTTACAGGTGAGGCTATCTGCAAGAGCAGAGAGCTCCAACATGGCCCAGATGCTGACACAGAGGAGTCCCAAGCTATACAGGCTAAACCAGCAGAGCTGGACAGACATCTATCCAGGAGAGGAGTTTTCAGCAATGATGTTGACATTGGAGAGATACCAGTTTTGACCACGAGAGATCCCGATAATTGCCTACTTGGCAAGACAGTACCTTACAGGTTGGCAAGGGTATCCACAAAGAAGACAGAAGATGCCAGAAAGAGTACCACTGTAGATGGAAATCTTCATGGCATGAATGAAACTTCCAAAGCTGCCTTGGCCAAGGATGGTCAGCCTGTGAAGAAGCTTCTACAATGCCAGGTAAGGAGGGCTGTTAGTGTTGGTGCGGTGGAACACATGGTGCAGAGTCTGAGGGGGCATGACGTACCTCAGAGTATAAGAAGCACTTGCCAAGATCATATCTGGCTCTCAAGTACACAAGAGGAAGCGACAGAGGGCCTACACCTACTCTCACGACATAGGGCATCTTCAAGAGTCTATTTCCACCCAACAAGAGGTAAACATAGAACATGTCACGTGGGCATAGTGGTTAGTCATCATAAATGAATAAGGCGTTTGATTCATTTGATATGATATCATTTTGCTTCAATATGGTTGGTATTTAAATCATGAAAGATGGGCAAACCCCAGAAGGTGCTTTTAAAAATAAAAATATTTGAACTTATGAGGATCATAATTGATGAATTTGTCTTACAATGCAGAACAAGCAGTACCGTAAATGTTCACAGCTACCCTTTCATGTATTGTATTGAGTTTCAGTGGTGGGGTTTTGGTTTTGTTGAATAGAATACATTTAGTGTTTTTGTTGGAAAGCACCACAGTCTTTACTTGACAAAGACTTTTTGGTGTGTGGATTGAAAGTGATTCTTCTTATCACATATATCCTATTGTTTTTTCGTTCTGTGATGTTGCTTGGAAATCAGCCCCTGTCTGTACAGTAGTCACATCCTAAACATTTATACTGGCATACTCGTAGGACATTCCGTCATTGTCTTCAGGTTGGCGCTGGTCTGAAAATATCAAAAAAATCTTTGGGTCAGAGTTGTTGACCTGTTAAACCTCTGTAATACCTTTTCTGAACTTGGCCGTATGTTCCATGGAGTCTGTCAGGGATTCTGCCTTCATTGATAAAATCTACTGTCTTTGTTTTGTTTGTTTTTTTGCCCGGAGCATTGTGATGGAATATTTATGTAATAGTAACACAATCTCCTAAATGTATGAGTTCCATCTGGTTTATGGTTCCATTATTGGCCTGCATGAACTGATCACCTTTCAAGTGTGAACAAGCTATTCATAATCCAAATAAGGATTGTTTTCTGTTCAATAAATATTGATTGAGATATGAAGGTGACAGTCAAGTCCAGTTACTATTCTTGAGGCAGCTTTGGCTTTTGTTACATTTGCATGCATTGTGTTTCAAGGTGTTGCTGCTGTTATTACCACTCTTTATCTCACGGAGTTTTTATTCATTAAGTTTTCGGTTAGATCAAGAGTTCTATTTTAACACATTTTCTCTCTAGCTTCAGGTTATTTGACTTGAAGCCTAATTCAAACTTTGATTATTAACCTAAACGAATAAATCTGTCTATATCATAACCAGCTGATCTTAAACAAATGTGGAAGAAATCACTTTCTATTTGGTACATGCCACAGCACCCTGAATCAATCCTTTATCCAGATCTGCGCTAGCACTGAAAGTTTAAAATTACAATCTTGCTAGAGATTTAAGGGATGCTTCTCTAGTGGGGGTAGCAGCTAGCTATGTAAAAAGACTTCCACTATCTCTGTATTCCACAGGTATTTAGTGTGAGTTATGTTTTCAGTCCTCCACAGCTGCACATGTATTGTAAGAGCATCTGGGGTTCAACATTTGTTATATGTCTTTGTGACAGATCTCAGAGATCCACGTGACAGGCGAGTCCGAAGACATGACAGCCAAGGAGAGGCTGCTGCTCTGGTCCAAGCAGATAACAGACGGCTATGTAGGTGTACGATGTGATAACTTCACCACATCCTGGAGGGACGGGAGGCTATTTAATGCCATCATTCATAAATACAGGTACTATGACACCCAGGAACTGCAGTGATTTTTGCGGAACTGTGAATCTTTGTGAAACTTAATGGACATATAATGGATTTAGTGCTCTATTGTGCACACTTTTGTAGTTGGCAGGACTCGCTAGCATTGATTCATTGGTCTCTGTTTGTCTCATCTGCAGGCCGGACATGGTCGACATAAGTCATGTGTCATCACAGACCAACCGATCAAATTTGGAGCGGGCCTTTTGTGCAGCTGAGCAGCTGGGGGTGGCCAGACTCCTGGACCCAGAAGGTGACATCAGACTGTCTAATAGTATTTTCAGTCAGTAAAAGACTCAGCACAGCTATGCACTGAAAATCATGAGTGAAACTCAGATTTTGGCTTAAGGGATATTACTGGAGTGGTGGAGCACATTGTGTTGCTTCTGTGACTGTTTTGTTTCTTCTTCACCCATCAGACGTGGATGTGCAGTCTCCAGATGAAAAATCAGTCATCACATATGTTTCTTCACTTTATGATGCCTTCCCCAAAGTACCTGATGGAGTCGATGGAATCAGCCCAAATGTAAGTTAAGAGTAAAATATCAACTCCACCCAGTCTTAAGTTTGTTCTTTGTTGCTGATGATCCTTTTTCTCTTGACAGGATGTTGATATCAAATGGGTGGAGTATCAAAATATGATCAAATATCTCTGCCAGTGGATCAAACATAATGTGGCTATAATGTCTGATAGATCATTTCCCAACAACCTTGCAGAAATCAAGGTATTGAAGGATTTTTGCTTCATTTTGTTCACATGCCTCAGTTTAGAGGGCTCCAAATCCACAAACCATGTCATAAGATGTAGAATAACATAATAATAACTGCTTCAGCTAGTCCATGTGTGCGTTTGTCTGCTGTCGCTGAGACCTAAAGTGTTTCTGATTATATGTGAGAGAAGGCTTTTATCAGTGAAGGCACTTTCATGTAGTTGTTTTTAAAAAGAGGTGCCATTATCTTCTCACCAAAAGTTGTCCTAGTCCATTTTTGTTCTGATGCTTGGTGGCTCAAATGAAGAACTTTTTGTTTGTTGCAATCTGTTACCTTTTGCAGGCGCTTTACAGACAGTATCTACAGTTTAAAGAGCATGACATCCCACTGAAGGAGAATGAGAAGACAAAGATCAGCAATCTGTACAAAATGCTTGAGGTAAACGTGTTAAACAGAATAGCAGTTGTGTTTATGCTTGCCATCTCACAGTCTGCAGTGATAACAAATCTGTTTATACTACATGTGACAGATGTGGATCGAGTTTGGACGTGTCCAGTTACCCCCGGGTCATCACCCTAATGATGTGGAGAAGGAGTGGGGTAAATTAATTGTTGCCATGTTGGAAAGAGAGAAGAGCCTGAGGCCTGAAGTAGAAAGGTATGTGCAACTAGTGAGTTATTCAACGCTTTTGTTCACCTGGTTCAGCATAATGGGATTTAGGTATATAATTTGGTTAAATGGTTTGAGTTTTGCTGGACCTACTGTTCTGCACTGAGGTTCACTTCAGGGAAGATGTGGACTGATAAATCAAAGGGTGACTGCTTGTTTCAGTCAGGTTCTCGAGGAGGAGCTCTACTTTCCCTACTGTGTTTGTTGGCAAGGTATCTTATCTCTGTGCAGACTCACATGTCATCTATTGGACATTTAATTTCTTTCAATAATTTCTTTCACTAATTGTTGAAGCAAATTTGCCACCATGTCTACTCTTATGACCTTTTTTAGCTACATATTTACATTAGTGTTAGATGTGTCAAAAGCTGAAACATCTACTACAGCAGTTGGGCAGACTTTTTGCAGCCTCCGCTCAGATGAAGGGGAACTGTCCAAACATTCTGTTTCAGCAAATTATAGGAGTGAAATTTCTTGTGGACACTCCTCACCTGGCGGTATATCTAAAAATGTGAATGAGTTGGAAGTAGTTGCATCAGTTAGTTATTTGAATGTTAAAGAATTGGGTCCTTTCAGAAGGATGCTATGGATTATTAATAGTTGGATTCATTTACAGTAGTAGAGGGGATTTACTTTGTAAAGTAAGATGGCCTATTTGAACAGATTCTCTGCTGGTAGCAGTAAGAGTTTTTGCTCTAGTGGTGACGCTATCCTCAGCGAGCCTTTCCAAATGACCAGGTCTGTCTTTCTCAGTGACAGTATTTCTTCTGGATACAGGTGAGGTGACACCGCTTCTAAAATTATAAATTATAACATTTGTAAGCTGACATCTTTTTCATTTTGTTTTTGAAGGCTTGAGATGTTGCAGCAGATTGCCAACAGGGTTCAGCGAGACTGCATTAATGGAGAGGACAAGCTAGCATTGGCAGGAACTGCCCTGCAGTCTGTAAGTTTTATGAATTTTCATTGTGATTTGATTATAGTAGTAACAAATAAGATTGTCGTATTAGTTCTTGAGTTTTGAGTCTCTTCCTTTCCTTTTTTAAGGATACAAAACGTCTCGAGTCTGGCATTCAGCTCCTGAATGAAGCTGAGATTGCTGGGTACCTTTTGGAGTGTGAGAATATCCTCAGACAACAAGTGGTGGACATCCAGATTCTTCTGGACGGGAAATTCCCCTTTACAGATCAACTTGTTCAAAGGTCTTAAGTATATCCTGTGGCAAAAAGAAGCCACAGAATACTTCAACATCTCATTAATTGTGTTCTATTTTTTATAACAGGGTATCAAAACTCCGGGATGACCTCTTGGCTCTAAGAGCTGAGTGTTCCTCCGTGTACAACAAAGGTCACACTTTGACATCAGAACAAACCAAAAGGATGATCTCCGGCATCACACAAAGTCTGAACTCTGATTTCTCACAGAGCATCAACACAAGCCTGACACCAGCCCTTACTCCTGCACTGATCCCAGGAGGGTTAGACACCCCTGGGTCCACATTCACCTCTAGCCTTACACCGTGCCTCACCCCATCTATGACCCCTGGTCAGCAGTCCCCTTCAGTCCAGAGCTACATGGGAAGTGGTGGTGGCATGGATGCAGGCAGCCTTACGCATTTGAAACACATACAGACCCACATACCCTTACGGAAATCCTCACTAGCAGACCCCAACATGACGGAAGAGGAGAACAACATGAAATTTGTACAGGAACTCCTAAACTGGGTAGAAGACATGCAGGTGAGTTGTCATCACTAGATTATTTACAGCGTGATGTACAGTAGCATTAAAAGTGATTTTATCATGGGTTTAAATGTTTTTCTAAATTTTTAAAGTTGCAGCTGGATCATTCAGAGTGGGGATCAGATTTGCCGAGTGTTGAAATGCATTTAGACAACCACAAAGTTTTACATAAAGCCATTGAAGATTTTCAAATGAGTCTTAAAGAAGCCAGACTATATGAGGTAAGTAATTCGGAGATCCTCTGTTGCTTATAATCCTACATAATCTAGAATATAAATGGTATTCTGAAATGGGACTGTCTTCACACTGATGTCTGTGAAAAATATTTTTTCCCCTCAGACTCAGATGAACATGCCCCTGAAAATAACTTATTCTGCCAAACTTGCCAAACTCGATAAGCAGTATGAGAGACTGCTGGTAAGCAATCTGTTTTGAGTTTAATATTGTGCTGCTTTACATGTTTTTCATAGCCTTACTTGGATGTGTGCTCCTTTCAGAACTGTTCAAGAGAGCGGCAAAGCCAACTGGAAAGCCTGCATGACTTTGTGTCACAGGCAACACAGGAGCTCATCTGGCTAAATGAGAAGGAGGAAGAGGAGGTCGCCTTCGACTGGAGTGATCGCAACAGCAGCATCTCCAAGAAAAGAGACTATCACACAGTAATATTTTAATAACTAACTGTGAGCTAACAAGCAAACTCGTCCATGCAGACGCCAGAAACTCAGATTGATGTCTCCCACATAGGACCTGATGAGAGAGTTGGATGAGAAGGAGGAAGTGATCAAGTCTGTGCAGGACAAGGCAGATCATCTCCTGTTCCAGAACCATCCTGCAAGACTGACTATTGAGGTAAACCCTTTTTGGGTTTCCCCATCCCCACAGTCTGTATGGTAGTTAGAGTATCGCAGCTGTCTTTTCACCTTAGCAAGATGGAGTATTTTTATCTGTAATTTTCCAGTTATTTTACCTGGGTGTTGTGTGTTCTCTTCCAGGCCTACAGGGCTGCCATGCAGACACAGTGGAGCTGGATTTTACAGCTTTGCTCCTGCGTGGAACAGCATCTCAAGGAGAATACTGAATATTTTGAGGTGAGGCGAAGCTTGTCTTTAAGTAATCAGTACATGTGTTTGTCATATCTAATTTTTTATCTCTTTTTTCCGGTGCAGTTTTTTGCTGATGCCAAACAGTCCATGGACTACCTTAAGAACCTTCAAGATGGCATACAAAGAAAATACAGCTGTGATCAAACAAGCAGCCCACACAGACTGGAGGATCTCATTCAGGAGTCCATGGTAAATCAAATGAAAGATACACTATTGTTGTGTGTTTGCATCTTGCAAGTGAACAGCATTGATGAAGCAGTGTGTGTGTTTTCAGGATGAAAAAGAACAGCTGCTACAGTACCGCAGCACTGTGGCTGGATTAGTGGGCAGAGCCAAGAGTATCGTGCAGCTCAGACCCAGGAACCCTGAAAGCCCCGTGAGATCCTCCATCCCTGTTAAAGCCATCTGTGATTATCGTCAGATAGAGGTGCACAGAGGCTTTGTACAACACATTTAATGCCAGGTTTTCCCTCATGATATATCTGTGGTGCATCTTTATTATTGTTTTTTCAGATTACTATTCATAAAGACGATGAGTGTGTATTGGCTAGTAACTCTCACCGGGCCAAGTGGAAAGTCATCAACACAGCAGGGAATGAGGCCATGGTGCCCTCTGTGTGTTTCACTGTGCCTCCACCCAACAAAGAAGCCGTTGACATAGCTACTAGGTGAGGTGTTTGGATTTGTTTAGTCTGGAATGGGTAACTGGACTTTTTTCGGGTAGAGTGATTTGTTTCATTTGCTTTTCTTGCAGAACTGAGCAGTTGTACCAGGATGTCTTGGCACTATGGCACCACTCCCACATCAACATGAAGAGTGTTGCGTCTTGGCATTATCTAATGGCTGATATAAGAGCAATCCACAACTGGAATGTGGCCTCGGTGTGTTTTAACTATAATAATTTCCTTTCAGTTTTTAAAAAAAATCAGTTTAGGTTTTTAACACTAACTGACGATCATTTGTGATAATTGACTCAAGTTTGATGATAACTCAAAAACAAACGTAAAGTTCATGTCCAGTGTTACTCTTTAATCTCATGCAGATAAAGACCATGTTGCCAGGTGAGCATCAGCAGATCTTAAGCAACCTGCAGTCCCATTTTGATGAGTTCCTGCAGGACAGTGAAGAATCTGAAGTGTTCAGTGTGGCAGACCGTGCCCAGCTAGAAACAGATGTGAAAGCCTGCAAGGAGTACTACCATGATCTACTCCGATCTGCAGAAAGAGGTAAGGCTCAGTTTCCCCTCCAGTCCCTCCTCAACAAAGAGCTGTTGGCATACCACGAATGTAACGCCATGAGGGAAACACATGGCTCCATAAGCCGTTTAGGCCACAAGTTAATGCCTTTTGGAATTATGTTGATGCTTTTAACTCTCTGGCTGCTAATGATGTCTATGGATGTCATTCATGTTTTTCAACGGGGAGGGCTGGGCAACAGTCTGGCAGAGCTTGTCATTGAAAATCAAGCTTCTAATCATGGAATTTAGGATAATGATGCCTGATCCAGTTAGGGAACAGATGATGGAGAATCAGAGGAAGACGGAGAAGGAGAAGCAAACACTGAAATTCATATGCAGTTATGAATTTTGAACAGGGAAACATCTGGGAAAATACAGAATCATTGTTGTATGACAGTATGTTGTCATTTTACTGAAGTCATTGTAGAGAAGAAGGATCAATGCAAAGTGTGTAGGTCGTCATTTACATATATCTCCCTTAACCTTTGTTAAGTTCTTGATAAAAACAATTTCCAAAACCAGTTTTATAAAACAATGTGATTTACTGTAGATTATTCCAGTGCAGTTATTCCTAATTGGCCTTACTCTGTTATAATGATGCCACCTAGAGTAGAATGTATGTAGGTTATACATTAAATGTTTAGCCTTCCTTTCTGATATTACTTTTTAAAAATGGATTTGGATTTTATCCCCCTATGTGATCAGTTTTAGTCATTGTATTTATCAATTTTTTTGTAAACAGAGGAACATGAGGAATCAATGTACAACCATTACATCTCAGAACTACGTAACTTACGAATGCATGTGGAAGCTCACGAAGAGCACCTGATCAGGAAACTCCGCACACCTCTGGAAAGGGATGACTTGGAGCAGAGTCTGCAGCGCATCGCAGAACATGAGGTAGACACATCAGAAACTAGTAGACATAGATACAGGAAAACAGTGTTATTGTTGTTTACATCATCTCCGCATGTTGCTCTGCAGAAGAAAACAGCTGATCTAAATAAATTGAAAGAGAACCTTGACGGTTTGAAGGAGAAGTGTGAGTTGTTCCTCAGACAGGCTGCTGGTTCTTCTTTTCCGACGCTTTCCTCGGAACTCACCGTCCTTGTTGAGAGAATGAGCCAAGTTTACTCGATGTCCTCCATTTATATGGATAAGTAAGACAAGCCTTCAATGTCTAAAATAATTAATGTGGCATTGAATGTTTTTGGGTTTTTTTGCTCTATATGTATTTGCATTGAGAGTACCTGAAGTGAACACATTCGCCTCTGTTTGCAGGCTGAAAACTGTGAGCTTAGTGGTGAAGTACAGCCAGGATGGAGAGGCACTCGTGAAGACCTACGAATCCAAACTCTATGAGGAAGATTCTATGAACTCCAACGTCAAAACCATTGAGGCAGTCATGTCAACACTTAAGGTCATACATCACAGGATTCTACATTTCTACAACATTGTCAATTTTTCTGGTTCCTTTTGAATCATCGATCCTTCTTGTTACAGCAATGGCAGACAGAGATGAGTGACAAGCAGCAGGTGTTCCATGACATGGAGGATGAGCTGCAGAAAGCACGGGTCATCAGTGATCGCATGTTTAAGATACATAACGAGCGTGACTTCGACCTCGATTGGCACAAGGAGAAAGCCGATCAGCTGAGTGAAAGATGGCAGAACATACAGTCTCAGATTGACAGCAGGTTTGTCCTCATTACTTCTTCCAGGATTTTTAAAAATTCCTTTTGTCAGTCTAAGTATTGTTCACAACTTACATATTTACATTTAATTCAAAGGCTACGGGACCTTGATAGTATCAGCAAATCTCTGAAACACTACAGAGACTCCTACAGTAGTCTGGATGAATGGGTGAGACAAATGGAAGAAGCACAGCTAAAGGCCCAAGAAAACAAACCTGAAGATAGTAAGGCACTTGCTGAGCTGTTAAACAAACAAAAGGTACAACAAAATTTCACTTCTTCAGTATTAGTAAAAAAAAAGCTGTATCATATTGCTTTAGAAGTTTATGTTTGAAATACCTTTTTCAGGTCATTGTTGCCGAAATTGAACAAAAGCAGGGCAAACTTGATGAGTGTCAGAAGTATTCAGAGCAGTATTCATCTGCTGTTAAGGTAAGCCAGTTTATTTGAATTTGTTTTTATCCATTTTATTAAATCTCATCATCATTTGAATTGAATTCACAAGTTTTTTCCGTTATACTATGTATATATATAATTTCCAGTCCATTTCCAGCAAAAATCTAATTTAATTTTTAAAAAAAACAACCCAGAACACTGTGAACTCTACATCTCATTTTAGGATTATGAGCTTCAGCTGATGACCTTCAGAGCAATGATTGACTCCCATCACAAATCTCCACTCAAGAAACGGAGGATGCAGACCTCATCAGATGCCATTCAGCAGGAGGTAAGACTAGGATTCAGCTATGAAATGTGTGCTCTGTACAAAGCAGGCCTTCATCCCAGTGACATACTTGTTTTCTTTGTTTGATTTAACGTAGTTCATGGATCTCCGAACCCGTTACACTGCTCTTGTAACTCTCATCACACAATATGTGAAGTTTGCCAGTGAAACACTGAAGAGGACAGAAGATGAGGAGGTGAGAGACTAGAGTGTTATACTCCATTAAAATTCCTGGCATTCTATATATTTTATATCTTATTATGATGGTCGCTTGGTTTGGCTGTGAAGTAACCTTGAATTGTTGCGTATTTTGTTTTACGGTTGTTGATGACAAAAGCAGTGTTTCTTGATTTTGTTTAAATTACAATTTGCTTTTCAAGATCCCCCTTCATTTTTTAAACAAATCTAATAGTCTTTTCATGAATCCATCTGTTCTGATCGTAGAGATCCGTTGATGAGGAGAAGAGAGAACATGGTGATAAAGTTAGCAAACTATTGCACTGGATGTCCAATGTGAAACAGACCCCCAACAACTATGGGAATGCTCCTATAGATAGCAATGCCAACACAGACCCTTCTAATAAGCCCAAGGTAAATAAATTGCTTTTCTGTAGCACTTTCTGTGTCTCTCATTGTCATATGATGCCACATATTATATATTCTTTGGTTTATTTGTGAGGATTATTATACTAATCAAAATGATATCAGCTTTTCGATGTAATAATTTAATTTAATTTAATTTAATTTAATTTAATTTAATTTTTAATTTTTTTTAATTTTTAATTTAATTAAATTAAAAATTAATCAAAATGATATCAGCTTTTCGATGTAATAGTCAAAATTTCTACAATTAAATTATGTTATTCAGTAACACCAGATGTTGCACAAGCACAAAATATATTCCAAGGTTTAGTCCCATTCTTTCAAAAAGAAAAGTGCAGAATGTAAAAAAAAGACAAAATTATATTGTAATGTAATGACATATGAAAGACATCATACATTTTCTCGTACATGTCCACCGTACTAGGATTCTAATTGGATATTTCTTCCTTTTAAACCAGTCTAATAGAAAAATACTAAGTTACTAAATGCACGATGGACATTACTAATATGCCATTATTTGATGTTCTAGGTGTCAGTCGAAGAAATGGTCACTAAGAAGGAACAAATTGCAGAAGCATTGAGGGCCACGCAAATGATGCTGGACAAACACAGTGACAAGTGAGTCAAGTGACCGTCACTGAATTGAGTTGTCCACTGTTAGAACTGTCAGCTTCATTCTTTTTGTTTCGTCATTACAGAATGACAGAAGAGGACAGAGAAAGAGCTCAAGAGCAGCTGAAGGCCCTCAACCAGGCTTACAGCGAAATCTCCCAACACTGTTCTGATCAGATACTCTCTGCAGACGAGGTTGGACACTTGGCTGTTTCTTCCCTTGAGTCGTTTGCATTTGTGTCTTATAGTGTGTGAGAAAACAGTGCCACTTTGTATTTATCTGCATGACTAACCTTTTTCTGACAGAACATTGTAAGCTGCTATCTCTTCCATTGAATCATTAGTGACAGAAAACAATATAATTACGATTGAAGAACAGTAGGTCTGAGTATGCTGTAAACATGCTTTGTTGCATTCAGCTTTCTTCTGAATGTGCTTGTCTTGAAAAGTCAACAAGATGATCGATTTGCCACATAACCTGTTTCCAACAGTAAGGGTTGTCACTAACTATCCTCTTTTATAAGACACTGGATACAGCATTCCCAGATGCATGATAGCTTTCACTGTGTTGTCCGTCACTCTCCTGTTGCACCCCGATGCAGTCCTGCACTTGTGCCAATTTGCATTATACATTTAACATGCCAGTATCTATCTAGTGGTGAGTATACCCTCTGTCCTGTTTTTATAAACTTAAAATGCATTTTCAAAAGAAGATAATACAGGTTTTAAATGCTGAAACCATGCACTAATGTTGTTGTTTTTTTCATTAGGATTTTAAATCCAGTGATGAAGAGCCTGGGAATGGATACATGACTAGCCTACATGATCAGACAGCTGCTGTTATTCAAGAGGAAGATCAACCAGTGGTATCCAACTCCTCTCAGCCTGTGCCGCATGTCTGCCTGGACTGGGACAATCCGTTCAAGCAAGATCTTATACACAGATCCACAAGGAACCATTTACCGGAGTTAAGTGAATCAAGCATATGCATAGAGAGTGTCTCTTCTGTGTCACTCTCTGAAATAGCAGCACTTAAGCCCACATCTGAGGACCTGATCATCAAGATGATTGAAGTAGAACAAGTCAGCGGTGGACTAAAGGTGTCCTACACAGGGGACATACTGACCTTGAAGACGGCTTTCCAGTGTGGTTTGATTCCTGCGTCAGTTTATGTAAAGATTCTTCAGAAGCAAGGGAGGCATCAGGGTGTTAGTGAAGATCAGTCACTCTTAGAGCCTGTGCAGGGGGCAGAACCATACGAAGTCAGTGGATTGATCTTGAAGTGCCTCAGCAGAAATAAATCACTGACATCAGGGAGAGATATTCAAACTCTGAAGTATTTTCCTGATGTTGATGAGGAGGCCATAAAGAGACTGTTAGGTGTAGGTGACCCCAATGAAGGTCAAAACATAATGGCTGAGGCGTCAGAGGATGTTAATAGCAACGTTTGGAATGTCAAAAGTGCTGATGGGCTACTGGTTGATGCATCCGTTCAGTGTGATTTGATGAGCTCCAGCAGCACACTCACTGTGCTTGGACATCAGCAGCAGTTTATTGGACTTGTGTTGCCTCCCACTGGGGAAACCACCTTATTCCAGTCTGGCCAAAACACCCCTACCAGCCACTTTACCAGCAAACTGTTTAGTAAACGGGAAAAGATTTTAGCTTTTTACATTCCAGAGAACTCAGAAGTGGTGGACATGAGCTCCGCCATTCAAAATGATCTGATTGATAGTTACACAGCGGACTTTTTGAAATCTATAGAAATCCCTGATTGTTTTCCTGATGTTGGTCACCTCAGTGAAAAGTTTCGCTCATGGCTCATGTATAAAAAGCTCAAGCTTGATGGATTCCGTCATGATGTAGATTGTTTGAAAGTTGGTAGTATCCCTACTCACACGGAGACAATGCAGTTCTTCATCTCCTACCTAATGATAAACAGCTATATAGATCCTGTTTCAGGACAGAGGGTCCTAATTCTTGATAAAGAACTGAGAAAAAATATTATTTTTTTTCTAGAAGATTCAGAATTATCTGAAGAGTCAGAGAAAAGTGTAGCTTCTCTGACGTTAAGTATTGGTGACCCTTCAGAACAGATAGGATTAGAGGTCCCGCTACAAATAAATGAAGAAGCAGAGGAGTTGAGCAGCTTCACACAATACACACCAAGTGCTCATTTTATTTCCTTGGTCAATGGAAGAATTTCCTTTGATGAGGAAGCACATAAAAACGCTTTGACTGTAAATCAACCCCTTAATAATGGCATTGACATGGATATCACAGAACCTGGCGTGACAGAGAAAGCTGCTGGTCCTGACTCAACAAAGTCAGGGGAATGTGAAGAAAATGTTTGTGGATTTTCTTTGCCAGTTGCTGCTGGAGGGATTCGTAGCTATGACCTTGATATTCAGACTGTTGCGGGTGTGTTGGTACTTCCCACCTCATGCTCTCTGAATGGCCAAATTAATTTGCCACTAAAATCTCCTGATCAACCACTACCAGACTATGACACTGAGTTCCTTTGTTCTGAATCAGAAGATAAAGATATTACGCAATCCGATTTTTTATACATTGAAGACTTTGTGGAGGATGATGCTGACAGAGGCCATGATATTTTTCTTCCACAAGCCCAGGTGAAGGAAGGGAGTGTATTAGAAGGGAGTGGTGAGACGACAGCGTTGAATCAGGTTGAACTGCAGTTGAATGAAAATAGAAGTGATTTAGATGATGAGGTCAGTCTAATGTCTCATTTAAAACAGGAAGAGTTTAATGGATCCATTTCCTCAGATTGTGTCCTTTCTGTAAGGGAACAGGGGCAATTGAGTTCTGGGTGCCCCATTAATGATAGCCAGTTATTGCAGTTTGAGTCAGCTTTAGAAAAGATTGATGACAGAATATTTAATTCTGACCCCAAAGTCAGCATTTTCCCAGAAGAATACCACATCCACTCCATCTCTAGTGATCATAATACAGGTTTAGTGAACATTAATGCAGACGAAAACACACAGCAGCTGACTGAGAGGAAGGTTTCTGTCACGGTACTTGATCTGAATGATAAGGAGGCCGTTAGCAGGGAGGGAGAGAGCAACAGCGGAGATGCAGCGGTAGATTGTGAGACAACAGGATACACAGAGAGCAATTATCCACATCATTTGCCTCCATCGACTGGTGGTCAGGAGTCCCAGATGAGCTCATTATCCAAAACGAGTCAGCTTACTGCTGAATGCGTTCATCACGACAAATCATCTTTACTGGCTGAAGACTGTGACTCACAAAGTGTCATCAGTGATCGGTTGACAGATGAAGCTGATGTGATAGAAGAACGTCAAACTCGACGTAGCATTCCTTTTAGCCACGTTAAATCTGTCAGCTTCAGTGATGAGGTCTCCATCGCTAGATCTGAAATAGGGAATCAAATAGTTAGTGAGAGTGAACTAGACACGTCTTCGTCACATTGCAGTTGGTTAACTGGAGAAAGTAGAGTGGAGGATGACACAAATGACATTGAGTCACCTTTGTATACTGAGTCAGCAGCAAGTACAGATTACCCAACATGCATAGAGCCGGTATCAAACGGAGTCATCTCAGGTTCCAGGAGTAAGGGTAACTATGACGACAACATGACAGAAGATGGCAGCAGAGTCACATCCCCTGAAAGACAAGAGCGTCTTTCACAAAGTGATCTTAGTGTAAACCTCATTAGTGAGAGATCGCCAGACAAAGTCACTGTGACAAATATCGGTCTCATGAGTTTTAATGCAGCAGATTCAGAGCGAAACACTCATACATCCAGCACAGTTTGTCCTAAGTCTGTATTGGTTGATCAAAATGTGTCATTTTCAGGGCCCTGTGCTACAGATAATGTCTCAAGCAGCAATGTTCTTCCTCCGGAGAGTCAAAATGGTGACATTGATATGGAAGAGATCTCTGAGTTACAGACAGCAGAGGCAGGAGATGAGCAAAGTGCAGATGTTAGTGGAAAGGTCTCTCCATCATGGCACTCTGAACCTGTAATGGGAGTGGCATTAGAATCTGCTAGTCCTCCAGAGGAAGAAAGATTAGAAGGCTGTAATTTTGAGCATCGTCAGAATCTGTCTCCAGCTTCATCAGTGTTGACAGATGCTGTAAAAGTGTCTTTAGACAACCAAGGGGAAATTACAGAGGTGACTAATGTCAGTGATTTACAAACTCAAGATGTTAGCAGTGTAGCTGAAGGTCTGAACCCTTCACAGCATTTAGTAAGTGACGGTTTCTGTGGGAATGTCCCACCCCACAGTCTCAAAGTGAGCACTCATCCAGACCTTCTCATGGATTTGATCAAGCAAAACACTCTCAATTTAAAAGACAAAGGAAAAGAAAATTCAGACGTGAAGCTGCAGGACCAGACAGTCAGTGACATTATAGAACGGTCTGATGGTCCAAACATCCAGCTACAACTGCTGCAGATCATCAAGAGCCAAGACCTTTCAGTGCTCCAGGACGTGATGGAGACACTGAACACAGCTCTGGGGGCTGAGCACCAGCAGAGGCAGCGTGTATTGGAGAACATCATGGAGGAGAGCTCAGAGGGAGATGATGAGGGGTCAGCAGAAAATGATGACAGGAACTCAGCAGACAAACACCACCCTCCGCCTCAACCTGCCAGCTCAAATTCTTGCAAACTTGAGCAAGTTAAATCAAAGGTACTTTTATCATTTCTTTTATGTTGAGCTCATCGCGTCCAGTTTTTCCCTTATGTAGCATCTCCTACACTGCTGCTTTGTGTTTTTTTCCCAAAGCTGTTCTCCACCCAGGACTATTTGGAGTGTGTTGGGAGACTGCAGGACCACGTTGATGTTTTAGATGATGTCAGAAAAGACCTTCTAAGCCAGGCACCCTTGAACAACAGCATGAAGGATTTATGGATCCAAGTGGAGGAATGTCAGGTTAGAAACCAACATCAATCAGCATCATTATTTTTTCATCTACAGTATTTTCCGCACTGTAAGGCGTACCTAAAAGCCTTTAATTTTCTCTGAACTGACAGTGCACCTTATAATCCACTGCGCCTTATATATGAAAAAAATAAATAATAGGCCATTCACTGAAGATGAATTTTCAGAGGAGTTCTCAGCTGTAACCTCAAGCCCCACGCTGTTACCTATCTGGTCAGCAGCCCAGACAGAATACGCAAGTCTAAGTTACACCCCCCCCACACACAGTTACCTGTTATTTCAAGGTCAACCACATTTGCAATCAATTTTAGCATGCCAGGTGCCTTTGGCTAGTCATGATTTGGCTCTTAAAATTTCAGAAAGAGCTACAGAGTTATGAATGCAATCTCTTTAGCGCAGCTCAATCTATTGGATGCGTAACACAACCACAGCCACTACAGTAGTGTCTGTTCTATGCACCTCATAATGTGGTGGGCACTATTCTGGTAAAAACAGGCCATTCATAGAGTTGCGCCTTATAAACAGGTGTGCCCTTTAATCCAGTGCACTTTATAATCTACTGCACGTAATATATGACATAAAAAAGAAATAGACCAATCATTGAAGGTGCACCTTATAATACGGTGCGCCTTATAGAGAGGAAAATTCTACATGTTTATTCATGCCTTTGTACTCAATTGTCCTCTATTAAGCAGAACTTGGAGTGCCAGCTTTCTTCACTGGATAGGGAGATATCGGAAGACATGGAAAAATCCAGGCAGCTCTTAAGTTGTGTGGACGAGGGCATTCCCATACAAATCCGTCAAGATTTGGCCTCAACTTATCTGGAGTTAGGGACACATTTTAAAGCACTACCCCAAATGTGTGCAGAAAGGAGTCAATCCCTGACTCAAGCAATGGAAACAGGAAAGGTAAGTGCACATCAACAGTATTGAAAATACAATAATGTCACAGTTTCATCAGTTATTTACTCTTTAAAATGTGATTTTAGGTACATTTGGAATCAACATACCAAAGACATCTTAGTGAACTTGGTGACCTAGCGGGTCTCATCCAGAACAATTCTGAGGTGAATGACATGGATTTTTGCACATGTGATGAACACACACTGAGACAGTTGATTCAACAGATAAAGGTACCTTTAAATGCTGATTAAAAACAATGAACACTAACAGTGACTACATAAAAATGCCAGCATATTTCTATCTTTCCATTCAGGACACAGAGAGCAACCTGCTAAAAGATGCTAAGCTCAAGTTAGAGGATGTTGCATTTGACATCCACTGTTTTATTTCTGAACATGCTGAGTTTCTGAGTCCAGCTCAGAGCAGCGACCTCCTCAGATTCCTCAGCAACACTCAGAGAGCGTTCAGGGATGAAACCGAAAGGCTTATAAATCAGAGAAGTGCTTTGGATCTCCTTTTGGACAACTGCGAAAGGGAAACCCAGGATAAGGTCTGCATGCAGATATATAGTAAAAAATCCACTGAAATAACAGCTGTGTACAGTTTGGTTTGCAAACTGAAAATGAAAGGTGATGATGAATGCCTACAGCATGCAGAGATGGCTGTGTATGTCACATTACTGGTCAGATTTAAGCAATCACAGCAGTGGCTGTGGAGTGTGCAGTTTGCACATGAACTGCATGCAAAGATAACTTTGAGTTAACTTATTTTAACGTATTAAATGTAGATTTAGGTATGGTTCTTAGCATTGCTACACAAATGCATATATAGGAAGCTGACATTAGGTTATGTCATCTCTCACATGTAGAGATGCCTGTTTAAAAAGTAGGAAACTTTCAGCCTTTTAATTTAATGTGGAAAATGTAACTTTTTTCAGATATGCAATGAGAAAGAGTCACAATCAGCAGGGACAGCTCTAAAACGCCTCTCTATCTGTTTGTCTTCAAAATGCTTCCATCTTGATTATTTAATACCTGTTGGCTTTTATACCAGGGTTCCAATGTGGGACACTCTGCTGTCAATACCTAAATGTCAACTTTTGCATGTTCAAATGCTTGATCACTCCTGCAGACTAACTTGTGTGTTGGTTGTATTCTTCAGGTCTTCAAGACACAGTGGACTAAATGCACCTTTCTGTTGGAACACCTTCATTAACACACAGGACATAATGTCCCTTTGAGCTCATGTTTAAAGTGGCAAAAAGCATGTTTACAGCATACTAAACTTTTACACTATTTTGATGAAAGGAAAAGATTGTATGTTACCTCCTTTGCTTTTTTTTGTTGGGTGTGGGTTGGAAAGGACTTAATGGCGATGTATTAATTTGTTGTTGTTTTTGAATGTGTTGTACAGTCTTTATTGGCAAAACACAAGGAGTTTACAGAGAAGTTGGAGGAAGTGTGTGACAATCTGACTCTGACGGAAAACCTCCTGATTGGTCATCAGCAACAGGCTGAAAATGCCGAGTGTGTAAGAGACCTGCAGCAATATCAACAGGAGAATCAGGTTTGAACTGTTTTTTTGTGTGTGTTTTTTAGTTTTTAGCACAGTACGAGTTCAAAGCATCTCCTTTAAAATGGCCTCTCACATCTTTCTTCCTTATGTCTGTCTAAATCTCAAGGCTCTGCAGAAAGACGTACTGACCAATGCCAGTGCTTTGAGTGAAGTCGTCTCAAGCACTGAAAAGTTTCTGGAGGAAAACCGGAACAAACTGATGCCAGATCAAATCGCCATGCTCGAGAAAAAGTTGGGAGAAGCCAAAAGTAAAGCCAAGCTCATTGACCAGCGAGCCGAGGAGTCTAGGAAAGATTTAGAGAAGGTTGTGACCACAGCCATAAAACAAGAGAGTGAAAAGGTCAGGTGTCAGATTACCTCCACATGTGATGCCTGCAAAATATATGTCATGCATTGTTATTATTAGCTGGTTTATAATTGACACATTTGAAATTTTAATGCCAACAAACTATGTTTCTCAGGCAGCTGCTGTTGAGCGGCTTGAAGAAAGTAAGAACAAAATTGAAGATCTCCTGGATTGGATATCCCACGTAGGGAACAAAAATGAGAGCAGTAAAAAAGAAGTAAGCAAAGAGAATGGAAACCTGTTAGAAGAACCTTCATCTGAGAGACTGATCAGAGAGGATGATGATGCCAATGGAAATGCTATGCAGACTACTGAAACAGATTCCGACATAGAGAGCAGCGGAGGGAACAACGTATCCCTGGATCTGGATAAGCAGTACGACAGAGTCAAGGTACGGTTGACCTGACCTGGTTATGACAGGTCATACTTGTATGTTTTTTTAAGGTACTGACTTTCTTGCAAAACAGTGTCCATGTAATTAAAATTCCAATTTTGGATCATCATATTTAAATCTAAAGATTAATGGCATGAAAAGCAAACTAATCAGAAATAGAACTAGAATCACGATACTTTATTGATCCCCAAGGAGAAAAAAAAAAGTTTTTAGTTCGAGCTGCTGTGCTTCAGAATGTTAAAAGACAGTCAGTATTTGAAGAAAAATTTTCAAATTCACCTTTGCTGATACATCCAACCACGACTGTCTCATCTGAAAACTTCTGGAGATGACATGTATCTGTGCTGTCGTTGAAGTCTGTGGTGTAAAGGGTAAAGACAATTGGAGAGAGAACAGTCCCTTGTAGGGGCCCCAGTGTTGCTGATCACACTGTCAAACACAGAGCCATGCAGGCACACATACTGCTGTCTGGAGGTGAGACAAACTCCAGACACTAGAGGATGGTCGACCTGTATTGCCATTTTTTCGTGGTGTCTTAGGTACAGAAACTGAGCAAAACATCGTCCACATCACAGGGACCCTCTGTAGACTCAAGATTGTCTTGAAGAGATGCTGAAATATCCCACACAGCTGAGAGGCACAGGCTTATACACTCTGGGGCCCACCCTGTCTGGGCCTGCAGCCTTCCCACAGTGTAGTTGCCCCAACTGTCTTCACACCTCATCTGCTTTGATCTTAATTGCCACCAGCAGTGGGTGAGGGCATCAGGAGGAGGCAGAAGAGTAGTGACATACAAAGAGGAGTACCAATTTCAGGGAGACCAGAATAAGAGATGTATGATGTTATGACATTTCCTTCAGTTAATTTAATTTATTAATAAAACAGTTCATAACAATACTAATACTAATACTACTATTAATAATAGCAATAATAACAATAATATTATTAATAATAAGAGAGTATCACTATTGGTAAATTGAAAATTTCAGATAAAACAAGCAAGAAAAGGAATGGACTCTAAAGACAAAAAATGATTTCATTGATTATAACCTATAAATGTGAGGATATTTTGTTCTCATGGTTTTATTGCTCCCGCAGGCCCATCATCAGGAGATTCTATCACAGCAGCAGGATCTGATCATGGCCACCCAGTCAGCTCAGGCATTGCTTGACAAACAGGCCAACATGCTGTCTCCAAAAGACCAGGAGAAACTGCAGGAGAACATCCAGGAGCTGAAGGGACGCTACGAGGCGTCACTGACACGAGCTGAACAGCAGATGAAACAGGTGCAGAGTGTCCAGGAGGAACTGAAGAAGTTTCGGGGCGACTGTGAGGAGTTTGAGAGTTGGTTGGACCAGGCGGAGGGGGAGATAGATGAGTTAGGAGCTCCTGTCGGCTCCCTCAATATCCTCAGTGACAAACTCCAGCAACAAAAAAGCTTCTCAGAGGATGTGATTTCGCACAAAGGGGACCTTCGCTTTATCACCATTTCAGGTCAGAAAGTGTTGGATGTGGCCAAAGCATGTGGGTCGGATGATCCTGCAGTTAAGGATGCTCAGCTGCACGTGGATACATCAGCAACCTGCTCTGTTGTCAAGGAGAAGCTGGATTCAGCAGCCACTAGATACAAAAAGCTGCATTCACAGGTATTCATTCAGTCTGGAGCTGATCTGATGGAGGTTGGGAGGTTGACATGTCTTATTCTCACCTCTGGGTGGGAGCGTTTGTCTTCAATGAAATATGTGAATATTACCTCATTCAGGAGTCTCAATCATTTGTAATCACATTGAAAATGTCCTTTTTATCCTAATGGTAATTGATATCTTTACTTCCACCAAGTCATGTTTTGGAATTATTTGGTAGTCAGTGGTTATGCGGACAGTACAACAACCTTATTGTCACAAAATTAAATTATACATGCCTTTCTAGTCATATAATCAACCCTAATTATCTGGTTTATGAGTGTCTTAATTTAATTTCCTTTGTTTCAGTGCTCTCAGCTTGGCAACAACCTGAAAGATGTGGTTGACAAGTTCAAGAAATATGATGACTCAAGCACCAGTCTTTTGAAGTGGCTCAACAGCTCAGAGGAAGAGGCGAGAAAGCTGCAATCAGAGGCCATAGCAGCTGAACCTCAAGCACTGCAGAAACAGTTGGATGAGACCAAGGCAAGAGTCATGGGCTGTCATGCTCAGGCATAGTCTTAGCGTCAAACAGCATGAATTCTTCTCTGATTTTGATCCTTTTCATCTCTTTAAGTCTAGAGGTCTTATGAAAAAGATTGGGTGGAAATACTTTTTTTTTATTTCCAAGAGCCTGAATGAATTATCCTCGTGCTGCAATAGACTTAAATTATAAATAACCTGGATAAAGAAAGAAAAAGTAGCTTTAATTAGATGTAAGAAATGTAGAACCTGTCACAACACAATAGACTTGTGTTACCATATACAGTGTTTCCACTGACTTAAGTATAACATAGTTATTTTTAGCACAGTGTCCAAATTCGGACCCACATGTGCATAGTTTAACTCTGGCTATTTGTGGCCCACGTACTCCTACAGGAGGAAAAGAAACGAAGCTGTCTCTGCGTTTTTGGCTGCAGTTGGTCTGAACATTTGTTTGTAGGGAGGTAGTAACGTTCAGCAGTGATATGCCCAGATAAGAGGCGCCTGCAGACCAGCCCAGAACGCTGCTGTTGGCTTTGGTTACAAATCACTGCACATAATCCTGAAATTTCCTGTAAAGTCTAGCAGTTGGTACAAACTTCTTACTATATCTGCAGAATGACTCATTGTTTCCATCAATCTCATCCAGACCATCATCAGTCTGTTGTTTTTATCTTCAGTCCACCACACTGGTAGAATTCCATAAAAGTATGGCTCAGTCTGAACAGAAAATGATTTTTGTGGATACAGTTCTATTTTCTCTAACGTGTTCTTCATCATTAATCCACAGGCACTACAGAGTCAGATGACAGTACATCAGACCGCTGTTGACACTCTAAGAAAAACAGCTGAGTCTTTGATAACTTCTGAAGGAGACCTGCTGAGCAACTCAGATGAAATCCAGGAAACAGTAGGTGAGGAAAAAAAGTCAAAGCGGGAAGCTGGTTTTGTGTGATGTTATTTGCTATCACTGACTGAATTATTGGATTATAATGGAAAAATAGTCATGCAGCTTTAGCCATGCAGCTTCTTACTTATGAGAAGGTAATCAAGATGTCCATTGGATGCACACCATCTGCCCACCATTCATTTTCTGTTCTAAATGATCTAGATATTAATGTGAAACAAGGCTTTTGCAGTGTTTCATTTGTTCTCCTGTTCCCCCAATGAATGGTCTCATGACTTAGGCGTAAAATTCTCTAAAGCTTTTTTGTAATAGCCTTAGCAAACTCGTAAACACTTGATAAGAGTCGGCTTTTTTCATGTTTATGTCACGATGTGTCTCACTTGAACTCAGCCTGATTTGTTTCCTTAGATGACATAGCTGAGCGCTACGATAACCTATCCAAGTCTGTAAGTGATCGAAATGAAAAACTGCAAATCACCCTGACTCGCTCCATGAGTGTCCAGGATGGTTTGGATGAAATGATGGGATGGATGGAGGGTGTAGAGGCTGATGTGAAAGAGAAAGGACTAATATCCCTGGATTCCTCATATATCAGAGATATACTCAGCAAAGAAGCAGTATGTACAAAAGCCTTGTAATCAGCTCATCATCTAACAGTTATAATTGCTTATTTGATGCCGTCAATTTTATTCTTATTCTCTCTCTCTACTTATTTCTTAAACCCTTTGTGCTTTTTCCAAGGCGTTAGAGCAGGACATAGCAAGTCGACAGAGCAGCATCTCAGCCATGAAAGCCAAGCTGAAGAAGTTTGTGGAGACGGCGGATCCGTCCGCTGCTGCCCTCCTTCACTCTAAGATGGACACACTCTCACAGCGCTTCTCTGATGCCTGTGATAAGCATAAGCAAAAAGTTTCCCGTCTGGAAAAGCTGAAAGAAAAGGTGGAACAGTTTGAGGAGGTCACGGATAAAGTACAGCAGTTTGTTGCTAAGCGTTCACAAGAACTACATGAAACAGACGGGCCAGGGAAAACCTTTAGTGAATTATCTCAGCTAATGCAGGTAAATCTACTTTCTGTCATTAAATTGATAAATATGTGAATTTTAGTAACATTTTGACTGTAAATGTATTTTAATCTGCAAATGCTGAGTGATATAACTATGTTTTAGGATACTAAAACTGAGATGACCCAGCATGCACGTGATCTGGAGAAACTACAGACTCTGTCCAGGGAACTCTCTGAAATGTGCCCTGAAGGAAACAAAACCTTGATCCAGAACAAGATGGACAACCTCACAAATATTTTCAGCACCTTCAAAGACACTGTCAAAGAAAAGTAAGTTGTAACAGTAATTCTTTTCTTTTTTTTAACAACCTTACATCTCTTCCTAATCTCAGCGTCCTTCTGGTAATTTAAAGATGAATTCACAATGTGACTGATTCTCCTCTGCTACAGAGAAGAAGAGGTGTCATCCTGTCAGGACCAGCTGAGTCAGTTCAGATCTGCTGCAAGCGCGCTCACCAAGTGGCTTGAGCAGACCAATGAGAAAGTCCCTGTCGTTCAGTCAAGCAGCAGTGAGAAGAGTCTGGAGAAAGACCTGCTGATTGTTACTGTGAGTTGAGAGATAAATAAGAGGTGGAACTGCACTTGTAATCTGGGAAAGCCATGGAGTCTGTGTGTTTTGCAACAGATGGATGTGTGTTTCACTGGTCATACCTCAAGCCTTCTTAAACTCCCTTCTATCCCAGCCTATCTTCTCTTCCAGCTAATGACAGATGGATGATCCTATATATGTTTAAACAGAACAGAACCAGGAGTGAATCACGATGTTGTCCAGCAGAGAGACGATCCTGATGTTGTAGAAAAAGTTCTAACTCTAATTCTACTCTCACAGGACTTTTCAAACATCACCATTTACTTTGTTGTGTCAGGACTGCCATGTTCCTACATGATATTTGTGTTGATGTTTAATCTACCATCAGGGATTATTAGAGGAATGGACATCTAAAGACCCCGCAGTCCAAGACCTCAACAGCAAAGGATCAACGCTATGCAGCCTCATCACCTTCCTCACATCGCCTGCCAAGATAAAGACCCCTAACAAGTCAGGTAGTCATCAGCACAGTTTGCACACGTCTGGATCGATCTGTTGAATGGGACGCATGATGTATATGTGCAGCTCTAAACATAGTGTAATCCCTAACCGGTAGAAATTATTTACATGATTTCCTAAGTAGTTTGGCTGTCCTTCACAACTTTGTCTCATGTCTTTGCATCAGCTCTTACTAATGGTGGTGGTCCTGGGACTCATTCCTACCTAACAAATAAAGGTAATAAGATGATATGATGCTGTTGAAATGAAATGTTTTGGGCACGCTGTTCAGGTTGGTTTCTAATGCGTTGCTGAGACACAAATACCAGTTTCTGAGGTTTACTGCAGTAGCATGTTCAGTTGAACAGTAACAAAGATACAGGAACCAAGACATACAGAGTTTGGTTTTTACATGCCTCAACAGAACTCCATAAATAATGAGAGACTTCATAATTTCTCACTGTATTTGGCACCTTTATCTAAATCTCTCATTATGATATGAAATTGCTGGCGTTACATTTGGTTTTCACTAATGTCAGCGTGTTTACTGCAACTAGACGGTGACATGCTTCATGACTGTTGATGTATGGGAGAACTTGTGAAATGTAGGAGTAGTTTTTTAAATTTGGAGATTTACACAAATGCCTGAAATTCATTTGCAACTTTTCTAATACTTTACCTGGTCATGTTGTGAACACACCGCATCACAAGCCAACCGTGTTAATAGTTGCCAGCAGCTGTTATCCTAACCTCGTAACGCCACCCTGACTCTATAACTTCCTGTCCTCAGACCTGATGGTGATTCAGCACAACATGTCCTTCATTAATGAGGGATACGCCAGCCTTGGGGAGATGCTGAAGTGTCGAGCAGCAGAGCTGAGTGGTTCCGTGCAGGAGGTCAAAGAGGTCAAAAAAGAGACAGATGACATGATAGAGTGGCTGAACGACATGAAAAAGACTGCAGCTTCCTGGAACAGCACAGACACAGAGAAGGATTCAGTGAAAACACAGCTTGAACAACAGAAGGTAGTAAAGTGTTGTTGTCGCTTACAAGATGAATTGTTTCATTTAATCGTGTTCTTAACCTGCATTCAATTCCCACTCGTTCTTATGCTCTGAATGAGACAACATGACACTCAGGATTCTGCAACTGTAATTATTTTCCTCTGTCAGGTGTTTGAGGATGATATGAAGCAAAAACAGGAGCAGGTCCAGAAGGTCAAAGAGAAACTCCTCAACATGATTAAGACTAATCCAAACTCCCCTGAGGCAGGAAAGTGGAAGCAGATGCTGACAGAAATAGGTACGCACAAGGTGTACAGATGGCCCCAACTCATTTATGTCTCCAAGTATGTTAGTCCTGCAGCTAAGTGCCTGCTGTCCCCCTCACTGGTTACAGCAACACATTTTTAGTGCCAAGTCCTTCACTGTGGGTCATATGAAGAGAGCTGCAGGACAGGAGTCACCTTTTCTGCTGACTAAGGCTCACCCATGTGTTTGTTCATGTTTCCTGCTCAGACTCTGCTTGGGCTGATATCATTGGCACTGTGGAGGAGAGGAAGCAGCATTTGGAAGAGTCCAATAAGAATCTGGATATTTTCCAAACCACTGGGCAACAACTCGGTCAGTGGCTTCTAGAGAAAGAACTGATGATGAGCGTCCTTGGACCCCTTTCGATAGACCTGAACATGCTTAAAATGCAGAAACAGCAGGTTCAGGTAAGGATGCTGCAGGTTGTTTTGAGTTAACTTTCTGAAAAACATATTTCCTACCAGTTTCTGACAGGATGTTTATCCTAAATGGTTTTTACCCTACAGATCCTCCAGAATGAATTTAAGAGCCGTAAACCTCAGTATGAGCAACTGGAGGAAGCTGCCACTGCCATCCTGAATCAGGAACCGTCAGGGGGGAAAATGGTGAGAGAACAGCTCTCCACTGTCAGCCAGCAGTGGCAAGACCTCATAGGACAGTTAGACCAGAGAGACAGCCTGATTGACAAAGCCATGGTTAAGACAGGGAAGTTTCAGGAGTTACTCAGGGGCCTCAGTCAGACTGCCACTCAGCTTGAGAATCAGCTCACCAACCATCATGGCCACAGCACCCAGCCTGACGCTGTAAAGAAGCAGTTGGAGGATGTCCATCACATATCAGGTCTGCTGAGAGAAGAGCGGAAGAACCTGAAGGAGGCTGAGGCCATCAATGCAGAGCTCACAGCGATGGTGACTGAGGACTATCTCAAAGCAGACTTAGCCAGACAGCTGCAGAGCATCAGCAGGCCCTTCAAACAGCTGGAAGAGAAAGCAGGTTGGCCCTCTAACTTAACCATATATTTTAATGCTGTAATGTTTGGCAAGAAAGAACTGTTCTATTTGTGTTGACTTAAGTGAAATGTATCTATTCTATGGAAACTCCGCATAGTTGTAAGGTGATGATAATCACTCTGGTGGAGTATTTCAACTCTGGTCTGGATTTGATTTTAGACAACTTTTTTTAGAACTACATGTTTGACATCTAGTAAAGTCAGGTGGGACTGCCAGCTAAATTACTGTATGCAGAATGAAATGTCATATATAGTCATGTTTCCAGTTACCTTTTTTGTGTATTTTTAATTTACCACAGACTGTACTCAGTAATCGCCTTATTTATCTGTTGCAGCAAAGCGGATTGAGCAACTCAACTCTACTTTTGCCAGCTCACAACAGTTCCATCAGACCTCAAAAGACTTCCAGTCATGGCTGGGTGAGAGGCTCCAAGACCAATCTAAGCCTCAGCCCATCTCTGCTAATGTGGACACCCTGCAGAAAGTTTTGGAGGAGCACAGTAAATCTCAGAAAGCTCTAATTGAACACGAGGAAACTTATAACACAATCATTGGGGAAGCAGACATGCTTTTGCAGAGCACCAATGGTGCAGAAAAACTGGCACTGCAAGGTCAACTTACTTCACTGTCATCCAACTGGGAAGATGTGAAGAAGAGTTCTGTGGAACAGGCTGACAAACTCAAGACTGCTCTGCAAAGATCTAATAAATATCAGGAGCTAGCAGAAAAGCTCAGCTCTTGGGTTCAGGAGAGTGAAGCCGGCGAGGGTCGAGTCAAACTCACAGTTGATCCAGTTACTATGGAGAGCTCACTTTCTCAGGTAAAAGCTCTCCAAAAGGATGTTGACAAGCATAGAGGAATAATGGAGCAGCTCAACGCCGCTGCCGATAGCCTTCTTGAGGTGGCCAACATAGACACTGAAGCTGTCATTGAGGAACAAGCTAGTTTTGGCAAAAGAGTGGATAATGTAGTGGAAAATCTTCTGTGCAAAAGGGAGTCCCTAGAGAAGATCTCACACACAGTTAAGGAATTTAATGAGGCCTGCAAGGAGGCTAAGAGTCAGCTTGAGGGGGCAAAGAAGCAGGTGGATGTCTATGAATCACAAGGAGTTCAGGCCCACAGTAGCAAGAACCTGACAAACATGAAAGCTCAACAAAAGAGTCTAGAGGGTGTTCAGAACCAAATAGAACACCTGAAGGACTTGGCTAAGGACCTCGTAGCAGAAGTTCCAACAGCTGATGGAGTGACAGACCTCTTGCTGCAGGCTGACAGTGTAGAAAAAGACTACAGCGCCCTTAACAAGAAACTAGAGGAGACGTGTCAAGGGTTGGAGGGTAAACTGCAGGGTATTGGGCAGTTCCAAAACAACATCCGTGAGATGTTTACCAGTTTCACAGAACTGGATGATGAACTAGACAGCATGGCTCCTGTGGAGCTTGACTTGGTTACGCTTAAAGTACAGCAAGACAGCATTCAGAACTTCGTGGCTAAGCTGAAAGAGCTGATGGCCAACACATCCAGCGCTGGAGACAGCTGTAAAGAGATGCTACAGACTGAAACCTCACCCGACCTGTTAGGCCTAAAGAGAGATCTGGACACTCTGAGTAAACAGTGTGGTAAACTGTTGGATAGGGCTAAAGGCAGGGAGGTGCAGGTGCAGACAACTCTCACCAAACTGGAGAAGTTGTACGGTCATCTTGAGCAGGCCCAAGATAAACTCTGCAGGGTCGTGGCCAAGGAGGAATCTCAGGAAGTAGTTGGCATGGAGACAGATGTCATCAAGCAACAGCTAGAGGCCTTTAAGGTACAGTATCCTAAATTTAAAATTGATCCATTGAATTCCATGACATGAACTTTAATAATGCTAACAGTTTGCTCTATGCAGAATTCATTCTGTTATTCTGTGAATAATAACATGTATTAACATTTGTCATTTGTCACAGAGATTAGAGAGCTTATTGATTACCCTACTGATTACTGATTGATTGTTTGGCCTTTATAACATCAGAAAGCAGTTAGAAAACATTGATTTGTGTTAGGGATTTGTTCAAAGCATTTTCAAAACTCAGAAAATAAATAGTTTACTTTATCTGAATGTCAAAAAACGGTTATCCTCAACTTACTACTACGTCGAGATTTGCCAACCAACTGATTGATTAATCAATGAACCTTTTGTCTAATATAGACAGAAAGTCAATACATTAATGTAAAGGTGATAAAGGGATGTGACATACTCTGAAAACTTTTGGTGATCGTAAGAACAACTGCAGGATAAATTAACAAATAAAAGTTTATTTTTTGTCATCTCAATGTGGAGAAATGTAACAACGCGTGAATTGCTTGTTCGCCAAGGATTTGTTAATAATGAATAAAAGTAAAACTCGTCTGAGGAAGCCTTGGATAATTCTAGCAGAGATACAAGTTTTATTCAGTTTTTAATAGTCTTGTAAAAAAAAAATTCTATGGAAAAACTTGACCAGTGGGACAAATTCTGCCTTTGGCACGTATTAATAAGTGCTGTTTTTATTGTAACTCGTAATTAATTTACACATCCCCTATTGGTTTCACATCTACAGTTTTTGAAAACACTAGCATTTCTGTCGTTACAAAAATCTACAGTAAATACTGTAGCTGTCATTCCATAAAGCCTTCATAGGGACAGATTTCCACCGTCTGAGGACACTTTGTACATCCGCTGCGATCCTTTGGGGACTGCTGGTTCATTAAGGACATCTGCTGTTAACAAAAGAGCTTCGGTCCTATGCAGTAACTGTGCAGGAGGGAAGGACTTTCACAGACAGGTGGTTACTTCATTCAATGGCTCCAGTAATAAAGTTGGGCCATGATCTCTTAATAGCGTCAGATATTTCTTTTTTAAAACTGCTGTTTATTTACACACTAACTTATACTCAACATGCTAAACCTAGTTTAAACATGTTGACAATATTTAAAAATTTTAAAATTATGTTAGTACAGTTAAAAAAAGGTTTTTGTAGATTACTGTACAGCTGATGCAACAATCCACAGATGCATTCTAATTGTTCTATTGGTCTGCTCTGAATGACTTTCGATGATCCTATTTGTTTGTATCATTTAGGGATAAAATGAAGGGCAGCCATTGGCAAGACAGCAGGCAGATGTAAAATATTTTAAACCCTATAAATTCCTTTGGAGATTTCCAAAAAGGAGATTAACCTATATTTATGAAGGATGTAACACTGCTTCTTGTACAGTATTAAACTACTATAAAACAAAGTAAACTGACATGAATGGATAAGTGAGAGAGATCTCTCTGAAGATGTAGGTCAGGGGATTTTTAATTTTCTTTCTTTTTTTTTTTGCTGCATCCCAACCTCAACTTGTGTTACATGGGTAACTACTAAAGTAGAGACTGACTCAGTGATGGAGTCAAAGTGTTGCCGAGCAGCGTTGTCATGGTGCATGTTTTCACCCTCTCTTTGTCCCACCACCAATCCGGGTTGAGAGGGCACGGATACGGCACCAGCTGTTCCCGGAAAATCCCCTTTGTGCTCCTTCTCTACCAATAGCAATAGCAAAGCAGTGCTGGAACTTCAGCTGATTCTTTTTCTATTCATTTGGAGCGTGAAAACACGAGATGATTGTGTCATATTCTGTTTTATGTTTGGTGGATTTGGCTCTTGTTACTGGAGGGAAGAGGGCTTCAAGGCCAGCTGGTGCAAAAGAAATAAACAGAGAAAGACAGCACTTGGAATCCTCTCTTTTAAGTGTTGTTACCATTTTAGGTCAAATCTTGAAAGTGTGTCTGACTTCATGTGTTTACTCTTGTTTTTCACATGAGATCCGTAGCAGCTTCACCGAGTTAGTAGGACTGGACTGAGGACGTCGTGGTGTATGTACCGTATATCTTCACAAGTGCCCTAAAGGGCAGCTCCGGTGACTCAACTCCACTGGGGGTTGGTGTGGGCGTCTTTTCTCGCTGTTGAGACATTACATCAGTTGCTCTTACGATTCATAAAGGAATTTCCACTGACTGAATCACGGTGTTAACCCATTTTGTTCAGGTTGATGTCAGTGAAAAGTGTTGTGACCTCGCTGTACTGCTTCTCACTGCTAGCTGAAATGATACCTTCCCACTTCTTAAAGAGAAAATTGAGACTTCAACATGACACTTTCTTTACAAAGAGTGTATACAGTACATTGTTTAGCTTTAAGGCTGAAGGTTAGGGGTAGGGTTGTTGTGTTTTCTATTCGCTCAAGGTTTTAAGTCTTTGTTTCTGACTTATGCCAACTTTTGAAATAATTATCCGCAGAACCTAAAAACATCTCTAGAAAAGTGTTTGGTTCGTGGGATTTCTTTGTCTTCTGTAGTATAAATGGAATATCTTAATTTTTGGGTTTTGTTACTTAAATATGTCATCGCAGGCTGTGTGAAATTGTGCTCATCATTATTTCTTTTTTTATGGAATAATTACAGTAATTAATTAAGAGTATAATGAAGGAATGTCTGAATTGATATTTAAGAAGCGTCTGTGTTTCAGCAGCTCATTTTTCTTCCACAAGATCTCAGCTGCTAATTTATCTCTGCCAGCATCTGCCTTACAACTTCTTTCATGCGTGCAGGACTGGACAAAGAAATTGGGGTTATTCAGCTTCTCACCAAGCGAATGTGGTGTCGACAATCCAGGAGACAAAAATAAATTCCTTTCATTATCTCCTTTTCCTACCCTCTTCTTCTACTCGCTCACTGAACATAAAAAGTGGCTTAATGCACTTGGCAGTGTCCTCGGTGTTAGATTACCTGGGACCTGTGCCTCCCTCAGCATTCCACTGTAATTAAGAATATTTGCAAGGTCCAGAGAAACCATCCACAAGAGAAAAAAAAAGAATGAAAAAAGTGAAAATGTTTATCTATTTCAGCATAGTGTGATGTCATCACACAAAGGTCAAGAAGCTGCTGCGTATCGCTTCCCCCTCCCCATTCGCTCAGTCACTGAACGGAAAAAGGGAAGTCAAAAAGTGAGTGAACGTGTCACGATGTGTAGAGGATGGCTTAGAAGTGAAGTCATATGGGCCATGCTGACATAAGGGGGAATTAGAAAGTGAAAAAAAAATACGGGTCATGTGTCCACCAATCAACATGTGCAGGAGAGGCTCTGAACACAAATGGAGTTGTGGCAGATGTTGTCTGAATAATGAGCGGGGGCGGGGCATGAAACCCTCTGCCAGGAGGGTGTCTGTCATTGCAAGGGAGCGAGGAGAGAGAAAGGGCAGGCTTTTTTGTTTATCCAGGAGTACCAGCTCTCCTCCTCAGAACTACCTACAGTTTTTGTGGAGCCTTTTGGATTTATATCTGGATGTTTTCACTTTGCACTAAGGATTTTTCTTTAGCTCACCTGGCTGCTGTGAGGATTAAGGGAAAAAGAAGCACTTTGGACTGGAGTTATAGTAATGAAATTTTGGGAATACATGACAAAGAGATTAGACTAATATTTTGGGGATAAGTGATTGTACTGAAAATTTAAATTTTCCTTTATAATTCATTTTATGAGGCTGCTCTACAGTCCTAGCGTTTGTTAGGATTTTTATATTGTTTGAAATATTTGTATTTTTAAAGCCTTTTTTTTCCTGATCTAGATAAACTATGTCCATAATTTTCAACAGATATTCTCCATGATTAACTGTATTTTTTTATAATTAAAAGAATAATGGAAACCATTAGTATATATTTGTTAACTTTTCTTTAAAAGAGGAGAAAAACATTACTTTGCACTTCTCACTTGGTTTCCTGTTTCAATGACTTATTTTGCACCAATGGAACATATACCTCAAGAGTCTGCACTGCATCCTTAATCTTTTCTTTGTTGTGAGTAACAACAGTTTTTTTAGCATGGGCAAACCACTGAGTAGACCAGATTGCCTCAGACAAAACCCTTCTTGTGTGGGGAAAGGGGAGGAGGAGGACTTGAATATCGATGACTGCTATGTGCCCCAGAGATCCATTTATGATACTGTCCGGCTCAATGAGCAGATAGACTCAGGCTCCAAAGGCAGCCTCTCCTCCAGGCACTTCACAGGCACCCTGCCTTACACTCACCGGACGTTAGACTTTAGCAGCGTGTGTGGAAATGGAGCTCTCTCTGCTTCCAGTTCTTTTGAGCTACGGAACCGCAAACCAGCATTGCTGGACGAGCGTGCGGTCTTTGATGGACTTAAGCTTAATGGGCACATAGCCAGGGTGACTGATACAGTGCTGCCAAAGTCACGTCTCCATGGAGGAGAGAAGAAGGATCACTCACATCATAGGCGGTCATGGAGGACTTTTGCCCCCACTAATTTTGATGAGTACACGAGTCGTAGTGGAACGTTGTGTTCAGGCAGTGTTGAGAGGTCAGGGTTGATCATTGGCAGGAGAGGGCAGAGTATCACCAGCTCTTTAACATCTGAAGAGGACTCAGGTCTGTACAGCCCAACTGTGGAGAGGGATCAAAATGGTCATAGATCACACAAAAGAACTGGCCCCGGGACAAGGAGCCTTTCGTCTTCGGAGGCAATGCACATGTCCGGGGACCTGAGAACAGGACGGTCACTCAGCTCTGGACAGGAGGAGTTCCTTCTCTCACCTGCGAGGGACAACCTGTCTCTTTACCACAGTGGAAGCTTGGTTAAAGAGCCACGGAAAACACAACCCGCTCTAGTCCATCTAAATGAAAAGGATACCTTCAACAATGGATTCTCCACAGGGAGGTCATCCTTGGGGTCAGCATCAAGGACTCAAAATGATAGTGGTGGCTGGCGTTCTAGGACTTTAACAGACTATGATGAGCTATCCACTGCTGAACTATTAGAGGATGTGTCTCCTCAAGATAACTGTGAGTTGGTTAGTGTGGTGGTGACACAGCCTGAGACGTATGGAAGTGCCATATCTCTACCAAAGGAGAGGCACCCGATAACTCAACCTTGCACAGCATCTAAGTACAACACCGAGGAACTGGAGGAGTTCCTTCAGTCAGTGGAGGCCTGCCTGTCTCAAAGTTTACAGACATTTCAGCATGTAGGAGAGCAGGAGATCGAGGCCTTACTGAATGCCATCGCTGCATGTCCTGAAATGGACCCTATGGGTTATTTCCCCCCACAGGTGCCCCAAACTGTCCTTCTGTTTCTTTTTTGTTCATTAGTGTTCCTTCACATTTCCGTATGATATACATTTTTCCAGTAATTTCTCATACCTGGTGGTTTTCTTGCATTTTTCTTGAACACAAGTTTAACTGCTTCAAGCAGGAAGTCTGTGTGGAGTGGCTAACTGATGGGATAGTTGTCAGGTCAGCTGGATTATGACATTAAACCAGAGGTGATGTTCATGGAGTCATGTCTCTGAATCAAATACATGTACATAATGTGGACTTTTTCGGAAACATTCTCATAGGTCAACCGCATAATGAATAAATCTGGTCTTTACAGTTCAGCTAGTATCCTGTAGGTTCTATGAACCCAAACTGAGAATGTCCATACTGTAATTTGAGCACTAACAAACAATTTATTCTGATTTTTTCCACCTGTTTTTAGGCTTTCCAGAAACAGGACATTGATCCATTGCAGACGCAGCTTCAAGACATCAACTCCCTTGGCCAGGGCCTGATCCAAACCGCTGCCAAAGGCACCAGCACCAAGGAGCTTGAGGAGGACCTGGAGGAAGTCAATACAAAGTGGAATACCCTTAATAAAAAGGTCAAATGTTTTATAGTGCTGATCTGATTAGTTTTTTCTTAAAAATAAAGAGATATTAAGAGTATAATAACTCGTTAATTTATTTTAACATGCAAACTCCTCACAGAACAGCCCTTTTTTGCTACTTGTTGTAGTATTACTGGATATTGAATGTAACCCTAAAACACGTGACATCTATATCTACCTTGTTCTTTGCAGATTTCTGACCGCTCAGCCCAGCTGCATAAAGCCCTGTTGCATTGTGGGAGGTTCCAGGATGCTCTGGAGTCACTGCTAAGTTGGTTGACTGACACAGAGGAGCTTATGGCCAGTCAAAAACCTCCATCTGCAGAGTTCAAAGTGGTGAAGGCACAGATACAAGAGCAGAAAGTAAGCTGGTACCACAGGCAAACACAATGATAATCGTGTAAAAGCACACAATAGTTCTGTTTCAAGCTTTCCACTTCAGTAGGAGAAAAACACATAGCTTTATTAGTTTTACCATTCTCCTTATTTAATTGACACCCTTTGTGAAACACCATTGTAGTACAATAGGTTTCAGTTTATTGGACATTTAATTTGTGCTTTTAAGATTTACGGTTTTTCAACACCAAGCGGTGCTCCTGGTTAGAACACATTAAGGCCACCTAATAATTCTTGTCTTTTGTTTGCCTTTGACAGCTCTTACAGAGACTGCTGGATGATCGAAAGCCAACGGTGGAGCTGATAAAAAAGGAGGGAGGGAAGGTTGCAGAACTGGCAGAGTCTGTGGATAGAGAGAAGGTTGCTAAAGAAATTGAATGCCTGGGGCAGAGGTGGGGCGCTCTGCTCAAGAAGGCTGAAAGCAGGTCTGTATAAACTCCAGCGGTGTTACACGTCCCCACAATTACATGCTTCAGAATGAAATATTATGTTTGGAGTATTAATATTAATATTTCCTTACAAAAGTTTTTGATTTCCCTATTCTATTTGAACTTTTACCACTGCCTTGGAGGTTATGTTTTCTATTGGTCTGTTTATTTGTTTGGATGATCATAAAAGGCATTAATCTTTTAGTGGGATCCAGTAAGAAGGAGGTCAGGCTTTCCTCTCCTTATTTGCATGAACATAAAGCACAAAGATTTTTTTTAGCAATAAAAAAAGCTTTACATTTTGAAAGGTCTCCATGGAAGAAAAGATCTAGGATCTCATTTTAGGCTTCCTGACTAAATAGCCGATTATCAACTGAATACAATGGATCCAAATGAAGGAACTTTTTCCATATCAGCATTTTAACAAACCACATGGGGAATAAGATAAAAGTTTTTTGGATGAAGTAGTTACACTTCTTTGATAGTTCCTAGAATGCCTGAACAAAAAAATACAACTATTTGGCTATCAACTATCCACCAAACTACAACTATCCACCAAAGTAGCTTACTTTGGTGGAAGTTTGTGTTCTCTGTGAGATTTGATTAGTGACTACTTTAAAACTCCCGCACTGCTTTCCTACAGATTCAAAATTATCCACTGAGTTAACGTGCAAATAAAATATTCCCATAGAACATTATTTATGTATGGCCAACATGTCCAAATAAACACATATTTTCAATAGGTCTAGTTGGAATGAACTTGTCAATATGTCCATGAATTTGTGTCTAATTCACTGCTGTAATTATGTGTACATATTTATAAGGCACAAACAACTAGAGAGCATCTTAGTGGTCACTCAGCAGTTCCATGAAACACTGGAACCCCTGAGCGAGTGGCTCGGAGCCACAGAAAAACACCTGATCAACTCTGAAACCATCGGCACTGAGACCTCTAAGCTTAAAGATCAGATCTCTCAGCATAAGGTAATGTCTATAACCCATTTTACATTTTTACTTGTGCTTTTGGATGTCTGGATTTCATTTTATTGTTTTAGCTTGGTATTTTTATTTTGTTGTGCTTCTTATTATTATTTCTCATCCTGTGTTCATTTCTGTTCATTTTTCTTTTTTTGTGTGTCTTTGGTTTGTGCCCCATTCCCTGTGATCAGGCCTTAGAGGAGGTGATAATGAATCACAGTAAAGACCTGTTTCAGGCTGTTAGTCTGGGCCAGATGCTCAGAGCTGTGAGCTCGGTGGATGACAAGGAGTTTGTTCAGTCCAGGCTGGATGCCACACAGGCCAGTTATATAGAACTCCAGGAGCGATGCAGGAGGAAAGCCGAGATGCTGCAGCAGGCTCTGGCGAACGCCAAACTGTTTGGAGAGGATGAAGTGGCCCTTATGAACTGGCTGAATGAGGCGCATACAAAACTAAATGAATTGACTGTAGATGACTACAAAACAGATGCTCTTGAAAAGCAGCTGACAGAACAACGGGTACTGTTCCTCAGGCCAAACTTTATTGTCATGTTTAAGTTGCATCAGTCCTGTTTCAGTTGATTTTTATCATTTGTGGGTCAGTCATTGTTTTCTGTGGATACTGAATTTGTAAGATTGTTTTTCTTGCAGGTTCTGCAAAGTGATGTTGAGTTGAGAAAGAAGAATGTTGACCAAGCACTCTCTAATGGGATGGAGCTTCTGAAGCAAACAACAGGCAAGTCTGACTTCATAGTACCACACTTCACCCTCTGCAATCAGTTGTGTTCAATTTTCCCATCTGTCATCTAATTTAAAGAAACAATTTGACATCATCAAATTTCTTTATTTGCATTATTTACTTAGATCATAAATTTGCCACTTCCTGTCTTGTTACAATGAGGACCAAGGATGACTTCCAGAAAGATAGATAGCTTGGGGAAGAAATTGCACACAATCCCTTTGAAATGGAATTTATCCAACATTGATATGTATGGAAGGACACACCAAATTTATGCACACACAAAAATTTAAAATGTAAATTGCTGACTTTTAAAGTTTCTTGTAAGCAGATATTTTTTACAGTTTACTGCTTCACCAATAATCCAGTCTTTAGTCTAAGCTAAGCCAATCAGCTCCTGACACTGCAAGAATTAAGTATTAATGAATTTATTCCCAAAATTTAAATGTACTTAAATCTGAAAACTGTTTTTACATTATGACACTATCAAAAAAAAAATCTGAGATCACTGGATTTATTTTCTGCAGAAAGCTGCTGACATGAAACTCAAGCTTGAAGCAACAGCACTTATAGTGCCTTAGAATTAATTTATGATAAAATCCTTTCTATACATAGGTGATGAGGTGATTGTTATCCAAGGCAAACTGGATGGAATAAAGACAAAGTATGCTGAAATCACCACTATGAGTAGCAACATTTTAAAGAAGCTGGAGCGAGTCTTGGATCTTTCTACAAAGCTGCATCACACCCATGAGGACCTGAGCTCCTGGCTCGATGGAGTTGAGTCTGAGACTGCTGCGTTTGCCAATCAGGAGCCCAAGGGAGAGGAGCTCCTCCATGCACAAAGCAGGCAAAAGGTAAACCTGCCCTCAGGAAATAAAAAATATCAAATTTAATCTCTAATACTAAATACTATCTCAATCAGTGAGCTGATTGGTGTTCTCCATATGTTGTGAAATCTTCCCAGGCTTTGCTGAAGGAGACCAAAGACCAGAAACCTATGGTGGACAAACTAAATGAATTGAGCAGCTCTCTTTTAGACCTGATCCCCTGGCACACTCGCGAGGGTCTAGACAACATAGTGACTGAGGACAACGAGAGATACAGAGCTGTCTGTGACACCGTCACTCAGCATGTCGAGCAGATCAACGCTAATCTGCTCAAGTCACAGCAGGTGATCCACAGAAACAGCTCTATCTATCTATCTATCTATCTATCTATCTATCTATCTATCTATCTATCTATCTATCTATCTATCTATCTATCTATCTATCTATCTATCTATCTATCTATCTATCTATCTATCTATCTATCTATCTATCTATCTATCTATCTGTCTATTGTACTTTAATTTACAGGTGTTCACAAAAATGTGTGTGTGTGTTTCCAGTTTGAACAGGCAGCAGATAATGAACTCAGTTGGTTGACTGAAGCTGAGAGGAAGCTGCTGTCGATGGGTGACATCAGGCTGGAGCAGGATCAAACCACAGCCCAGCTCCAAGCACAGAAGGTTAGCGTGTTGTGCTGTGTCTGTGTTTGTATGTGGATAGACACAAGCCTCCATTTAAACAAAATACAGTCAACATCAATGATTGTTTTGTCAAGTCCAAACTCACTCTACCGGTTTCCTAGATTTTCTCCATGGACATCATGAGGCACAAAGATACTGTGGATGACATCATCAAAACAGGGAAAGTGATCATTAACAGCAAAAACCCAGAAGAGAAAGAAATCCTCAAGGTGGGAATAATATCATTGAAATTTTAAGTAAGCCAGTAGTGCAAATGTGCTCATAAGCTAAAAGATCTTCTTGGTCTTCAATCAGGCCAAGACTCAGACTCTCCTGGAGAAGTATGGCACCGTCAGTCAGCTGAACTCGGAGCGCTGTCTGCAGCTGGAGCGAGCCCAATCTCTGGCCAGTCAGTTCTGGGAGACGTATGAGGAGATGTGGCCCTGGCTTCAGGAAACCTTGTGCACCTTCAGCCAGTTGCCTCCACCTGCCATCGAGTATGACGCTCTCAGGCAGCAGCAAGAAGAGCTCAGGGTAAGAATCAGAGAGAGGCTCTTGTTCTGTTTAAAAGCTTCCTCCGTAAGCCGTGAAAACTTAGCATGTCACATCCTTTCCAGCAAATGCGAGAGCTGATTGCCGAGCACAAGCCCCACATTGACAAGATGAACAAGACCGGCCCTCAGTTACTTGAACTCAGCCCAGTGGAGGGTGTGCCCATCAGAGAGAAGTACACAACTTCAGACCAGCTTTACTCCAAGCTGAAGACTGATGTCAAGCAGAGAGCTGCTACTCTGGATGAGGCCATCTCCAAATCCACCCAGGTGAGGAGCAACTCAACAGGTGTTTTAGGAAATGTTGTTTCCTGTGTCATAATAAATCATTCTCTTCAGTGATGAAGTATAACCACAAAATGATTCCCAACTTTCTGCATTTCTCCATCAGTTCCATGATAAAATTGACCCGATGCTTGAATCTCTGGATCGGATTGCTGAACGTTTACGTCAGCCACCATCCATCTCTGTGGAAGTGGACAAGATCAAGGAGCAGATTACAGAAAACAAGGCTGTCTCTGTGGATTTAGAGAAATTGCAGCCTTCTTATGAGACACTGAGGCAGCGTGGTGAGGAGATGATTGCACGGTCGGAAGGAACGGATAAGGACATATCTGCTAAAGGTATGAGGCCTAGCGCATCATCTCATTCAATGAATTAAATTCTATACCCTTTACTTAAATTGAGTAGCTATTAGTTTTATATTTATTCTACAAAAGGCCTTTGGGAAAATAAATGAGACAGCTAGAAGTCCACTCACAGAGCTCAAACCTCTACCAAGGCCAAAAGCCTACTTTACTATAACTTACAAATCAAAAAATAAGACTAAAAAACAAATTACTTTAAACACCAGATGGAATTCAGGCAAAATCCAGCAATATGGTCTCACCTTTGGTTGCATGGAGGTGTGGGAACTTTCTAAGTATTTTACAGCGTATTAAAATGAAACAAACAATCAGAATTTTGTTCTGATTCAGTGTTTTATTGTTGTTCAGACTAAGCCCTCCCTCCATTCAATGACTAGCTGTTCTCAGTGGGGGGAGGGTTCATCATGCAACCGAATCCATCTCATTCAAAGAAGATGACAAAACAGAAGCTGTTTCAGCCTGGTGATGTGGATTTGGTCCAAAATTGAATGATGGGCCCAAGTTACACCATTCAAACAAGATCCATAATAATGTGTCCAGCAGGATTTATGTAATTCTGCAAACAGCCAAGCAAAGTAACAAAGCAACAAACAGAAAACAAATCTCCTTGTGTAACTGTGTTACAATGTTTTTTAATTATTCCCCTTTCAGAACATTTTAAAAATACTTGGCTGAAGATCTTAGTTTGACTTTTCGGAAAAGATTGTGTTCACTTGATTTGAAAAGCTTTTGTCCAGGTGTGGTTTTAATGGGAATGCCATTCTTTCGTTAGGTGAAAGGGAACATCCAAGCTGCAGACAGACACTAAACAGTTTCTCATTAAACCTTTAAAGAGGGAGATGTGTTCACAGCACATGCAACTGAGGATCAAATGCTCTAGTGTCATGTTTGGAATTTTATTTTTCGAATTGTTAGTTTATTCTTTGTATATTCATTATAATTGTTTCTTGTTTTCGTCCCTATCAGCTGTACAGGACAAAATGGACCAGATGGTGTTCCTCTGGAGCGACATCCACACCTTACTGGAGGAGCGGGAGACGAAGCTGCTGGATGTGATGGACCTAGCCGACAAGTTCTGGTGTGATCACTGTGCTCTTATTGCCACTATCAAGGACAGCCAAGACCTGCTGAGAGACCTGGAGGAGCCTGGAGTCGATCCTTCAGTCGTCAAACAGCAGCAGGAGTTTGTGGAGGTCAGGAAGAAGTAATTGTAGAAGCCAGTGGATAATCAAGAGTGATGACTTGTATTTGCTTTATAAGCTGCTTTTTATCCCCACAGGGATTTAAGGAGGAGATCGATGGGCTGCAGGAAGAGCTTGATGTAGTTCAGAACCAGGGTGCTGAGCTCATGACTGCCTGTGGAGAACCTGATAAACCTGTGATAAAGAAAAGTATTGATGAGGTAACAGATAAAATTCAAATCCATCTTTGGAAAGTTCTTTTCCTTGCTAAAACGTTTGAGCTTCTGCTCTATTTTTTTGTTTTGTTTTTTTTGTCTGCAAATGGATTGTGGTGAAGTTATTTTGTTCTTTTTCCAGGTGAATTCAGCTTGGGAATATCTCAATAAGACTTGGAGGGAGAGAGTAGAGCGACTGGAAGAAGCCATGCAGGCTGCTGTGCAGTTTCAGGATGGCCTTCAGGTATCTGATTGCTGCTCCATTGTGTCTTTCCACAATCTGAAATTTTTATCTGCTTTTTAACTGCTGCATAGAAAAACTGTTTTCAAGTCTTGAGATTTTTGGTTATATTCAAAATCCAAATGTTTTTCACACATCAGAATTTCATTCCTGTCTTAATTTGTCTTTATTATATGAAAGCACAGCAGAATATTATGTATTTGCTCTTTGAGGCTTATACATGTGTTTGAAAGTCAGACAGTGATTCAGAGAGTTTATGAGGCCTTCAGATGAAACCACAGATTACAGCGGCTAGTTAATGCACTTGATTGAAGTGATGCAGCTTTTAATGGGAGACCTGTTTGGTCTCAAGGAATAAACTCCAACCACAGTGCTTTGCTTTATTTAGCTCAGACTTTGAATCAGTATCGTCTTCTATAAAAGGAAGAGCAGTTCATGGCTGCTTTAATTTGCTGTAGGAGTTAGGTTTAAGTATTCAATTTCACAACTTGCTTTTTATTTTGAACGTGTTGGTTTTCCTATTTTCCACCTGTAAGATTTTATAAACACAACACTATATGTGAAACACGACTCCCTGTGAAACAAGCTTTCTCTCTGTAACAATGGTCTCCCACTTTGTACTCAGGGTATGTTCGACTGGGTGGATATTCTAGAGAGCAAACTGGATTCAATGTCCCCTGTGGGCACAGACCTGGAAACTGTCAAGCAGCAAATTGGAGAGCTCAAGGTACAGTGTTGTATTTGTATTTAAGTACACAACAGCAGAATTTTCTTGCTTGATTAAAATAAGATGATTCACTTGTGCTCTGGCAAATTTGACTTAATTTATTTTGTAGTTTTATTACAGCCTTCACAATCTCTTTCATGTACCACCTGTCTTTGTATTGATTCATAACCCGGTCAGTGTGTCTGTTTCATGCAGGTACAAAGGCTCTGAAATAGTCAGTTTCATAAAGTAGTCACACAAAGACATGTCTAGTTAATGGGGTCAGATAGACTGACTGTTCAGATTTGTTTCTTTGCTAGCTGACTAGGTGTAACCCTGTGCTGTGTGCCTGTATTTTTCAGGAGTTTAAAGGAGAGGCTTACCAGCTGCAGATCGAGATGGAGCGCCTGAACCACCAGGCAGGCCTCCTGCTGAAGAAGGTGACAGAGGAGGCTGATCGTCTCGCCATCCAGGAGCCAGTATCTGAACTCAAGATGCTCTGGGACAACCTGGACGAGAAGGTCATCAGTCGACAGGTCAGAACAAGGAAACGTGAAGAAAAGGCTGAAGAGTGGTGATTAAAAAAACAGATGTCTAGTTTATGTGTAAGAAGGAAAACATTCCCTCTGTTTATTGTGTAGTAATAAAACTCTACAGCACCTTATTGGTTAAACAAAATGCACAACAATAGATCAGTCTGTGGAATGAGTCGTGTTGTATGCAGTTCAAGTGTTTTCACTTACACAATGTCTAATGGGTTAATGTTTCATTAATCCAGCACAAACTGGAAAGAGGTCTTCTTGCGCTGGGCCAGTTCCAGCACGCCCTGGATGAGCTGCTGGCCTGGATGAGCCACACCGAGGAGCTGCTGGGTGAGCAGAAGAAGGCTGGAGGAGACCCCAAAGCCGTTGAGATAGAGCTCGCCAAACATCATGTACGTTACATGTTGACTCCATAGAGTTATCTTACTGTTTTATAATGTCTAAATACGTTGTGATGCAGAGTCATCTGTACAGCCAACATCTCACCACCTTTCCCGGCTGCTTGATCTCTTCAGGTTCTCCAAAACGACGTGTTGGCTCACAAGTCCACAGTGGAGACGGTCAACAAAGCTGGAAACAATCTGGTGGAGTCCAGCGCTGGAGAAGAGGCTTCTAGTCTGCAGGGCAAACTGGACAACCTGAACCATCGGTGGAAAGCTATCCTGGAGAAGACGGCGCAGAGGAAGCAACAGCTGGAAAGTGCTCTGCTTCAGGTATGATAATTATTTTCCTGCTCAGGTTATATTTATTTTTGAATAAGCTGTGATTGATTATTTTTTCTAGGAGAGAGACAAAGTCTTACTTTTATAATGCTAAAAAAAAATCCACTGAATTTTGTAATGCTAATTGTTTTTAATTTATAATAACAGATAACTTTAGTGATCAATGGCTTTTTTTTCATGACCATTCAGGGTTTTTAATTGATACTTCACATGGATGTTTGGGTAGTAAAGAATCCAAGGAATTAATAACTCAGACATCCTGTTGTGTGAGCCATAGGTTGCCAACAATGGGTCTCTGTGACACCTTTTGTCCTGACTCAGGTTGTTTTGTGTTCTAGGCCCAGGGTTTCCATGGTGAGATTGAAGATATGCAGCAATGGCTGAAAGACACAGAACGTCAGCTGTTGGCATCAAAGGCTGTGGGAGGCTTACCAGACACGGCCCGGGAGCAGCTTAACGCCCATCTGGTATGTGTTTAACAATATGAAAGGCTGTATGCAGATGGCAGGCTTGGAAGGTATAGACTATGTCATCTCTGTGTTTTATCTGAAGTGTGAAAATTCAATGACATTACAAAATACACAACAGGCAATCACAAAAATGTGTTTCAAATTGATTATACTATGTCAGATTATAACGAATCCAACAATGTTTTCTTCTTTGTTTTGCTCTTTTTCCTAATCAAGAAACTCAAGATATACCGGTACTAAAGCAGCAAATAGTTCCTAATAAATCACTTTTATCAGATAAATTAAAAAATGCTTTTAGTATGCTCTGACATGCTTAATCTTTCACTGATTTTGGATAAAATATTGAACAACGCAGGTTTTTACTCTGTCGTCCAGCAGAGCTGTAATTAATCCTGCTGGACCATAATTTCTCCTCATGCTATTGTGTCTCGCAGGAGTTGTGTTCTGCCTTTGAGGCTAAGGAGGAACTGTATGAGGAGCTGATGAACAAGGGTCACCAACTACTCGCCATTACACCTGAGGGTCCAGATAGCAACACGGAGCAGGATCTCGCTAACCTGAAGGACAAATGGGAAGCCGTGCAGGGGAAGGTGACAGAGAAAAAGGTATGTTGGTGAAGGTTTTGAGCGGCAGACCGACTCGTCTTTCAGCGCGACAGTTCGCAGCTTCGGTTCCCGCTGAGAGGCTGAGATACACTTGAGCTATGTGGTTATAAGCCTCTAATCCCAGTGCTGATAATGAATGGTGTCAAGACCGAGTGCTGGCAGGGAAACACAGGATGTGGTTACACTGTAGATCACAGCGGGCCGGTGACTGTCTGAGTCAGGGTGGAACAACAGCGGTCTTGTCTCACGAGCTTCAACTCACATGTGAGCCAAAACAAAGACTCATCAGTCACTCTGCTTTTCGTTGGGGAATCTTTTTGAAGAGCTTTTTAATAACTGTTGTGGCCATGATAAGTAAACAACATTCTACACGGCAAGAAGCGAAATCATTTGTCCCTGACTGCTCACTCCAGACGAGGCGCTCCTCATTCTGGCTGCTCATTGTCATTGATTTTTTTTTTGATTTTTTTTTTGTTCACTTTGGTCCTGTTCCCAGAAGTCTGCTAAATGTTAGAGCTGCACAAAATCATAGCTGCTGGCCAAAACACTCCACAGCAATATAACGCTGCTCTCCCTGTAATGTCATTAACGTTTATGGTCATATGATGATGAGCCTGTGCCTGTAGCAAAATGAATGATTTTCAGCTGTAGTTTGTTTCATTCATTCAATTAAAACCTCATCATCATCAGCTTCTCCACAGATAGTATCTCCCTCTGTATAAATAGAAGTCCTGTATTGACACAACTGAAGTCCAATTGTTTCCCCTCCCTTCTGTGTGTTGTTTACACCCAACCAAATCTTTTCTTTTCAGCATTGAATATCGTAATGCGTATAATGAAAGCCCAACAGGTCTCTTGTCGAACTGATGCTCTGTTGTGTCTCCAGGTCAAACTGGAGGAAGCGTTGACCCTTGCCACGGATTTCCACAACTCTCTCCAGGACTTCATCAACTGGCTAACCCAAGCAGAGCAGACGCTAAACATGGTTTCGCCTGCATCACTCATAATGGAGACCATCATGTTTCAGATTGATGAGCATAAGGTGATGTTTGTACTGATAGTTAACAAACCCCTGAAGAAAAAATAAGTGCTGATGAGAAATAAAATGAGATGTATTGCCCCTGTTGTTGAGTGAAAGACATGTCCCTCCTTTTTGGGGACATAACAACTTGCCTAAACCTGGATCCTCTCTCTGCTCTGCTGTTGTTGGACAGATGTTTGTGACGGAGGTGAACTCCCACAGAGACCACATCATCGAACTGGACAAAACAGGAACCCATCTGAAATACTTCAGCCAGAAACAGGATGTGGTCCTGATCAAGAACCTGCTGCTCAGTGTTCAAGGCCGCTGGGAGAAGCTGGTGCAGCGGTCTGTGGAACGAGGTCGTCTGCTGGATGACGCCAGGAAGAGGGCCAAACAGGTACCGTTCTAGTTTCTATTTTGTATCAAGTTTGAATTGTGCACTATTTCAATGCTGGTTCAACTTTTCATTAACGGTGAAAAGCTCTAGAAATAAAACTTGAAGCCTGTTTCATATTCAGTCTGCAACTTAGAAAACATTTCCATTGTTGTTTAGCCGTATTTGTGTTTTTTGGGCTTGAAAACCTTATATTACATTTAACAAAACCCTGTATTAAATCATTTTTTTGTGTGTGTTTTTGTCTTTCTATCCTTGTCACTCGTCAGTTTCATGAAACTTGGAATAAACTGATGGAGTGGTTGGACGACTCTGACAAGACTCTTGACTCAGAAGTGGAAATTGCCAATGAACCAGACAAAATCAAGATGCAGCTGGCGCAACATAAGGTAACCAAGCAACAACGTATCATTACCCAGAATAAAAATTAAATCCCTTCAGCAGAGTTGCTTTTATTTAATAGAAACATCATCTAGACAGCTGTTAAAACACAGTTTTTAATGTGTAACGTATATAATTAGAAGCAATCCAGCAGTGAAAGCTTTACATAGGATGTTACAGTAGCTTCAGAATACATTAGTCGAGCATTTGCTTGCTTTATAGTACCAGTCCTGTCTTGTCTTTCTGCGGTGTGATGTGGGAACGTTGTGCTAATCCTATCATAATCCCAGGATGGACCAAATGTATTAGGGGTGACATTGCTTTTGGATACTTTTAATCTCTGAGCAGCAGTAGCTCTTGAGTTTTAACCCCCTTTTTGTTCTGCCCTGACTGTGTTATTAATTACAAAACACACATATACACAGATTAAGATAAGACCTGACATGACAACAGTAGCAAGAAATAAAATCCCCTCAGCTGGTTCCCTGTAACCATGACAGATAAAACCATCCTACCTCAGTAGATTATTGAAAATAAGACAGACTTAAAACGTTGTCAATGTTTCTCATTCACAGGAGTTCCAAAAAGCTCTGGGCAGCAAACACTCTGTGTACGACACCACTGCTCGAACGGGGCGCGCCCTGAAAGAAAAGACCTCCCTCCAGGATGATAATCAGAAGCTGGACGACATGCTGAGTGAGCTGAGGGACAGATGGGACACTGTTTGTGGCAAGTCAGTTGAAAGGTAAAGAAGCATGTCCCTGTTTGTTTTATTCTATCTTGCCCTGATGAGATTCTATTCAGAGTATTCACCATCCAACATCTTCATTCACTGTTATCTGGGCCCTTCTGCAGACAAAACAAACTGGAGGAAGCCCTGTTGTTCTCTGGCCAGTTTACAGACGCTCTCCAGGCTCTCATTGACTGGCTTTACAGAGTGGAGCCTCAGCTGGCTGAGGATCAGCCTGTGCATGGAGACATAGACCTGGTTCTCAACCTGATAGATAACCACAAGGTATGAAACAACACCAAGCTCCAGATTGTCCCCCTTTGTTGATCTTAGCCGAGCACTGGTCTGATGTGTCGTAATGGAAACCCAGCTTCAAAAGTAAATATAAAGGTTCTCATCGAGCCAGTGCTGCATCGACACTGGCTCTCCTTTCTTCATTCATTGTTTCTTGTCACAATGGGAAATAAACGACACTTGAGCCACACCTTATTTGGACTATCTATTCAAACAACAGGACGGCCTTTGTGGGGGTTTTTCTGCACTAAGAGTTTTCAGTCTAGTAAGGACGTCTGGAAAACTGATACCATCATGTTTGCTTAATCCCACTGTCATCATTAATAATAACTGCACTGCATCAGCAACAGTGAAATGTGACCCTGTTGTACTGAATGTGCTTTGTAATCCACAAGTAAAATTCTGTCTTGTACTTTTTCATTGAAATCATAAGTGGTTTTTAATATCACACACAGATCTTCATAACTCATTTTTTACAATTTGAAACACATCACAAACATCAGATAACAGGTGGTCAGCTTGTCATTTTAGGTGAAGTACAAACTGTCTGACTGTAGTTTTTGCTTTCTGGTCCCTGTAGGTTTTCCAGAAGGAACTGGGAAAGAGGACCGTGAGCGTCCAGGCTCTGAAACGCTCTGCCAGGGAGCTTATCGATAGCAGCCACGACGATTCTTCCTGGGTCAAAGTCCAGATGCAGGAGCTGGGCACTCGCTGGGAGACGGTGTGCAACCTATCAGTGTCCAAACAGGCCCGTCTGGAACAGGCCTTGTGTCAGGTACTGTAGAGACGCTGCAGCCGATGGATGGTGAACCGTCTTTGTGAGTCTGACTGATGTGTGTCTTCTGGCTCAGGCTGAGGAATTTCACTCCAGTGTTCACATCCTTCTGGAATGGTTGGCAGAGGCCGAGCAAAGCCTGCGTTTTCATGGCAGCCTTCCTGATGATGAGGAGGCTCTGCAAGAGCTTATTGATCAACACAAGGTGAGCAGTACAGATATTTATATTCCATTATTTTGAGCACAACTCAAAATTTATGGTTATATTTTGACGGCTTTGGTTGATTTAACAAATAAAATCCTAAGTAATGCTACAACATTCCTGTCAGTTTTAGGTCAGAAATAGACTATAAAATTTTTTTTCTTAACTATGACTTCATCGTCTTGATATTGCTTTTGTCTTGCTCCAATATTGAGCAATGCTTCATTTTTTTAACATTCCCATTTTACATATAAACTGTTTTCCATTTGTTTCCTTTAAGGAGTTCATGAAGAAGCAGGAGGAAAAGCGAGTGGCTCTGAATAAAGCAACCGGTATGGGGGAGGCGATACTGACTATCTGCCATCCTGACTCAATCACAACCATCAAACACTGGAACACCATCATTAAAGCTCGATTTGAGGAGGTCAGTTCACAGCAGCAGCTTTTCATACATTTTCTTCAGCTCTGTCGTTCCTACATGTACGACTGGACAACACAGTTTGGATGCCCCTAGCTTTAAAAATGAAGTTACCCTTCCATGCATCTCAGGATACAACAAGCATTTCATCTGTCAATGTACAATATGAGTGACTTTAGTGATGTTATTGTTACAGGTGCAAGCCTGGGCCAGGCAGCACCAGCAGAGACTGGCTACGGCCCTTAGTGAGCTGTTAGCCACTCAGGAGCTGCTGGAGAATCTGCTGACATGGCTGCAGTGGGCTGAGAGCAACCTCAACGATAAGGACAAGGAGTCTCTGCCGCAGGAGATTGAGGAGGTTAAAAGTCTCATAGCAGAACACCAGGTAAAGTAGAACTAGTGCTTTTTCTTTAGATGAGCAAACTGTGCTGTCACTGTCACTGTTTTATATCTTATCAAAGTCGTACTGGTAGTGTGTTCTGTATCTTACAGTATCTGATTGTAAATGTACTTATTGTTTTCCCTGCAGGCTTTCATGGAGGAAATGACCATGAAGCAACCAGATGTTGACAAAATCACCAAGACACACAAAAGGAAGGCGATCGTGGAGCCTCCGAATCAGTCTCAGATCCCAGTGTTCGGCAAAGGAAGACCTGGAAGTATGTATCCCACAAACACTCCGGTGGAATATGACCCGAGCCATCTGGCCATTGTTGACTCACCGCAGGGTGACGTGACATCCTCGTCTTGTCCATTTCAACACCTGGAATGATGTCATTCTTCAGAGCCTTCCTGATTTACACAGTAAGGTTTTTTGTCTTACAGGAAAGCGTTCTCCCACTCAAACCATGTACCCTTCAGCAACACAAGCTCCCATTGAAACCAAGAATCCCCGTGTTAATCTGCTGGTCACAAAGTGGCAGCATGTGTGGCTGCTGGCTTTGGACAGAAGGCGGAAACTCAATGATGCCATGGACAGACTGGAGGAGGTAATAAAGGACCATCCTGTGTATCCAGTTTTATTGCAGACACGATTTTTCGACAAATGTGAGCTTTTCTTGTTCTTGGTTTGTGGTTTGAACGGGGACAGAGGGTATTCCTGTGAGTTTGAGTGAGTTTGCATGTCGACAGTTCACCACTATTGCTTATTAAATGTAATAATAGTTAATTACAGACTCGATCACTTAGTGTGATCCTGATCCTTTGACAAGTTGTGTGAAGTACTGCCTCGCCAGGATGTACCCCGCTCTGCCAAATGTTAGCTGGGATGGGGTGCAGTCCTCACAACCCAACGCAGGATAAGTAGTTATTAGAAAGTGAATGAATGGTTGTTCAACTCATCCTTTGTATTTTGTTTTTGTTTAATATGCAGTTGAAGGAATTTGCCAACTTTGATTTTGATGTGTGGCGCAAGCGCTACATGCGCTGGATGAACCATAAAAAGTCTCGCGTCATGGACTTCTTCCGCCGCATCGATAAAGATCAAGATGGGAAGGTGACACGGCAGGAGTTTATAGAAGGCATTCTGTCCTCCAGTAAGCATTCAACACAGTGACTTACATAAAAATGCATACTACCTAGAGAAAACTTCACTTCTAACACTTTTCTGACAACAACTCTGCAACAGAATTCCCTACGAGTCGTCTGGAAATGAGCGCTGTGGCAGACATATTTGATCGAGATGGTGACGGCTACATCGACTACTATGAATTTGTGGCAGCTCTTCATCCCAATAAGGATGCTTATAAACCACTCACGGATGCTGACAAAATTGAAGATGAGGTGATGTCTCAACAAGAATGACTAAATGTAGACATTTGTTAAGGTGTCATATAATGAAGTCTATTTTTACAGGTTACACGACAAGTAGCAAAATGTAAATGTCCCAAACGATTCCAAGTGGAGCAGATCGGTGCCAACAAATACCGGGTAAGATGATTTCAAGAATGTCCTAACAAATACATGCATTACTTTAACTATGCAATGTTTTTTCATGGTACAATCATGTAGAAGGTAGGAGATGAAAAGAATATCAGCAAAAGTCAACTCCTTCTGAACAATCTAACTCTATATTTTTATTGTTCTTCATGTCACCAGTTCTACCTTGGAAACCAGGTACATATGAAAGTCTCTCCCTGTTCTGACGCTTCTGTCCTGTCCTTATCAAATCCTTTTAGTTTACTGTCATTTGTTTTCCAGTTAACACATTCTGCCAGGATTCCTGGCTGATGCTTTCAGACTGAAACTCAGAAGTAGAAATGGGTGTCCTGGTTTAATCCACAAGGAACACAGGCCTGAGATTTGTTTCACTTCAACAGTTTCACAATAGCTGGAATTGATCGGAACACAAAAGCGATTTCCTAATGAGATGTGTTTAAAAATTGATAGAACTTTTGGATTAGTTTGTTTTTGTTTTTGTTTTGTTTTTAAAGATAAATTTAACATCAAATGTTAAATATGTCTGCTTTTGAGTTTCAGAAAACTATAATATAAAGTGCCAGCACCATTTCAGCTCATGTTATTATTGATCCACAGACATAGATTCATCTGCTGGGCAGTTCGGAATATAATGCTTTCTGTGTGCTTGCGTTTCACGCTTCAGTATCACGGGAATGATTTACGTCAACATTGGTTCATTGGTGAAACTTACCCTGTTTATTAATTCATCTTTATAGTTGGGCAACCTTGACGTTTTCAATGAACACTTTTCATTTTACTGTCTCAGTTAATTTATATTGAACAATTGCATGTTGCAGTTTAAAACACATTTCTGATTTGCGCTTTGTTACATTTGCTTTCGCAGCTTACGGTATTAACAAGGGGAGGTGTTAGTTAAAGAGAAAAGGCACATTGGTGTTAATCTATGAACTAGTTATATTGATGTATCACACAACAAATGAATTGAAATAATTCTTTTGACAGTTTGGTCTGGTTCACTGCTTACATGACTCCTTAATCGGCGATGAGACAATAGCAAACAGGGAAAATCAAAATCTTACCCCTCACCTACACGTTGCAGTTTTGGAAAGCTGTATTCTGGTAAATGGTTATTCTTAAAATGTGTCTTGTGATCATCATCACCTTTAATGTTTTTGGTCACTAAAATCACCAGTGGCATTAATCATTGATAATCATACAGTGAAAGATTCTTGGCAGCTGAATGGATACCATAAGATAACGGGCACCTAATCTGAGGTGTCATCAGTGTTTGGTCATGTCTGCGTGTCACCATGGTGGATTAGCCAGCAGTGATCTGACCCATCCCTCATGTGTCACTGGAGCTAGCTGCATCGGATCTGCATCAGTGTCAGTGCATCCTGAGTATTTTGAGTCATAGTTGTAGATAGTCCAGCAAAGTGCTGGATTGCAGGAGACTGCTGTTCATCCGCTCGATCATCATGTGAAATTATTTTTTGACAGAAAGCATGCGGCTGTGATCGTCCCGTGTTAATTTTGTCTGTGTGTTAATACTCTCGGTCACACCCAACTGGCTGCGTCCGTCTTCTGTCGCCTCATTGACCTTCAACCATTTGCCTCCATAACGCCCTGAACGTTTTTATTTGTGGTCATTGAGACAAAGGTCAATTATTAAGCATGTCTGCCCCCTAGTGGTGTGATCATTTGCCTACAGTTCATGTGTTTTTTTCACAGACTATTCAACATACCAGACACTGTTGGGAATAAATGTATTCACATTTAAGAAATGTCCACTGATGTTAAGCTAACATTCTGGTTGTGTTGTGTATACAGCATAGCTTTGAATTTAACACTCAACTCAATGCTGACCTCTGTTTTTTCTCTTTTTCTTAGAGGTCTGAATTATATTCATACACTGATATGCATTATTTATAAAAACCAACAGTGGCTAATAATTTGAATATAGCAATAAGGAAACTTAATGAGTGAAATCACCGAGCTGTAAAAGAACAATTGCAGTCACTTTTCAATAGTAAAATCATTCATGCTCACCAGCTGACACTGATGGAAAAGCCAGTTGGAGTGACCTTTTGGGTAGTTTATGTCTTTTAAAATGAAAACTAAAAAAGTGTATTTTTAGTCTTTTCTGTATCGATCAGTGCAACTTTTAAAGGGAATCAGTCCTGAAGTGGACACAAAGCATCTGTCATTGTTTCTAGATTATCTACAGTACATGAAATGTAACAGAAATTTAAGAAACTCATCAATTCACTGAAATTAATTTGAAACTCCAAACCAGTCTGATTTCCTGTGTTGCACAGGTTGTATCCTTTAGTGAGTGACTGCTTTTTCTCAGATTGGTGCTTTCACACATTTCTTTTCTATTTTCTCTCCACCGCCGCAGTTTGGAGACTCACAGCAGCTTCGTCTGGTACGCATTCTACGCAGCACTGTGATGGTGCGAGTGGGGGGAGGCTGGATGGCCCTGGATGAGTTTCTGGTAAAGAATGACCCCTGTCGAGGTGAGATCAGACTCTAGCCACCAGAACACAAAGTGTAGGGTCAAATCTTACTGAAAACTGTGGATTAGCATTAGTTTATCAAAGGTTGGAATATTTTATAATGAGAAATTACTAAGAGGTCTATCAAGTTCAATTTGATTGTCTAACTCTGGACCAAATGACTGTTATTGTATGAAAACTTATTTATAATACAAAGTTGTATTATGGATATATAAACAGAAACTGAATGAAAAGAGATTAGTAGTAGTTCTCACTTCTAGACCCAATAAAAGCTTTAGAGCATTTAAATGAGTGGAAGTGGAAGCTGCAACTCTTTTTGAATCTATTCTGCTTTTTGTGAGACAGTAGTGATTTATTCAATATTTAGGAGTTGTGTATTTCTGTGGTTTAATTTATTCTTGATGACCTTTTCACTTAACAGCAAGCTCTTGATTAACTTTCCTGGAAAAAAGTTTTTGGGAAAAATGTAGTGAAACAATATATTTTGGTGTTTGGAGAACTGATAAGGCTGAGGAATTGTTAGTTATAAATCATATACAAGTAAGTAAAATTTTTGATCAGTAAGCTGCCACCAAAATGGTACAATGTCATCCTGAGCCCTCACATAGTGTCAAAGCCTTTAGGTACTAATGTTTCTGCTGTTGTCGATGATGGATTTCCTGTTTTCCCTACTGAACCCTCCTCCTGCTGAACATGATATTATTTCTTCTAGTTCATCACCACGGGAGCAAAATGTTGCGCTCGGAATCAAACTCTTCAATTACTCAGTCTCCTATAGGTTGGCAAATATCACACTTTCTCACCTTGCTCCATGAACCCATCAGTGGTATGTGTGTCTGCACATCCGAGTGTGTGCTGCTTTGTGTTGGTCCTGTTGGTAGCTGTGTGTGTGAGTGCACATCGTGAATGGCATCCTCACCGACCAGCTCCACTCATAATCAACCGTTTCTCACCTGCAGCTGGTTTTCATGCATGCAGTTGTTTGTGTGAGTCAAATTATCTGCTGTCACTTTCATTTGAGGTACTTTTTTTTATCAAGTTTTGGGGGTTTTTTCCTCGCAGCATGTAAGAGCAGCTCTGAACGCAGCTTTATTAGACATTTTATGTCATTGAGGATGATGGTGACGTTGTCAGCGTACAACTCACTCGACAGGACACAGGATATATTGGTCTTTACTTTGTTTAATAGTGTGACTTTGTGATTAAAACTGCGCGAGCGCTGTTTCATTTTTTAAACACAGATTGTGCACGGCGTGTATGGATTAGTGTGTGGAGTTAATTTTTATGTCGTTTGGTTGGTTTTCTAATTTGGGCCGTGTTGGTGTGTGAGTGATTAAGCACTTTTTGGTTCATTGAATCTTTTGTTTGGCAGTCCAAGCAAATGACACTAATGACTTCATGACACTTAAAACTGCATGAATATTATCGTTCATTTGGGATCTGAACCCAACTTTAAATTGGATTGAATTGAAATGTTATATTTTTTTCAAAATATAACTGTTATACTTTATTTAATAGGTCTGTGTCACTCATAATTTCCTAATAATTCATTTAGAAATACAGTAATCATAAATTGGTGCTAATTGATAGGGAAACAGAGGAAGTATTTGAATGATAGCCATTCATTGCTATTATAACCTCAAGAATTTTAGAAGAGAACACAACTCTACCTCTATTAGAACATGTGGTTTAAATGGAGCAGAACAAAGGTCTATTTCACCTCTGATTAGTACTAAATCACATAGTTATTTCTTTGGAAATTATTAAGAAGTTATGGATTCCATGCGGAAATGAAATTGTTAGCTCAAATCATCATCAACATGAAAGTTATGTTGACATAATCAGTTGTTTTTATGCAGTCTGGCTCATTTAGAGTGTCATTTCTCAGCTAAAGGCAGGACCAACATTGAGTTACGAGAGAAGTTCATCCTCCCAGAGGGAACAACTCAGGTAATGGCGAGCTTCCGCTACAGAGGCCGAAGATCTGGGCCGTCATCCAGAGGAGCTTCTCCAAACAGATCGGTCTCCAGTCAGAGCTGTCCGGTTCCACCAATCCCAGCTGCACCTACTACAGTCAAGGTGAGGCGCTCCACTCTGCTGGGAGAGTCCGCTTTTCTTCCAGCTGTCCGTCACGTTGTAGTTTGATCATTTCCCTCCTTGATTTTCCTCCCACGCTAAATTATTTGATATCATTCTTCTTTTGCCTTTTCTCTCTCTTACATCTAGTGATTCTTTTAGTTTTTGATTTGTGAATCCATATCTGTGTTTTCTTTTTTTTTAAATTTACCATTATTTCCCAGACTCCTCAACACATAACCCGCAATTATGATAAACCCTGGCTTACAAACATCAAACCCTGCCCTCCTCTTAAATCATCGGACTCCTTTGGGAGCCCAGGTTCATCCTCAGAGGTATAGCAAATGATCTGATGTGGAACATTTATGACCCAACTGAAAGCTAAAGTACAATTATCTACATAATAATTGTACAATAGAGACATAAACACACAGAGATATACTGTATCTCTGTGTGTTTATGTCTCTATTGTTATTATACTAGTTCAAGTACATTTGTCTCTATATATTATACTTTGTGTACATTCATGAAAAAAGACGTAAAACACCTGTCAGATGTACAAAATTTCAGTTGGGTCTAAACTAATCTGATTCCTAATGGGTGGAATATTTTTGTTCTTGTCTCACAATGCAGAGTATAATGTTGTCTGTGCGTCTATGGCAACATTGTCTATGATTGTGTGATTGTGTGTGTGTGTGTGTTTGTGTGTGTGTGTGTGTGTGTGTGTGTGTGTTAGAGTTACTAAAGGCTGACATGCTTTAAATACTAACTGCTTCTAAAACAAATTCCAGGTTTATTTGCTAAGCTAAGCATTACGTATTAACATTTTCAGCAGTGCTTCTTGGTGCTTTCTCGTTTGTTCTGTGGTGATGACAGTTTTCCTAAACCCTGTCTAACTACCACTGATTACAAATGAAAGCAAAGTTCTGTCTTTTGTAGGGAACACCGGTTCAGGGGAGCAAGTTGCGTCTCCCTGGGTACTTGTCAGGCAAAGGATTTCAGTCCGGTGAGGAGGGGACGCTGATCAGTGCTGCTGTACTGAAAGCACGAACACAAACGATAGGCGGTCAGTAGAGATTCACTTTGGAAACATTCTTCTTCTATTATGAAAGGGTTTTCTACAAAGTGTCTGATTATAGCCACAATTGAAGAATAAACTTTCCTTTCATATGCTTGAATAAAAGAACATGCCATTTAAAGCTATCTGCAGAAATTGACCAGTCAAACAACAGGCGATGCTGTTCAGACTTCATTGAAGGTATTTAAAGTCAGAGTCAGGGTCACAGTGGTCTTATACTCATTCTCATTGTTCTGTCGTGAATCTTGATGATGATGACAAGATGTTTACTTAACACATCACAGTGTCCCAATACCAGAATATACTTGAAGTCTGAAGAGTAGCATCTTTTTTTCATGTGCATAACTTTATATTTCAGCAAGTAAATGTTGGGCAAAAATATTTTACATATAGACAACAAATACTAAACTAGAAATAAAATATTACAATGATCTTTCCAGAATATCATTTGTCAAATAAATTCTTACAGCCAGAACCAAAAAGTTGAAAAACCCAATAATTTATTGATAGGGTAGCATTTAAAGTATTAGATTTGACTATTAATTGATTTCAAAAGTGTTTTTAGAGAAGATATGCTGGTTAATGGTTATATGTCAGTATTTATTTGGATGTAATAATGCACTGTGAAACTTACATTTGCAACCAGCAATTGAATCTAACTGTGCCAAAATACGTATTTTACCCTGCTCATTTGTAGGGGTTGAATAACTAGTGTTTCATTATTTATATTATTATTCTTAATTTTATTTTATCTCCTCTAGAATTAAGAAAAAATTCCAGCCGACCTGGAAGCAAAGCAGGAAGCAGAGGGAGCAGTCGCAGAGGAAGTGACGCCTCCGACTTTGACATCTCCGACATTCAGTCTGTGTGTTCAGATGCGTCTGAGACGGTTGGCGAGTCAACCCGAGTGACGCCGCGGTCTGCGTCCCGTCAACATGGAGGAAAACCCTCAAAGATCCCCACTCCTCAGAGACGAACCACACCTACAAGCAAACTGGCAAAGGGATCCAAGCGATAGTCATCTATCTGCCTTGAAGCGAAGAACCCAGGATCTAGTAGAACCCTTAACATGATGGACACTGGAGATATCTAACTTAAGACTGCAAATATGTTGTGCTATTTAAATCCTTGCAAAGATGTAAAATATTCTGTTGAGAGGCAATATGGTTTAAAATTATGTAAGAATGGAATGTCAGTGGCCTTGTGTGTTTGTTTTTAATGTATTTATTTTTTGGTGAAAAATGTCAAATTGTTTTTATTTTATTAATTGAAAACCTGTTGAAGGAACACTAGAAACCCTGGGTCTAGCTAACATTTCTAAACACACTAATGAAGGGTACCGGGCAGAATGGAGATCTAATGAACTGTACCTTATGTTTGCTGATGTTTTGAGTTGTCGTTGCATTATGGTACCTTTTTAGGCACACCAATAACTATTTAAGTGCTATAATATACTGCCAACATGCATTTAAAGGGCAATGCAATATACTGCAATGAACCCCAGTAAGCACTGCAGAAACCTTTAAGGATAGTAGCAGAAACCTTGTAATCATGAAGCTTTTCAGTCCTGTTTGTTTGTGAGCAGCTACAGTCCGCGTTCTGTTTGACCACTTCGTAGCGGCGTGCCCATTGACCTACATGTCAACATTTTTTTGTGCATCTATGTCAATGTATAATTCATTTCGGTAGAGCTGAAATTGTTACTGTAACATTACTTTGTAATAAATCTGCTTGCAGAAAACCACCAGACAAAAGAGTGAAGACTGAATTGTCATGATGGCACGATGATGGGGTGGGTCTGTGAGTTGGTCAACTATTGGATGGGTTTACGTGAATTTTCTTATAGATGGTCCAAGTCACATGAGCACACCATCGCCACTGAAACCTGGACACAATCTTGAACAATCTTTTTTTTCCAGGCCATCTGAGCTATTTCCACCAGCATTCAGACTTCTGAGCTGTGGCACACAGGACATTGCTCATTGCATGTTAATGATGTCACTTAACTTAGATCTGCTTCATCTCAAATCATAAAATACCAATACCACTCTCCTGACCCTGGACAACGACCCCCAACCTTTGAAATCATGGGTGCCACATCAGTTATGGACGAAAAATTATTTTCTATACAGTCACATCCAAATCTACTATTGTTCAAGATGTAAATTATCTTACACAGAACGGTTGATCTCATACGTTGAACTTTGACTAGTAATGATGATAACAGTGACCCACTGGTTTGACCTCCAGCGCCGTCACCATGTCCTACTAATTACCACCCATCCACGATCTCTACCTGATGTACTTTGTGCATTTGAACTCTTCCTACCGAAGTATAGCTTTGATTACTCATCATCATCATCATCATCATCATCATCATCATCATGAGGTAAATCTTAATTAAATCATACTTTTTTTTGGTGTTTATACCAAACACCTAAAACAACAACAACAACATTGTCATTGGTTGCAAATGTACTGGATGTTAATTAGTAAATATTTGCACGCAATGATGTTAGTCATTAACAAATTCTAGATATCAGCTCAGTTAGCCAACTGGCTAATTTGAGAAAAGCATTAAATGTAACTGGAGAGAACCTTTTGCTTTAAAGACTTTTAAAGGCTTAATAAATTATTTTTAAAAAGTTAGGGTTAAGGTTAGAAGGGGTTAGAAGGAGTTAGGGTTAGAAGGGGATAGAAAGCATTAGAAGGTGCTAGGGTTAGAAGGGGTTAGAAGGGGTTAGAAGGCGTTAGGGTTAGAAGGGGTTAGAAGGCGTTACGGTTAGAAGGGATTAGGGTTAGAAGGGGTTAGAAATTAGGGTAAAAAGGGATTAGAAGGGGTTAGGGTTAGAAAGGTTTAGGGTTAGAAGGCGTTAGAAGGGGTTCGAAGTTGACCCATGTGTGTTACCCTTTTACCCCTATCCGTTACCCCTGTCTGTAGCTGCAAGAGGGCACAAGCCAGTGTCTTATTGTGCCAGTCCCAAGCCCGGATAAATACAGAGGGTTGCATCAGGAAGGGCATCCGACGTAAAACTTTTGCCAAACCAAACATGCAAATCAAAACTATGACTTCCATACCAGATCGGTTGAGGCCCGGGTTAACAACGACCGCCATCGGTGCTGTTCACCTGCAGGGTGCTGGTGGAAATTGGACTGCTGTTGGTCGAAGAAGGAGAGGAGGAAAGTGTGTTCGTAGGAAGAGGGAGAAGAGGAACGCCAAGAGTATAGGACTGAGAGTAGGGACATTAAATGTTGGGACTATAACAGGAAAAGGTAGAGAGTTGGTTGATATGATGCAGAGGAGGAAGGTAGACATACTGTATGTCCAAGAGACCAGGTGGAAAGGTAGCAAGGCTAGAAGTTTAGGAGCAGGGTTCAAGTTGTTCTATTATGGTACAGATATCCAAAGCTGTTTAGTCAATCCACTGAACGTTAAGAAAGTTCTTGAAGATGTTTCGTCTCTCATCCAAGAGACTTCTTCAGTTCTGAAGGTGGCTGGTCATATCCCAGCTTATTAACCCTGTGGGGTGTGGTCAGTGCTATTCACATTCCCACATTGCCAACCCAGGCCATGTGTCTCATGCTAATGACCGTCATTAGCATACAAAGGTAAAACTCACATTTCAATGACCCCCTTTAACACCCCCATCAATAATCGTTAAGGAGCCAGATGGGTCGTTGGAATGTGAATAGCACTGACCACACCCCACAGGGTTAATAAACTGGGACTTGACCAGCCACCTTCAGAAATGAAGAAGTCTCTTGGATGAGAGACAAAACGTCTTCAAGAACTTTCTTAATGTCCAGTGGATTGACTTAAACAGCTTTTGATAACCATGACCTGGATGACTGAGAACCTACACAGACATGGTGCAGATAAGAAGAGAAATGGAGTAGGAGAAATCTTGAAGGAGGAGTTTGTAAGGAATGTCCTGGATGTAAAAAGAGGGTCAAATAGAGTGATGAGTCTGAAGCTAGTAATAGAAGGTGTGATGTTCAATGTTGTTACCTGCTCCACAGGTAGGATGTGAGCTGGAGGAAAAGGACAAATTCTGGTTGGACTTTGATGACTTGATGCAAAGCATACCTAGAAGTGAGAGAGTTGTCATTGGACAGACTTCAATGGACATGTTGGTGTAGGAAACAAAGGTGATGAGGAGGTGATGAGCAGATTTGGTATCCAGGAGAGGAACGCAGAAGGACAGATGGTAGTTGACTTTGCAAAAAGGTTGGAAATGGCTGTAATGAATACTTTCTTCCAAAAGAGGCAGGAACATAGGGTGACCTATAAGAGTGGAGGTAGGAGCACACAGGTTGACTAAACTTGTGTAGACGGTGTAATCTGAAGGAGATCAGTGACTGCAAAGTAGTGGTAGGCGAGGGTGTAGCCAAACATTATAGGACAGTGGTGTATAGGATGACTCTGGTGGTGAGGAAGATGAAGAGGGCAAAGGCAGAGCAGAGGATGAAATGGTTGAAGCTGAAAAAGGAAGAGTGTTGCATGACTTTTAGGAAGGAGTTAAGACAGGCTCTGGGTGGTCAGGAGGTGCTTCCAGATGACTGGACAACTACAGCTAATGTGATCAGGGAGACAGGTAAGAGAGTACTTGGTGTGTCATCTGGAAGGAAAGTAGATAAGGAGACTTGGTGATGGAATGAGGAGGTACAGGAGTGTATACAGAGAAAGAGGTTAGCTAAGAAGAAGTGGGATGCTGAGAGGACTGAGGAGAGTAGACAGGAGTACAGGGAGATGCAGTGTAAGCGAAGGTAGAGGTAGCAAAGGCCAAACAAGAAGCTTATGATTACTCGTATGCTGGACAGTAAGGAGGGAGAGACTGATCTATACAGGTTGGCAAGACAGAGAGACAGAGATGGGAAGGACGTGCAGCAGGTTAGGGTGATTAAGGATAGGGATGGAAGTCTATTGACAGGTGCCAGTAGTGTGATGGAAAGATGAAAAGAGTACTTTGAAGAGTTAATGAACAAGGAAAATGAAAGAGAACGAAGACTAGAAGAGGTGACTGTTGTGGACCAGGAAGTAGCAAAGATTAGTCAGGATGAAGTGAGGAGGGCATTGAAGAGGATGAAGAGTGGAAAGGCAGTCGGTCCTGATAATATACCCGTGGAGGTTTGGAAGTGTCTAGGAGAGGTGGCAGTAGGGTTTCTGACTGGTTGTTCAACAGGATCTTAGATTGTGAAAATATACCTGAGGAATGGAGGAAAAGTGTGCTGGTGCCCATTTTTAAGATCATGGGAGATGTGCAGAGTTGTGGCAACTACAGAGGAATAAAACCGATGATCCACACAATGACGTTATGGGAAAGAGTAGTTGAAGTTAAACTAAGGGCAGAAGTGAGCATTTGTGAGCAGCAGTATGGTTTCTTGCCAAAAAAGAGTACTACAAATGCAGTATTTGCTTTGAGGATGTCGATAACGAAATACAGAGAAGGCCAGTGGGAGCTGGGTTGTGTTTTTGTAGATCTGGAGAAAGCTCATGACAGGGTGCCCAAAGAGGAACTGTGGGATTGTATGAGGAAGTCTGGGGTGGCAGAGAAGTATGTGAGAGCGGTGCAGGACATGTATGAGGACTGTAAGAAAGTGGTGAGGTGTGCTGTGGGTGTGACAGAGAGGTTCAAGATGGAGGTGGGACTGCATCAGGGATCAGCTCTGAGCCCCTTCTTCTTCGCTATGGTGATCGACAGGCTGACAGACGAGGTTAAACAGGAATCTCCATGGACTATGATGTTTGCAGATAACATTCCGATCTGCAGGGAGAGCAGGGAACAGGTGGAGGAGAAGCTAGAGAGGTGGAGATTTGTCCTGGAAAGGAGAGGAATGAAAGTTAGCCACAGTAAGACAGACTACATGTGTGTGAATGAGAGGGACCCAAGTGGAAGAGTGAGGCTACAGGGAGAAGAGATCAAGAAGGTGGAGGATTTTAAGTACTGAGGGTCAACAGTCCAGAGCAATGGAGAGTGTGGAAAAGAGGTGAAGAAAGCGTGTACAGGCAGGATGGAACGGGTGGAGGAAAGTGTCAGGTGTGATGTGTGATAGAAGAGTTTCAGCTAAAATGAAAGGAAAGGTGTACAAAACTGTGGTGAGACCAGTGATGTTGTTTGGTCTAGAGACAGTGTCACTGAGGAAAAGACAGGAGACAGAGCTGGAGGTAGCAGAGATGAAGATGCTAAGGTTCTCTTTGGGAGTGACCAGGAAGGATAGGATCAGGAATGAGTACATCAGAGGGACAGCACATGTTAGAGGTTTTGGAGATAAAGTCAGAGAGGCCAGACTGAGATGGTTTGGACATGTCCAGAGGAGAGATAGTGAAAATATATTGGTAGAAGGATGCTGAGTTTTGAACTGCCAGGCAGGAGACCTAGAGGAAGACCAAAGAGGAGGTTTATGGATGTAGTGAAAGAGGACATGAAGGTAGTTGGTGTGAGAGAAGAGGATGCAGACGACTGGGTCAGATGGAGGCAATTGATTCACTGTGGCGACCCCTGAAGGGAAAAGCCGAGAGAAAAGAAGAATAAATTTTTAAAAAGTACTTTTTAGATATTTTCTAATCCTTTTTCTGACTCCATTCATTGAACCACCCATCTACTATACAGGTACATGTGTGTTATATCTCAATCTTTTCCCGCAGCCTCCTTATAGCCCAGTTGATCCAGTTCCGTGGGTTAGATTGTAGATGGGGTCCAGTTTGAGTGGAATGTTTGCCGAGCATCTTGAGCAGACCTGTGACATTCCCCATCTCCCCTCAGAGACTCAGCAAATGATGAAACACTGTCTTGAATGAAGATACACTAAAACTTGTTTGAGTGCCTTTTTAAGAAATTTAAGATTAAATTGACAAAAATGTCCATAAAACTTTTTTCTATTTTGCATAACGAGTGGTTATATGAAAAGACAGAACAACTCTGCACAGTAACAAATACTTCGAGCAAGTTATCATCAATCAAAAATACTGTGATTCTCTCATTTTAAAAGCTTTCAACATCCCACAATCCCTAGTGTGTGAAACCACAGCTTCTTTAAATGCTGATTTAGCTTACTGGTGTAGGTGTATATAGGTGTAACTCTTCCTATGAGAAGAGGCAGATCCCCTGGGGGCCAATGGTGGAGTGGAGCTCAAGGGTCAGGATCCTCTGAGCTTCTAGTCTGAATGGTTGTCCTGTTCAGCTCCAGCCCCGGGATGGCAGTTTAGAGTGGAATATATCCTCACACCAGGAACTGGAATTATCCATACGCAGGGGCCCTGGAACTCTGTTTTTAAATAATATGTGAGTTATTGTTTTTTTCTTCTTCTAAGAGACCATTTATCAGAGTGGTAAAAAATAATTTGTAATTATTTTATGCAATTATCAATATAATGGATAATTTTTGATATTGCTTTGATTGAAAGGTAATTTTATCATCTAATATGATTAGCAAACACGACAAACTGGATCACGTTAATATCAACAGATTAAGAAAGTCGATATCTGAAATACCTTAAAAGTACATTTTAATCAGGTTTGAGTTGATTTAAAGCCCATTAAATAGATAGCCTACTGTATCCACATATATGGCGATTTAATAGAATTGTTTATTTGCTTTTTTTAATACATTACAGGCCCTTGAGTCCAAATGCTTGAAAATGGCAGCCTATAAAGACATGCTGCTGTTCGCAGCAGCAGTTGCCGTCTTTGGACTGATCCAGTGTCAAAAGCTGCCAAGTAAGTTATATACATTTATTGTAAATGTAATGGATAAAAAGATAAAATATCCATTGATCAACATTCACAAACTGGGTGGAAATGTTATGTATGCAGGGAGCAGTTATCTGGATAAATAAACTTGTATAAATCATAACACATATCGAACTCGGTCTCTGTTCTTTAACGTCTGAATTGAACTCTGCAACTCAGATGGTTGTATTGAGAGTACCAGATGTTTTTTCATTGTTCGCTGTTCTCCTCATTCTTGCGCTCAGAGCTTCTAGGGACACTGTGGGGTCAAACAGGTCATCCTGTGTTTAAGCCACGCACACGAATATTTTAAGCCTTGGAACTTTTTATTAGCACAAACTACCAGTCAACACAATGTGTTTACCTATAATGTCACACTTGAAACCATCAGCAGACATTGTATGTGCAGTGCTGTATTTATGGTCAATTGATAAACAGCAGTGACGCATATGTGAAATCTCACTAGACTACAAATTTGACTGACAGCAGGCAATTCCATGTAGTCCAAAAATCAGAAAGATCGAGAACCTTGATAAAATAAAATAAGCTGAATGAATATAAGTTCTGCAATGAGTTTTGTGCATGACTTAAGAGACACAACTGCTAACCTGGTCTCATTCAAACTGTAGCACCAGGCTTACAGCATTTTGGATCCAGTAGCCTATTTGACTGGCAAGAGACATAAACAGGTTATTAATATCTGTGGATTTCAAAGATTACCTCATTGAAGGTATAGTATTACTTATTAAAGAGACTCACAAATCTTCAATGATATCAGCGCTGGCATAAGGTGTTAAGTCGTTAAGTTAAGTTTTTACTTAACTTTGGATGATGAAGTTAACTAACAAGCGAGGTTTTGTGTCTCTGAGGTTTTGACCTGCTGGAGGAGTTTCGTGTGCCTGAGTCCAGAGGCGTTAGGAAAGTGGTTGGCTCTGAACCCGAAGCTGTGGCCTACCGTGTCAACCCCTCTATTCATCTCCGGAGGAGCATGAGGTATGGCACTACACCCTGAAACCGTGTCATTTCTACGAGGACGGAACCTGGTAAAAGTGTTTCAGAACTGAACATCTTGTGATAATTTCCATATGTTTTATTTCTCTCCTGGCTGCAGGGACATTGTTGTGTTTTACAATATAATTTGGTACATTGTGACATCACTGTTGGTTTGGTTAGAGGAACAATAAAACACCATCACGCAACTATCTTTTGATACACCACTGGAAATAGACTGAAAACTTTCAAATACAATCAAATTTTTTTTTGTTATATGATATCATCATTGATTTCAACAAAGAATGGTGACACCACCAGAAGACGGCTTCCATATAAACTTTGATTTCACCATGTACTATTTTGTGTCACTAGGAACAAATAATCGCTGACTGTCTATGTCATCATGTGTTTGTTCTGTGTTGCTCATCGTTGCTACTCTAAGAAAAGTGAGGGTCTTTGCGATGATGGTGTCAACAATGAACCCACCTAGAAACACTTGGAGCGAAAGTCTGCTGTTTCCACTTTCAGTTTCTGGAAACTGAAAATCAGGCTGAAAAGCAGTTTTGCATCACCACCCCCACCCTACAGTGAAGTTTATTCCTACAGTCAGGCAAGAAATTAAATCAGTGGAGGTCTGCAAAAAACATTCTCCAAGGGTGTTAGCCCAAGTTTTCATCATGAGGCTCCTGTTTAGTAATAAGGTCTTTAACAACCTGAGTGTGAGCTCTGTGCACAATGGCAGGTCTCACCACTTTTAGATGGATTACATTAGCATGCTAGCATGCTAAATTACATTGTAAATTTGATAAATCTTACTATACTACACTATATTGTATTTATATCATGTTTATGCTCGAGTCATCATGGAGCTGTCAGAATGACTGTAGACCTTGAGTGTTTTCTCATAACAAATGCAGTGGTTTGATTGATAACATTCTTTTTTAAATAAAAGATGACAAATCTGCTGTAAGAAGTGTTCCACATACTGATATGAAATTTATATATGGTATTTTTATCTCGGTATCTGCCTATTAATTGTGTTAAATTCTTTTGTTCCTGTAACAAAGTGACGTGTATCCGGATGGACTTCCTTCTGACTACTCCATCATTGCAACTTTTAAATTAGCAAAGGACTCGGCCAGGAAGTCATGGGACCTGTGGCAGGTTAGCGACCCCAAGGGACGAGAGCAGGTCGGCCTGCGTTTCCAGGGTGATACGCGTTCTTTAGACTTCTTCTACACCGGGCCCCATGTGAGCCAGATGCTGAGGACCTTTCATGGTGTGGAGAAACTGTTTGATGGGGGGTGGCACAAACTGGCTCTGAGTGTGAGGGGCAGCCGGGTGAAGCTGCTGATAGACTGCGAGGAGGTGAGCGTGGAGCCCATTGATGAGCCGAGGCCAACCATACTCCAAGGCTATACCTCCATTGTTAAGCGGGCTGCAGGGGGTCGCTCTGTGTCGGTACGTCAGTGGTTTGTGTTTTCATGCATCGACTTTGATTTGGTACACAACTTCAACCCGTCATATTATGTCTCATCTCCGCAGGTGGACCTCCAGCAAATGGAGATGTCATGTGACCCACAGAAGGCTTACACAGAGGACTGCTGCGAGCTCTCTGGTGTGGTGAGTCAGCTTCCATTCAGGATAGGGTAGTCTCTCTATTTGTTAAGGAACTGTGTAGTTTTTGTCTCACCTCTCTGTCAATGACAGTGTGGCGGGTATGCGGAAATCGGTCTCACCGCTGAAAGAGCATCTTGCAAATGTATGCATGGACAGCCAGGCATCCAGGGAACTCCTGGCACAAAGGTTAAAGTAGCTGTACAAGAAAAAAAGAAATTTATCAACAAGACAACTTGCATTCTGTGTTGACTTTTTCTTAAATCTTCTTCAGGGTCACAGAGGTCTTCCAGGAGGTGGTGGAGAACCAGGAAGACATGGAAACTGGGTATTTTAAAATTAAAATACATCTCAGTTATACAAAAATTATATATTTTCACAGTTCACAGTCTCTAAGAGCTCAAAACAGAGCTAAACACATTTGCAGGCTACACACTTTGTAAATTTTGATTCATAAGACAGCAATAAAGTTGTGGAAAGTGGTGATGGCCATTCAACTGAGACCCAACAGGATGGAAACAGATCTAGTAACAGAAGTTATTATTTACTTGAAAACTTATGACCTCTTTGCAAAGGATTTGGGAGGAGGGCAAGATAAACACAATTCAAATGTGACAATAAGTTTGTCATTGTCTTTCTTAATTATCCATTTAGAGTTTAAAACACATCCGTGCTGGTGTAAAATCCAGGATTTGGCTCAAATTAACAAAAGATCACAAGAATTAAAATGGGCTTGTGTTTCCCTTTGGAAGCCGCAGAACTAAATGTAATGAATCCCACACACTCAGGAAAACCAGGGAGTTGAACAACAACCATCCCCCCGTGTGGAGTGGTGTGACAGGCATTTATGTGCTAGTCCGTTGTCTAAAGTGTCTCAGATGTTGTGTTTAATGCATGGTTTAACTTGTGGGGACAAGGCTAATTCTTTCTCCATTTGAACACTGAATAAAAATTTCCTTAAAATTCAAGCAAAGGACGAACTACATTATCATACAGCAGTGAATGAACAAGCACACTATACATTCTTTTGGAAGATGCTGATGTCATTACTTCCATGTTCAATTTAGCACTTGTTAGTCGCTGTTTTGTTACGCTGGATCTAAGAGCTGGAAAACATTTGTGTAAAGCAGGAAGCTTGTTTTATATCAAAGTAATGGCTTGGCAGCTACTGTGCCCTCTGGACTTAAGAGAAATCTTCCCTGTTGCCTGAACACATGCACGCCTGCAGGCCCTCGTACATTCAGAGCACATTTCCCTACATGCTACACATTGATGTGCTACGTTGCAGCTGTAGCTCCTCTGGGGTACACATCTGTCTTGTATAAATCATCAGTGTTTTTAACTCCTGCCAGCTTGTGAATCACAGAACCCCAACATGTTTATCTCCTCCCCTGCTGGCATCTGAGGAGGGCATTTCCTGGCACAGAGATGAACTGTCCATGTCGTGCAGTGGGTGGTCCTTTGCCCCTCAGGGCTATACCGCCTTAAACACGCCGTAAAGTTCACGGTCATGCTTCCCGCCATACTGTCGGCCATCTCTGAGGTTAACCTGCAGCCGGCTGACGGCTTAACAACAGTGTTACATAAATGGAGTGCTCCAAGGCATCCTGGACTTGTTTAATCTGTTTGTTGACTCAATCAAATACAGCCAAATGGAAAACACTTTTCTCCTAATACCAAAGGATGGGTGTCGTCTTTATGACTAACTTTTCCCAAATCTCCCTGAATACATTTTCCACTGATGTGACTAATATGACATTTATAGCATGTTCAACTTACATGAACTCTCCTTATCACATGATTTTTACAGTTTAGGTCAAAGGAGTACTTTAACAGTTTCATTTTCTTTCTTGCTGAGATTATTGATACAACTGTCTTATCTGTGGTACAGCAATAGCTAGGTGATGGTTAGCTTAGCAGAGACTGGAAACAGCTCTGTTCAAAGGTAATATCAGCGATCATTTTTGACCAAGGAATACTGGGATTATATCAATAGCTGATATCTTTGCCTATTTGATCTGCTGCTAATCAGCTTCGCTATTCCTGTGTCATAAGGGCAAAGTGACGTGGAAGAATTTTTAAAAAGGCCTACTAATTGACCTAAGAAAGAGATTAAGGTGTTTTGTCACTTTATGTCCAATAAAAGTCTAGGTTTAAACATTTTGACAAAGGTTATCAGGTAGTTCATATTCTGGACTACTTCTGGACTATTCTGGCACAATGACCTCTAGCACAGTGGTGTACAGTAGTGGGTTAGGGACTGGCCCTTCAGTAAGGAGGTCCTGGACATTTCTGTTTAGAGTTTGCATGTTATCCCCATGTCTGTGTGTGTCCCTTCTGGGTTCTCCAGCTTCCTCCTATCACCAAGAACATGCAATACATTATAAGTGAATTGATGATGATGATGATGATGATGATGATGATGATGATGATGATGATGATGAAGAATTTCCCACAGGCGTGAATATTAGTGTCATTGGTTGTTTGTCTTTCATGTGTAATACAACGACTTTCCCAGACCGTACCTAATCTCCTGTCCAATGTCAGCTGGGATAGACTCCAGCCATCCTGTGATCCTATACAGGAAAGAGAAATGAATGAAAAAGGGTGGGGTGGTGCATTGATGCAATGCAATGCCAACTCTATACTCATTTTACTTATATTTTTAAAATCATTCTCCAACAAACAGCTTGAGTGAAATGCGTTTTATTCATTCAAACTTATCTTGCAGGGGATCAGGGGAAACACAGGGGACTATGGCAACACTGGTGAACCAGGCCCAAAGGTGAGATCTGCCTTGTTATGCCCTGTCAGGTATTCACTCATGGTGTGTCTCATTACAGAAACATATTAATGAAACCTAATGCACAAACACATCCTCAGGGTGAAGAAGGAATCAAAGGCGAGAAAGGAATGAGAGGACTCTGGGGCCAAGTGGTAATTGATCACTACTCATTCATCCTTTTCTTTAACCCAATGGTCAAATTCTGATTGGAGATGTTATGTTCACAGGGGGACAGAGGTCCAACAGGCCTGAAAGGACTGACAGGGGCTGCAGGCTTCAAGGTAAACTCTTCTCCTGGATTTCGGTTTCAACATGATCTCTTTAATGAGGAAAAAGACTGCCAGCTAATGCTGTTACAAACTTTTCATTAGATTTCCGTGCAATTTGTTCCTCGAGTTTTGTAGCTTTATAGATAATCCTGTAGGGTTAATGTTGGTAATTTGACTGTGATTATAGGGAGTTCGTGGGCCACCGGGAGACATTGGAGAGACTGGGAACCCAGGAGAACTTGTAAGTTATCCCGTCCTATTTGGGCATGGCAAATGATTAAAATGAGGATAAAGTACATTATAGCTAGCATCTTGTTCTCCTTGAAGGGTGCGAAAGGAGAAATAGGATATGAAGGAATTCCAGGATTTCCTGGAATTAAGGTAAACATACTTCATCATTTTTTTATTGTTTTATTGTTCATATTGTGATTTTAAAACCCTGTGCCTTTATTTATAGGGAGAAAAAGGGTCTGCTGGTGTTGAAGGCCATGCTGGGCCCAGAGGAAAGCAGGTGGGTTGTTGTGGGATTCCCTGTTCCATAATGCATAAGGATTGGCTTCAAATCCTCTCATTAGAGTGTGGAAAGGCAGTAAATCATTTTTAATGTGGTAAAACAATGGAATAGAGCTATGTTTTGCAGTTATGTGCCATCTCTATAAACAACATCAGTTCCTGTGGCTGGAATGTGGCTCACATCTGAGGACCTGAACTATATCAACATAATCTAGTGACTCATTGAAGAGTGAACCACAGTGAAAGTCTACTTCACTTATTTTGCTGCACATGGAGGATGACTTCCTGGTGCACCATGTTGACCTACTGATTTAAATAATATTTCACAGGGAAATGTGGGAGATCCTGGATTGAGGGGAACTCCTGGAGAGAAGGGGAAACCTGTATGTATGAGAAATTAATCAAGGACAAAAAAATAATGACTGATTTTTCAAAATGAGTGATTTTTTTAATGGATTTGTTTCCTTTGAACATGAACTAGGGGATCCCAGGACCAATAGGCAGGGCTGGACCCCTCGGACTAAAGGTGACTCTGCGGACATGCCCAGCAACTCACACTCGAGCCTTCATTTACATTGTGAAAGTAATCTGTCTGTTTAATAATAATGATAGCGTTCCCTCAGGGCATTATTGGCGATCCAGGATTACCAGGCAGGGATGGTGATCCAGGAATAGAGGTATCATTTTATGCCTTAAATTATTGCTTTGTGACAAACTTTAGAAGCAGCACTCATACATTATGGTAATTATGTCATCTATTCCTCACAGGCTTATCAAGGATCACAAGGTCCCGGTGGAAAGGCTGGACAAAGTGGAATGAAGGTAAATGTTTTGTATGGTTTTTTTCATAAAGGTGAACATCTTTTTTGTTTTGTTTTGTTTCCCTTTTATTTGGCCGAATATTCTGAATATTATGTGGTTTGTGTTTCTTACAGGGAGAAAAAGGCACCTTTGGGCCAGTAGGGGAAATGGGTCCCCAAGGCCGAACTGTAAGTCTACCTTTTCAGATGCTATTCAGATAATCATTAAGTACAAATAGTTTGTCATCCTTTAGGAGAACTACAAAAAAATAAAGCCGTACTTTAGGTTGGTTTAATAAATGTTTTATTCCTGAGGGCCCAAGAGGGTACAAAGGTTCTGCAGGGAAACCTGGAAGACCTGGATTTATTGGCCCACCTGGACCTACTGTAAGACCCTACGTTGAATTTCTTTAACTCTTCAAATATGACTTATTTTTCTCCAAATCATTAAACTCTCAACTCTTCACAGGGACACATTGGCATACCTGGAAAACCAGGACCGAAGGTAAATAAATATTCTGAACATTAAAGCATTAAAATGTATATTTCATAGTATGCTTAATCCTTCATAAACTATGCGACCAATTGCATTTCTCTAATATTACATGTTTTTGTCGTGATGTGTTTGAAATCCGCAACTAGAAAGAAGTTAGTCACCATTCATCTGCAGAAAATAAAGACCAAATGAAAAGCGAGAAAGATACTCGCCATCAACACATGATCAACAAGTGAAAATTAGAATCAGATAACACACAATATCATAGAATAACCTGCCTGAGTCCCACACGAGAAATCCTCACATAAGAAATATTTTTTTAGCCTCTAAACACTACTTATTATAAATGTTCCTTGTTCAGGGTGACACTGGAATCCAGGGAGTCCAAGGACCTAAAGGTGGACAGGTAGTACCTTGAACGTCTCATGTTCAATTCTCATCATCGTATTTTCCTCATGTTCTTTTCTAAATATGACTTCATTTTTTAAGGGGGCCAAAGGAATTAAAGGTCCTAAAGGAAAGGTGAGCTAATCTGTTGCTCTAACTTAATGACTAAATATTGTTGAATTACCTTAACAGTGATTCTGTAGAAATTTTTTAGACTTATGGATTTATAAGTAAAGTGAACTGAGAATAAGTTTTTGGCTGAAGAAGAATTAAATAGAATTTATTCTGGTTACTTATCTTTACATGACTCACTAGTTATATTGCATGCATTTCCTCACATCCACCAGATGAAAGCATCCTTTACTTTGATCTGTGTTTGTTCAAGGGTTTGTCAGCTAAAACACAATTTGCACAGTTTGACGTGAAACTTGGTCTGGACTGAATAAATGTATTAATCCAGATTAATCCAGATCCAGGATTTTTTTTTTTACTTTAACATTTACAGATTAGATGTTTTGGACTAATTACACAACTTGACCAATTTCCCCAAAAGCAGAATGTAATCTGTATCCGATGTTGCTAATCGGCTCTGCAGCTTGGAGATAGGGGTCAGCAGGGTCTTCGGGGAGGACGGGGGAAACGTGGCCCTGCAGGTCCACCTGGACGCTCAGGCCCTATTGGAGACAAGGGGGTTCGAGGTGAAGGAGGACCTGATGGTTTTCAAGGGCCCCCAGGTCCCCCAGTAAGTAACATACAGCTGATGAAAACCACTATTCTTATTGTCTATTACGACTGGGATGTAATAATGTAAATAGTGTTGTTGAAGTAATCATGCAACTACTTTGTTGTTAATATTACGTGTAATCAGTTTCACATAAGCCTGTATTTTGTCATGATGCACAGCAAAGGTTTCACTTCTAATCCACAAGAAATATTACTGATGTCACTTGTTGATTGCTTCTTCCTGTCCTGTCTTTTACTGTCTCGTGTCCCACAGTCCAGCCAGCTTTTATGATTGGAGTTGTATTAATGTTTCACACAGGGCCCCACCCTCTCCCCTCAACACGTAATTGAGGTTTGTCAGAAAGTGGTCCTGGAGCAGATGTCCACCTTTGCCAACTCAGTGAAGAGGACCTGCGCTGCAGTCTGTCCTCTCTATGGAGATGTGCCCATGGGGGCCCCAGGGCCACCTGGACAGAAAGGACCTCCCGGGCCTCCTGTGAGATTTACATTTTAGTTACTTACATTAAAATTTAAGGGATTTAAAGTAATGTCTGTAGATTACACCTCCTTTAGACCTTTAGTGACTATAGCGCTCCATATATTGTTCTTTGTTTCTTCCCTGCTTGAGTAAAATGCAAACACATTTGAGGGTCTGGGGTGGACAAAGAGTGGTGAAGTATTTAGCAGAAAAGTTTGGAGTGAAAACATCAAGATTTTCCACGTCTCCATGAGGACAAATATGGAGTCACAGGCTAGACACTTGGCCTGTGTTGAATGGTTTTTGGAGAGTATCAAGGCTATCCTTGGATCGGAAAACCTTTTCCACATTATTATGCAGTATAGACCCGATTCATGTTCCACTACTACTTTGATCATAGTGACTCTCAGGCTGATAAATACTCTTTAAGCCATGACTATATAAATATATTCCACTATATGGCCAGTAAGCCTCATGTTGTGGCGTTTAATGGAAAGCTAAGAAACAAAGTTCCAGTACGGCACTGCATTTTCCCAACACAGTGTTGAATGACCAGATAAATCTTTCTCAGTTTTTTGTGCGTACAGATGATTTATCATCTTAATTTATCATCTAGTGTAATATTTATACCTGCACTGAAAACACGAAACATTATTCATGCATTTCCCTATTGATGTTGTGGTCAGGGTGATCCTGGGAATAATGGTGATGATGGAGAGGTGGGCCCACCAGGATTCTACGGAGAGGCCGGAGACCTGGGCCGCAAAGGAGAAACAGGTGTGAGAAACACTCCCGTCTCCTAATCAATCAATCAATCAATCAATCAATCAATCAATCAATCAATCAATCAATCAATCAATCAATCAATCAATCAATCAATCAATCAATCAATCAATCAATCAATCAATCAATCAATCAATCAGTTGATGTATGTATGTATGTATGTATGTATGTATGTATGTATGTATGCATGTACAGTATGTAACAGTGATGTGTGGTGAGGTATTGACTTCATCACAATCGGATGAAGATGTTTACAAACATACTAACCTACAGTGTAGCTTATTCACCATTTAATAAGCACTAGCGAGTGGGTTATTTTTAAAGTCTCATAGCAGAATTATTTACACATACAAACTGTAACACACAAATAAGCACATAAGATTTAAAAAAATTGTTATGTTGTTACCTACACGTATTTTTTTAAATGTTATTTTTACTTGTAAATTAAATCCATGAGCAGCTCCTTCTGAACAAAAGCATCAAAAAATTTTGGGTTGAGATATGTAGTCCTCCATTTTTATAGTAAGGCAAGGCGAGCGGAAAACAAATGAATGGCTGCACTTCACTCCCTGAAACTGTCACTTCTTCTACGGCCGAGAAGAAAAATCCTCGGCCAAATCCCTGGGATCACCAGCGCCCCCTACCATGAGAAAGGAGAACTGCGTGCCTCAGTTCACGCATTTTCCCAGCGGTTTCTGAACTGCTCAACTCAAGGAAGACGTTGCACACATGCAGTTGTTGACAAGAAAACACTGTACATTATATACATTGGCTAAATTATGGAAATTTATTTCATAGAGCAAACGTGTTTGAACATTATAATAGCGAGATATAGAAAGATAGCATTACGGTCTCACTGTGTAGCATACCAGCACAGCTAGTCGAGTCATTGCGCAATCCATGGTGATGCTCGGCTGGCTCGTGCCTCACTGCAGGTCTCTTCTCAGTAATTTAAATGTGAAAATTCAGCAATTTTGAGTAAAAATAGTGCAAAATTGGTGACGCTAAACGGACATTAACTATATAATACACGTCACTGGATAAATATGACCATTTAATTTATTTCTTCCATTTTTTCCATTTTTTGGCAGGTGAGGCACGGCCTCACCTTCCATCATACCAGTGACCTGCAGTCCCCTGACTGTGACTGAGTTAAGAGTGAACTAAAACTAAACGGTGATTTCATAGCAATGTATCCAGTTACAAGTTCTAACAGAAAGTGGAGACACAAGGAAGACCTAACAGCACTGGAGATTACTACAGACTTCAGGAGTTTATAATCCTAATAACATCTGTCAGCTGGGTGACGCCGACCAAGTTTAACCGCTGACATATCGTGGGTAATTTAAAATGCAGGGATGCTTTTGTTTTTTATGGGTGACATCTTTCCTGACAATAAAGTGACGACAAAAGTACAATATAATGTCTTGCTATAAAAATTGTGGAGAGTTGAAGAATTGTTGAATGAACTCGTCATGAATCACTTTAAAATCACTTTTAATCACAATTCACTTCAGCTCCTGTCATCATGAAGCAGCTGAATAAAACAGTGTTGTACATTTGGTAGGCTAACATATATATTATTGGTTCTACTTTATGAGTGAAGGCCTGAGAATGATTTCACATCCATGCATTCCTGCCAAGCCAATGAAATTCAAGAATATTTACAAGGTGTTTTCAACATTTACTTACCAATGATCTCAGTAACACACATGGTCTTTTATCAACAAGAACAGTGTGCGCTCCAGTTATATAACTCCTGGAGGGATCGCATTTTGACCCATCTGTTGTCATTCCTTCTGAGACACTAGTGTGTTCACGTGTGTGTGTGTGTGTGTGTGTGTGTGTGTGTGTGTGTGTGTGTGTGTGTGTGTGTGTGTGTGTGTGTGTGTGTGTGTGTGTGTGTTTGTGTTTGGCTCACAGGTGGCACAGGAGAGCAAGGCGATAAAGGTCCCGTGGGTCACGGTCTACCTGGATATACTGGAGACCAGGGACCAAAGGGTGAATTATTTTTGGAAGTTTTAATTTGGTGTCCACATCTTGGCCTGTGCATCCTTTCCCAAGCCAGGATTAAAGGAGTAATTATTGAATCACTTTTCAGGTCAGCGTGGACGTCCTGGTAGGGCATTCAATGGCCAACCAGGGAAGCAAGGTGAGAGAGGACATGTTGGTCGGCCTGGACTCAGGGGCCACGCGGGTCTCAGAGGGCCTCCAGGTGTATGCGTCACCTCTGGGTGTGCTCAGCTGAACTCCACCAACGGGACTCCTCAGTCAGCGCCACGGAGGTCGAGAAACCGCCCATAAAGGAAAAAAAAAATCCAATTAATATTGAGCTTAAAGCAGGGGAAACCTGAGAGATTGTTTTTGTTAATGCGTGTTTCTAGAAATATATTGACATTTCATGTAAATATGAATCTCAGTTAAAAAACTGGAACAGTTACCAGAGTCACCAACACCTATTTGATTTCAGGGTGAAGATTAACAAATTATATTTGTATAAAAAGACCATCTTTCATTGTTTTATTTAAAGTGATTTCCAAAATTAGTTGTCTAACACTTATTCTTTAAAATAAAAATAAAAGATGTTGGTATTTATTGAGGTTCTTGTGTGAAAGTATGATTCAGGCTCATGTACTAAGGCCATGTGACATCACTGAATTCCAGAACTTTGATATAATTTATGAAAAAAAATGTGTTAAAACACTTGTAAATGCAAATTACAATTGCTAAAAAAAGAGCATCATATTTTTTTAAATAATATTTCACAAATAATATCAGTAGCCATTTTTTGAAAAAGAGGCATTGATCAAACTAAAGTGTGTTTTAATTACCGTAAGTTACATTTTATGGACGAAAGTTGGAAGCACACTCACACGTACACACACACACACACACACACACACACACACACACACACACACACACACACACACACACACACACACACACACACACACACACACACACACACACACACACACAGAGTGTGGATGGCAGAGAGTTTATATGGTTGTTGGCAAAAAAATTAATTGCTGAGCTGATGACCTCCACCAACCGGGATCCAGGGATCCAGATGGGGGGAGCTTGCACAGGTGGCCATCGCACAGCATAGTGGTCACATTCTGCTTTGCAGGATTATATGATCAAAATTTGATGAAGATGTTTTTCATTTGCTGTCAGAATGCCTGTGAAATCCTGCAGATTTTTGCCTCAAAAAAGCTGGAAACTTATACAATAAATTTAAATCCATTTGCTTTATTCTACACAGCATAGTTTCAAAAAAGCTGAGGAATCCACAATCTCAAAATCTGCAGAAGGCTCCAAGTCATTTTTTGTGCCTGGACCCAATGATGACCTTTCACCGGGCAGAATAAAGAGGTCACTGTCTTTTAACATAACATCACTTCAATCAATTTGTGGATGTTTTTACAATATAATATTCGCTCCACAGATACAAGTTATGATGAAACCAGAATTCCCCACTTTTAAATCCTATACCTATAATGATTCTTGATTGCAATCTCCTTTCAAAACACACAAAAAAAATCCTCAATGGACAATACAGACTATGAATCTTAGTTAACAGGAAAGTAAATGACCCAAAACCTGCGCTTGCTCTCATTCAGCTGTTGTTGTAGTGATGGGAACAAACAGTAAGACAAACCCCAATGTTTCCGCTGTGATGGCTCGGCAGAGGCTGCTGTAGTGCTGTTGCTTCACAACAACACAGAGCTGATTTGCTTCCTGGCCTGTGCTACTATCCAACTGGGTCAATTGGAATGGAGAAATTGAAGGCATGAGACATGAGCTCTATCTGTATTGAAGGTAGGCCAAAATCCTTTTGGGGCATTTGTCTGATTCCTGTTCATTGCATATTTGGAAAGGAGCCCAGTAAAAAATGGAGGACTCGAGAAACAAAAATTTCTTCACATCTTACATGTAATGGAGAAACCCTTCCACACCGTTGCACGAGTCTGTCCTTGGTGTGTTTCCTAATTCATGGTTGTTTCCTCCAAAAGTGCCATCAACTGCTGATCGTCATCCTCCACCTCCTTTGTGACGGTGGAGGATGCTGTGATCACCTTTGGAAACTATTAGTAATGCATAATTATACTCTGAAGTTTCTCTCTGGGCTGAACCAGTTGCCTTTGGCATGTTCATTATTTATGTCTATGGTAAACTATCATTATTATCATCATCATGATAAATATGGCTTAATGCAAGTGAGCTGATTGAAACGACCTGGCGCAAATGAGCTTCAAAGTGATGGCAGAGAACTTGGTTATTAGAGTTTTATGTGAGCCTCAGGAATTTATTTAAAAACTTTGAGAGCAATTGCCAGACTGTAAATTCTAGTTGACGTGAGTAATAAGCTAAATGTTTTACTGTGATTTGTAGACGTAAAAATGAGCAAAGCACTAATGCAGTTAGGTCCAACTGGGGATTTCATTAAACTAATCTTCACAACTTTTCAGTATATTCAACGTACTTCAGCAGTAGGAGAAGTGAAGTGCTCAATTTATGGCTGATACAAGGTTTACCTTCCTTTTTGTCATAATGGTTGCTTTTTCGTTTGTGCAAACCACTAACAAATCATTTCATTAACTTACCTTAAACAGTCTTCAGACTGGTTTCACCCACAACATTTTAATTATTCTGGGCTCTGGCAAACCACTTCCATTCTGAGCATTTGGCAAAAAGGCAATGCAAAAATGTTTTAAAGAACCTTCACATCGTAAGTTTGTTTTATAAAACAGAGCCTATTTTTACTTCTTGAGGCCACAGTTTTTAAACTAGGATACAAATGAAATGGCTTGAGATGGAAAACTCATGTTGAAGAACTCAACCGCTCCCTTATCGGAGAATCTAAACAAGGTTTAGACTAGAGTTAATCACCTTTGAATTTGATTGTAAATAATAACTTCAGCTTTCTTGTTTTGTGAGCAAATCAAATGCGGATTTTTGATTGAAACGATACAAAATTTATTGTCAAACGTATGTGTTAAAGCCAATAATGTAATAAGAGCCTTTAGGCCTAATCCATCCAAATTTATTTTGACTAGACAAACACCATTTCACACCATTTCAGTATCTCTTGCCTGATCTGCCAGAGTGTGATGAGTGTCAACAGGCATCTCTGTTCTTAGTGTCAAATGCAAGATAATTCTATGGCTAATTTTATGCAGTAGTATTACATAATTACTGCTGATGCATTTACATGTAAGCAGCACAAAGCTTGTATTTTCTATACATGCATGCTTTTATAAGATTATTATTATGTTGTATATACATTATTTTTCTGTTATATATAAATGTCTTCATGTTTTTCTGACTGTAATTTTAAAAAATTAAAAATTGAAGTACAGGACAGATCTCAGGAAACTTCACACGTGCATAGAGTACATGATAAATCTCTTACAAGTGGATCAAAGTGATATCTTCCTGCTTTACACACAATAGACTCAATTTTCCATTCCTAATGACTTCCATCTGTTTGTGCAGCAAAAAAAAAAAAAAAAAAACACACACAAAAAGCCAGCAGTAGCTTTTCACACCTTGTTTGAGTGACAAAAAGAAATTCATAAAGGAGTGGGCTTCTGTAGAACCTTAACGGGTGTCTGAAGACCTGCTGAAGCCACCATGAACACACATTATTCTAAAATGTTTTGAGTGAGGTGGTGCTGTGTCTCCATCCAGAAAACACCATGTTCTCTACCCTTAACAACCCTCGCGTGATCCAAACCTCAGCTCCTGGAGTCTTTGGCCCGACATTTTCTTTTCTTTTGGACTGTCAGAGATGGGCTGGCACTTTACTGTTTCATTCTCTCCTTATCTTCTCCACTTTCCACCCATGATGATTGAAGGTGGCTGCAGGCCAGTAAAAGCTTGGAGTCAGGGGTGGGGGGTTGGAGAGGAAGAAGGCTAGAAACTGGACAGACACACTGCTGCTGGAAAGGGCGGGCTTTCACTGAGCAGAGAAACGTGCGCTTCTCCTGAAATGTTTGTTTTAACCTAGAGCTTTGAACAATATTGATCAGGAATAACAGGATTCACACAAGGATTTGGACACATACTGGTAACATTTTGATCATTTTGTTTCATGTTTGTGTTTCAAACGATTATAGTTCTGAAAATTATGATTTTGTTATTTTCAGTCTGTATTATATATTTATTTTAATGCATGAAGATTCTTATTCACTTGTCATATTTCTTTTTGGGTAGATAGCGATATTGTAATCTACCGTCATTGTTTTAAGTCTTTAAAATGTTCTTCTTGGGATGATTTTAGATTATTTCATTGTTTTCATTGTGGCAGCTGATAGATTTTGCTTTTGTTTATTGTCCATAGTACAAATGTTTTTGCATTTTCTCATTATTTATGAGGGGGTCTTGACTTTGTGCTGCCACAGGAACATATTGAAGACATTAAGCTCAGCTATCAATCCCTTGTTTATTCTGCTGCCATGCAAAGAATGAGTGGAATCATTTTCAAAATTTTCCTGGCCACTTTCACTTATCGTAAAAGAAGGGATACTATTTTCATATCCCTTGAATCTGAGCAGCTAACTGGACACTGTGTTGCAGCATTGTATAAATCGTAGTCATTGAGTTTGTACAGATGTAAGAAGTGCATGTAAATAAGGAACATAGTCTTCGTGATTCAAGGAGAAATTTGTCTGGAAATGTGTTGGCACAAAGTGATTCATATGAAGTAGCATTTACCAGGCATGGTTAAACTATTAAGATAGGTTCAAGAGATTTCTACAGAAAGTCACTGATAAGTCTTTCCTTTCTGATACTGCTTGTAGAACTTGGCAGGAAAAATTGCCCAGATCTTGGCAACTGTTCGCCCTGAAAACCAAGTGTGTTTTGTCAGGTTTGGGGTATGCTTAAAGCTTTAGAACTTTAACAGTTCAAGGGAAGTGACATAATTTACAGTCACAAAGCAAAGAGAGAAATAATCTATGAGATTAATTAGACTAAAACAGGTTTGTAGTCGCTGTTAACTAAATAACATCCAACATGTATAGAATATGAGACCGGTCAGAATCTGTGTGATGACTCAGTGTTGACCAGTGTGAAGTAGTGAGAAGTAATTTGTTCAGCAGCTTCCTGAGCAGCTCATCCAGCTGGGACTACAATAATGTGAATCATAGCTTTATATGAAGTACTTGTCAAAGAGTTATCACAAAACACAGGCTTGACCCAGACTTTTGATGTACATTTTGTTCAGTATTTATGCACAGCTGTGTTACAGTTCTGTCATTTATTTATCATAAATATGTGTCTGTGCCACCACAGTAACATCTGAGAGCACTGGGGACTGATAGCAACCTGAAAATCAAAAAGCGCCTATTCATTCTGCTGTATTTCACATTAATTCCAGCTCAAAACATTATAACAAACCCTCATATTCCTGCATTTCTTTTGTTCTTTGGATAGCAGTTTTCTTCCCTATCCTTAACTGCATATGTTTAGTCCCAGTCCACTCCAGTAATTTCACTGTCTGATAGTGTAAAGGAATTTTGTGGGTTGCGGGCAGAGGTGTAGAAATGCTCAGTTTCGGGAAAATCAATAGAGGAAGGTCATCCTGACTGCAGCCTGCCTGTGGTTTTCCAGCAATCTCTTCCAGCTCTCTAACAGGACAAGAGAGTAGTACCTCCTTTTGGCTGCAGTGCAGTAAAAGAAAAAGCATTTTGGAGGTCAAAGGTTACAACAAAGTCACCCCTTTTTTGACCTTTATTAGTCATGAGCAGAAACAGATACCTGTAAATTCAGCTCCTTCGTATTTATGTCCTACATCAAGTTGTTCTTTTTAAGCTGAATATAACATGTTTGATATTTATTCACCACAATTTTTTTCATGAATCTGTTACATATTTAAAACGACAGTAAAAGAAGCTGCAGGAAATACTTCACGTACAAATTAGAAAAGGTCCACTCACATGAAATCTTTAAACTAAATATTGACAAATATGTTTCCTCTCAATGTTTCACCTTGTTGCTAATATTATTCCATCACTGATTCCATGAACATAAACATATCTCTCTATATTGCAATGCAAAAAATGCTGTCATTGTTCACAACTGCTTTAATGGAGTGCTAACACCAGCAGGCTAAATGCTAACATCCTGATATTTAGCAAGTAAAATGTTGGCATTTGTGCATACTGACTAAGTCACGTGATGTGATGCAGAACATATGAGTTTTGCACCTTCTGGTTATTAACAAAAACTGACAATATGGTTGCAAAGTCAGGGGATCATGATTTGGTGCCATTAGGACGTCTGTATCAAACATCATGGAAATGCAGCCAGTAGTTTAGGAATCATTTAGCCTAAAATATAACTATGATTTCCCTTTAACCTTAGTGCAGGTGTAGAGTGAGAAGTCATAAAGAAGGATGCAGTGCTGTAGTGATGGATTAAGACAATCAGTCATACGGTTTCAGTGGAAACGTCAGCACAAGGGAGGCAGTGCTGCAGGGCTGGCTCATAGAGTAACTTAAAACATAGAAGTCAAAGTGTGAATGAGTGGAAACAAGTTAAAAATGAGTGTCAACAAATGTAAGGTTTTATCCTCTCATAACTGCCAACTCACCAGAGTGTAAAATAATCACTGGGCAAGAATGACACACCAGGTGACAAAACAACTCTAAGTGGTTTAGCAGCTTCTGACTGCAACTAGTTTAAAGTACTGTACTTCATCTGGTGATAGGAAAGAATTAAGATTGATTATATCCATGAGGAGGAAAAGCATAGAAGTGAAGCTTTTTAGGCACAGGAACTGACTATGGGCCAACGGGGTGCTGGTTGGGTAATAGCAGATTTAGGGAAACTGATAATCCCACAGGAAACGGTGAGCAGCACTTTGAGGGCAGTTGCGGTTGGAGGTTCAGTATATTATTTATTTAGTAGAGTTGACAGCATCATGTGAGGATGTTGTAGATGAGGCTTGAAAGGAAAAGAGTTGTAGGGAAGCATGTGCAGCAGAATTAGAAAGACAAAGCACCTGGAGGATGTAGGAGGTCTGAGCATAAAGCTACATTAGCAGGTAAATATGTAGGAAATAAATTTATGTATTTATTGTGAACAGATGATATGCTGAATTTCTTCCAGGATCAATAAAGTATATATCTATCTATAGTTAAAAATATGCAAACAGGCCCCACTGGCATGGCGTCTCTAGTAACATCAAGAGTAGTAGATTCTTCCCGGATTGTCAGTATATAATATTGTCATACCTTATTTGTCCTCATATATTGGTAGTGTACCCTATGATTCATATGGGACAATGTCAGATCTACCAGTTGTTGAATTACGGAATAACACAATATTCAAAATAACTTGCTGAAGGAAATGTTTGACTTCCTGCTGTCAGACTTCAATGATAAACAGTCACAATGCTTTAAGGAGTTGTGTTTCATTATCTTGACAGACCTCAATGCTGCCATTACAAATGTGTAAACAGTAGTGGAATCATTTATTGTCTGGGCTCATTAATAGTTGGCAGAATCTGACAGTAGAATCAACACCAAAGGCACGTAGGGAGATATATGGTAAATGTTTCATCTCAAAACCTTTGGGTGAATGCAGGAAAATTGGAAACAGGTTATTCCAGTAATGAAACAAGCATGGTGATCCTCAGACATTAACTCCTGTCAAGGTTAGACTAAGACTAACATGCCATAAATGCCTGATTATCTTTTTTGATTCCCTCCAATAGATAGCATGTTTTCTCCTTTCCACTAGGTGCACTATTGGAAACAGGTCCCAATGCGTAATGGGTAACAAAGCCACATCCTTGCATTGTGTGTTAAGATGCCTGTGCCTCCTCTTTCTCCATATGTTTAGTGAAGCTCAAGATGAAGACTTGCGAAGTAAGAGTGCTTCTGTCTTTATTTATTTATGCTTTGTTATGTGTGTCGTCCGATGAAAAACTGTCAAATTAATTTGGAAAAGTAATTTAATGTGTTATAAATGGATTTCATCTGCTGAGTTTTATGCAAGTTGTTTGTTTTCCATCTGCTTCAGGTTGTAGAACTGCACCGTGTGATTTAGTGTTCATTCTAGATGGCTCTTGGAGTGTTGAAGATGTCAATTTTGAGATAGTAAAGCGATGGCTTGTTAACATAACGACAAGTTTCAACATTGGACAGAAGTTCACCCAGGTTGGAGTTGTGCAGTACAGCGATGACCCTGTTTTGGAAATACCTCTGGGAAAGTTCTCCTCCAACAAAGACCTCATCAAGGCGATGGAGTCCATCGAATACATGGGGGGAAACACAAGGACAGGGGCAGCCATCAAGTTTGCTACAGAAAAACTCTTTGGCCTCTCTGAGCGTGGCCCGTCAGGCATTTCCAGAATTGCTGTTGTCCTTACAGATGGAAAGTCTCAAGATGAGGTTTTGAAAGCAGCAGAGGCAGCAAGGAAAAAAGGAGTAATTCTTTTTGCAATTGGTGTTGGGTCAGAGACAGAAAAGGCTGAGTTGAGGGACATTGCTAACAAACCATTTTCAACTTATGTCTTTTCTGTCGAGGACTACAAAGCCATTTCCAGGATCATACAGGTCATACGGCAGAAATTATGTGAAGGTGAGTAACTACTGCCCTGGACAGCTGGAGGTTATTTTACTTGAATATTAAGAGGCCAAACATTTCTCTCCTGTTATTCTATTTGTCCCTGTGTTTTTTCCCCCCATTTCTTTGTATTTGTCGGCTGCAGAGATTGTTTGTCCAGCAAGAATTTCTACAGATTTCCGGGATGAGAAGGGTTTTGATATTCTGCTACATCTAAATTTGGGTAAAAAAGCCAAGAAGACAAAGGGGACATTTCATGGTATTAAAGCCTATGAAGTTACATCTCATGTCGACTTAAGTGCAGCAACACGGTAAAAATCCTGTTTTTATTTTCTCTGAACCCTCATCATGCCTGTATTCACACTTCTACAACCTTTAATTTTTTGATCACCTAGGACCCTTTTTCCTGATGGGCTGCCTCCAGCATATGTTTTTGTGGCCACACTGAGGTATGAGGGATCAGTAGTACTTGAAGAATGGGACATGTGGAGAATACAGACACGTGATGGAGAACCTCAGATGGCAGTGACTCTAAATGGACTGGACCGCACAGTCAAGTTCACGACAACCAGCAAAGCACCAAGAGAAACTCAAACGGTTTCATTTTCACATCAGACAACAAGGGTAAATACAACTATGTGTTGTGTCGAATGCCAATTAAGTTTCATTGCATTAAGTGCTGTCTGTTAAAATATTGTTGGGTAAAGAAAACCACTAACCACATAACTAAAGTATGACCTATACTGCACCTTCAACATCATTCAACCACCTGAATGTCCTTCCTCATAAAGGAACACATTTACAAATCAGATTATGTTGTGTGCCAACCCTATACAGGAGAATTACTTTAGCAGTAGTCCCAGAGGTTTTTCTGTTAAGGCCTCAAGTTATATAAGGGCTCCATGCCAAACTGAGAGACATACATCACTGCTGACTTGAAAGCACAAAATGAGTTGGCTTCTGTATGATTAAAACCATGTAGATGAGATGCAGATGTCTTGGGATGCTTTTCATGGAAGGATGAAACAAAACTGTAACTTCAGGGACTTATGGCTCAGCAGTATGTCTGGAGCAGAAGGCTTGGGTTCAGGATAAACCCTGGAACATTCTAGCTTGGCCTTCACAGTCTACAAACTATCATAGGATCTTTGCTTATTGGTGCAATGACATAATGGGGAAACTCAGCTGCCTTGGTGGACCTTTGACTCTTGAGGTGCTATTTTCTTTAGAATAGTACACAAAGACTACCCAATGGATTTCCGTGTAACATGGTTGAAGGGCAGGGAATGGGCAAGGAGACAACCCATTCCATTTTGGTCTGGGTCTGAATAAAGGGGTGAATCCTAAAATTACACCTATAATTTTACACAAAAAGCACTGCATTGATTTACGCTAGGCATGGACCATGAGCAAAACAAGGAAACAATCAAGCTTTTTGTAAATACCAATACAGTAGCTTTGTCTTTGTTTAAGAAGCATGATATAAAAAGGTACTTTCAAAACATTTTCCTTCATTATGCCAAAACAAATCTCCAGATGTGTAGACGTGAGGTGACCGGCCTTGGTAAAGGTATGTGTAATTCTACTTTTTAAATATGGCTCCTGTAATTCTCTCAAGGCCAATAGATATTAAAGGTTTGACTGAGGTATTTAAAGCATATATTATAACAGAGGTAATGAATGTGACGTACATTTATTAAAACAGTCACCTCTTCCCATGTAGCTCTTTTCACCATGTACGATAATAAAACTTTGATGGAATTTTATTGCGTTTAAATTGTCTCCATACTTAAAATAATGACTCAAAATCTTGATCATTTATTATTTGATCAGTTACTCCTGTTTCCTGTTTTGAAGGATTAAAGATTAATTTGGAATTAAAGATTAAATTTAACTTTACTAATCCCTGACGCGGAAAATATTTTTACACTCAGGCTTTACATATATGTGTAAACAAACACGCAATACACTAGGGGCCTGTAAACATGCGATTAGTAAAGTTGAGGGAGAGTGACGGGCAGCGACTTTATGGTGCGCCCAAATTGAACAGCTTGTAAGAGGACGGGTCCTTGCTCAAGGGCGCCTCGGCAGTGGCCGGGAGGTGAGCTGATACCTCCCACTGTCAGTTCACACTCCGAGGGTGGCTGGGCAGGAGCGGAAATTGAACCGCCGATCTCTGATCATAGGATGCCCACTCTACCACTGAGCCACCGCCGCCCCATTACAGTAATACCTGCTGGTTTGTTTCTCATGTCTTCATCAGCATGCTGCCAACATTTTTCAACAAAATGAATTAATGACTGGTTATTCTTCTTTGTGTATGAAACGACAAGCTGTTTGATGAGAAATGGCACCAGCTAAGACTGCTAGTCACCGAAGAGGATGCCACTCTTTTTGTTGATGACCTGGAAATTGAGACCCAGTCCTTGGAGCCGCCCGTTGGAATTTTTATAAACGGAAAAACCCAGGTTGGGAAATACGTCAGGAAGGACACAACAGCGCCAGTAAGTTTATTAACATCAACAGATCTATTTTAATGTAGTGCTTGTTATTGCTTCTTCGAGAATCCAAACGCACATCAGCTTGACTAGAAAGCACTTTTGTATTTGTAATTGTCTTTAAAAAGTACTTCAGCAAACAGTGAACTTGTATCATTTTAAACAGCAAAAACACCACTACTGCAAAGTTTATTAGAGCCTCTTGAGAGACATGCTGGACCCTGTGGAACGTAAACCCATAGTAAAAGTTTGTCTACATAATCTCATTAATCTTAATTATTTGTTTCATTTGGCACATTTTATGCCAAGTATGCCTATGGCTTTAGGTGTTTGTAATAAATCACAATTACACTATGTTGTAATTTGCTCTGTGATTAAAATAGCTATAAAGAAATAGATACATAATCACTCATACGACTTGTGTATTCTAAAAAAATAATCCTTCAAAGAGAGGAAAGAACTAATGTCATTTATCCATTATAAGATTGGACATTAGCATGAAATACAGCTCAGCATGAAATCATTTTGTACCCTATCACATCTACTGACATTATAACTGAATTGAAAACATCTATGGGCCATTATCAGAAAAGCGTGAAATGATAGAACAGTTCAGCGTTGGAGCAGAGCACTCCCTCGAACAATTAAACCAATTTAATCCACTTGTGGCAAAGCTTTGCCACCGATAAAACTGAACAAACTGTCGCAAAATGATCCCATCCTTACAATTACTTTGTTTCAAAGCTTGTTTGGAATTTTCAACAGATGCTAATCAATTTTAAACTAGACATTCTCTTAAATTCTTAGTTTGAAATACAGAAACTTCGGATTTACTGCGATCCAGAGCAGAACAACCGAGAGACTGCTTGTGAAATACCAGGAGTCGTGAGTATACCAGTCTGCTTGGCTGTGCACTTTTTCATTCAGTCCAAAAGCAATAAAGACAACTTCTTCACACCTACTTCTCACCTTATTCAGCTCCATCTGTTTCTGCTCTCACATGCAGAGTTTGCTCATGAGTTGACTTCTTTCTATATGCTGCAGTATATTAATATGTTCCATTTAAGTCACTGTTTATACAATAATTACTTGCAGCTTAGGGCTTTTTGCTCTTACCTTTTTTATTGCCTGCTGGTTCTAAATGTGTGTGAAGCTTTTTTTGATGGTTTACAAATTAATTATCCCACCAGATAAACATCCTTAATTTCATGCCAATTAATTACAAATAATAGAGACAAGATTAGATTAAATTAATTACCAGCTACCAACACTGCACTTATCTCTGCATGCCATTCAGTGGATGATTAACAGTTGATTTTCAAAGTTCATTCATCAGTTTTCATTTTGAATAATCTGTGGAAGATCAGACATTTGTCTTGATAAAATAATGCAGTATCTTTTTTTAAAACAGCAGGATATCAAGCTTACATTTTATACATTCTATGTGTTGGGCGAGCATTTTTCTAATAAAATATTTATTAACTTTTAATAGCAGTTCATTTTTACGTAAAGCAATTTTATTTTAGAACTTTATATGATTAATAAATTATATATGATTTTAGAACTTTATATGAAGTGTATTGGCTGTAGTAATGATAATGAGTGTTTGATTGTGTCTTTAAATGACTGCTAATCATTAGGTGCTGATGTCAAGCCAAATTAACATTCTAAAGATCCAAGATCGTTTATGGAAAAGTAGAGCGCAGTAACCAGAGAATTGTACCCTGTTTTAATTTAAATAACCTCCACCTCAAAAAATATGCGCTTCAAGTTATTTGGCCAGTCCCAAATTGCCCGTAGTGTATGAGTGTGTGCATGAGTGTTTGTCTGTCTCTGTGTGGCTCTGCGGTGCACTGGCGTCGCGCTCGGAGTCCCCCCCCCCTCATGCCATCAGTCAGCTGGGATAGGCTCCAGTTCTCCAGAACCCGACACAGCGGATGAAGTGGTAGATGATGAATGAATGAGTGAATAAATGCATTTACTGTTAACTATTGTGTTTTTAAAGTGATTGAACAGCTTTTCTTTTCTTTTGTGCTGTCGCCGCCTGGTTTCGCCTAATGTCTTTTAGAGCTTATTTATGTTCATTTCAGTGCTCCAACAGTCCTGATTACACTGAAGCTACTCCACAACCTTGTGTTTGTCCTCCTGGACCCTCTGGACCTTCAGGAATAAAGGTCAGTAATGTCCAGCAAAAACATTTTTGGCATATTTCTGCTTTGTTCTTGGTCATGTATACATATGTTGCTTTACATGACAAGCAGTAAACAATTCCACAAGGAAAACCATCCAACGAACACACACTAAGATTTGAGACATGAAAGGGAGTCTGCTTCTGCTTTGGCTTATTACTCCTCCTTGTCCAGCTCCCAGTCTTCATACCTTACAGTATGAAGAAGTCCCCTAACAGAAAGAAGGTTCCAAGTTTGATTCTGTGCAGAGTTTCTATGCTCTCCCCGTGTCTGCATAGGTTCTCTCTGGGTTCTCCGGCTTCCTCCCACCTCCAAATACATGCAGCTTACGTGAATTGCTCACTTAAGTGTGTGCATATGCGGTTTTTGTCTTTCATATGAGCTGGCATCTCATCCAGGGTGTCACCCGTAGGTCTCTTGTACAAGAAAATAGATGGATGGATTTATACCGAGGAATGGTACATAATTAAATGGATTCCGTGTAGAGATATCTTCTGTACAGCTCAGCTTTAGGGAAATGGATCATTTTCCAGTTAAATGCTTCTCTTTAAATGCATCAGTTTATCAATAGGTCAGTGGTTAAAGCACATGTTTCTACTGAGTAGAACTGGTTAGGATGAAGGGACAAGGCTGACATCTCTACCTACATTGATCACAGGGCGTCATCCAAGTAATAGTAGCTCCGGTCATAAAAGCTTTCCACATGGACCGTTATTGCCTTAGGAAGAAAACTGTTTTTAATGAAATCTAGATGGGTCCAGGGATGTTTGTGTTTATAAGATCCCCACTGAGCTTTTACTGCTTTTGCTACAAAACATATCCATCGTGCTGGAATCATCACTGGCTTGCAGATGTTCATTGTTGGCCCACAAAGTGTATCTTATTGTAAACAAACAGAGCTTGCACATCATGAACTGAAGATAAATTAAAACAGTCTACACATGAGAAAAGATATTATTAACAGATTTAAATGTAATTAATTGACAAGGAGTCGCTTAACTTCCAACATGTGCTAACAACTTATTTAGTTAAGCTTGATTTAAAAGACTTTATTCCACTTCCCTTAGGGAGAACAAGGAAACCCTGGGAAAGCTGGCTGGCCCGGACGTGTCGGTGCTGATGGTAAGCCTGTGAGTACTACATAGTTTAATATACAAACATAATATACAAATGCCAACAACCCTGTCATAGGCCTCGAAAATTATCAACTGAGAAAATGCCAAAAAACCATTAAGTCATAGAGATGTCTGCTTGTTAATTTGGTGTGGTCAGGACTGCTTCAGAACTATAACAGTGGTAAACATGCTTATTTATTTTTCCAGTGGGTAAAAAACAAAAAACATTGATTACTCCCACTGGTGGCAGGGCAGTGATTCACTAAAAGTTAACCACATGTGCTACAGTCTTGTGAAAAGCCTCAGTTAAAGAATCCCAGCAGCCTACAATCACCTAAATTACATGCTCACAGTTCATTGAAATGTTCACCCCTATGTTTCCTTCCTTTTGAATCTATAGGGTATCCCTGGTATTAGAGGACGTCCGGGGGTACCAGGACCTCCTGGAGTAGAGGTAAATTTCACCTCGATTTCATGCGCATTAAAATGAACAATAGGAGGAAATTAAAAGCTGGTTTCCTCTCATGCTCCTACCAGGGGCCTCGTGGACCTGTTGGGTACAAAGGAGAGCAAGGAAGGCCTGGGGTTCCGGTAAGAACGTTTAATAGCATTCATTGTTGTGCTGTAGCATTGGTGTCCGCTCAGTACTTGTGTAATATAAATCTGTTTGATTGTTGTTGTTTTTTCAGGGTGACACAGGCATGACTGGATTACTGGGACTGCCTGGACAACCAGGAGAGAAGGTGGTGAACTATTCATACATAGTGACTGCAAGGTTGTTTCATATTATTACATCCAGATTAGACAATATGACTAATTTAAAAGGTAATCTGAGCATAGATAATGGATCACTGTTTGACCACAGCTACAGGGATATATGTAGAAAAAAAAACCCAAGAGAGTGTTAAAAGCACACAGTGAATTGTAAAGGTAAATCTTTATGAGATCAAATTTAGAATTAAGAGGAAATCCCTGCTAAAAACATCAGCTGGAACTGTTTGAGCCTTGCAGCATCAGCCATTCTATAAACCATATGTTATAAACATAAAGCCCGTTCCCCAAGGAAAGTGAAAACATACAGCTTTTATACAGGGGGACCAGAGGACAGAGAGAGAATGAAGGCTACCAAAGATTCTATAGATATGTTCATTTTTTTTAAACTTTTGTTCTGTTGTTATCTGAAAAAGCTCAAAATCTCACTTTGATACTTTGAAGGAGCCAGACGTGCCTTTTTGTTTCTCTCAAACAAACACACATTCAAAGCTCCAAATTATTCACAAAACAATCCACTGACTTCGTTGACTTTGGTCCTATGGGCTACAAGTCATACAAGTGCTAATGCTAACTTAGAGGCAACGTAAAGTTGAGAATGAGAATGAGAATCTCTAATCTCTGGAAAACATGTTTCATGATCTCTAAGCAAGATGGCTGTCCACCACAGTTTGTTATAGGATTTACAAGGAACATGTAAATGATTTAGTGCATCAGTAGCTATGGTTGTGCCAGACAAAACATGTTTTGGGAGAGTGCAGCTGAACTGAAGTTTTTTTTTTTACTGTGAGATAACTGATTGTTTCGTTTCAGAGCTGGAAGTTGATTATCTTTGTGTTTTGTTGCGCATGCCAAACTGGATCCTTCTAGCTGCGTATTATTAGAAACAAAACAAAAACTCCAAAGGTCAGAAAGTCTTTAAGCAGTCTCTTTAGAGCAAAAAAAAAAAAAGACAACTTGTTTCCCCGCATGTAATTTATCAGTCACAACAGAGAATTTCTGGTCTGGTAAATCAGGGCAGTGAATCCCAAGAGAGACAGATCCTGACCACGTGTTCAAATCATTTTGTCTGACTATGGAATTTTTTTTTCATTTCCATAAAAACTATGAATCAAGGAGCAGAATTGGGTAAAACCAGATTTGCTGCTATAAAGATCCCAATCACAGTAGATTCAAGCAGAGACCTGACAGATCTACAGTTTTAACCCAAACGTTCTTATTGCTCTGGTCACTTTAACATTCATCTGGGTAACATTTGCAATTGTGCCATTTTGAGGAACGACGAGGTGATGCATCCTCTCTAGGTTGCATCACCTCAGTGGCATCTTTTCATCTTGTAGTCAGTGCAACCCCGCCCCCACCCCCCAGTCACCCTTACCAGCTGGCTGATATGACAAATTCTTGTCTCAGCTCTCTCCAGACAGGTGTTCACCTGATGTGAGTCATCCTGTGTCATCATTACAGTTTAATTCATTGACTAGGATGTGTCACTTTTTTTTTTTTTAACCTGCCAGGCATATTAGGGCGGCAGTGGCTCAGCGGTAGAGCGGGTCGTCCAATGTTCCAAGATCGGGAATTGGCGATCAATTCCAGATCCTGCCCGCCCAGGAGTGTGAGCTGACAGGGGGAGGCTTCAGCTCAGCTCCCAAGCACTGCTGAGGCACCCTTGAGTGAGGCACCCTTGAGTGAGGCGCCCTTGAGCAAGGCGCCGTCCCTTTTACAGATTACTCATTGGAGGCACACCATGAAGGAGCTGCCTGCCACTCTACTTCCCCCTCACCTGCATGCCCACAGGCACCCTGTGTGTGTGTGTGTGTGTGTGTGTGTGTGTGTGTGTGTGTGTGTGTGTGTGTGTGTGTGTGTGTGTGTGTGTATTACAGGCCTGTTCACACTATACATATACTTTATGCATGCAACTACTAACCTGTGTGTTGAGCGGAATCCTAATTTCCTTTTGAGGATTAGGGCAGTTTAAAAAATTTAAAAAACAAACAAACGAATCCTGAACTCTCCTGAGATGAGAGTGAGTTTACATCCCTTTTTCATTGGTAAATAAAAGTAGATGTGGCAAAACCTGCATGTAAAACTGTTCATAAAAACATTAGTCAAACATGTTCGAAAAATGGGTAAAATATTGACAGCACTGAGCAGAAAACACACCAGTCAATAGTAACTCCTACAACTGAGTCATGTTAAACCGTTACTCATCAAAAATCATAATGAGTAACAGCAATAAATGTCCAAAGCATATGATTTTTTAAGTTCATGATCTAGCAAATGTTGACTATTGTGGATGCAAACTTAGAGGATCACCAGGAATATTACAACTCTTTTGGAGCTAAATATCAACATCTTTTCAAAGCTTCGTGCCAATCTTCTTCATGTGTATTTTTCCCCAAAAGCTGAAATGTCAACCTGCTGGTGTTGAAAATGGAAAATTCAGAAGATCACCATAACTGGCAGATTTCCTCCTCTGGGAATGGCAATAGCATTTATAACATTTTATAGCCACACATACAAGTGTTGAGATATTTCAGTCCGGATTAAAATTGTGGACTGATTTACTGACTGAATGAACAAAATCGCCAACCATGAATACAACAGTAAGGAGCTCTGATACATTTGGCTCCTCCACAATCTGAACTTCAATTTTTTGTTTGAGCTCCAAAAGACTAACCAGCAGACAGTTTCTTGGTCATCTCTCAGAGTTGGATGGGATCCTCATCTCATTGAGAGTAAAATTTTCTTTGGATCTAAACACACTTGCATCCACTTCTTCGAAATTGTTCCCATATTGTAAGACCACCCATGGGTATAGTCTCATTTTCCTGGCTTGGACATAGAGATCGAAACCACGCCTGCTAATTTAAGTCAGAAGTGCTTAAAGGACACAAAAGGCTGGAAAAACCACTAATTAGAAACATCTCTGTTTTCACTATCCATGATACTGAGTTATGTTCACAAAATCATTAATCGGCTTTGAACAAACACTTTTTTAAGTATTATTTTCAACACCAAAACATTAGAACACTGTAAAGCAAAACAGTCACAAAAGATTGCAATGATTTGTTAATTGTTTATACACACATAAACATATCACAAAGACAATCTTTTGCCTTCTTGGTGTCCTTAATGTTTTTAAAATAGGCCTACATTCAAGTAAAAAAAAAAAAAATCACTTGCATATGTTTGCATTCTGTTTTCTTAGTGTTTTATGTATCTCCATACAGCTCACTGGAGTACATTGATAAATCCACAGCCCACCTTCGGGAATGAAATCCTCTTTATCGTCCAAATGATAAAGGATGTACATTTATCCTGCACACCTGAGTTGAGGAAACACACGATATCTATGCTAGCAACAATCCTTGTTTTGAAATGCTGTTACAGTATTTTGAGTTAGTTCTCTTGGTTTTAGATTTAGCACCCTGGCTGCAGCACATCAGGTCAAAAATCCTTACACCTCAACTTGGGGCAGAAATTCCACCACCAACTAGGAACCAGTTTTAGATCATACCTAAAGATAATTTGCTTTTTTTTTTTTTCATTTTGTCAGGGTTCCATGGGATCCCCCGGAATTATAGGGTTACCGGGAAAGCCTGGTAAAGTGGTAAGACTGCTGCTCCTCACAGCTTAATAACCATTCAGTTGATCGTAACCCAAGACATGTAACATACTTCATGGGATGGCATGATTTTTCCAGGGAGACAAAGGAAGATTGGGACCTGCTGGGCCACCAGGTTACCCAGGAGAACCTGTATGTATAAAACTATCCAGAATTCCAGAGAACATGTTTGCAGTGTGTGGCATTATTTTCTCTGATTCCAGGGCCTTCCTAGTAGAGATGGAAAAGATGGGTTACCAGGGAGACCAGGTCTAAAGGTCTGTTTCTTTTGACAGCACTGAGGAGTTTAATCCAAAACTCATCCACGATTAGGAGAATAATAGCCTGAGGAATGAGGTTGGTTAAAAGTGCGCATTCTCAATGGAACCTTGTCCACCTTTGAATATACAGTAGATGTCTGTCTGCTAAATCCAGCATGACCCATTAAATAAATGAGACTTCATCTGAGTAAAGCTCAGCACTAGACATTTTGATTAAATAAAATCTATCAATTAATAGGACAATTATTTTATTAGCAATTATTTGGCCAAAGCATTTTAAAAAATGACAAATATCTCGATAATCGGCTAGAATGATAAACATGGTTTTAAAAAGTGAGCTGCTTGGTGGAGATAATTGATTCAGTACCTTTTCGAGCAGAAAAAAACATTTTTGTTGTTGTTGCAGCCTCTTCAATCTAAGTATTGATTCTTTTCCTTTATAATTCTATTACAGTAAATTTGAGGTGGCTCAGTGGTGTAGAGGGTAGCATTGTTCACAGATGGATGGAAGATTCTTTTGGGTTTGGGGCTGTGAAAAACTGAAATGAACATTTAAAAAACAAATTTGAAAGAATTAGCTATAGGTTAAATGATTACCTGATTAATTTAATACAATACTCATCAGATTATCCTACATTCAAAACATCTATGTGTTTTAGTCTATAATTAATGAGTGAGAATCAACACAGCCGTTAACACTGTTTTGTTTTTCCAATATATTAAGGGAGACGCTGGGGCCAGAGGTACTCCAGGTGTTGATGGGAGGGAAGGCCAGCCTGTGAGTCATAAACACCATCACGGCTCACTGCTCATAATTGGTATTTGGTATTCGCAGGATTTTTGAGCCATCAGTCTTTTCTTATTTCTTTTCGTCTAGTCCAAAAACTTGAGGGTTTTGTATAAATTGGGGCGGCAGTGGCTCAGTGGTAGACTGGGTCGTCCAATGTTCCAAGATAGGCAGTTTGATTCCCACCCAGCCGCACTGTGTATGTGCGGCCTCATTCTTTGTAGGTAAAGCGTTCCTGAAAAAACACACGATTTATGAATTCTGTGATAGAATGAGAAACTATTAACTTATTATTTACGGTAATTTAAATGTTCATGAACCCTTCCCATACTAATATTAAGCCACCTTCTATCTGTATTACCTTTTCCCACACTCTAATAGCCTGTTTAAAGCACATTTGTGTCTGACGTAAGCCCGAGACTCACAAAACATAGTGCACGTCTGATTGCCGTCAGCCAATAGAATGCGCGTACAGTATCACATGACTGCCTACCAAAAATCCGCGATGATGTTAAAGTTTTATTGTGTTTGAGTGAAATATCAAATGTGCCATCACACTAACAATATACTATTTGCACATACACTACAATAGTAGGTAATATTTACATGCATTTAGAAGTAGAGAGTTCATTGCCAGCAGTAAAAAGGGTAGGTAGGTCCTCCCAGTATAACCCTATTATGTAACATTCAGGCTCTGACTATATCATGGAAGTAAATATAACTTGTTGAGGAAAAGCAGTGGAAAATCTAATTCAGGAGGACTGTGCTTCGACTGGACCTCCACTCCACTGGTCATGATTCTAAGTGTTGTCCAAAGGTTTGTGATGGGAGTGCAAACAATGAGTCAGTTGTTTGCAACTGACATGTTTTCCAACTAGAACAGATCAGAGTTAGCGACACCTCAACACCTCAAATGTGATGTATATTTTCATTAATTATATAAAGATGACGATAGCACTCAGTTCTTCTGGGTAGGAAGGAAGGAAATGAATTCAAATAACCTTTTTTTTTTTTTTTCATTTTTGTATGACTGCAGCGAGAACAATGAGGAGGTAGCTCCAGACATTTATAGGTGCATCGTGTGAGTTTCATTAGTTCTGTTATTGGGCAATTAGCTGAATTACTACTGACACAATAAAGCAATTATTTCACTGTGAGACAAAGTTAACTGGAACCTGTTTTGGCAATCACTTTTCAAAAACTGCATTTGAAAATGTAGTTTCATTAAAAATGCAATTTCTTTTAAATATTGCAAAACTCCTGTATGTCATGCTAGTGCATATTTATTCTTATATTCTGGGCTGGATTGACAAGTAAAAATTAACAGCACAAATAATTCATATCATGTTTTTCTTTTACTTTTTAGCATTATTATTATTATTATTATTATTATTATTACTATTATTATTATTATTATTATTATTATTATTATCCTTTCCCTCCTAGGGCATGCCTGGACTGCCAGGAATTGCTGGCCCAATGGGACAAAAGGTGAACTGCAACTCAAAAACATATTCCTAAAATAAATGCAACATTTTTTCAGGCACTAGGCATTTTTTCAAACACTATATTTCTGCTGTTTCTCTCAGAACATCGGCCACGTACTATAACAATCTGTTTAACATTTTTATGGTAGAATACATGTGTCAGGGGGTACAATGCATTATCACTTAAAGTTTTATGAGTAACTATATGAGAAACAGAGTTGGTAACAGTACTGAATCAACATCTTTACGAACAGCAGTGCTGGCAGGACAGGATGGGACTGTTAATTGTTGCTGTGAATCATTCTTCTCTTTTTTAAGGGTGAAACTGGTTTACCTGGAGTCAAGGGCTTCAAAGGATCAACTGGATCACCAGTCAGTTAACAGATGTTGGAAAATTGGTGAATGCTGCTTTATTGTAACACTGAGCCTTAAAAGTCACAAAAGCCATTCCTTTCTCTCTTGTAGGGTGACTTGGGTTTACCTGGTTCTCCTGGTTTAAAAGGACCCATTGGACCCAAGGTAATCTTTTGTCCCTGTTAGGAAATCCCTTTTTTTTTATTGAGCATTTTCTGCATATTATTGCATTTTATTCTTTGTACTTTACACTGCTACCTCTTTCCTTGCACTGTCAAATTGTGTTTTCTTCCATGTGGAATTAATCAAGGTACATCTAACCTCATCTCATCCCATCTCATCCCATTTCATGTCATCTCATCATAAATATTACAGTTGTGAGCATACTAGCTCAACTGTTACTTCAACAAATCAACGAAGCAGATCAATAACCTGCATTAGTAACTGACAAGACAGAGACAAAGCAAATTATTTAAATCAGCACAGTGGAGGACTGTGAAACAGCTACTGACTAATGGCTGATCCTACAACATGGTAGCACATCCTCAAGCCCTGTGTCATATTATAAATGATGCACTGCAGGCTGCAGTGCTCAGTGTCACCAGTTCGATTAAGTTGAATCTCAATCCTCTGTTACCACAGGGTAGAAGTGAGTACACAGAAAGCCGCCCTGATCACCAGCACCGCTTCATTTGATCTCTGTAGGCTCCAAAAATGTACCTCCACATAAATAATGATCTGTTCACCAAATAGTGGTGATAACGTAAACATGGATATTGCAGTGCAGTTCTTGTCAGTGAATAAATTCAACCAAGGGCGCTAGTGGTCTGGATGGACACTATATCCAAGCATTTTGCCTTCAGCAAGACAGTGTGTATTGGTATTATGTATAGCACATAAGTGAAAAAACTAGATTAGGGATGATACTTTGACTGCATCTAAAGAGTCTAGCTCAACTAGTAAAGAAATGATGATTAGACAAAATAAATCACAGAGATTTAATACACCCAAACCTCTTTAAAATGTTCCAGTCGGTGATACAATGTGGTCAAGATGTTATTTCAAATTTTATTTCTTTATCAAGGGGAATAAAGGAGAAGATGGAAGTCCAGGGATACAAGGGACACCAGGCTCTGAGGTGTGTTCCCACTGAAATAATCCAGAGAGATGACTTTATTTCTGACAAAACACGTAACGCTGTACTATCTTCATCAAAAATGCAAAGCATTTTGGGATGTTTTACTTGCAATAAGATTTCAATAAAGTGTGATCTAATACTTAATTATCAAAGTTAAACTGGAATCTATTAAAGGGGAGACCAGGGGAACCAGGACGACTAGGTCAGCCAGGATACCCAGGCATGCCAGGCCTGAAGGGCAGCAAGGTATCTCTACCAGTGACGTTACACTGCCACGACTCTCCCTCCCATCATGTTCAAACCTTTTCCATTGTGGTGATCAAAAAGTATATCTTGTGTTCTTTACTAAATTACAATAACTATTTAAAACAATAAATAATATCTACAGCATGTATTGTGATATATAGTTATCAGTTGTCAATGACCTATCAAACTCAGAGCTGAGTGCTATCGAGTTTTAATCCATTTTTCACTTCTTATAAGGGACAAAGCGGACATCCAGGCAAACAAGGAGAGAAGGTGAGATTTGAGATTACATCATCCCTCCTTCGTCATACAACTAGACCTCTCTGTGATAATGTGATAATATTACTATTTATTGGTTCCCCGTTTGTAAAATAATTGATTTTTAAAACCATAACTAAATTACATTTTATCTTTTTGACAATTTAACTTAATGCTTCTGCTGATTCTCCAATAAATCAAGATTGATCCTTTTTATGAAAGAGTTCATGATCATAAACTGTAATCAATCATCAAAAGACCGTTAACATGTTGTATCTAAAATATTGTTAAAAACCAACAATACTACTGTGACTTAATTACTACATTTGGAATGGATGTTTTACTCTGCCCTCCTATATTACTATGTGTTACACAATTATAGTATCTATCCATGACTTGAAATCTGTTTTCTCACCAGGGAATGGCAGGTGTAAAAGGAGAGCTTGGGCCGCTTGGCAAACCTGTGAGTTTCCATGATAAGCATATAATGCTATGAAGATTAAGCTGGGGAGCCTCACAGCAAGAAGGTTCCAGGTTCAATTCCTTTCTGTGTGGAGTTTATATCTTCTGCCAAGGTCTTTGTGGGTTCTCTCAGGGTTCTCTGGCTTCCTCCCACCTCCAAAAACTTGTAGCTTAGATGAATTGATCACTCCATATTGATTGTAGGCGTGAGCGTGCATTGCTGTTTGTTTGTGTGGTCTTTTGTGTGGCCCCATGATGAGCTGGCATCTCATCCAGGGTGTACGCCGCCTGTCACCCATAGCCAGATGAGATAGGATCCAGCAGACCTGTGACCCGGCAAGGTCACGATAGTGTTTGTATCGGATATTTTCTCTTTTATTATATTATTGTGACACAAGAGGACACAAGCCAGTGTCTTACAATGCCGGTCCCAAGCCCGGATAAATACAGAGGGTTGCGTCAGGAAGGGCATCCGGCCTAAAACTTTTGCCAAATCAAAGATGCCAATCAAACCTATGACTTCCATACCAGATCGGTCGAGGCCCGGGTTAACAAGGACCGCCATCGGTGCTGTTGACCTACAGGGCGACGGTGGAAATTGGACTACTGTTGGTCGAAGAAGGAGAGGAGGAAAGTGTGTTCGCAAGAAGAGAGAGAAGAGGAGCTCCAAGAGTATAGGACTAAGAGTAGGGACATTGAATGTTGGAACTATGACAGGAAAAGGTAGAGAGTTGGTTGACATGATGCAGAGGAGGAAGGTAGATATACTGTGTGTCCAGGAGACCAGGTGGAAAGGTAGCAAGGCTAGAAGTTTAGGAGCAGGGTTCAAGTTGTTCTATCATGGTGTAGATAGGAAAAGAAATGGAATAGGAGTTATCTTGAAGGAGGAGTTTGTTAGGAATGTCTTGGAGGTAAAAGGAGTGTCAGATAAAGTGATGAGTCTGAAGCTAGAAATAGAAGGTGTGATGTTCAATGTTGTTAGTGGGTATGCTCCACAGGTAGGATATGAGCTGGAGGAGAAGGAGAAATTATGGCTGGACTTTGATGAAGTGATGCAGAGCATACCTATAAGTGAGAGAGTTGTCATTGGTGCAGACTTCAATGGACATGTTGGTGCAGGTAACAGAGGTGATGAGAAGGTGATAGGCAGGTTTGGTATCCAGGAGAGGAAAGCAGAAGCACAGATGGTGGTTGACTTTGCAAAAAGGATGGAAATGGCTGTAGTGAATACTTTCTTCCAGAAGAGGCAGGAACATAGGGTGACCTATAAGAGTGGTGGTAGGAGCACACAGGTAGACTACATCTTGTGTAGACGGTGTAACCTGAAGGAGATCAGTGACTGTAAAGTAGTGGTAGGTGAGAGTGTAGCCAAACAGCATAGGACGGTGGTGTGTAGGATGACTCTGGTGGTGAGGAAGATGAAGAGGGCAAAGGCAGAGCAGAAGACGAAACGCTGGAAGCTAAAAAAGGAAGAGTGTTGCATGGCTTTTAGGAAGGAGTTAAGGTAGGCTCTGGGTGGCCAGGAGGTGCTTCCAGATGACTGGACAACTACAGCTAATGTGATCAGGGAGACAGGTAAGAGAGTACTTGGTGTGTCATCTGGAAGGAAAGTAGATAAGGAGACTTGGTGATGGAATGAGGAGGTAAAGGAGTGTATACAGAGAGTGGGTTAGCTAAGAAGAAGTGGGAAACTGAAAGGACTGAGGAGAAGAGAAAGGAGTACAGGGAGATGCAACATACGGTGAAAGTAGAGGTAGCAAAGGCCAAACAAGAAGCTTATGATGACTTGTACGCTAGGTTGGACAGTAAGGAGGGAGAGACTGATCTATACAGGTTGGCAAGACAGAGAGACAGAGATGGGAAGGACGTGCAGCAGGTTAGGGTGATTAAGGATAGGGATGGAAGTCTATTGACAGGTGCCAAGTAGTGTGATGGGAAGATGGAAAGAGTACTTTGAAGAGTTGATGAACATGGAAAATGAGAGAGAACAAAGATTAGAAGAGGTGACAGTTGTGGACCAGGATGTAGTAAAGATTAGTCAGGATGAAGTGAGGAGGGCACTGAAGAGGATGAAGAGTGGAAAGGCAGTCGGTCCTGATGATATACCTGTAGAGGTTTGGAAGTGTCTAGGAGAGGTGGCAGTAGAGTTTCTGACTGGGTTGTTCAACAGGATCTTAGATAGTGAGAAGATGCTTGAGGAATGGAGGAGAAATGTGCTGGTGCCCATTTTTAATAACGAGGGAGATGTGCGGAGTTGTGGCAACTACAGAGGAATTAAGCTGCTGTGCCATACAATGAAGTTATGGGAAAGTGTGTGGAGAGTGTGGAAAAGAGGTGAAGAAGCATGTACAGGCAGGATAGAACGGGTGGAGGAAAGTGTCAGGTGTGATGTGTGATAGAAGAGTTTCAGGTAAAATGAAAGGAAAGGTGTACAAAACTGTGGTGAGACCAGCGATGTTGTTTGGTCTAGAGACAGTGTCACTGAAGAAAAGACAGGAGACAGAGCTGGAGGTAGCAGAGATGAAGATGCTGAGGTTCTCTTTGGGAGTGACCAGGATGGATAGGATTAGGAATGAGTACATCAGAGGGACAGCACATGTTAGAGGTTTTGGAGATAAAGTCAGAGAGGCCAGACTGAGATGGTTTGGACATGTCCAGAGGAGAGATAGTGAATATATTGGTAGAAGGATGCTGAGTTTTGAACTGCCAGGCAGGAGACCTAGAGGAAGACCAAAGAGGAGGTTTATGGATGTAGTGAAAGAGGACATGAAGGTAGTTGGTGTGAAAGAAGAGGATGCAGAAGACAGGTTTAGATGGAGGCAATTGATTTGCTGTGGCGACCCCTGAAGGGAAAAGCCGAAAGGAAAAGAAGAAGAAGATTATTTTATTGTGACACACTGACTTCTTATTAACCGCTATGTATATTCTACTTTTTTTAGTCAAAAGATTTTTTTTACCCTGTCAAGATTATCTTGTTAAGATGTTGAAAACCTATTTGACATAAATCATCACAGTGTTTGACCCAGGCAGGAGCCCATTAACCCAATTTGACACATGATGATATATCCACCTGTGATGCTGTAAAACGTGATGCTATTTGGCCAACAGGTGGTGCTCCAACATCTTGATGAACACTCAGCGGTCATGAGTCAGGCTTCCATCAAGACTTTTCCACATTAAACCCCAATATCTTCTAGATTTACGTGTTCCCCGAGCATCTGCATGTGCATTTTAGGTCTAAAAAATGTTTTTCTACTATCATAAAACAACACCTTTAAAGGTTGTCGGGACTTTTTGGAGGTGTTGTCCCAATACCTTTTAGTATAATGACTTATCCTGTCTTCCATTGGCAGGGCTCCACTGGCTCAGTGGGACTAAAGGGAGAGGTATGTTAAGCTAAATGCATTAATCATTCTACCTCCATCCAGCCTGAATTGTTGTGTGTGTTGCTAACACTGGGGTGATATTTTTTGCCAGAAAGGGTCAACAGGGGAACCGGGACAAAGAGGTCAAGAAGGTAAAGCAGGACATCCTGGACTGTCCGGTCAATTGGGCCCACCTGGTCCTCGTGGGTTGAGGGGGGACACAGGCCTACCTGGCCCAGCTGGACCTGAAGGGAGATCTGTATGTTTGGTTTTTTTTATTTTACTGTTACACATATTTTATTATAATGTTGTGTCTGACACTGACAACACACTAGAGTCTACACTCACTGAAAACCTTCCATCACTTTCTAATCCAGGCGAGCGAAATGTCAGACAATCATATTCGGCAAATCTGCAGAGAGATTCTTCAGTGTGAGTATTATTATGGACTTCCTGACAATAGGATCCTGTGAGTTTTCATCTCACATCTGAAATCCTTTCATTTTCAATCACCCTAGCTGAGCTGCCTTTATTGTTGCTTGGCAACCAGCAGAGCAGCTGCACCAGATGTCAAAGCCGGCCTGGATCTCCTGGTCTTCCAGGCCCAATGGGGCCCCAGGGACTCGTGGGTCTTCCTGGAATTAGTGGCCCCAGGGGACAGCCGGGTCATCCCGGTCGCCCTGGTCGGCTTGGAATCAATGGGCCTAAAGGTAAAACCAGAATCTGAGTATAGAATATATTATTAAAGCTTTCAGAACACTTTAGCAAGTACACTTGTGTTTGTAGGAGAACCAGGTTCGAATGGTGAGAAGGGGAGCCCTGGTCAGACAATCCCTGGAGAACAAGGGCCACCAGGGCCTCCAGGTAAAAATATGTGCAATTAGTCTGTTTCACTCATCTTTCACATTTCTTATCAAAGGCATGTGTATATTCATACTATTTCTTACTAAATACAGTTACATTGAGCTGATCATGGCTTGTTGTTTTTATCCCCACAGGTCCCATGGGTCCACAGGGGTACAGTGAACCAGGTCCTCCAGGTAAGACTGGACCCCCTGGTTTAGATGGAGCAGAAGGGAAGAGTGGTAATCCTGGCATCCCTGGTCAGCCTGGGGTGTGTGATCCATCGCTGTGCTACGGTAGCATGATGAGGCGGGATCCGTACAGCAAAGGGCCAAACTATTGACACAATGCAGCATCAGTGCAGGCTCCAGTCCGGAGCTGATGAGGAGCAAACCATTCTCAGGAAGATCTCATCGTTACAGCTTCTCTGTCGCGAAAGATCGAATATGTGATCAACTCAAATACATTCCATCGCATTTAGTATCATTATTCATGTGACCTGATTTGAGATTTAAATTTGTATAATGAGAATTTATAACTGAATGTTAAATATTCTCATCTGAACACCTTGAACAACATTTCTAGATCTCTCTCTCTCCTCTCACTTTCTCTGGTCAGTGTGGCTGACACATTTCCCCATATTGTCCCTTGATGTTGCTGCATTGCATGTCATTCTATACATTTCAAATGCATTTTAATTGAGTGCTGTATGCTCATTTAAATAGAAAAGATAAATAATTATTTTTGAAATTATTTCACCAAACATTACGTCTAATATTGGCCCATTTCAGTATAAGACTGTGAGGTGATGTCTTTCAGCTGATCATGAGCTGCTGTAAGGTATCAGTCTGACTGTCAGGCACTTCTGAAATGCTTTTGGACCAGCCAATCATATATGTATCACCAAAGTTAAAACAATACTTTAACCCCTTTTACAATACAATTTTTTTTTTCTTCAAACAAGTAAGTAAAATGTTCCATCATTTAAGAGGATATTGACATTTTATCATGAAATTTTAAGTCATTCTGTTCTTGGGGCTTATTTTTGATTCCTGTTGCAGCTAGTATATTGTTATTTATGAAAAGGGTCATAACAATGTATTTCAGGAATGACATGTCATAAACAACTTTCCTTAAAGAGACTTTTATACGAATCTTCCCTTTTTTTTGCCAGAATTAAAACATCTCAACCATTGGTTTACTTAGATTGTTCTGTATTTTGAGCTTTTGAGTTTATTTCAGGATTCCATCACATCATCAATCTCAACTTCTGCCTGGAGAATGCTTGACGTTTTGAAGTGTGTTGTGTGTTGTGAGCATCAAAAAGAATGTGTATGATGGTCATGGAAAGAAAAAAACAGATTACCACCAGGGCCTTCATCAAAGCACACAAACACTGTGAAACTTGGAATCAGTGCAGAGCTTCTGGCTGTGTGTGTGTGTGTGTGTGTGTGTGTGTGTGTGTGTGTGTGTGTGTGTGTGTGTGTGTGTGTGTGTGTGTGTGTGTGTGCGCGCGCGCGCGCGCGCACGCAGGAGACCTGAGCTGTAAACAGAAGTGTTTTCGCAGTGTACACTAGATGGCGCTATATGGTCGCATCCCAGTGTGCCTGGAGCGTCTTTACGTGGAAGATCGCTTCTTTTTCAACAGTTGGGACCGCAGGCATTCACCACATGGAAACCTCACAGTATTTATGTCTTTAATTATCCCAGTGTACTTAGCTCAGCATAATGTTTGCTTAATACTCCTCTGAGAACGGAACTTTCTGTCAGAAGCTTCTAATGAAATTGTCCATTCAAAGCCAGCTTTAATAATAATGAAGATGGAAATTACTGTCGACCATAGAAACCTGCAGCATGTCTGCATCGCTCATTACTGAATTTGTAATATACTTTGTCTTTTTCTGAGCTGTTTTTTCCCCCCTCCTTTTCCACACTGAAAAAAAGTGACGAATTTAAATATTTTATTACGTCAAGTAGCTGCAGGAAATAACATGATAAAGATCCAGAAGTATATATTTTTGTATTGTTATATGTATTATTATAGTACATTAAGTTATCAACAAATCTTTTTTAGTTAAATGTGCTTTTTTGGTAGTGTTAAACTATATTTACATTTGTTACATTTTAATTCACCTGTATTGCACATTTGTGGCCTAGGGAAGAAACCAAGGAATTCACAGGTAAATCGTGGACACGGTGAAGCCACGAGCAAACTACACACAGGAAGGGATTTTAAAAAATGGGATTTAAAAAAACAAACATCAGCTTCCAGAATAAACTGCCAGTTTGCGTCTGCACATGCGCAAACAGGAAATATGTGGATATTTTTACTGAATTCCATTTTTTTCTAAATACATTTAACTGACTGAAATTCGTTTACTTTCATTAAGAATAAAGATTTCAGATTCGATTTAAAAAGGACTTGTAGGATTTAATAGCTCATCGAACTCCTAACCCTAACCCAAACATTAAAAACAGAATGTTTACAAAAGATCAGAATCCGTTTTGTTTCGCTTCATATGAGAAATGTCCTCTATCGTATAGTTTTAAGGGCAGAACATTACAATTAGTGTGCCAAAATATTCAATAAAGTAATTTTAATAGCATTCCATATCATGTTTCTGTCCTCAAAAACATGATGCTTGTTGTTGGTGCTGAATGTAGCTGCAGCCCTCTCCTATAAACACCCAGACTACAATAACATGATTAAAAGCCTGTGTCATTATTCTTTCACATGTTAAGTTGGGGTTCTCAAATTTCAAGTGTCTCATTTTACGCTCCCGAGTCGCCACATTCATCATGGGACGGGGCTGAAGTTTTATTGCGGCCGCTAGAGGTGGATGCAAAAAAAAAAAGAGAAGTTGAGCGTGGGATGGACTCAGAGGGCAACGAGCCCCGACACACTCTGAAAGGGGGGAAACAGTAAAATGTGAGCCGGGGAATGCGTGGAGAGCTTCTCCTTGTTAATGCCGAACGCTGTTGAAAGCCATTCATCCAGTGAGGAGCAGTCCGGGTTATCCATCGACGTTATGGGCGTACCTACGCGTTTGTGCATCACAGAGGAGTAAGGTGAGGGACGGGGGTCATATGTCCATAAATACTTGGTGTGCGCAGAGACTTTAGATGGACCCTGGTGAAGAAAATACTGCTGGAGAAACTTTGGTCACAGGAGAGGAGCGACGACTTTTCTGCAGCAGGGCTGACTGGTAAAAGAAAAAAAAAAAGAAAAGACACTACCACCTTGAAAGTTGTGGTACTCGATCTGTCTAGTATGGAAAGTCTGATTCCTAATTGGCAGATGCATGAATGAATTAATTTCTCTCACAGAGTGCGATGTAGTTCATCTTCACACCCCACAGTGAACTATTTGTCAAGATGACAGCGCTTACACCTTTGAACCGTGCTATACTTGGACTCGCATGGAGCTGCTTGAGTTTTTTGTCCTGCGCTCATTGCGGCTTCAGTGACAACCATGTGCACTCAAGTTTTATTTACAGGAGGTTGCGCAATCACGAACGCAGAGAGATCCAGAGAGAGATCCTCTCCATCCTGGGATTGCCTCACCGTCCGCGACCTTTTTCTCCGGGGAAGCAGGCGTCCTCTGCGCCGCTGTTCATGCTCGACCTTTACAACGCCATGGCCGTGGAGGAGGAGGAGGAGGGCGGGCACCAGAACGCGGGGAAGAGCTCCAGTGCCAAGGCTCAAGGGCACTCCAGAAAAGGTTATTACAGCCCACAGCATGCCGGGTATTCCCGTGTGGCTCAGCCTTACCGCGCGGCCCCACTTCTAGGCCACAGCCCTGCGCTCACCTCTGCGCACGACACCAGCTTCCTCAATGATGCCGACATGGTGATGAGCTTCGTTAATTTAGGTAAGTGAAATTAATCCTCATCAGGTTTTATTCAGTATCAGACAAGGGATCAGAAGGAATTGGAATGTGAACAATGCTTGATTTAAATTCTTTTCAAAGTGGAAACTCTGAGGTTGACAAATGTTAAAGCGTAAAAGCCTCTTTTTAGTTGATCTATAACATCAGATCCTCATCTGTAAGGAAAATATAGGAAAGGACTTAATTTTATCTTTGCCCATAATTACTTACATCAAGTGTAATGTTTTTTATCAGTCCACCACAAACAATAGAGTGCCGTCACAAGTCAGCGTGAAATTCATGTTCTTCAGGCTTTGTGCTGAAGTAAATTAAATCATATTACATCTGCTGTTCAGTTGATATCAGAGCCTGCAGTTAGTTTTATCAAAAAATAGTCTGACATATGTAGTTTTTTTTGTAGTTGTTTTTTAATAAACTGAGTCATGTTGAAAAGAAGTCTACAGGCCCAGTTTGTGCTGAACACCAGTTTGACTTCCTCTCATTCAACGGTGAAAATGTGAGTGAGCTTCATTTAAGGTACCAGTCATCATCTGAAGAGCTCAGTAGTTGAAACTGTGTGTCAAATATCATATATTTAACAGAATTAGGCCCAACATTTTGACCCTATCAATTTGTGCTGCTTTCTACTCAAAAGCAGCTGACCTGTATAGTGACTGCATTTGTTCAGTAGCCTCGACCCTTAACCCAGCAGTTCAGAGCAACTTATCAGATGACTGTCTGACCTTGAGAAAATTGGTCTGAATTATTTCCTGTTGTTAAAAGGGGAGTGATACTGACTGATGCCTGCATATCTCAAGGTTCTCCCTGAAGGGAAAGCAGTAACTTTATTCTTAATATTGTTTTATTTGCACTATTTCTTCTTCTTTGATTAGGATTAAAACATTAAATATATCATATGAAAAGGTATTACAAAATAAAATATGATGTAAGATGGCAGAATCTAATAACACGATAGAATCCCTATAAATAAGCATTACTTACAATTGGTGTTGAGGATTCTGTGGTATTAAATTTACAGCTAAACATGGAGCTTAAAGTGAATTTGTGTTGCCTGGAAGTAGAATCCCTCACCTTGCTCTGAGCCCATCTGTTTCCACTTACCACTATAGCAGGGCATGTACACTGTCAGCCTTGAAAGCTCTGCTCTCATTCTAAGGACTGTCAGTGAAGTGTTCAATGAGGCTCTGTCTTTATTACAGTACACTTAAATATGGCTCCTTGACCTCAACTGTTTTACAAATGTGGCATTTCATGCAGTTTAATATGCTCTTCCTTTCTTCTTTCACCGAAGCTAAGACGTCAGCGATTGAAAATCCATACACAGAATTGTAGAAGAGGGTGTAACGATGAATCAATTATTTATGAATCCATGCAAAAAATATGGTCCTGGTTGAGAACATGCACATGGTTCACCTTTGGACCGAAGTCATTGTTGTTTAATTTTTATCCATTTGAAAGTTAAATTCTCTCCGGTTCCAGTGGCGCTTCTGCTTCACATTACTGCCTGTGGCTAATATAATGGAAGACACTCAGTGGGTAAAAGTCAGACCTGACCTCTGACCTGTTTGTGCTAAGTAACCGCAGGCCTTCTCTCTTGATAAAATATCGGGGAAATGCACCGCATGATATCACCTTCAGGAAATACGCTGACTTCGACCACATGCATCTGTCTGGTGGCAACCAGACAAGGGCACAACACAGCACCTTGAAAAATCAAGATGTATCTCTGATTTATTTCCACACACAAAGATATAGGACATAATTTACGTTTTTAACCATTCTCAAAAATGTCAGGACTTAAAAAATATGCTTGTTGCACATTAAATTGGAAATATTGAAGGTTAAGGTTTGCCAAGCGCTCTTTGAGCATTGTATGATATGAGGTCAACATTAGGTCAGAAATTAGGTCAGAGTAGATGCTCACATGAGGTTTAAGAATCCTGTCTGGTCTTTTCTCTCACTTGAGAAGCAGCCGAAAGTGTCTTTAATTGAAATCAGCCTGTTTTTCTTAACTGACAGCCCATTCATCATGGCCAGAGAATGCAGTTCAGCACACAGTAGAGGGCCTGTCTGGGAACTGCTACCTGTATTCAGTTGACTGATTTAATGAACTGGAAAGTGCTTTTGTTGGTAGTCAAAATGTTTGGATTGGAACTGGAATGTAAAAGAAGATGTGATAAATTACTCTTTTTTTTCTGGGAGTTTACGCCACCGTGTTTTCTCTGCGACATACAGCAGTTCAGAAGTTGAAACAGTAGCTTTTGATAAGTCTTCCTACATATACATATAAAGTTCATCATGAAATATTTTCTTTCCCAGTTGAGAAAGATAAAGATTTTTCTCACCAACGAAGACACTACAAGGAGTTCCGTTTCGATCTGACTCAGATACCGGATGGAGAGGCGGTCACAGCTGCAGAGTTTCGGATTTATAAGGACCGCAGTCATTCCCGCTACGACAATATCACATTGAAGGTTTCCATATATCAGGTCATTAAGGAATATCAAAACAAGTAAGTACAACTTTAAATGCTGCTTCATATTTGTCATGTGCAGTCTGACACGGGTCTGATGAATACATTTTGGTGCTCATTCTTAACTCAAAATATGAGTGCTTCTGAATGTTACTGCTTGTAAGAGTCATATTACTACTTTTCCCAAACAAATAGAACCCATTACTTCTTATACTATCAGTTAAAGAATGCATCTCTTTATTGAGCACTACCAGAATCTGACTGTTGGCACTTGGCACAAAATTAATCTGACCTCATATCATTAGAGGAATTTAAATATAAATTCATATCCATTCAACAAACTAAAAAAGTGTAGCCTGAGGACCGGCATCAAGCCTGCTCGCCGTCATGTGAACTGCTGAGAAACACAAAGCAGGCACAAAACAGGGGGAGAAAAGAAAAGTAGGTTCTACTCCTCTCTAATAAATGTAAAAGCTAAACCAATATGTGGCAGCTATGTTATTACACAGTTCAAAGGTCCAGTAGCTTTTGTTTGCGTTGCTGAAACTTTCCACTGGCTTAGAACGCCTTTCTATCTCTGCCTCTGCTCTCCTTCATTCGCACCATGTCTGCCTCACAAATATAGTTCTTGGATAAAGAGAAGTCCATTAGCGAGCCGGCCACTTACGAAACCGGGAAGGTCCATCAGTTATCACCCGTCTTGTGTTCCCTGCCAAGCTGGACGTGTCCCAGACAAAATCATGAGGGGCCATGTTAGTGGGGGAGGGGCTCTCTCTGGTGCTCCCTTGTCACTGTTATGCCCACCACCTGCCTGTCTTAACAATATTCCGGAAGTTTAAACCATGACATAGCTGAATACACAAGGGTGTACTTAAAAGTGGGCCCACATTTGGTTGCCAAAAATGTGTGTGGATGATTGAAGGGGAGATATGGCCCTCCTGGGCTTTGAAAAGGTCCAAGTCAATGGACTCTGCCATCTTAAAGGGGAAGACAGCTCAGTTTAGTTTTCACACACATTTTCACAAGGAATAGTGTGTTTTATTTTAGCTTTACAGAAAAGCACGAGTTTTTTCTAATATTAAAATATCTGGCCTAAATTTCCCCCCAATGTAAAAGACAAAAAAAGCACAGTACTGGAGTACAAGTAGTTTGTAAAGATGTACACCTTCTTTAGTACTTTCCTTCAGTGAATCAGAGGGAATAGACACAAATACACTCTGGCCTCTGCTAATAGCTTCCAGTTGGTTATTTGTTGTGCATTAATTAAAATGAGGTTGTGGTTTTAGTAGGTATATACAACAACTTTAATCTCAGATGGTTAAAAATAGTGACAATCAAGGTTTGGCGTTGCAGTTAGTGTTTGTACTACAATAAATGTAGTACAAATTGTGCAAAATGTGTTGCTGTGATGTGATACGTATTGTAAAAATGTATACTTTGACATAATACAGTATGCCCAGAAAATGAGGAGTGCAATCATATGTTCACCACTAAGAATCATTTTGCTATTCTTTGTGATTACTTACATTACATTACTTACATTACATTACAAAATATCTAATAGTTTTTTAGTTGATTTCTATTTTAAATCAATAAAATTTGAGTTTTTTAGTTGAATTAAAAATATTCTAAATAAACCTTGAAAGTTTTAAATCAACTCATTAATAGTTGTGCTTTATCTCACCGTGACAACAGAAAAAAACATTAAAGTAAATTCTGTTGCTGTCAACCCAAACAGTGTTTTTGATCAGTTCCTCAGAAAGAGAAAGGATTTAAAGGAATAAACAAGGTTAGTATAAGTAAGTAATTTATAAAATTAGGTCTTCACCACACAATCACATGAAACATTCTTATTTCAATGCTTAGAGTCTGATATAGCATTTCTTGTTCTTCAGATGTTAGGCCTGTTAAAATCTTAGCGGATTCTTTGTGGAAATGTTTTTATTAATTTTATTGTAGTGCCTCTTGCAACTTATTTACTTCTGAAACATCCTGTCCTTTCTGCTACATTAACTCTTAGCTGATGATGACTGACAATCGTCATCCTGTGACTTTCACACAACTGGAACATCAAAACATTTGTCCCAAATAATGATGTTGATGTTTTTACAAATTGTGGTATCATTACTGAAATTCAAACCAAAATGTTGCCATTTACCTGCAATTCACCATTTTAATGCACAAATAAATGCACGACTTTCAAGTCAAAGAGGATACCAGGTTTTAACAAATTTTTGTGAATGTTGTGTCACATCCTGTCAATCTCTAAAGTATCACTTTATGAGGGTTAAATAATATTTGAGAATCTGAGAATGAAAGTGACTTTGAGATACAGGTGTCCCTTAAGGTCCCTTAAATTATATATGTATCTCATCAAACCACACAAACACACACATACTACAGTATATTTAATTCATCTTCTCTTTTAATTTTTTTTTTTTTTTGTAGATCTTCAGGTTAGATTAAAACCTGCAATATTTATACATGTTAGCTGCCAGTTGTTTCCTTCGACATTTTTTTGGTACTGCCAAAAAACATTCTGTACTGCCTCTAACCGTCGAATGGGGAGACATTTGTCTTTTTGTGCATGGTTAGAAAAAGATACTAACAAAACAGGGACCTCTTCAAAACATGACTTCATATCTTCACAGTACTAGTGGGGAAAAACCCCTATAAAGTCAGACAGCCACGCACCAACCTGACCTCCTTTCACTCCATTATATCAACATGGCAAACATCCTGCACTGCTGCTGAACTTTGCTACTGGTTCTTAATGGGGGGAATCGTGGCATATGAACAGTTTGCAGGACACAGACTTACCTGAAAAGCAGAGTTCATTCTCTTCTGATATACACTCACCCTAACTCACTCGCTCTGGAAAAGTACATCCAGTAATTACAGATGAAGGGGTGAGATAAAGATTTTCCCCTTGGTTATGGCAATGGGAGAAGTGATTACTTACCTCGACAAACAAAATTATCACAGGATATATGCTTAATGCTGTCCATTTCAAAGAGGAAGTTCAGCAGTGTGTAACTCATAAATATTAGTGCTCATGCGGAATTCCACATGAGGTTGAGTTTTATTACGTCTGTAATAAACACATGAATAATTCCTGGAGTATTGGGGCCACATGGAAAATCTTTGTTCCCTCCGACCAGCACCGTGTAACCACAAAAACTGAACAGACGCTGCCTTATCCGTTCTGCCACTTGAAAGGAATTGAATGCAAATTGTGATGCAGAGATTTTTTTTTTTTTTTACTTTGGGCTGATTGATACCTTATGTCAAAAGAAACAAGCACTGATGTACATGATATGCAATATTTTGCCTTTGCAAAAGCAGAAAACCTGGCACCTCTTTTGCTTACCCTAAACCCAACTGTCTATTTTGTCTCAAGGTAGAACATCTACAGTTTATTTTTATTAATTATGACATAAAAAATGACAAAATGACTTTTAATACACTAAATAGCAGGTTGTCAATAGCAAAGTTCTTTTAGGAAAAAATGTTTGGTTTCCAGAGGATGAAACAATGAAGAGGAAAAAAAATCTAGCTTCTGCAGCAAAATTTGAGCCAAAGCATCCATTTGTGACCAGTCAGTGATTTGTTGTTTATCTGTTCCAGTCTAACTAGTTAAGAAATCTTGGATGCAGTCTAAATGCCCTCTAAGAAGCACATGGATTCTTTTTTGTGTCCTATTAGAGCTGAGTAGTATAAAGGTGCATAGACTGTTCCAAAGCTTAACTCACTACAGCACATTTGTATCTTGTTTATAATTCAGAGGAAAAGTACCCACATTCAGCTTAACATCTGTTTGATCAAGTCTGCGCTCAAATGACATAAAACAAAAAGCAACATTGCCATAAAGAATAAAATATCTCTTACGTGTGTTCTTCTGTTATCTCGTGCCATTAGAGATGCAGAAACATTCTTGCTCGACTCCAAAAAGGTCCAGGCTTCAAATGGCGGTTGGCTGGTGTTTGACATCACGGCCACCAGTAACCTCTGGGTGATGAACCCACAGCAGAACCTGGGCCTGCAGCTCTGTGTGGAGAATGTTGATGGCAAGTTTTCCATGAGTTTTACATTTTTTATCCAGATTTAACTCAAACGTGTAATCAGAAAAGGTCAGAAAGTTCTTTTGAGGCAATTAAAAATGTCTGTTTGATTAATCGCCACCAACTTATGTAATCTTTACATTCACCAATGAATGACCATAAATCCTCAGAAAAAGGAAAAATAAAAGCCGAAAAATTATGAGTCTCTAGATGTTGCAAACGTTGCTTGAAATCCTTTGAGAGCATAGAATGACACAAAGCCCATAAGTTCTTTGACTTTATTTTTTTTTAAAAACGTTATTTCGTTTCTGTTTCATTACAGGGCGAAGCATCAACATAAAATCTGCTGGGATTGTTGGAAGGAACGGACCTCAGTCCAAGCAGCCGTTCCTGGTTGCGTTCTTCAAGGCCAGTGGGGTGTTGCTCCGCTCAGTCAGAGCGACTGGTGGGAAGAAAAAGAACCACAATCGCAATAAATCCACCAATCAGCAAGAGTCATCAAGGGCGCCAAAAACTGGAGGCATGTAATCATTTGTGTTGTGTTTAAGATGCCACTATCTTTTCTTTTCTAATTTACTTAATCTTCTCATCACGTATTTAGATCTGATTAATTTTTTTTTCACCCATTGTTTCATTTGTCACTTAATATTATTACCTGTGGATAATCTCCACAGTTACTTAGCAGATTTCCATGGAAATTTAAAAATGAAATATTTTCAAACATGAACCAGTTGTTTCTTATTGTTGTTTCTGGTCGTACATTTAAATGCACATACAAGAAAATGCATGTATACTATATTTAATGGGCAAATTTCTTCTTCTTTGGTGCCAGTCTCAAAACAAAAGTCGGAAGTCCAGTTAATGCTTCATTATAAAACCTTGACGTAACTTTGATATCCCGCTCCTGACGCCACACTGGGGGCGGCAGTGGCTCAGCGGTAAAGCGGGCGGTAGAGCGGGTCGTCCAATGTTCCTAAGATCTGCGGTTCGATTCCTGCTCCCACCCCAAAAAAAAACCACGCAAAGTGGGAGCTGATAGTGGGAGCTATCAGCTCACCTCCAGGGCACTGCCAATGTGCCCTTGAGCAAGGCGCCATCCCCTTTACAAATTGCTCCTTTGGGGCGCTCCGCAAAAGGGCTGTCTGCCACTGTACCTCCCCCTGCATGCCTACAGGCCCCCTGTGTGTATGCGTGCGCTACAGGGGCCTGCACAAACTAACATATATGCATGCGTTTGAAGTATTTACTAACTAGAATGTGCTCTTAATTTCTCTTCAGGGATCAGATCAGTATATTAATTAAATAAATAAATAGATAAATAAATAAATATGTAAATTCTGTGACACTGCAGAGCAATCCAGGAAAATCAAAGCAGCATGATTGCACTTGAAGAAAATCACCTTGTTTAAAGGAATGAGATGTAAATGTAGCTGTAAACAGCAGAGCATCATGGGGAGCTGAAAGAAAAGCATGTTAATGAAGTACTTTATTAAATAAAATTATTCATAAGAAATTATTTATAATTAGCATTTGTAATTTATTAATTCGATAGGGGCAGCTGCTGCTCAAAAGACACTGTAGAGGTTAAATAATTATTTTTTGTTCTAGTTAATAACTTTTGGTATTTATTTTTTATAGATTATAACACAAGTGAACAGAAGCAAGCCTGCAAGAAGCACGAACTTTACGTCAGTTTTCGAGATTTGGGCTGGCAGGTGAGATTAATTACTTCATGTGGTCTTCATGTGGCGTCCTCATAATGAACATTTAAAAGTGATATGATAAGAGTCATAAATAAAGAAAGATATATTTTTGAAGGACTGGATCATTGCACCTGAGGGCTACGCTGCGTTTTACTGCGATGGTGAATGCTCTTTCCCACTCAACGCGCATATGAATGCAACGAATCATGCAATTGTACAAACCCTGGTAAGTATCCTAGACTTTATTTCATGTATATTTCTGTGTGTAGCAGTAAATTTCACATTGCAAGCTAGTACAGGGTTTGCAGCAGGTATAATCAATCTGAAGCTGACTGCTGCTTCACCTCTTTTAACCCTGCCTTATGTTTTCATTTTTAGGTCCATCTAATGTTTCCTGACAATGTGCCAAAGCCATGCTGTGCCCCAACCAAGCTAAACGCAATATCAGTTCTTTACTTTGATGACAGCTCAAATGTTATCCTCAAGAAGTATAGAAATATGGTAGTTAGGTCTTGCGGTTGCCATTAGTGACTGGGGTAACTTTAATTTATGGTTTCTGGTTCGGGAATTGCTGGAAAACTCATCTGCTGCAGGTGTGCTGTGATGTACAGTATTATGTATATAAAGTTTTATTATCTAATTATTTATTTCCTTTTTTAAAATAGCACTGAATATTGTGATATTTAAATGATTAGGTCATAATGTTGATTTTACTTTACACCTGTCATCATTTAACTTTCTCGTCCTTTGGCATATACTCTGTCTTAGTTACAACTGTATGATAACTTTTATGGCATACGTATTCACTGGAGTCATCATGGTAAAGAAGATTGCTGCCCCCACTTCTCATTTTCATTTACAAAACGCTAGTTATGTAAATCAAATATAGAATTATAGAAGCAAACTCTCTTCTTCCATTCATTTTTTTGAGTGAACCAATAAGTGATGGTTACAGGCAGAATCACAAATTATAATAAAGACAATGAGGAAGATGTCAAAAACTGTAAGAATTTTTATAAATCAAATGGCTTCACTGGGAATTTTTGAAGGACTTTCTTTCAGCGCTGACACTGATTGGCGTCTTGCATTCCAGCTTTTCTGCATTATTTTTTAGGAGAGTTTGTCCTCAGGAGGAGATTATGCCCAAGCTCTTCTTTAAACACTGTCATTCTTGTGTGATTTTGTCATATGCAAATTTCTTTGCTTCCCACAACTTTTGAGCTCCCATTTGGGGGGGGGGGGGAACTATCTTCATGTGGAGTTTTGTATTTTAATAAATGTACCACTTGGAAAAGAAAATCTTTTGCCTTTATCCGACCTCACAGTTTTTGTTCTCCATTCAGCCTAAACCATATGCAGAAGTGTGTTCCATCTCTGAGCTTCTTCCTCTCCTCCAGCTGCAAGTCCTCCAGCCTTTTCAAATTCTAGTTGTCCCTTTGTATTCCTGTTTGGAGTTGTGCAGATGTTTTACACACTGTTGCCTGACTACCGTCTCAGATTTATAAATGTTTGACAACTATGATATAAACCACGGATCCACCCATGGAGCCTGTTGACATGCTCTGGGGGACGGGTAATGCTAGTGATACAGTGCCAGCAGTAAAAAGGAGTGGTGTGACCTCCAAACGCAGCCCAAAAGGGTGATCATCATGAGGCTTCCAGCAGAGAGAGGTATCACTTTGTAAGCAATCTCATCTTGATTATCAGGAAAGAGACCATCTAGCACACAATTTATATAACGTATATGGCACATCTCTCATTGTGTACATTCTGCATTTTAAAAATGTGCATGTTGAGTTTCGCCCCTGGAAACAAAGTGGACACCGTAATCTAAACTGTGCGAGTGTAACATTTCCTCCTCTGTCAGGATTCAAGTAGAATTTACAGAAAAATAGGGGAGAACATGTGATTTCCAGAGAAGTGCTCTGGTCACGCAGATATTTTCAGTGGTCGTGGAAATCTAAGGATTAGGTTAAGGATTAATATTTATTTACACAACTGTGTTGACCCTCACCAAACACAGGATATGTACTGTTGCACTTTCCCCCTACCCTCCCACTTTTATAACTTTTTTTCCTCTGACATGGCAGAACATTGAATGACTGTATTTCACTTAATTAAAAGCAGTGGCTGACCTGCCCAGATGTTATGTGGGCTCAATCTAAAAGGAGTGTTGACATTCAGTGAATAGAAGAGGCCACCTGCTAACTTAACTCTTGGCTTGAGGGGTGATTTGCATTCCTGCGGCCTGTTGCCTGGCATGATTACGCCTAGCACTTCACAGTCCCATCTACTGTTTAATATCATGGATTCTTTCCAATGCAGCAACACGTCTTCCTTTTCTGTGAAGCAGTAGTTGCTATGAATAAGGTCCTCTTTAAGTTCTGCAAGGACTATGCTGCCATCTCGATAGAAAAGTCCAGACCACATGAGAACAATGGGGAACAATTAGCATACAGGATTATAAATTGGTCCCTTCTCTGCAGTCAAAAACAACCCAGCTGATGTTCATCCGATCAGGTCAAAACCCATTACAGTTTACTTTTCATGAAGGATTTTGTGTGAATTATTCATGCATCTCACCTGAATGTCACAACACTCTGTTGGTTTTATATAAACACAGTTACATAATGTCAGCATCTGTTCCCAGGTGCTGATATGATGTTGTTTTCTGCCAAAAACATGTTTATTCTCTTAAACTAATAGAGAAAACAGCCTTGTCCATTTAGGCAGCTTATAAGAGCACGTGCTTTTGTTCTGTGAAATTGATATATTTAGTGAGGGGCGATCATTTTGAAGCTTTTAGCAGGCCCGCACTGGCTGTACGTCAAAAGTTGCAAATGCTTGGTGGTTCATTTTTATGTAATCTAAACCATCACAAGCAGGAAATACGTTGACAAAATGCCCCGAAACTCAAACCGAACGCTGACGTAGTGAGCGCTGTTTTTTTCTGAGCTGTTCATGCCCCCAGAGATTAAAACTGTCGTCCACATTAAATAGTCTGTTACTGTCTAACACTCAAAGTAAATAACAGATGAAACCTTAAAACAAAATTGTTAAGAAATATGGAGAAATGCTTTTCTATAATACGGTAAAACACATCAGAGCAAAATCTCTTCATGGCTTCTGAAGTTGTAGAACACTCATTGTAATTCATAATAAATCTCCAATAGCTTATATTTAGATATATACATAAACTGTATATTATGTATTAATTATTTTGTGTAATTTTTGACATTGTAAACACTAGAATAAACATTTAGTCAGTCTTTTGACCAAAGTTTAATTTCTAGTTAAATCATATATTTGTGATTTTGAATATTAGTGATGTGTTCAATTACTCATACATAAAAGTAAGGTATTAAACGGCTGACATGAAGCTTATTTTGACAACATAATAGTTATTCATGACTCCGTGTTTGATCGGCTAACCCTCTGTTAACCAGGGGTCTTTTCTCTCTGTGGCTCAAAGTTTATTTTCAAAGTGTCACCTTGCAGTCCATCCACAAGTGAGGTGAAACTGTATCTAATAAAAATGTTGTGCAGTTTACCTAATTCATCTCCCCACATGTGGTTCTCCTTATTTGTATTCTGTGGGTGGGCTTTGACTTCTATATGGCTCAATCAGTCCTTCTTGAGAAGAGAGAACATATGGTCACATTTTTACATGCTGTTTGGTATGACAAGGCTGCGGCAGGACGAAGGGGAATGTGTCCCGACAGAGGGCAACGCAGAAACACAGTTATGTTTACTGGTTATTCACATATGCACATGAGCTGGACACAGAGGGGAGAGGGGAGAGGGGCTCTCAGCATTACAAAGAACTACTTGTGAACTTAAGTGTCACTTTCCATTACCATTAGAGGTGGCACCTGTGCATTTAAACCAAGTATACTATATGTTTTAAGATCTTTTATTTGATATGTGGATTTTAAATTATAAGCAAGTAATATTGAATAATAATAATATTGAATATTGTTTCATGGTCTAAGATAACTGAAAACCATCTGAAATAATTAGACTTTGTTGTTGTTGTTGATGTTGTTGTTTTATTAAAACTTATTGATGATATGCCGACAAAGTCCGCTCTCATCTTCATGCAGGGTAGTTATGTATTCCCCCTCATCCATTGTTTGAGCAGTTTATGTCAAAGAACATATAAAATAAAAATCCTTAAAAACGCAAATACGAAACAAAGCAGATGCTTTGTTTTTCTAGCCAAGCATGTCAGATTGATCATGCTGATTAATGGTTTCATGAAGTTTTTTAAACCAGTTTTTTAAATACACTGTGAAAACCGATTCCATCAGCAACACTTTGTAAATATCTGGACACAAATTAAAGGAAAGAAAGAGAGAAGAAAGCACAGTGCCTTCTGAAATGCTTAACTCTTCATGAAAATCTTCAGACATTTTTTTTTCTTCAGATACTTCCTTCAGACAAAATCTTCAGACACGTTTCTGAAAAAAGAAATTGATCTGAAATAGCTTGTTAATCATCATTTCCATTGCACCCAAGACAAAGAAGAGACAAAATGGTGTACAGTACTTGTCTTTATACTACACCTTCTCAGCAGAATTGGAAGTGAGGTGATGAAAGAAAGATAAAGGCACATATTTCACTATGTGAAATATGTGCCTTGTATGTGCCAAGGTGATAAACCAAGGTTTATCACCTTGATAAACCTTGGTTTATCAAGGTGAATTTTGAATTGCTCGAAAATATATCAGTAATTATATCTCTGCCGTTATTCCTCAGGTACCTTCAGTCTAAAACATACAGTGCACCATATAGAGTGTCAGGAAAAAGGAGTGGAAGGGTGGGATGCAGATTTTCCATTCTGTGTTTGGTTTTTGTTGTCAGCATCATTTTTGTATTTTTTGTCACGATATAAAACTCAACATTTTCTGGCAGCTCCTATTTATATCAAGATTGACTTCTTGTACGGCTGCTGGTTTTAATTACAGTAAATACACACTGTATAATAAAGTGTTAGCATGTGAAACATTAAAAAAAATTGTGTTGACACTAGCATCAATTATAGCACCACCACCAAAATGCTATTGGTTGTAGCCAGTTGATGTTTATCAGTCCTGTCATCCTCCCATACCACCATGAAAACAACAAAGAGTTGTCAACAGCAACCACTTAACCCTGTTCATGTGTTTTCTCGCTGTTCCAAATTATGCTGTGAAATTTAATTTCAGATGAGAGAAATATCTGTACATTCTTGTTAAATGTAATCTGGGACAAAGCAGTGTGAGCAATTGGGAAAAAAGCTAAATTATGGCCCACAAGCTAATTGATTATATAGATAATTGATTATATAGATATGGAGATATACAGGTGGGTGAGTCACTTTGAGCTGCATGTGCTCCGCTGCAGAAGTAGCATTTTATAACAGTAAGATGATCATCGCGGACACAAACCTAAAAGCCACAGGGCGCTCTGTGGTGTGATTACTGTGAGGATAATCTTTAACACACATGCTGTCTCTGAGGGCAGCTGTGGAAAGTTGGCTCAGACAAGCTTGCCTTCCTGAAGGAACTGTAAGGTAGGCTGCTATTTTTATGAAGGTGTTACATTTTATTTCAAGAAAAGTGTATGTGGTCATTTTTTTTCTTTTCCTACATCCATAATAACATACTGGAGACAAGAAGGCGTGATGAAATCTTTCTGACAAAAAGTCAGGAATAGTTTTCACTGCATTTACATATTTTTTCTTTGCAGGATGCCACATTCATGAGCCAGCTTCAATTATACATGATCAGACAGTATTTTACTGCGTGATTGGGTGCAATTATTTCAACGATACATCTGACCATCTTTTCTGAAAAAAGACAATAATTGTTGCTTTCAGCGAAATAATATAAATGGGCCATTTGCTCAACACCCTTTTGTTGTTACACCTCAGTTAAATCTACAATGTAGAAACTGAAGACGGAGAGAGGATGAAAATTGATTTAATCTGGTTCCTGTTTTTTTAACTTTGTTTTCACTATATATCTCAGAACTTAAAACCTCTTTCATGCCACGCTGAAACCTGTACTCCATAAAGGGCTGTGCTTCACATCTGTTTCTCTCTTAGCGTAAAAAAAGAGAAAAGAAAATAGCCTCTTTCTTTATATGCAACCTTTTTCCAGTTATGTTGTGACAGTTGCACTGTTTGATGTTTATTTAATATTTTGAGGCATTCATCTTCTGCTTGGTCTCCAAAATCCTCATGTGTAAAATATATTGTTCTCAGGAGACATCTTACAAACTAGTGCAGCGACATCCTTTTTCCTGTCAAGACATACAGTGTATCTGTTTGCCCTATCTACACAAGTGTAGAGTGTAGAGGCTGGTTCGTGTGATGTCACAGCGGGCTGAACTCACCACAGTAACAAAGGTAAGCCTTAAGCTTTAAGTCTACATAAAGCGCATCCACCATGGCAAAGAGCTGTTGTGTGCTTACAAAAAGATTCTCAGGTCCAGACAGATTTTACCGAGCAGATGAACATCGGAACTGCTGCCGTGATGCACTGATTGCTTTGACTGCCCATCACAGAGCAAAGTTGATAATTCAGTATCATTATAATCCATAAAAATGTACCTTATCAAAATTGGTTTAATTCATGGTTTCAATTGGTTTCAAGATCCAATTATGTTAAGTGCTATTTTGATCATTTCTTGTTATTTTTCTGTTATATAAATGTCAGTTCTTGCAGATGTTTCACATATCGATGTTATGTCAAAACATTAAACATATTTTAATATTCCTCTATGAAAAAAAGCTATTTTTCATTTTCATACATCAGACATCAGATGAAGGAATATCTTATAATTCTATATAACTGTCAATCTGTATGGTTTTTTTTTCTTTTTCACCATCTTAAACTTTCAAGTTTCCAGTCACCTGCTTTGCATTGATCCTTGAAAGCAGAAAAGCCCCTGAAGGCCAGTGCTTTATAGTGACCCACTCCAGCTGGTATTTGTCAAGAAGAACCAAAGCTGATGAGATTCCTTGAAAGAAGAAATGTTGAAAGCCTGGTTGGGGTTAATTGATTTATGCAGTTGTCAATGAGAAATCCGGCAATAGACAGCAAATACAAATGAAGAGAGGCATGTGTTATAATGATGAAATTGACCACAGATTTCTCTACTTTCTATGTTATTACAAGGATTTATTAAATTCTGAGTAGCTCCCTAACACATTTATTTGAAAGATTTGGCATACAGTATGCATACGTAGAACTATGAGCAATGGAAGTCAACATGTTCTATAAATTGTATGAACAAATTTAGCACTGTAGAAAAAAGTGGTTTTCATTTCAGTGTTTCCATGCTCTGATTATTTTTAAAAAAATTTTACAAACATCTGAAAAGAGTTTAAAGCCCTGTAAACCACCAACACCCTGACATTATTTCAAATGCATGAAAATTTATTTTCAGGCTTAGAAAACCACAACAGTGGTCGCTTTATTCATTTTTTTATTTTATTTCATTTGGCAGGAATAATGGGCGATAATGAATTTGTTTAGTGTAAAACAGGTAGTAGAAGTGACGCAAGTTGAAAATTACATTTGAAAATCTGTGCTTCAGAATTTAAACTTTAAAATCACAACACTCGTCTATGACTTCTTTTTTTGTGCGTTTAAAGGTGGGGCTCAAAGGAACATTTCAGATTTTAGTGAGTGTCAACTGGTAGACATCAACCTTGAAGTCAGCTACAAAGTCAGCTTTTTGGGGGCTGATCTCCCCCGAGAGGGAGAGAGAAATAGAGCGAGAGAGAGAGAGAGAGAGAGAGAGAGAGAGAGAGAGAGAGAGAGAGAGAGAGAGAGAGAGAGAGAGAGAGAGAGAGAGAGAGAGAGAGAGAGAGAGAGAGAGAGAGAGAGAGAGAGAGAGAGAGAGAGAGAGAGAGAGAGAGAGAGAGAGAGAGAGAGAGAGAGAGAGAGAGAGAGAGAGAGAGAGAGAGAGAGAGAGAGAGAGAGAGAGAGAGAGAGAGAGAGAGAGAGAGAGAGAGAGAGGGAGAGAGGTCTCTCATCACAGAGCAGTTTAGCGTGGTGAGATGGTTGAATGCTAGGACTTCATTAAGCCCCCTCTATTGTTAACATCTGGGTTCAGAAGAATGCCTCTTTCTCTGGTAAATGTTGCTCTGGCTTAACAAGGGATTTTATTACACCATGCAGTTGACATTGGCAGCGGTGTCACATTTGGCAATGGAAACAACTCCACTGTTTAGGTCACAGGAGATCAATCAAAGCACTTTTTTTTTATTTTTACTCTGAACTTTTCAATTCTCACTTGAGCCAGGAGTCAGATATGAATCTAATTTAGCTGTTCGGATTGAAGCTTTTATTGCAGATTTTTTTTTTTTTCATGAAGAACAAAGCATGTGACATTATATTTATTTCTGTTATTTGAAGTCAGTTTACAATTTCATGAACTTCCCTTTTTTTACTTGCGTTGTTTGACGTTCTCGCTTAATCTTTACAATGCTTTCACAAGGACTCCCAGTCTCAGGGCAGTGGTAACTATCCATGTCATTCCATTTGCCACTTTGCTTCACACCATTTGCTCCTTCTCTCACCCCCCCCCCCCCAATCCCTCTCTGTTTTTGACCCCGCCTTTGCAGGGACGTGGCTGTCATAGCAACTGCTGAATCATCCTTTTTCCTTGTGCAGGCGTCCTCTCCTCCGACTCCTCATGATGTAAGGGCCTCCATTGTCTGGGCCTGCATACATTTAATCATCAGATAGTTTCAGTCGGCACCGGAGCATGCAGGTTCATTTCAGAGGACAGCGAGGGGCAGCGGTTTGAAGAGCATCTACTGGGATGGGTAATGTACCCAGTACTGTGAAGCACTGCCTGGCCTATGAGCAGCTCATCCGGGACTACCCGTGGCTGAGACGCTGGCTGCTGGAGGAAACGGTGGGTGTAGTCTCTCTTGTTTCTAATCTGATGCACATGCTCTGCCACATGACTCCTTCATGACAGAAAGGCTGCAGCACAGCCACTGATGACAAATCGGATGCTGATGCTGCTTACGTAATAATCCTCTCCTGTTGAAAAGCTGCTCTCCTTTTACATATTTACTCTCTTATGGATGTGTGGAATTTTCTTGAAGCAAGAATGGTAATTTTTTTTTCTGAATTGAGTGCGACAAAAGACACACATCTAATGTGCCCTGCGTGTTGCACAAATCCATTAGACCTTCCATGGATTGATTTTGTGGTTAAGTAAAATAAATCATGGAAAAGTCCTTTAGAAAAACAAATTTGATTTGTTTAGTGCTCTTAGTGGCACTTCAAGTGTAAATGTTATTCACTAATCAAATATTTGAAGGGGTCCTATTATTAAAATCACATTTTTTCACAAAGTGGTCCTCCCTAATCCTTCAACCTCCTAAAATCTGTAAAGCAAATGGGTCCTGTACAACTGTACACCCATAAACTCGTTTTGGATCCCATCACTCCCATCGTGACGTCATGATGGGAGCGATTGACAGAAGTGATACACAGTGAGCCCTCGTGTATTCACCCATCGATGCTCGTGACTTCACCTCATTGTGGGTTTTGATAGGCAGTCACGTGATACCGTACGCGCATTCTATTGGCTGACGGCATCCGGAAGTGCGCTCGGTTCCGAAAGTCTCGGACTTACGTGAGACACAAAAGTGCTTTAAACAGTCTATCAGAGTGTGGGAAAAGGTAATACAGATAGAAGGTGGTTTAATATCAGTATGGGGAGGGTCATAAATGTTTAAATTACTGTAAATAATAAATAGTTCATCACGGAATTCATTAATTGCGTGTGGTTCCTGGAATGCATTAACCGCAAAGAATGAGGAACACTGTATCCCGAGCTCGTCTGCAGGAGTACACCCCCATCTCTCTGGATAAGGACTGGTTCATCCCAGAGGTGAAGTTTGTGTCCAGCAGTAGGGGAATAAAATAAGATCTGATCAGTGTAAATAATGTCAAGTTTGTTGCCCGGATCCGGAGGTGCCCATGTTCTGTTAATGCTAGTCCTCAGTCAGTAGTGTGTAGCACATTAGTGTCGTGGATGTGACTGTCTGGTCTCACACAGACAACCAGCCATTAATTCCAGTCTTTTTTTTTTTACATGTGTTAAATATATTTAATACTTTTGGGATTCGTTGATACTTTTAGGTATGAGTAATATTTGAATTCACTAAAATACATATTTTACCTGGACCAAATCAGAAGCTGGGCAGTGGTGTTATGGGTAGCGCTGTCGCCGCACAACAAGGCGCTTACGGGTTCGAGTGTGAGGAGTTTGCATGTTCTCGTGTCTGCGTGGGTTCTCTTCGGGTGCTCTGGTTTCCTCCCACCTCCACAAACATGCCAGTTTCACATTGGTCATAGGTGTGAGAGTGTGCGTGCGTGTTTGCCTGCCTTCATGTGGCTCCACGGTGCACTGGCGTCTCGCCTGGAGTGCCCCCTTACTCACGCCAGAGTCAGCTGGGATCGGCTCCAGCAATCCCACGACCCGTCCCAGCGGAAGAAGGGAACATTGAAGATGAATGAATGAAAAAAAAAATCAGAGGCTTATCGTATTGTATCGTATCTCATCTCATCTCATCTCATCTTATCTCATCTCATTTCATCTATACAGGTTGTGACTTGTTTTATATTATATATAAATATACAGAAAAAAACGTTCCTTCTATTGCTGTGATAGCCTTAGATCGGCCTTCAAGGTAGATAGTCATTGTTACTATAAATAATGTGTGTGAATGTCAAACATCATAAGGATGATTTACAGTTTGTATTCACTGTCACACTGGGCAAATGCAAATGTTTTTATCCTTTCTGTTCCTTCAGCCCATTACAGGACATGAGTATCCAAAATTTGTTAAAATAGTTGAAGTTGGACCGAGAGATGGACTTCAAAATGAAAAGGTATGCAGTCACATGTTTCAGTCAAATACCTCATTAATATTTATAAGCGCCCTTGTTTTGTATTACACTACATGATCTCACTGGAAACTCCAAATTGTTTCTGTATGTTTCATACCTAAAACAATCCATAACATATGGGTTGTGTACTATAATGGTCAGAAACATGTGTTGCACATTTTCTTTACATTTGAACAGGAAAGATGACACGACCTCTTAAATGTGCTAGCCTGGCACCATTTTACCATTTTCATCATTGCTGATAATTTTACAGATTTCACTAGCTGCAGAAATAATTTTGTTTACCGAGGTACAAACTCCTCTTTACTGGAGAAACAGGCAGCGTGTAAATTTATATTAATGTGATTTATAGGCTGTGTAATATAGTCAAAATCTGCATATTGCATCGCTCATCTTGAGCGGCTTTAATTTTAGTTTTTCTCTAGGAAATCGTTCCAACGGGCGTAAAAATCCAGCTGATAGATATGCTGTCAGAGACAGGCCTGTCTGTGATCGAAGCCACCAGCTTTGTCTCTACAAAGTGGGTTCCACAGGTAATCCCTCTCCTCCTCTCAGTGTACAGTAAATGCAAGAGTGACTCTTTTTCTTATTGGCGTTAGCCACGAGGTTTCTTAACATTGACCAACAGATGTTCTTGACGTTAAGATATTCCTACGGCACTATTTTCTTATTGAACAAGAAAAAACATGAACATGTCACAAAAAATGTGACATGAAACAGTAAATATACCCTTAACGAAACCCCTGCTGCCTGAATGCAGGTGAGAACATGTGCAGCATGATTCAAGGTTTGTTTTTCGACATCACGTGTTTCCTCCTCATCTTTTAGATGGCAGACCACACTGATGTTCTCAGAGGGATCCAGAGAGCCCCCCATGTTCAGTACCCTGTTTTGACACCTAACATACAAGGTTTCCACGATGCTGTGAGTAGTTACTGTCAAATCCACAGGGATTTCTGCTATAAAGTGGATTCTGCCCATGCTTGCCAAGTTGTCTTAATTGTTGGCACTATAATCCTGTTTGCCACATAATTCCTGCTCTTATGTAAGGGCAACACCTACGTAGCCTTTAGAATTGTTTTACAAATTCATTGTTCCTTTCCTTCAAAGGTTGCAGCTGGTGCTACTGAGGTGGCGGTTTTTGGTTCAGCATCTGAAACCTTCAGTAAGAAAAACATTAACTGCTCTATTGATGAAAGCCTGCTGAGGTTTGAGGAGGTCATTAACACTGCCAAAAAGAAGCAGATTGCAGTGCGTGGGTTGGTATTTGATATTTAGTAGTCAAAATTTTTTGCTTACAATTAATGAAAAAATATCCTGCTTTTTCTTTCTGTTTTATGCTCCTGAGCACACATTTTGCCCTAATTTGTTCTAAAAAAAAGACGAAGAAGAATGTTTTCAATCCAAATTAGAACAAAGCAACTAAAAATACAGGAAGGAGACAACATAGAATCTATCAACTTATTTTTTCAAACATCATTGGATGTTCACCAGGTTATAGCCATGCATTAGTATATTACAAGTCCAGCTGGATATTGAAGCAAACAAAAAAGCCCAGTCATTTTTACAAGTTATAGTTTTTTTCATTCCTGTAAAAAAAGACAGAAGTACTTAGGTAAATGCTTGCTTAGGGTCATCTTTGTTTACAACTACATGATAAATAAATGTAGCCATTTAAACAATATATTTCTTACTTATCTCTTATTTCCTGTCCAATTATAATGTAAATGTGTTCGGATGTGTTTTATATCTCACCTACAAACAGAAGAACAAGCTTTGTCCTCTTTCAGATACATCTCCTGTGCCCTTGGATGCCCTCATGAGGGACACACTGATCCCACCAAAGTGGCTGAGGTGAGCTAAACCTTCTCTGTTTGCATTATCTTCACAGATTTAGTGAAATAATCAGTACTTGTTTTGAAATGAGAAAATAAATAGTATCTCAGTAGCTTGTCTGCTTCTCCTAGGACAGATGCAAAATCTTATTATGAACTCGGTCCGGTGTCAATTCCTCGCATATATTCACTATGTGATAAATAAACAACTGAAAATGAGATTCAGACATTTCAATGCCACGCTCAAAACTTTCCATTTTCTTCAGTTGGCAAAAAGGTTATATGAAATGGGCTGTTACGAGATTTCCTTGGGTGACACTATCGGCGTTGGTACACCAGGTTCCATGACTACAATGCTGCAGAGCGTGATGAAGGAGGTTCCCACCAGTGCAATAGCGGTTCACTGCCATGACACATATGGACAAGCACTGCCCAACATCCTGACTGCACTCCAGGTAAGTAGAAGCGAGATATCAGACAAACCACGTGTGAAATACGGTTCATCAATGTTTTGGTTGTGACATTTATTTCATAAAGAGTGATTTTAAAAACTATACTACCTAAAAAGGTTCAATAAATTGCTGACTTCTACATGAATAATTTGACTTAAGTGATTCTTATACACAAAAACATGCAACAGAAACAAACTGGATAACAATGCTAGGTGGATAACATCACATTTGTTTAAAACACCAACAAAGAAATAGAGATTTTTCTTCATGTTTTTTAAAGAAGTTGTGGAAAAGATGAAGTAGAAGCTGCTCCCACTTACAAGGCTGTTCCATCTTACTCTTGACAAGAATTGTTCTTGGAGCACAGGGGCGTTTCTGGAAGTTCTTCAAATAAAGGACAGCAGCTCTAAAAGTTGGGTGGAGGGAGCCATGCATCATGGAAAATGATGTAGATGCAGCATGAAAGTGTCCTGATCTGGAAGACACAGAACAGATATATTTGATGAAGTAATGTGGGATACCTGAGTATGGATGAACAATCACCAGGTCTCCCCAAAGAGAACGAAGAGCTGTGATTAATGTAAAGGTGTGAGCCATTCTGTTTTCATATGGAGGAAAGCATCCCGATCTTCATCTACTTGAGGTGAGAAGCACTTTTTCTCAAAGAAGTCCAAAAGCCTGCAGGAGAAGAGACCAACTTACCTCAGAGTTGTACGTCCAGGCTGTCCTGTTTGCAAGCATGAGACAATGATGCAACATCCTCTTCATCTGCACATCTTCTCCGGATAAATAGTTTCAGAGCTTTTATTTTCCCCAAGGATTTGACTCTGTGCACCTTTTTTCTTCACACGCACATCCTTCACCTTTTGGAGTAATGCAATCACTCTTGTTCAGCACCTCAGGTCGATTATGGATAAATGACACATCTTTACGTAAATCAATGCTGTTCATCATGATGACATGAAGAGGAGCAACCAGATGTGAAAGTAAAGTCTTGGTGGGGATCCTTGTTCCAGGATATCTTTTAACTTCCTTAAGTAACTGCCAACATTTTAGAGATCACAAGTCTTTTCTGATCCTTTAAATTATTATTCCTGCTGGGGATAATCACAAACTGAGCTTCTCCCAATCCATCTTTTTCAGACAACCTTCAAAGCACATGTTACCGTACATTAAAGACAGCATCTTTTCTTCATCTAAGAGAAGAGTGACTGCCATTTAATTTCCTGTGGAATGAAGCAACAGAAAGAAATTATCATCAAAGCTTTCATTTAGGAGACTTATTTTGTTATGATGCCATTAAATTGATTATTAAGAGCGTTCAAAAAAAATCAACAATATAATACATGTTTATCCAGTACAATTCTATGACCGACATGTGAATGAACCCCCAGTCATTTAACATCACTATGAATGTATCCTCTATGTAAGTGAGTATTGACAATGCACAAACTAATGTATAGGTTTGAAGTGGAGCAAAGAGAAAACCAGCAGTCATCAGTTAACAGGGAAGGAGGGCATTAAGAAACATGATCTAAGCTTTCCCACAAAAGAAGATGATTCACAGACTGCCCAGCGAGGAAAAAAAAAAAATCCCGGAATGTTAATGAACATAAGATATTTCCAACGGGCCCTTCCATCATGGTATGAATGTGTGGTGGAGAGGAAACAGGTTAATATACAGTAACACTTCTCCACACAGCTCAGAACTGTGCACCCCTGTGGAAGAGGTTGTTTTTCACCACTTTGCCCGTAGCAAGTGTAAAACCGACATAAATCCAGACATAAAAAGAGCCAATATTGTATCAGTTCTCTGGAGCACATTGTCATCACTGAGGAGACGCTCATTGGGGGCTGGGTGGGTCAACAGATGTGAGGGGGTCAGCACAAAGGCTCACCTATTCAGTGTCTGTTGGACAAAGCAACTGAGAGCTAGGTGGATAGAAAGGCCCTGGGGGGCTCCTAACTCATCTGTCGCTTGCCTGTTGAACTCTCTGACAATGCTGAGCTTAAAGGCCAGTGCAAAATGATCCTTTCATTCGCTCGATGCAGAGCACGTGATGAATGCTGCTGCAGCTGCAAACCCAACTCTCGAAATTTGATTAACCACTTAAATATCTAGTCGGAAGAAAGACGTATGTTTTGTGACTTATATCACATTTTGAAAAGATATTTGCTAAATTATTGAGCTATTATCATTCATGGACAGCATCGCTGAATGAAAAACTGACATATAACTTTGGGAAATAAAAGTTTGGATATATTCAGCATCTCAATGTTAAGATTGACAGCTGACAATAAAGTTTTAGCACAGGTGTGTCTATGCAGTATTGGACAAAGGTAAAGAAACAATTCACCTTTCATGAAGGGATTGTAGATTTTTATTTATTTATTTCATTTTTGGCTTTTCTCATAAAAAGCAAAAATACATTTTCACGGAGCAAAGCGCAGTAACGTCAAGAACTAAAATAGCAAATACTTTAAAAATTTATCTTTGGATGGAAGATTAAAAAAGTGTATAAGGACAGTGAAATTCCTCTGTGGATCACATATAGAATGATTCATCACAGCTGCACCGTGACCACAAAATATAAAAGCAGCCGGGAATATTTAGCCTACCATTTGCACACCCATAAACAAGATGGAAATGAAAGATTTTATCATAGCTTTTCATTACTGTGTGCCAGAAGTCCACACCACCAACTGGGAGAGAAATGAATTCCCTGTGCTGACAGCCCTGAGTCACCTCTTTTGTTCCTTATAAAGACATTCCTCAGTCTTTGTACCCTTTTTTTCTTGAGGTCTGGTGGGGGCTTTGTTAAAACCTACTCCTGGCAGGTCACAGAATGACAATGTATGGACTAAGGTTTCACAGGCTTGGCAAGGAAAATTATTTATTTTCACCTGCAATTTTGGCCCATTGTGTACAGTTGCAGCTGGGGAATACAGTACAGCCGGTTTGTGCTCACACTCGACCTCTCTGCTGACAATAACACTCATCCTCAATGTTTTCATGTGTTGGTCTATGATGAAATATTCAACCATGTTGAGTTGGTAAAGTTGGTAACTTTTTTCTGTAATGCTCCAAGAGCTACTGACCAGTGTTGTGTTACAGCAACTCCCGTCCACCTTTATTTAAATAACTATTTGCAATACCAATATGGTGCATATAAAATTATCATATTATTAGCTCCTTTGTCACTAACAAAAGAGTTTATAAAGATATTACGTGTATTTTCTGTAAACAAGGACATGACACAGGAATGAAGCAAAAATAAAAATAAAACACACCATAAAATGTTATTACAAGATCAACTTTGCAGTGTGCATCTATGCATGCTCAGGACATTATTAGTATCTTGGTTGAGCCCTGCGTTTGCTGGTTATGATCTTTGCACTTATCAACGTATTTACCATGGATAAGGTTGTTGTTGTTTAAATGTGTTTCCAAAATGGTTTAATATTATGGTCAGACTGTTGTAGCACATAAAAAGAGGAGGCATCAAAGGACACATAAGATCACACAACATACTGGCCGTAGATTTAAAACACACAAAAACATGGGCACACAGGGACAGACTCATCACAAAGCACATTGTCTTCATTTGTAAAAGTTATTATACCAGTTTATTTGGCATGCTATTTTGACATCAAATCAAGCCAATTTCTTTTTTTTTTGGTTTAAATACAGTATAATGTGATCAGATTGTCATGATTATTGATTGTTCTGCATTCATGAAACGTGGTTATTCTTGGGGTTGAGGTTGAAGTTGGACAGCTTGATTATATAGTACCAATTTATTTATGTTAAACAGAATTTTGAGGTAAAACTGTTTCTGTGTTTTTTATACCGTGTGTTTGGGCTGTTTCCTAGCTGCGCCTCCAACCCCCCACCCCCCCACCCACCGCCATTATTGTGGATTTGCTCTCCAGCGGCAACCTTATTTACATGTTCTTGGAAAGAGGTGATACATGTGTCAGCAGTGGATCTGTGACAGCTTCTTTTAGCATCCCCAGTTTATGTAACAATGGATAAAGCATTGCTGCTTCATATCCTTCAGTGAATACGCACTCTATATCTCTGTCTGTGACGCAGTTATAAAACCACAATGGGAGCACATCCATCTTCAGCCTCGTCCACTCAGAGTGTAGAATGACAACAAGCTTATCCCACATTATGCGAGTTCGAAAATGCACTGTGTCTTTACTGAGGAATGCATTGTTATTACATAGCCACATCGCACTGAATATGGCTTTTTAACATCGAGTGCACATCTGGTTTCTGGGCAGTGTGAACCTAACTGAGCTTTGCCAAAGCTGCTGACCGCCAGTTTCTGCACAATTAGTGTCCGGAGGAACAAGGCATGCTGTTGAAGGGTCAGTTTCGTTCCTCTCGGAAACTGTATTTTAAAGACCCGTGGCCTTACACGGTTAGTAGCTGAAGGCGAGAGGATTGGCATGGCAGATTACAACTCTGTGTTTATACTAAAAAATTCTGCCTAGCACAATATCCTGCTCTGGCTTAAACCAAGGTCTGGAAATCTTATGCAGTGAGCATGCTGGAGTAGATCTCCTATCCCATCTCCTTCCCTAACTCGCCAACACAAACAGCAATTATGACTGGTTGAGACGACCACTGAAAGAAGTAGCTCTTGTCTGAAGGAAAAGCAACATATTACCAGCATTGTTTTTAAAAAAAAAATAGCTAAACAAGGAGATTCTTATAATTTACCCCAGGACCTTGGATTTGCTCCACAGGGTGAATGTCCTTTATGACCTGATGCCACTGAGAGGATCACTGAGTAATTTTGTCTAACTGTGGGATGCTCTGACATCTGGCTCTGCCACAGAAGCTGGAAAACATCTTTAATATTCTCGTGATGATCCCAGGACATGTGGAAAACATCCTGAGACGTTAGTCCATAATTACTCAGAAAAACTGAAGGTCTGGCATCATCATTTCTTGATGTGAAAACAAAGCTTATGCTAGCGAGAGGTCATTCTCATGGCAAGAACAGCTTTGTTTCTTTAGCAACACGTGGATCAGAGAGACTGTAAAATATATTTATTTAAATGAACTTTTCTTGCACGATCGACATCAAAACAAAATAAATGAAACAATATTTTTAAAGCAGCATTTTCAACTATTTTGTGAGCTTTCCAGTTTTACGGGTATTAAAGTGTCCAAAAGCATCACACTTCAGAAAAAACAACTCAGAACACATCGTTAATTTTCATATGGAGGCCAGACTTTTGTTTTGCAGGCAGTAAAATGTTTCCCACAAAATATAATGTTGAGTGTAAGCCAGTGAGTGAAACATGTAAACAAAGTGAACAAAGTTTAAAGGTGTTTTTACACGTTTGTGCACAAAGATCTTCAGTGAACGGTAACATTTTCAACTAGTGTCCGTAGTGAAATGATTTATGACGTTAATCAGGATTGCAGCAAAGGAGCACAATTCCTGTATTGTTGGCACAGTGTATGGTAAGAGAACACCATTTCACCGAGGAAAAAACGTCTTCTCAATGTGGCAAAAAAGTGAATCCCCACGGTTTAAGAACAGAGCAGCGCTGTAAAAACATGAGTAACCAGGAGAATCAGAAACATATGAAATGTTCTGTTCAGCATTTCTAATGTTCCCAGCATATAAACAATGTCATAATTAGGTGATGCTTGTGGTTTGAACTGACAAAGAGGATGACTAAGCCATACTGTGGGACATTCCGTGCCCACTCATCTTTGAGACATAAACCCACAGTTCTCCTGAACAGCTGTAAAACTCGACCGCAGCTCTGGCAGAGAGCGCTGCAGCGGGTAGAACAATCCAGCAGAACAAGGATCTTTGTTCCTGAGTTTTACCTGAGGTGAAGCCTGTGTTGAGGTCCTGAATGACTCTGTTGTGTTACCTTGCAGATGGGGGTCTGTGTGGTGGATTCTGCAGTAGCCGGCCTGGGAGGTTGCCCATACGCTCAGGGTTCATCCGGCAATGTTTCCACAGAGGATGTTCTGTACATGCTCCATGGCATGGACATTGAAACTGTAAGCATGTTTCCATAGACAGACCTGGTTTATTTATGTCTCTGTAATCCCAACAGATGAACTATCTTTCAGAGCTCATTCACATAAACAGATCACTTTGCTATCAAACCACTCTGTGATATTTTATTTTACAATGTATGGTGGTTTTGCAGAATTGACAGAACCCTCAAGTGTTGCATGGTCTTTCTCAAGAACAATTCCTACCCCTGCTGGTGAAAGTTTGTCACTGCAGCTGAGTTTTACATTACCTGCATGATCATGGATAGCACTGCCTTTGACTTGTTACATACTCTTTATTGTAAAGACAACCTTCCGCACTTTGTATTTTTATAACAACATCTATCTGTCTGTCTGTCTGTCTGTCTGTCTGTCTATATCCATTCAGGGTGTAAACCTGGACAGAGTTATTGAGGCTGGAGATTTCATCTGCAAGGCTTTAGACTGCAAGACAAAGTCTAAAGTCGCTCAGGCAAGAAGCAGGATGCTATGATGCATTCCTGCAGAGAAATATGTTAACATATTTGACTGTTTTCTTTCAAGTGCTTACTGTGTTGCTGCTGCCTTTGGCATTGTTGCCTCCATGCTGTTGTTTTCAAGTAAGTTGTCATTATGTGAAATTGTGAGATGTACAACACTGGCAATTATCAGAACATTCCATCATTGAGCTATGTTTCCAAAAACAGTTCTTTCAAGCTTTATTCCCTTTCTTTGCGGAGTCTTCTCAGACTGAAGGGATCATTATCACAGACTGGGTTCTACTTTTTTGTAAGATATTTTAGTTCACTGATTTTCTTGTTCCGTGTGGATTCTCGTTACAAATAAGGCAGGAAGAATTGTATTGGCTTTTTGATAACAAGAGGCAGAGGATAATTTCAAGAAGAATATTTTGTGAAAAGCATTCAGATTGAGAAACAGCGTCTTGTTTTGAGTGTTCACTACCTTTTTGCTGGTGTCAGCTGGAATAGGCTGCAGATCTCCAGCAGCTACAGAAAAAGGGTAGATGGATAATCTGATTGATGGTTTGAATTATGCATGCATGCTGACATTTTTAAAGGTTCAGTAACCTGCCACACAAACACCTGAATGAGAATGATTGGAATAAGAAAGAAAGGCAAACTGGGAATGGACCTACTTGTTCTCTGAATATAACTCGTTACACACTTCATTCTCCAAACACTTGTTCTATGCAGTCAGAGCTTGTTTAATACTTGCATTTAGGAAGATGACACTTCTAAAAGACAAACAAAACATATTTATAATACATATTTGAAGTTTCTTTGCCCTCAGGTTCACCACAAATCATAGACATGCAATCCTGAGAAGAGTTTTAATATCTTAACATGTAACCATGTCATTAGCTACTCTGTAGGAGGACAGTGATTGTTTGGGCAAACATTAATGCGTTTTTCATGTCTGTGCTGTCTGAGTACCTCTTATTGTGCTTTCTATAAACATAATAAAATGAAACATGAAAGAAAAATGAGTCTTAATGAGTTTTAAAGGAACTTTCTGTACAGCAGGATGGAAAAAGAATAGAACATTGCTCTTGAAAAAAAGTTTCATGTTATATAGAAATAAAATTATCCCAACGTAGTAAAAAGGAACAAAAAAGAAAATGGTAATGTGGCAACATGTAGTAATTGTGTAATCTCTCAATAATTGGTAGATAGACAGACAGACAGACAGACAGACAGACAGACGGATAGACGGATGGATGGATGGATGGATGGATGGATGGATGGATGGATGGATGGATGGATGGATGGATGGACGGACAGAGAGACAGACAGATGTATATTTTATTTATCCTAACACAAATTCTATAACTACAATGTAGAGTAAAAGCTGATAGGCTGTCCATGCTAGGATTGATTGACTTCCTAAATAGATTAAAATATGGAAATGACATACAGTATTCACTATGGTCCAATTTGAACACACTTGCAAAAAAGTCTGAAAACTGCAAACATTCTATAACATACTAACGAATGAATGAACGAACGGACGAACAAACGGATGAACGGACAAACACACGAACACTGACAAATACAATACATCGCCGCTTTGAAGCAGGATGTAATGATGCTGGTTCAGTGTAATGGTGAATATCACACACTGACTTCTAGTTTAGTCATGCAGACACTTATATACAGATAAACCATTTATCTGGCTAACGCTTCAAAGAATATCTTCAGCTCTCACATCATCTTGTGGAAGGAATATTCAGGGCAAAGATCTCAGTAGCTCTGAAATCCTCCTGGGAAACTCTTGAGCGAGAGGAAGTACAAGGTCCTAAGCAACACAAGAGTGACAAGAAGTAATTTAGAGAAGGTTAAAAAAAAAGATAAAGGAGGAAATGTGAGTTAAAAGGGAAGAAACAACATTTTGTCACTGATTTCAGAAGATGGAAAAACATGGATCTAAAGCATCTCATATATTTATATCTGACTTCTTTGGGGTTTATACAGATTTTAGACTGCAACGTCCTTCTACACATGTTTTTGAAACAATGACTCTAACGAGCTGAAGATGTGAAGCCTGTCTAGTCTCTAGCCTCATTTTTCTTCCTGTAATATTTGAAAAATAAAATAAAGTTGTTGTACAGAAATAATGAGATCACAATATCTGATGCTCTCTGTAACTGCGATTTATTCACTCTCTCAAATGATTTAAACTCCACTGCAATCAGCATTTAACACAATGTTTGTTTCAATCTCATGTATACAGCATGTTATGTTCATACGAGTGTGCACAAGATTTAAAGAGGCCTTTCATTGATCCAAGGTGTGCAACTTCAAGTCTGTTTAGCATGGGAATTATACTCAAAAAACAAAGTGCAGGAGCAGACACATCATTTCAGCCATTTTAAAACAGGATGGTGTCAAATGTTGTTCAAGTGGTCTTGACATAAAGAAAAATTGTCAGCTTTAAGCTGACAGAGCTGAGAAATACATTTTCCCCTGTCATACAACAGCAAACTAACATTGTAAAGAGCAGGATGAAAATAAACCTGATCTACAGCATCTAACTTCTCCCCTTATTTCTGGTGGATTTGATGAATTTTCAGCTTTAATTAATTACAAACAAGGAATTCAGAATTGAAATTTCATATATTATTACGTTGCACGTAAAATGTTTCTATGTAATTGTCTCGTATTCACCCTTCACATTTTACCCTTGTCAAACGTTGCAGTGGAGATGCACAGACTGAAACGTGAGTGATGGAAGCAGAATTCCCTCATCAGCTGCCTTGTGCTTCTTATACTTGTGGTTCCATATTATTTCTCATCATTCTATTAATTGATAACCATTGAAGCTTTGGCATAAGATACATCTTTACCCATTGACATTTCATTGCGTTGCATCATTTTATTTTCCTCCACACATTCTTATCCCAGTCTTATCACAGTATTGTGATGTTTAGAATTCAAAACAATGCTTGCAAAATAAACTGATGAGCACAGGATGCCAAATGCATTTAAAAAGCCAATATACTACAATCAACTAGTATAGTCAGTTTCTGCATGAATACACAGCACTTCAAGGTGTTCAAGGTGAAATTTATTTTGTGGAATAACAGAGACGTAGAAAACCAATAACTCACAATAGCATTGCAGGTGATAAATTCAGATGTCTCAGCCAGAGCAGGTAATATTTTAAAGGATTGATTGATTGCTCAAGGCAATGCCTATGAGACAGAAACCAGGCAAACTCTGATTGATTCTGAAAGCACTGCAAAGAGACAGGTTCATGTTGTGTTGTTCAAGACAAAATCATCCACCTGAAAGCTCATTAACCCAAATTCAATACTCACAATATTTCAAGACAGCAATATTTATAGTATGTATCTAGCTCTTGCTAGGAATTCCTATCAACATAGTGAGAAAAAATTAAGTTACACTATAAACAACATAGCATCTAAAATCTATTTGAGTTAAGAAATCAGTAATGTTAATGACACAATTAATAAGATCAGAGAATAACAACGCAACTACTCTTCTGTGGAAGTGGAATTTTGTTTCTCTCTCTTCTTCTCAGCATCCTGCAAAACAAAAGAAATTCAAGTATTATAATTTAATCCAAGAATTATGTCTTTTCAATTGGCTTCCTATTTATGTACTTACCATATTTTACTGATAACAGCCAGAGGCATTAATACAACAACTCCAACAAAGAGCAAAGCTGCAAAACCATAGAGTATATAATCTGAAGAGACAAAATAAATCAACATTTTTGTGTTAAAACATGTACTAATGTTCATCTATTTATTTAGTAGCAATACTCTCTCTTTTCTTCAAGGGACATTTTTACAGAGACTTGTATGAAAACATCACAAGTTGGTCACAGTGTTGACACAAACTGTTCATTCACAATCACACCTCTGGCCAGTTTCCTGTTTAGAGTCACTACTTGGCCGTGAGGTGCTTGGAAACTTACCGTGTGACCAAGAGTGATCTTGTTCAGATTCATTGGTTTTAGGCGGCATAGAAAGACCACTGCTGATTTTCCAAGACATTGCTAAAACAAAAATATATTGCTTTGAGTTTTTTTTACAATAAAGACATTAAATTAGGAAACTTCTTCAAACTTGTACTTACTAAAATGTGATCTGTTATGAAATATATCACGAATAATGTTACACGTCACTAGATCATCATTGTGCACTCCTTGACAAGTACACGGGTAGTGAAGTGATGAGCCAAGAGTGGTCATGAAAGCCTTTTTACATTCAGGCTTTGCACCGAGGATAAGAGCTGGATCCATTTGGCTGAAACATTCATCTTTTAGGAAACCACTCTCACTGCATTGTGCTTCATCAGGGCTCCAGCATTTGTTTCGAAGAGTTTTTAACTTGTCTCTGGTGAGTGAGAGAGGGAGAAAGATGTATAATAATGTCACCAACAACACAACAAGTGTTACCTCAAGTAAACACAAATCCATCCGATGCATTAGAGTAACAGTTCTTATAAGCAAATAATATGAATCTAACATTCTCAAAATCTGATCACAAAAAGGAAGATATTTTAGACCCGCAATCAAATTGCAGTGAGTTACAAGTGATTTCATACTTCTAGCCTGCATTCTAAAAGCACCATATGTTGCTGTAATTGGTTTTCTAATTCCCTATTCAGCTGCACAGAACATGCTGAGTGCTTAGAGATTAACATCTATGCATCGCAATGCACTTAGGCTAAAACTGTAACTCAATTCATAACTACTATTACAAGAAAAGGTTGAAGTTTATATCAGCAGTGATTAACATTGACAAAACGTTTCCAAATAACCGGTTCGACTGCAAGTTCTAGTAATTCCTGCATGCATTATCACCTGGGCTTAGCGCTGAAACCTGTAGTAAACATCACATTCATGGAACAACATGGGCAGCTACTAAGCTAAAAAAAAAAAGACGCATTCTTCAAATGAATCGCCATTGACTGCAGGCCCATAAACATTGTTGAAAATCTTAATGCTAAAATTTTCAATGTAAATCTTTGGCCATTAAGTTAAAATTGACATGTTGCTGTATGATACTATTTCAGAAAGTTACAATAATTTCCTCTATAGCACTGCTGTCATGTCAAACAAGCTGCAATTCAACATAAAACTACGCACCTGCAGGTATTGTCTTCAACACACTGCTTGAATGTATCCTGGCAGATCCAGGTCTTGTGCCCACATGTGCGACTATGAAGAGCAGCTTTGATCTGCATGCAGTTTTTATTTGAAGCCTCACACTCACACATGACCAACATCTCTGCCACATTGTGTGGCATGAAGTCAAAGAACTGCTGGGTTACTTTCTGACAGAGGTCATCATCACAATGATCTTCTGTACATGCCTGAAGGACATGTACAAGGTACTTGTTACAAACTGCATCACTGACACAAACTGCCATTTGGTCTAAGCAGGATCCACCACCACTGTGCACTGCAAAAAAAAAAAAATGCAGTGAGGGAGTTTTGTGATTGCAGACAAGAGCATTTTAATTATAATATAAAACACCAGTTTAATCATAACAAAATAATTGCCATAGCCAATTAAGCTGCTTGACTGCCAGTCCATCACTGTTCTCCTCCTCTTCTGAGGCACTGTAAAATAATGAAATACATAAACGGATTCTTTAGCAAATGCTTATGAAGCACAGTCTGTTGATCATAACAGAAATGATAATTCACATGATACACCTGGTCACCTTTAGTAAACAATAATGTAATTTCAATTGCTTATCTCAGAGACTACTGAGAATACTGCACCTGGCTTTCGGTGGCATTGTGCGACCAGTGTTTGTATGGAATCACAAAGCTCCTCCTCCCAGGAACACACACATCCTTGCAGGGAGGGGAATTGGTCCATTGCTGTCTGGATGGTCATGTTACAGACCTCTGAGCCTTTTATTTGGCACCCTTCATCTTAAATAACACAAACACAAGGGGGAAGCAGAAAAACAGGAATTTCCACAGCCAATTGAAGTCTTTGTTCCACTAGTGGATTCAATTTCACCACAGACTTAGGCCTATATATAAAGCCAGCTGACAGCTTGTTTGATAGCTTTTTTTTAAATCATCATTTAGTTAGCTATATAAACTTTGCTCCAGGCTATTGGCTTGGTTATCACATTTAAGCCACACTGCAAAGGTATAATTAAATTATATAACCTCATGCTCTTAGCCACGAAAGAAAATGTCTTAAACCACTAAGAAGAGCACTATGCTCCAATCAACCATTGAATAAATCTAAATTTATGTAATTTTTATTTACCCCAAGAGATGTCGTCGTAAAATGCCTGCCTATTCTTGCATAAATTTGACAAGAAAGTATCCATGGGAACCAAACAATCGGGAAAAGGAGAAGACATGCTAATACTGACAATCCAAGGAAGAACAATCCCTGAAAGACACATTGAAATTATTACTGCATAAATATATAATTTAATGACATTTAGTTCTAAACTAAAATTAAAAAACAAAGATTTTTTGGTTGATTGCATTTAAATTAAGCATTACATGTTATATGTTTTAGTTTAAAGACTGACATCACTGATAACATCAACAACATTACAAAGAACTCAAATTTTACTGACAAAAAGCTGAGATGTTAATGATATTTTACTCACCAAACATGAGTGTGGCTTCCAGCTGAATCGGTGGCATGTTGGATGTTGTGAAGCTTGATGTAACTGAGGCTCTCCTGCAGCTAAGGTCTTTCTGCATGGTGTCAACACTGCCCGGGATACACCACCCACAGTCAACAGGGCACAACGGATTTATTGGAAGCAGGGCTGTGATCAATGGAATAAAATTACACAAGCGAGTAGAGAACAAACCAAATATTTTTTACCTGCATGTAGTGTGTGACTTCACTGGGAATGAATTAGCAAGTGTTTGTAATAATAATATTTTAAGCGTTTATTAACAGTCTCCTGTTGATAAACTCCTTTTATGTGAACCAAAATACTACTGGCTATTGGTCCTACTGTTTTTAGCCTATGTTATTATTTGAAGTTCTACTTTTACATAGAATCTTTATGTTGACAGACTGAAACAGCAGAAAATTAGCAGTATAGATGGATACTTTATTTATGAAAATGTTCAGAGTAAATAAGCAGTTTTAAAGCACACTACAACAGAAACTTTAGCCTTGAATCAAGGCAAAATCGCATTAAGCTGTTTCCAAATGAATGATTGAATAGAAAAACACACATAAACAAAATAATAAAAATAAATAAGTGACATCATCCATTAACTTCAGTTTACCTAGAAGTTCAGGTGGTGTTTTTCCAGTTGATAGAATTTGACTTTAAGAAAGTACTGTACATCTTATATATCCTGTTATTTAGAGTTCACTGTGATCTACTGATTTAAGTGTATCTAACTGTCATAAAAATATCATATCATACTATCACTAAATACAAATAACAAACACAGTGGCAGCCAAAGAAGAGTTTAAATACATTAACTGAGTAATTATATTTAAAGACACAAAATAAAAAGTAATAATAAAGCTTGAGTGTAAAACAAGGAAATGATAAAAGAACAGGCACAAAGAGGCAGTCAAAATTATACAAACACTGTCAAAGGGGGTGAAAACACTGAAAATCCTCTTTAAATTCAATTCAAGAAAATATGAAATAACAGCTTTAGAATTTTTCCAGAATGGATTTTAAAAAAAATCCTCACAATACGGCATCATGTTTCAAAGCCCTTGAAAGAAGCATCCTGGTTGCATCCTGGGCAGATATAATTAATCACAAGTGGTTTTACACTTAATGATAAACATTCTAAAACTCACTCTTCCAAAATAATGACAACATCAAACTAACATATGTGATAATCAGCAACAATCAATAAATATTGGCCAAATGTTTGCACAAGGATATTAAAAAGAAAGACAAATAAGGTGCACATCAATGCTGAAAGTTATTTCATACACTTTACACTATGTAACAATGTTTTTTTTCAACTATATCTTTTGTAAAAATAATCCAACATCTACACTTTTTGAATCCAACAGAGAAGGAATTCTGACAAACTACCAATTTATAAGAATGAATGGACATCTTCTTCTTTCTTCTTTTCCTTTCGGCTTTTCCCTTCAAGAGTCTCCACAGCGAATCAGTTGCCTCCATCTAACCCTGTCTTCTGCATCCTCTTCTCTCACACCAACTACCTCCATGTCCTCTTTCACTACATAGGAGTGAATGGACATAAATGAGGATATCTTACAATAAAATCAAAGTAATTCTGCCTGAGATGTCTTGTCGCGGGTTATGCTGAAATCCATCCCAGCTTCTATGGGCAAGAGGCGGGGTATATACTTGATGAGACACCAACTGATTGCAGGGCCAAATATTCAAGCATCCATGGACAATTTAGCCCAATTTAGCCATGAGGCAACATCACTAGCCACTGCCTCCAGTCATTGATTCAGTTTAAGACACATGAACCAGTATCAATATGTAACATTAACAGCTGAAACTCTTCTCTCAGCCACACTACAAACATATCAGGTACAGCATAACTCAGGCCTGGGCACATCACATTTTACCCCATAAGTAAAGTAATTGTTTTAATTGTAGCACAAAAGAACAAAGAGACTACAACACAACTCGCTCCCTAAAGGGCAGATCTGTAGCGAAAAAAATAGACTGTAAAGATTTTTGTCCAAGGAACAACTAAACCATCCATCCATCCATCATGGCTATGAACGAAAGGGGGGGTACACCCCAGATGAGATGCCAGCTCATTGTGAGACCACACAAAAGACAAAAAAACTACTCATGTCACACCTACGGACAATTTGATGTGATCAATTCTCACATGCTTCATGGTTTTGAGAGGTGAGAGGAAGTCAGAGAGCCTAGAGCGAACCCACACAGACACAGAGAGGAAATACAAACTCAAGACAGAAAGAAATAAAACCCAGAACCTTGACTGTTAATAAACACTCTGAGACAAAAGAGCTACCCTTTGCACCACTGTACCACCCACAATACTGTAATTCAATTATGTTATAACAGATTCAGATAACACATTTAAGAGTCTCCTGAATCATTTGGGGGGGGGGGGGGGCAGTGATTGAAAGGCTGGTGAGGAAAAACAGCAAGCCTTGTATTAATGAAGTATGTGTCCAAGTATTGAAGTGTGGATCTTTGTGCAGGAACTATCTGTCTGGGGGACTTGAACAGAGCAGATGGACTATATTCTGTACATTTTCTAATGATCAAAAACATCACGGAGTATCCACTGGGTGACAGGAAGTTGAACCCAGATTACAACTTTACATGGAGAGAGACGTGTTGTAAAATTCAAACCATCTTCAATGATTAACTCTTATTTTCTATTTAAACTTAAGGATCTTTTTGCGCTTGCTTTCATTCAAAGTTCAACACTCTAACACTGACAAACCACTGTCAGAATTTATACACAGTATTCCGAACAGGCATGATACAGGCAGGATGGAACGGGTGGAGGAAAGTGTCAGGTGTGATGTGTGATAGAAGAGTTTCAGCTAAAATGAAAGGAAAGGTGTTCAAAACTGTGGTGAGACCAGCGATGTTGTTTGGTCTAGAGACAGTGTCACTGAGGAAAAGACAGGAGACAGAGCTGGAGGTAGCAGAGATGAAGATGCTGAGGTTCTCTCTGTGAGTGACCAGGAAAGATAGGATCAGGAATGAGTACATCAGAGGGACAGCACATGTTAGAGGTTTTGGAGATAAAGTCAGAGAGGCCAGACTGAGATGGTTTGGACATGTCCAGAGGAGAGATAGTGAATATATTGGTAGAAGGATGCTGAGTTTTGAACTGCCAGGCAGGAGGCCTAGAGGAAGACCAAAGAGGAGGTTTATGGATGTAGTGAAAGAGGACATGAAGGTAGTTGGTGTGAGAGAAGAGGATGCAGAAGACAGGTTTAGATGGAGGCAACTGATTCGCTGTGGTGATCCCTGAAGGGAAAAGCCGAAAGGAAAGAAGATACACAGTATTCAGAACACTGATAATGAGTTACTCCTTACATACTGTATATACATAATCTAACATTATTATCAGCACCTGAATAATATGCCACCTTTAATGAGAAGAGAGTTGTTTTATTGTATAATTCAGACAGGAGATTGCTGAATAATAATGTATTTTTGTGAAAGTAAAAGCTAAATGAAAGTAAATAACTTAATGGAGTTATTTACATTGAAGAGGAGGATAACAAGGATTATTGTACAACATAACCGACCTAATTCATGTCGTGTTTAGGCTTCGGGATCTACATTGCAACCCCCTCCGCCAATTACACCATGAGTCATAAAAAGAAACTGAAGCATCTCTCTCTCTCTCCCTCTCTCTCTCTCTCGGATTACTTGTTTTGAAATTTTGTCTGCTTTTTTAAAAAAAAAAAAACTGTTTTAAGTACAGCGTGAACGGCACAGGGGACATGGAGACAAGAGCCTCTCTTTTCAGTTTGATGAATGTTAAAAGGTTAGATGTTTTTTTTGTTCAGAAAACACACAGTACTTTTAAAAATCCTACCATTGTTTTTGTTTTTTTCTAGATGTGAATTCCCTTTTACGTTAATCTCTTTTGGATTTTGTGTCAAAGTGATTATCTTGTAATTTGGCTTTTATGAATAAACGTGATCTTAAAAAGCAACAAAAAATATCTCTCTCTCCCTGTGTTTGCATGTATTTCATGTCATGTGTTGTGTTGTGTGTGTTTAAAACTCATCAGTGTTTAATGGATGTTTACATGTTTTCCCCACAGATGAGGACGTTTTCTCAACTGTCTTGTGTTTTGTATTTTTCATGTATTTTATTTAGTTGCATCACAGTTGCCTCTGTATGTCAGTGTACTACTTGTGCATTTTAAAGTGTGGTTCTGATATATTTTTTATTACATTTTTTTTTGTGTCTCCCGGACTGTAAAACTCAAGTATTCTCTTCTGACAGGGTCTCACCTCTGTCCTGTTTTTAAAAATTTCATCTGTTGTCGACTGCTCCTTTTTTTCTGATTACTGAAATGTAAAAAAAAATAAATTGTGGCACTTTGTATAGTGGGAAAGATGCTGCTGCTGCATTGTCATGCATTACACACACAGAGGCACGCACGCACACACACACGCACACACATATTAAACAGTTTGATGGATGTTCATTATGTTTCACCTGACATGTATCGTCTCTCTGTTGACCAGAGGGCCTGAGGAAACAACTTAAATACATCTAAAGCTTCACATTCAGTGTCCTTGTATAACAAATCAATAAAACATTTCTTTCAAAGGTCAAAGGTCAGTTTTCTTCATAAATATTTTTTAATAAACAGAACCTCCCACATGGATTATATGACTATGCCACCTGGTCTGACATACGTGACGCATTGTCTATGTTGATAACTTGAGTTGACACAGATTTCCGGCTCTCTGTGCTCGCTCCAGTCCTTGTCCTTGTTGGTCGGTTCTGTGTTTGGCCGTGACAGTGGCAAGAAAAGGCTGCTTTGAATTCCTCACGGAACTTCCCTGTAAAGAAATGAAAATAATACATTCAAACCTTTATGTCTGTGTAGGTTCTCAGTCATCCAGGTCATGGATGACTTCAGAACTGAAGAAGCCTCTTGGATGAGAGACGAAATGTCTTCAAAAACTTTCTTAACGTCCAGTGAATCGACTCAAACAGCTTTTGGATTCAAGCCTTTAGTCTTAAGATTAATTTTTAATCTTCCAATTTTATTATGACCTACAATTTTTCTTAATTCTTAATTGTTCTTAATTTCCCTCCGGGGATCAAACCAGTATATAAAAATTTTATTAGAAATCCATTTTATTGACTCTCAGAATGCATATACATCTTCAGAATGGTCATTTAAAGCTAGCTGCTGTGTTGATTCCAATCTGTCCACTGGAGGGGAGTAATGATCCCATTCAGCTGGTGGAAGCGATCCAGACAGGTTAACAACTTACCACTGAGGAAATTGTAGATGATGGGATTTGCTGCACTGTTGGCATATATGAGCCAGTGCGAGAAAGTGAACCATGCATATACTGTCTCTCTGTCATTTGTGTTCTTGAAAGCCCCAAAGACTCTGCAAGTAAAGTACAGCATCAGTTGCGTTTATATTTTCATTTAAATTTAAATACTATTTTAAATTCAGGATTAGTGGAAGTAAATAAATAGTTAGACTTCATATAAAAAATAAAATGTAAAATATGGGAGCCTGTATATCTGCTCCCATGTACTCTTAATGGTGGATTTAGCTCCTTGTTTTTGTCTTTGAAATACAAGAACTTGAAAGCCCACTTACCTTTTCATGACATTGAGGACACTGATCGGCAGGTAGCACAGGGCAAAAACAAAGAGGACCACCATCAACATACGAGCGGTCTTGCGACGGGCTTTGACCTGCTTTATCTCAGCGCAAACTGTGCTGGTCCTGACTCTCACAGGTTGTCCCTGTCCAGAAGATGAAGCTGAACACTGTATGGTCCTCCACTTTCTCTGCACCACTGATGTGCTTCCAGGAATCTGTTGATTGTATATGTGCATACATCAGAGTATTTAAATAATCTGAAGAAACATCAGCTTGCTGTCTAAAAATAGCTTGATGAGAGGAGCTACAAAAACGTGCAGTGAAGAGCAGGAATACAGACCTGTTGAAACCATAGCTTGTGGCATATCTGGATATATGCCAGGACCATGAGACAAAGTGGTGCAAAGTATGTGACAATGAAAAAACAGGTATGGTACACCTTTGGGTAGATATCAGCTGTTGAAAAAGTAAAAAAAGATATTGTCATAATTGTATTCAAATCAGTTTGGCTAGTGATCATTCATTTATACCTTTGGTGGTGCTGGTATGAAATCTTTGCACTCTCTTAGAGCATATTTACATTAATAAATATGTTCATAAAATGTTCCATACTGAGTCTTTGATAATAACTTTGCAAAAAATATCCAATATAAAATGTAGCAATCAGCTGATGACACCGGGAAGTGTGGCATTGATATCCGTCTGTAAAGAGTTGTTTCAAAAATAGTTCTCAGACTGTCAGAGAAAGGTGAAATTTCCCTCTCGGAAATTCCAATCAGCAAGTTCTCTGTTTTCAACTTTCTTTCTCGACATGTCTGAATCCACTGGTGGCTTGGACAACGTCTTTTCAGACAGTTTGAATCCATGATATGAAGTTAAAACAGGAATACATCCATACACAGCTACATTCACTTGCGCTGAAACATACTGTACACCCAGCTCTAAATGATTTTGCTTCAGCTCATAATTCTTTTGAATGACTTGATGCACCAGAGTGGATCTGATGTCAGAGATGGAATGACAACTGAACACACCTTATGAAATACTGAGAACCCTTTGCAGATTTGTGAGATCATTCCAGGAGATGTCAATTTTTACTAAGTTTAAAAGCATATTGATGACTATAAGAGTAAGCAGTTAATGGCCAAGAAAATCATTTGGTAGTGTAATGATAAGATAGACACACTCTTGTGAGGGGCAAGCAGTTCACAGCAGGCAGAAAAAAGTCAACAATGGGAATCTGTAATAATGTTGGCAGCTGAAAAGAGGCCCATTACTTCTGCTACAATGTGGGGTGTACTCTTAATCCATTGTATACAAGAATTCTGTAGTTAAGAACAGTTGTGTTCGAGCCTTGCTGTGATTTAGGGGAAAAAGTCTCATTCTCCAAATCGACCTGAAAACTGCAGCTGCAGTTTCAATATTGTTTTGAAATCTTCTTTTCACCAATCTTGCCCATCATGTGTCCATGAAGTAAGAAATCTGTTTCAGATGTGTCAAAACACCTGACTCAGTTCCTGTTGTCTACTAATGGGAACGTGTCTTGTTTGTCCTTTAGAAAGTCATTCAGTGTCAGACTCATTCACCTTTTCTCAGTTACACCATCCTTCAAAGTATCCACAATTTCGAACCACCTCAATCCAAGATGTCATTAAAACATGTCCTCTTCATCTCTTTAATGGCCAGTGGCCACACAATAATATAAAGACAATGTGTGTGTGTGTGTGTGTGTGTGTGTGTGTGTGTGTGTGTGTGTGTGTGTGTGTGTGTGTGTGTGTGTGTGTGTGTGTGTGTGTGTGTGTGTGTGATGTGTGTGTAATCCTCATAGCCTCGTACTTGTTGCTCTTCTTAACAAAGCTTAGATTGTTCTTTTTATTCTTTATATTTTTTTACTTTTGTTTGTAATTTTTTTTTTAACATTTTTACTTTTTTTTTTGTATTTTGTCTGTCAGCTGGGTCATTGCCAGCTGTGGAAAGTCTGTCTTTGACACTTTTGCACCTCATCACCCTTGCTCTTGTCAGTTGTATTAACTTGTCTAGCAAAAAAAAAAGAAATCACTCCACACCCTTAGTGGCTGTTGATGGTTTGTTGTCAGCTGTTTTAAGTTTTCTCAAAATCATTGTTTGTTTTGACAATTTCATACCATAAACTCGACAAGTAGGGAGAAGACCATAAATCTTTTCAAAAAGGAGAGCAGGCTGTCATCAAACTGTCTCATCTTTGTGCTCCGACTGACCTGTTACCCTAAAACACCACTACATGATGATACTCTGATAGGGAGCTGCCTTATTCTATTCTTTTAAAAAGCTCATTGTCAGTCTGTTAGGCTGACAATGACTGTACATTAGCATTAGATTTTTTGGTTTTTAATTTCTGTTGTATTTCCTTTTGTTTGTTTGATTTTAGCATACCCTGGTTGAGAATGAATTTTTTTTATAGTAGGACTCCTCTGTAGTGTCTGATTTTTCATCCTGCAGCAACATGTTCAAACCTCTGCTGTGGCTTTACTGCCGGTTTGGTCACAGGTGTGCGTGGGTAGCATTCTAACTCCCAGTGTCACGCCTATTATTTGATCTTTTATTTTTCTCAGTATCCATCTTATCTTTCTAGACACTGTTAGTCTTTCCTTCTCCACTTTTATTGTCATTTTAATTAATACTATCAGAAGTGATTCCTTTACTGAAGAAAGAGAATAAATACATTCTTCTAACAAAGCATCACTTATTTTTTCCTTATTTTTTTTTAATGTGTTGACATGAAAAAACCCTGGTCTTTTAAAGTTTTATGGCAACAGAAAAATTTATAACTCTTGGTGTTTTCAGTGGGTGATATTTTCAAGGTGGCACTACCACTTTTCATTTTGTTTTACATTATTGTTCTGTAGCCAAGGCCTTTCCGGTTACACGCACCTGCCCAATGCTCATCGCACACAGTAAACAGACTGGTCTTGTTTGTTAGTTCCGGCAGCAGGCTGCTGCATTCCATCACAATAGCTTGAGGAATCATGATAATGCACGACACAACCCAGATGGCAACAATGCTCTTGCGGGCCCTCTTGGCTGTGCTCTTGAATGTCAATGGGTGGCAGATAGCATACCAACGGTCTTGTGCAATGCAGCTCAATGTTAGCACTGACACAGAAACAGAGATGGTCTGGAAGAAAAGGGAAGAAAAACACAGTTTGAGAAGAAAATTGTAATAGTAGTGGTCAGAATGCTGAAGATAAGCTGCCATGGCATAAGCTGTTACACCTCATTCATGGTTTGCAGCTGTGGCTCATGACTCATTCATGTGGTTGAGATATTGATTTAGTTTTGGGAGATGGGGAAGAAGTATACTTTCATTTAGGAGTGTACTTAGATTTTATTTAATGTAATTTGAGTGTATCAGGACCATGACGTGGTGATTTTGCACTTTATTTCAACTTGATTGGATCTAGAAGCTTTGCTGTCTGTTTTCCTCATGTCTCCCTCCCACAGTCCATAAACATGCTAAAACTGTGACTCTAGACTGAGCTAATATTAGAGAGTCACCAAAAACATAATGAGAACATTCACGTTGTATCAGTAGAGTAATTTTGTGGATCCACTTAATTTAATAAAATTAATGAAATTCAGCAAACTTCATATTTCAAATATACTGCATCAGCAGGTGAGGACATTGCTTGGAGTCATGCCTAAGCAATGGAGTTGGAGTTGAATTGAGAATAAAATTCTTTCACTCACTGGAACAAAAGTTTCTTTCAACAGTTGTCCAAATATAGACATGAACATTTGTGAAAGTCCCATGAATAAAAGAGATAATGTTGAAAAGTAATGGAATCATAATCAACCACCAATGTGAAGAGAAACTTGACAGGGAGTCTGGGGTAGATGTGCAGGGGTCTAGGCAGAGCAAGTCTTCTTTCATCATGACATGAATTACATAGCTGCCTTGGTCTCAAGGAGAATCTGTAGAAAGCTGAGCTCAGTCGTATGCAGCAGAACTTTAATTATGGATCTGTGAAATGGATCCAACATGGGATGTGACATGTTGACATGTGTTGAAGTTGGTCTCACTCTCTTTCAGTGGGTCACCGATGTTTTTTACATGCAGCAAATAAAATCCATTGCATCTACAGCAGTGCTACCAAATTAATAGATCAATGCAGGAATAAACCATTGGGTTAATCTTTAATTTGACATAAACACTCAGCTCCATCCCTTTGAAATGTTTGGCTTCAGGATGCCAGCGGGATACCAGATGACCTCTGTCGACCAATTACTTCTGTCAAAGGGGTCAAACATGACTCACCAGATTACTCAATTAAAAGTTATTACCTGACAGGACAGCCTTAACCGCATTTCATCTATTAATAGCGTAGTATACTGCTGGCCAAATGTATGCTGTAATGTAGGTTCACTTCCCATTATGGTTCTTGCTCTCAAACTAAAAATTGACACAAGATTTGTTGAAATTCACAGAAAATTGAAATTATACCCAATAGATAGATAGATAGGTAGATAGGTAGGTAGGTAGGTAGGTAGGTAGGTAGGTAGGTAGGTAGGTAGAAATGATACTCTCACTTAAGTGTCGACTACCATCACTGTGGTGAGCTAAAACTTACACTGTAATAGTTTAGTTCAGTGCGTAGGATGTAGGACTTTTGATTTAATATATTAAAATGTTCAAAATGACACAACGGGGACAATTCTGCGTTACACAGTAATTTAAAAATTGAGCTAGCAAAACACCCACTTGGAAATGCCACCATGGCAAACATTGGAAGGACTTTCAGTGTACATCTAATGAGATATGATATCACCCTCATGCACAAAGAGAGAAATATAAATGTCAAAGCAGGCTTGTATTGATAAGACCAGTGTGTACTTGTCATCAGACTGTGATTTCTAACATCATCTTTAAAGAGCAGGTGTCGTAGCTGATATCTTACCTGTAAATATGGTACAATTTTACATAGTGTGTTTCCAAAGAACCATGTCTCTGTGATGTCCACCACCAGACTCGCAGGCAGGCAGATGATGGTGACCAACACATCAGCCAAGGAGAGATTCACTATGAAATAGTTGGTAACTGTGTGCATATGACGGTTTTTCCATACTGAAAAACAAACTGAAAATAGCGTACAATCAAAAACCAACCAAGCAAAAATTATGTAAATATACATATACATATGTTTAATATCTACAGGGTGCGATTGCCAAAAGAACGGGGGTGAGGGGTCTTTTTGTCAGTGGTAGGCCTCGTGAATCTGAATTCCAACCAGTTTATTTAATACAAACTTAAAAAGACATGGAACACTTAATTGTATGTGCCTCGATGATGAAGATGGTCTAATGAGGCTTCAAGACCACGGAAAGGCTGATCAATATTGCTGGAGGATTTAGCCTAATGCTAACAATCTGTAAAATGCAACATTATTCCATTCCAAAAACTTTTATTTGTCCCCAAGGGGTAATTAAAGGCACATAAAGCAGGATTGGTGCTTATGTGCCTTTAATTGCAAAAAAGAAATGCAGAGCGCAAAGAGCTAAAACCAGACATAACACTAAAACTAAAATACACAATAAACAGACATGTACAACATAAAAAGGTATTTGCAATATTTTAATTAACACCCCATAGATTGAGATTTCACGTCAAAATAACTCAGCAAATGTCAGACTAAGTGAACAATTTACTCCGATGCCGGACTTCATGTAGGTCTTTTTGTCTTTCCTGTTGTCGTGTTATCGGCTGCATTTCATCCTTTTTTTTATCCACATCCCTGTGAACCTCCAAGTAGGGAATAAACCCACAATGAATTTAAGTTCATGGGGTTATTCATGAACATCAATACTGACGACAATTCAGGTCAGGTTGAAAGTTAGTGCCAGCAATGTAGATTATAGACTTCCTGTTAGAAAACTCTGTCACAACCTGCCTGTTATTTAATATTTTTTAAATTATGAATTATTATTAACTCGAGTTGTCCCCCAAGCATAAGATTCGTTCAGCAGAGGAAGAGGTGTAAAAACCATCCCCACCAACACATCACACCCTGAATATGGAATAGACCGCTGTCTCAAAGTTGGAATTTTTGAAATACACATGGAGTGCAGTTGGGAGACACTTTTAGTTTCAAAAGGCTTGAATAATTCATACACCTTGGAGAATGTAACTTGTGCTTCACTGCAAATTTACAAAATGACAGGAATTTTGGAATGTAAGAATGACAAGAATTTCCACACTTCAAATATGTACACTTCTGAAAACTTCTGGAGTAGTAGCATTCTCATCAATGAAAGATCAACTTGTAGGAGACAACGGTGGTTTTTGTCAGATTGAAGTGCGCTTCTTATTTAATGCTAGAATTGAATTTGAATTTTCCTTTACTTTTACTGTTTAATTTCCAGTTTTAATAACTACCATTTGAACAGTCACAGTATGTTTGATCCTTTTCTGAGGTAATTTTTTTCTGTCATAATAAATTCATCCCTCCAGATTTGAAAGCTGACGCTGACAGCGCAGTGTGCATAGAAATAATTTTATTCCATTCTTATCCAGTGTTATGGTAAAGTGTGTGTACAGAAAAAGATGTATTTCCATTTTGAAATGAAGAGTTAGTGTTTATTTAACAAAATGTGTTTTTGAGAAGAAAAGTAACCATTTGGTCAATAGTTCTTTGTAGGTGTGAGTCTGTGTTAAGAGTTTAGAAAAAGTATTTGAAGTATGGGTAAGCGCTTGCTAGCGACTGAAAAAAACTGTAACTTGAGGACAAAATGCTTGTCCTCACAACACGGCAGACCCAGGTTCGAGTCCCACTCTGTGCGGAGTCCACATGCTCTCCCCGTGTCTGCGTGGGTTCTCTTCCTCCCACCTCCAAAAGCATCCGCTTCAGGTTGATTGGCCGTTCCGAATTGCCCATAGGAAGGAGTGTGTGTGTGCATGGTTGTATGTCTTTGTGTGTGGCTCCACAGTGCACTGGCATCGTGCCTGGAGTGTCCCCCGCCTCACGCCCTATGCCGCCGAGATAGGCTCCGGCTCCCCGTGACCCGCTGTGGCGGATATAGCAGTGGTAATCTGAAGATGACTGACTGATGCTGTCTACCAAAGGTGAGAATGCCAAAAGTATTTACTCTAATGAAATATGAAAGAACTTTGAAGATCCACTACATGGCTGAGGCCTCATCTGTTTTGTCCTCTATTTCTGATATAATAGTGAATGATAGACAAGATGATTGACCCTAAATTATTGTTTTTATCCTTCCTATGTGGGGCCACTTTAATCAAGTCCCTCTCAATGTTCAGTCCAGACCCGGCTTCCAATTTCATATCATTTCAAACCACTGAGGACAATTCGTGCCCAGGAAAAGCAGCGATGCAAATTCACAAACATAAAAGCATTTCAGAGTAGGGCCACAGGAAAACAAACAGACCACATTAACTTCATTTTATTTAGGGAAATTGTAGATAGCTTATAATCAACAAAAATATGCACAGCACAATGTTGCTGCCAATTATACTTCCACCATATATTCATTTGTTGATTGTTTGGTTGGTTTGTCAACAGGATTATTTAAATCTATTGGACAGCTTTAAGTGAAACTTTAGTGGATGGATAGCATACAGGCCCAGAAAGAACCCATGACATTGCTGTGAAACTGGATAAAGGACAGCAGTAAGTAGCGTTTTCAGTTTTTTTTTTAAATCATACAAAAGCTACTTAAGTGAAGCTCTGTGGAGGAGCCCGGCAAGTCTGAGAGACATGTAGGATTTTTGGCCATTCTGAAAGGATGCTTTACTGAATGCCTCTCCTTAGAGACAGAACATCTCTTTATTTCCTCAAAGTACCTAAGTACTTCCTCTAAGTACAATACAATTTCCCAGGAATAACTGCAGTACCAGATTGAAGACGCACCTGAAGTATACCTGTTTTAGAATTAGTAGATTCTTCCATTCTTTCGTAATCACATTATTGCTCTTGTGAGCAGATCCAGACCAATTACAAGGAACTTAAAAAGAAAAAGTAGATTTTATATAAGCTTCTTCACATTCAAAATAAGTCAAATACACATACACACACACACGCACGCATGCAAGCACGCACGCACACACACACATGTCTAGGGGGAAGGGAAGCAACATGAAAACCCAGATGTGAAAGGTTGAAATAAGGGTTGAAGTAAAGACATTTAATAGACCGAGAATTATTTCTAAGCCCTACACAGAGGGATGCTTGACAGAAATATCAACACAGGGCCGATAGATGCTACTTAAATAAACAAAAGAATAGAACCAAAAGACAACTTCCAAGAACATTGCTAACAAATCTGTCTGATGTAAAATATAATTGGAAACAAAACCTACCATAGCCTTATGTTACGGGTGTTCAAACATACAAACAAATACATTTTAGTTTTTAATATAGTAGAGAAACATTGTCGCCTTGTCTTCTTCTAGTTTGTAGGTTACAGGGGTTGTTACAGACTAATGAGATATTATTATGTATTTAATCTTATTTGTTGTACAGTACCATGATATTATGTGCTTTTAACTAGGGATGAGTGAGTACACCACTATCTATATCTGTATCTGTATCTGTTCAACCATCTAAATTATCTGTATCCGTATCTGTACTCGGAATGGGCGGTGCTTAAACTGGTGTGAAATGGGTGGGGCTGAAATCAGTACATGATTTTAAGTCTGAAATTGGTATGGATTGATCGGAAGTTGCTAAATTAATTGTTTATTTTAAAACTATTTACGGAACAGACTCAAAATTGAGATTCAAATCAATGTTTTTGATCACAAAAGTAAGAGAACTATTTACAAAACAAGTCTTTTATGAATTCAGAACATGAATATTCTTACGTGTATGAATGAATATTTGCAGAACAGCCTCAGAATTGAGATTCAATGCTTTTGATTCAAATAGTAAAGAAACTATTTACATAACAAGTTTTTTAAGAACTCAGAACAACCTCTTCTTCTTCTTTTCCTTTCAGCTTCTCTCTTCAGGGATCACCACAGCGAATCAGTTGCCTCCATCTAACCCTGTCTTCTGCATCCTCTTCTCTCACACCACCATCCTATGCTGTTTGGCTACACTCTCATCTACCACTACCTTGCAGTCACTGATCTCTTTCAGATCACACCGTTTACACAAGATGTAGTCAACCTGTGTGCTCCAACCTCCACTCTTATAGGTCACCCTATGTTCCTGCCTCTTCTGGAAAAAAGTATTCACTATAGCCGATTCCAACCTTTTTGCAAAGTCAACCACCATCTGTCCTTCTGCATTCCTCTCCTGGATACCAATCCTGCCCATCACCTCCTCATCACCTCTTTTACCTCCACCAACATGTCCACTGAAGTCTGCACCAATGACAACTCTCTCACTTCTAACACAGTTCTTATTAGACCTTCTAAATGACACATTTTTGCTTTAAACTCAGGTGTACATAAACCACAGGGATTAACTTCTGTTATCCTTTCAGTATCGGTCACGGCTTGAAGGTAATTACTGTTTTTAATTTTGGTTATATATAGACTGTCCACAGGTGTGTGCTCCTTTTCCTCACATGCACAGAGATAATTTTATTTTGCTCAGGTTTGCTGAGACACCAGTTATCCGTGATACTGATGGTCACAAATTTTGTCAAGATGAAACAGCTTCAGAGACGAGAAGTAGGAAAAAATCTTGGTGCACAAATCTGAGTGTTGAGGATGCATTAGATCAAACTGCAAGCAAAAAAGGAGCAAGTGGCTGTAGTGTGTGTTACGCTGGTGGAGACAGAATTCTATGTTGGACACATAACAATGTATTTTCTAACATTTGAAGGTAGAGCAGAAAAAATCATGAGAAGCAACAGCATGGTCACTGACAGCCTCCCTTATATTCTGACAACTCTACATGGAAATTAAATATACTAATGAATATAGAAAGGCAATGAAGAACAAATTGTTGAAAATTGTGGGGAAAAAAATATTTTTCCAAAACTGTACTACAGTATATTGTGAATCTGTGTATGTAACAAGAAAAGAAACTGATACGTCCAATAGTTTAATTTCTTAACGCATAAGCATGTTTTATTCTTTCGTTCTCCAAAAAGTTGTACCACTATTATGCGTGAGTGGAAAGAATTACCACGTTATCACAGAGAGCTGCAACTTACCAAGCGAGTTTCCCACGAGTGAAACGATGAACACAACAATGTAAGCCACGATCAGGACCCATTCGTACTGCTTGGGGTGTAAGTACTCTCTCCAGATGTATCTCAGAAGTTCGTCGTCATCCACAGTGGAGTGCTGGTGGAACTCAGAGCTGTTGGTCTCATGTGCTGAAAATAAACACTGCTCGCAATCTGAATTCCCAGTGTTCCCAGACATCCTTGCAGGTGTTTGTGCGGATGCTGCGTTGAGCGTGTGTCAGCAGCGACCGCAGGTTGTGGAGCCGAATGCCGGTGAAGACGCAGCGCTGCGGTGTCATGAATATACGCTTCGCTGACCGCGTAACAGTGACGCGTATTTCTCCTGCTTTACGCACGTATGAAGGAGGGTCATGCAAGAACAGCACAGAAACTGTAGTGAGAAATTGCTGCTGTCAAAAGACGCGTTGTCATTTCGATTCAGTGTAGAACTCTTTAGATTGCCTGAAATTGATTCATAAAAGAGCCAAGGACTTGAGTCCATTTCATAAGTGTCATTGACCTGTCTTGATCTAGCTGAATCATCTGTCACAGCAAAAAGGACTGGATTAAAGTGTGAAAATAATAAAATTGTGTTTGGTCTGGGCTTGTTCAGTCAAAACTTATCAATAAAATCAGATGATGGGTTTAAAAATATGGAGAAAGTGAAGAAAATATGATGATAAAAGTTGTGGAAACCTGCAGTGACACAACAAACAAGACAAAACTGCACTGAGAGTTGATGTCAAAATGGATCAATGACATAATTGAAGGGGAAAAGTTACGTGGTACTCGCGCACACACACTCACACACACACACACACACACACACACACGCACACACACACACACAAACAAAGACATGACTTCTTGTTTTCCGAAAGTTACCATCAGTGACAGTTTTTTTTTTTGGTCTTGTTTTTCTGTTACAAAACAAAACCTTTGAGAATAAATACTTGCCTGTCTATATTTAACTCTGTTTTGTTTTCAAACAGCTAAAATTTGTTAATCACAAAAAATCTTTTCTTTGGCATTTGTCAAATGGCATCTTTAATTTAGTGTCTGGCATGAATACAAACAAACATTCTAAGCTTACTGATTGTATAATAAAACAAACTGATGATAGACTTCCCTTTTTATCCCCTTCATCTCCCCCATAATATATTTAACCTTCTTTTGATGACTATATAATTGCTTTCCGGTTATTCTAAGAATTTTGTTTTCTGAGGATTATTGTCTTAAAAATATGCAAATCTATATATTCACTTTGGTTTGCCTGTTGTGTTTGCTGTTTAGTTTTTTTCAGTCGCTAACAAGCATTTGTCCAAACAATAGTCACATTTTCAAAACTCTGAACACAATTATCACAGCGTCAGTCTTTTGTGGCCATACCATTCACACATTTCATGTTCCTTTCACATAATATGCAGTCAGTGAACATATTTACACAATGCTTTCATTTTCTTAACAGACAAACTGTACCTCTCAACAAAATTATGGATTGTTTTTTTTTAATTTATTTACAAATGTTAACACACAACATCCCACAATAGCAACAACAATATTCCAAATCTTTTTTTTATTTTATTTTATTTTTTTATTGTATTTACTCAATTAATCCTGAAAGGGAAATTAGTGGCACACTCTAGTGTTAGTAATTCACACGTGTATATATAAGTGTGTACAGGCCTTCAACACACACACAGACACACACACACACACACACACACACACACACACACACACATACACACACACACACACACACACACACACACACACACACACACACACACACACACACGGGTCCTGTATGCATGCAGGGGGAGGTAGAGTGGAGGGCCACTCATTTACTGTGCGCCCAAATGAGCAACTTCTAAGGGTGACGGCGCCTTGCTCAGTGGTGCCTTGGCAGTGCTCCAGAGGTGAGCTGACACCTCCCACTGTCAGCTCACACTCCGGTTATTTTTGGGTGAGAGTGGGAATCGAACCGCCGATCTTAGAATGTTGGATGACCCACTCTACCACTGAGTCACTGCCCCCCCATTGACCCACAGCTGATCATTACCAAGGGTGGATCCCACATACCAATCAGTTCTATCCCAGGGGCATCGCCTTGGATGATATGAGAGATCGTAGAGATTAGAGACAGTAATTTTGTGTTTTTTTTACGTAACCCCCCCCCACACATACACTTTTTTCCAGGCTTTCTGCTGTTGTTGTTTGTTTGTTTTTTGGTTCAGAATGCTCCTGTGTGTTTTCACGGCTATTTTGTTCACTGTAAGCTTTTTCTGTTCTGTCATATTGTAAACAGTATTTTTACTGTACCTCCTGTAATAAACTGTAAAGGAGAAAAATGGATTAGCTCTTTACTGGAATGCTTTTGAATTTGAAAATTGCATGTGGACATAAAGTTCCCAACCAAGACATTTTGTGTACCCAGTATTTTGAAACCTTGTGTACTTTGATTGACTGCATGTACCTTATGAAGTGAAAACAAGCATTATTGTTTGACACAGTAATTTCATTTTGAGACGAAAATCCAGTGTTTTGGTAAAGCGTGTATACAGAAAAAGATGTATTCTATTTTGAAATGAAGAGTTAGTGTTTAAAAACTAAGGAAAAAAGTAAAAGACATGATTGTAGAAGAGATGATTGTGGAGAATGGATAATTTTTTTTTTCTTAATTTTAGTTTGATAAATGTTAAAAGGTTAGATGTTTCTTATTTCAGAAAACGCACAGTACTATTGAAAACCCTGTTTACGTGAGTCTCTTGGATTTTGTGTCAACGTGATTATTTTGTAATTTGACTTTTATGAATAAATTAGGGCTGTCTGTTTAACACGTTACTTAGATTGATTAATTAATTACTCAGCAAATTGACGCGCTATAAAAAATTAACGAAATTAATTGTGAGTGGCAAGTCAATGTGCAAGCATATTAAATTTGGCCCATTGAGGGACCCGTAGGCTGCAGTGACGTCACTTCCTACCTGCGCCACTGGTCAATAGCAGAGTGACTGACGACAGAGATGGACGCGACACAGGAGAGCGAGGCAAGCCCACTCGGCCCTTTAGGCGGAAAGTTTATTTATAAAAAGAACAAAGAAGGGACCATCAACAAAAACGCAGTGATTTCTACCTTCTGTAAAAGATAATTTTCATATCACCGAAGCAGCTCCAGCCTAACGTGTCATTTAAATGCAAAACATGTCAAGGACACAAGAGTTGTCTGTTGTCAGTTCCTGTAAAGTTAGCTTACCCTTTTAAAGGAAAAGCCTGTTGGCTTCTTGCTATTGATGTTGCCTTATTTAGAGGCATGTTATACTATTCATTTGAATTGCTGTATTAATTTTGATTGAGAGTCTGCTTATGTGCCTCTTTGAGACTCAGCCTTATTTTATTTCTGAATTTTATTTATTTCATTTAACTGTATTTGTATTGCATTTTTGATAAATACACCTGGCCTAATGGGTTTGCTGATGTGCTTGGCCTTTTTTCTTTTGAAATTCATTTATAAAGCACACTTAACCAATAAAAATGTGGATTTCAGATCGTCTCTTCTTGGTGTATTCTATTGATTATTATTATTGATTTTCTTAATCGCCTGACAGCACTAGAATAAACGTGTTAAAAATCAAAAAGTCTCTCTCTCGTGCTCTTTCTCTCTCTCTCTCGCTCACCCACACGCACACACACTCACACAAACAGACACACACACACACACACACACACTAAAGGCCTACAGACAATCAGGAAACGGTGAGATGGTGGTGATGGGTAGTTGTACCAGGCACCCAATGGCACTTCCAGATTTGATGGGCACAATATCAGGAAGTGGAAGATGCTATTTCTCACATTTTGTAATGAACATAACGCCACCATTGTAGAGAGAGCATAGGAAAAACAGGAGAGGAGGAGAAGGAAGACATCTGACTGCGTTACATCACCTGATATTCTTTTTTTTTTTTTAGGTGTTTTATTATTTCTTCTTGATCCAGAGATGAAAGGAATGGATAAGATTCGTTAGGAATTATTTCAGCATAATGGGACCGGGTATTAGTGCTGCAGAGCAATCTCCTGCGTATGGCTTATGGCCTCTAGTAATCCTGTCATTCAGTAGATGCAGTGAGAGAAGCTGTTTATTTTCTTTGGGAAGTTGATGTTGAAACATAATTCAACACTTTGTCAGTCCTTATTGTAAACCAAAGGTTTTGTGTTGATTCATCATCACACATGTTATATCATATTGCAATGGCTCATGCCTTCAGTTAGGTTGTCGCCAGACTCCTTGGGATGCTGAGAATACAGTGAATGTATTTATCCCCAAGGGATGCATCTGCAAATCAGATATAGTGTGCAAACGTGAATTTAAAATTGAAAAATATATCCTGTGTCATTCACTATAATGATTAAAATTTTAGGACTTAGATGATGGGCTGCTGAGTGTGGCAGGACAGGAAAGAGAGGAAATCTCAAAAAATAAAAATTAAAAAATAACACAAGGTTGTGCTTTTGCATTGTTATATCTTTAATTAAATGAGTAGAGTACCACCACCTGTGAATGCTGGATTGTGTTCTAAAGTGCGCTTAATTACTCCAAATGAAAAAGAGCAATATAAATACAGGCCATTTACCATTTCTACTTAAATGCTACGTGAAGTTTTCATTTTCTCCCCATGACTTAAAGTGTCACTAAAAAAATTTCCATATGAGTGTGAGCTTGAATGGGTGTGTATCTTTTTGCATGGCCCTGTGATGAACTGCGATTTATCCAGGACGTACCCTACCTCTCGTAACCCCAGACCCGGATTCAGATAAGAAGATGTTGATGACACGATTGTAATTGAAAAGTAATTAATTATTTGATTTGCATTGTATATTTTTATTAGGTTGTGCTGTATTTGATAGTACAAAACATATCAAGATAGATTTCTCTGTTGACTTTTTTTGATAAGTTTCAAAATTAAAAAGGGATTTCAATTGCCGGAAAAGTACCAAGGCTAAAAAGTAATTTTTTATTCTTTATTGACGGTCACTGTAAATTTTCTTTTTTAAAAACCATTACAGTGACTGACAATAGTCACTAGCCAGACCATTTTTCTTGAATGATAAAATAAATGATTTATAAATACAAATTTTATTTGTACTGGGGGGTTTTTATATCCAAACTTTCTTTAAAATGTCTCATGGCAAAGAGACACAGGACAGATAAAAACCAAAGAGGAAGCAAAAAATAATGTTACATGGACAACATGGGACAGAGAGAAAAAAACGATCTCATTCACCACCTTCATTTGATTCCGTTCTCTTAATTACTGTAATTACTGTAATGGCCTCGTAGAAAAGATTGGAGTCAAAAACAAATATGTGTTGGATCACATGTTGCTTATCAATCTTTATTTCATGCAGTTTCACATTAAAAGATAGATATCCACACCCTCCAATCATTATTTATGTGAACAGGCCTGAAATGCTTGTCTATCATGGGTTCATTTCACTAAGCAAAGACATAAAAAAAATAAAAACATTGTGAGGTCCCTGTTAATTACATCAATTGTATACCTGAGAAAATTATACTTTCAAAAATAAATTAAATATTTAAAAAATGCACTGTGTAGTATGTTAAAAATATTCTGTATACTTTATGTTTTATGAAAAAATACTGAACCAAAAAAGGTCACTTGAGACAAATCCCACTCACAAAGGAAAGTATAGTTGACTTGTTGCCATGGAAGCAGCACAAAAAATATAAGGTCATAAATGGATGAAGGCCCCACTTCGGTACTTAGTTGTTGTGTGTGAAACGTTTTGCACAAAAACAAAATGATTGCTGAGAATTTCCGCTGAAGAGGGCAAATACATTGCAATAACCATACATTCAAACTGGAGCCATAACATTGGAAGAAATAAAATCACAAATGACCCTCAATACTTAAATTCACTTCAAGTTATGATTCATGCATGCGAAAAAATGTTAAAACTGGTTTTGAAGTGTGCTCAAAAAATGAAATGTGACAGACATGCGTATCCCACTCCTGTGTCCTCCTCATGTCCTTTATCAAGTTTTGGGGATAAAAAAGTGGATTCTGGATTTTCATACAAAAAACTAATATTACTTACTTACTAAGCTTCAGAGCCAATGTAGTATGTAGTATGTCAAAAATAAATTCATCCCCTAGATTTTAGGCTTTGAACATGTAGTTTCCTGCACTGAGCTTGAAAATCAGCTCCAGGTATTTTGCTTTACTTCAATAAATAATAATGCTCTTTTTTTCACATTCTATGGAACACTACTAGATGCATGAATATCTCAAGTGTTGTTGTGAAAGCAGTCCTGTGATGCAGAGAATGTGTATTGCTTGGTGGGACTGACAAAAATGAGAGTTTCTCTCTCTTGCTGGAGGCATTATGTGGCAGAAAAGTTACAAGGAGTAAAAGCTGGAATACTGAAAAGACATTTCAGGTTACTTGAGCAGCAGGATTAACAGCAGGAGAAAATCATTAATGTAGATGCAGGTATTGGAGATGGTGTGTTTCCCTGACAATTTTTTGCATGTTGACAAATGTATCAATACCTTCAACTCAAAATGCAGACATGTTCTGAATGTAGTTACACAATTGTGGCATTTCTCACACGTACTTTTGCAAGAATAAATTGTCTACACCATTGATCTTTTAAAAATAACATGTACTTAAGTGCCTCTGCAATATTAGCATTAGATGCTAGTGGATGACACATGTCAAGGCTCTGACATGAAGACAGTGTTGTAAGATTCTATTATTCTGCATGAAGGTCTTGTGCTCTCCTTCATGTTAAACATATCTCTCTAGATTGCACTATATTGTTAAAATTCAAATAAGCTCAGATCAAAATGTAAACAAGCAAAGGTCTTTTCTGAAGTAGATGTTGAAATATTGTCAATCAAACGTGCCTGACAACGTGTTTTATGCGTATTAAAACATGTGCAAACACAGATATCACTATTTGCCCTTGTGTATGAAGTTTCCCACCTTGTGAAAGAATTTCTCCAATTTATTTTCATGCTGTCCATGTGCCACTCGGGTGAGGTTGGGTTCAGCACCTGCCTCAACTCCAGTAAGGCTTTCACCTTTCTCCTGAGAGCTGAATGCAGGTTTCATAGAGTGTTTCATGTCCACCGAACAAAAAGGCTCATATCTACTATAGATGCGATTCTCTGGCCTTCGATCTTTTCTCCAGCTACCCATGTCAAGGCCGGCCCGTGAGTTCCTGTCAAGAGCAGGAGGTCTTTTCTGTGCCGTCACCTTCGGGGGAGAGATCTGTGGTGGATTTTGATTCTCCTCCACTCTGAATCTCGGATTTGAATATTTTAAATGGTCATCATCTAGTTGGTTCCTCTGATGGTCAGAGGTAGACCGGACAGAGTGTTTTGTTCTTTGATGACAGTGTTCTTGTCCATATGTTATTACTTCCTCGTCAGCTATTACATTGTCTACACTGCTTCTTGACTCCAAAGTTCCAATCGAATCCTCTTTTTTCTCTGGTATGTTCAATAAAGACTTAAGTTTCTTTGAACTCTTCTTCAGAAAATAGTGAGCACCCATATTGTTGGATTTTACTGTTAATTCCTTGCTGTTTGCATGAATGGCAGCTGCAGACACGGTTCTGGTCGGAGGCTTTTGCCAATTAGGAGCACGAGAACTCTTTGTGGCTGTGATATCCTTGACATCATATTGAGAGACAGACCGCTGATCTTCATTGAGATTTGATACATATCCTCCATTCGGTGCACTGATACCTGTTGTGCTTCTGTTTATTGGTGTCCTTACTAAAGCTCTGTACATATGACCCGAGACGTCATGTTTTGGTCTTTCATCAGCCATGCTTTGCCTTTTCAGCCAACTTTCTGTCCAGATGTCTGCCCTTGTGGTCATCTGACCACCTTTAACTCTGCCTAAACTACCATATCCTGGCTGGAATGAGTTCCTTCCTGAACCATAGCTTTCGTTATTTTGGTAGTCATCCAGAATCTGCAGACTTTTCCTTTTTGACATGAAGTCTTCATAGTTCATTCTATTGTCATTTGCTGCTGGATTCCACTGCATGGATGCATAGTGCGCTGGAGTGTTTGGCACTGCAGAGGATGTAACACCAATCGAGGAGTCATTAATATAGGTGTTTACCTCCATTTGTTCCGGTATTGTGGACCTCAAAACAAGAGATGATCGCATTCTTCCTTGCATGAAGGAGCTAACTTTATCCTGTGGATCAAACTGGTCTAAATAGTCACAAGAATCTTGAAATGGGGTGTCAGCTCGTTGGAGGTAAGACTCGATCCTTAACGTGCGCATGAATGACTTGGATGTATTCTCCATTTTTGGCATGTTCTGCTGCATAGACAGAACCTGTTTGTGGTTGCCATTATAAGTCTGATGTAAGTTTTGACCTCTGTTTTTCAATGGAACTTGTAAATAATTGTCCATAGAGTAATTGTTTGTTACATGTCCTATTTCTGTAGCAATATTCCAGTTGCTTGGCCTGTAATCCTGTGATGAATATCCATCTCGCCTCTCTCCAGCATAGCTGTGCCTTTTCCAGAAACCCATTGCGTCTGCAGACTGATATTGTGGGATGTGATCCTGAGTACTGATCTCATTCCCAATCAAGGGCCCATACATGTTTGCTTCCTCTCCAAGATGGCCGTCATTGAAGTCTCTCATGCCTCTCCTTTCACACGTTTTCCTATAGACTGTGTCTAACGTATGCCTCAGCTCATTCTTCCTGTCAATTCTTTGGGAAGAATACGTTTTTGGCAACAATTGTCGTCCACGTGGGTCATTCTGTTCAAACAAACCCTCCAGGGGGTACAGTTGAGCAGGAAGACTTGAACAGGCAAACAGTGTTCGAAACTCCTCATCATAGGATTTCACCAGATGTCCTGTGATGACCTGCACCATGCTCAGATTGATCTTCTCAAACGACCAAGTGAAGCTGCAACCAAAAACTCAAATGTTTATCATATCATGGAATAGGAGGAAAACAAAGAGATCTCTATGCAATGTCAGACGATTGGGATTTCATCTAACTTTATGTGACTGGGGTATTGACCGACACAAATGAACCTAAAACACAATCAGGTTTAAAAAAAGAACTCTTTGAACAAGAAAATATTGTTTTCCTTTCAGTAGCTGTCACCTCACCTTCTAGAAATTTGTTTTTCTTACTCTTAACCAGAGTCACAAATAGCATCAGTATTGAATGATGGCAGCAATTCAGAAAAGAGTGACAGTAAATAAAATGATGCGTCAATTCTCATTGCTTTGAGAATTTACGCATCAGTGGTCTCAACCACACCTGTATTTGATCAGACCGCGGTTTTATTTACCTGTACGAGCCATAAATTGCTGTGTGGCAGTCAACCAAAAGAAACCTTTGCTGCATTGCCCCGTGAAATTTGGCTCCTGTTCGGCAGAGATAAGTTGGACCTTTCACCGTTCGAACCCTCATGTTCTGTGGTAAAAGCATAGATAAGAAAATCACGTTGAGACAGGATTTCTCACTGCTATGGCTTATAACAGACGGCAAAAAGGTCACTCATCTTATAAACTTCTTAAAACATCATTCTAAGAATTTGGAATGTTTCTTTTGTCCCTAGCCTGTTGGGTTGTTCTCCCCCCATGTTTTTGCAGGTTTATGTAGGATTTGCCAGATGATCAGTTATTTTTGAACAAAGACATAGAAACAAGCTCATCCAGTCTTTGAAATATGCCCTTCAGCATGCTTGATTACCAGTCAGTCATCTGTATGCATTAAATTAGAGTCACAGGCAAATTTATTAAAAAAGTTATTTATAACAAAAGTTGTCATTGAGTGTGAAATCAGCCATTAAATATGAGGCTCCGTGTTTGCTCAGCCATACTATTCCATCCGGCCATTATTCTGAACCCCAGTGGAGCACTGGTTCTGACGTGTGATGGCTGAGAGATTTCTGCAACTTGAAACCAGTTTAAAAGAATCATAATTAAACAAAACAGTGCAACTATTAGACTCACTAATCGAGTTGTTATGACCCAGTTTGTCACATAGTCAGTCATCTGTTTTTCTACATTTATCTGGTAAAATGTACAATTTTGGATGTGGCGAAGAGAGAATCACCCCCATATATTTATCAGCAGCCAGCTGTGTACATACGGCTTAAAGTGTATTCCTTGAATGTAACTCCTAATCTTTTCTTCTGTTCTGCTTGCTCATGGTCACTGAGCCACTCACTGAAATGCCAATAGAAAGTAATACTTTGCCACAGTCTAACCTGAAATTCAATGAAGCCTTATCAAAAACAAATTCATAGATAACCCTTTAAGTAAAATTATTTTGGCAGACTGCCTCCTATGAAGACATCAAAATCTGATGGATGCAAATTTATTTGGATCTGCATTAAGCTGAGCAAGGTCATAGATGCCCGCCCCATAAATATTAATACATTTGTTCAAAACCCATCCTGCCACCATTTCTTTTGCCAATTCTGTAAATTTGAGGTTATAAATCAACAAATAAAATATCGTGCGTGAAATATAGCCTCTCTGGGGGAAATAATGAAAAGACACTTCAGAAAACATGTTCAATTTAGAAACACATTTACGAAACAAGTCCTGCAAACAAACGACTGAGGACAGAACCACACAAAATACCGACCAGCACTTGACAGGAAAAAAACATTGAACAGAAGTGTTTCTAGATGATCCATCAACCAGAGAGAATATGTCGATGCAGTTGCATCATACCACTGCGCTTTTTTGACTAGTTGTGAAATATGACCACCTCACTTGTATTATTTCACGAGCTACAAACTACAGAGTGTGAAGCCTCATTCTACACAAAAGCCTCCTGGAAACACTTTGACTCATTCTTTTATTTTCTGTTTTCAGCTGAATTCACCATATAATTTAGAAAGGATGTGTATGATGTATGCATACAGGATGTGTTGATATATTCATACAGAAATACTTATCTATATACTGTACTGTACAGTTTAATTCTATATTGCTCATTTTGGGGGCGGACCTGGTCGAAGCTGCCCGTCACTCTACCTCCCACCCTAATAACTGCATGCAGGCCCTTTGTGTGTGTTGTGTCTGTGTCAGGGGCCTGTACAAACATATATATGCATGTCAATAAACAGTGTATGAGTGGAAAAAAATAGTTTCCCCAAGTGGGATCTGTCAGGTTTCACCTTCTTTCTTCTTCATTATTGTCACCATGATAACAAAGGCCACCTGACTGACATGAAAAGAAGAGAGAATTAAATTAACAGTTTAAAAGACTAACTTACTCTCATTTGTTGAACTTTCACATCCTGATTTTCAGCCATTGTGAGGAAACTTTTCAAATGGTAAGAATCCAGAAGAATGTAGACTGCGACTCCTCGTATGGAGGCATCAACAACTTCTTTGAATATGTCAACATCAGTGAACATGTCCATCACAATGGCAATGACCTGCAAGGTCAAAGGGAACAAATGATAAGCTCAGCGTGCCACAGACTAGAGTGGCTATCATACTTTAATGAGTTTACACCTCTGAAACTTGTAACATGTAAATAAGTCTAACAGAAAGAAATATATGACAAAGACACTACATAAATAAATACTGAGTTAAGACTAGAGACAGACTGAGAAAATACTGCAGTTAGTTAGAAATTTAGTTAACATTGTTCATGCCGACATGGGGAGAACATACAAACGTCACACAGAAAGAACATGAGGAGGTGGCACCACCGTGATGAAAGGCATTTGTTACTGTTAATGTGCCAACTACATGTATATCAAAGTACACCAGTGCATTTAATTTTAATTTCTGTACAATTTACCTCGCACTGCCTTGACGTAATTATGAGGTTTTGAAAAAGGGGTTCTATTACTCTGTGTGATATGTTAAAGATAATTTTCATACTAAGGTTCATATGTGAACCTTAGTCTGAGCACATTTATGAGTCATCATGCCTTTGTTTGAAGACTAACAGATGCATTGTGAGACGGATATGACTTTTTTTTAATAAACTGCTGTTAATGTTCTCAAGTTGCAGAACCAGATTTGTTCTCCTGAAAAAGGCACTCCTTATGCTGTAAATTGCCTTGAGAAAGAAATGATGTTACTGAAAGGATATACTGTAAACTTATTCCCATGAAGAAAGAGAATAACTGAGCCAGTTTTCTGCTCTGGGAAATGCTTTTTCTGTCTGAATGCAAAATGTTTTGATCACCTGTCTCGCTTCTTGAATATTCTTTCGTACCACCTCTTTGATGGTGGGGCTGCTTTGTCTTGGAGGATGAAAGAGCAAATCAATATTTGTCTGCAGAGTGTCTGGCATGACCCCTGGCCATCCTAAATCCAAATCTGGTGCTTCCACATCTGAGTACATGGGCCAGTATGTCCCCGAAGATGACTGACTGTCTATTGGTCTCCTGATTTCTTCTTCATCATCTAGAGGTGAGAGCTGTTCTACATTTTCAGAGATGAAGCAGATCTCTTCTTCTGATAAGAAGCTCCCAATACGCTCTCCTTTTAGGAACTCCTGGTAGCTTTCTTTACCACTCTTCACTAGACAATTGACTGCCAGGCGATAAGACTCCTTATAATGGGGTGGGATGTAATCCTCTGGTATCAACTCTCCCCTCAGGGATGACAGCAGAGAAAGTTGCGGAGACTCCATCGCTCGAGGTTGTTTAGTTGGACCTGTCACAGATAATCAGAGTCAATGATACCATGTGAGGGGAACTTACAGTGTAGTACATTAAAAGGTCATATTGTTCAATTAAGAACATTAAAAGAACAATGAAGCAATACACTGGAAAGTTCAACTGTTAATGATTGAAATACAACCTCACTCCTGCTATTCATGGTTGTTCTAAATGAAACAAATTGTGATCTTTTACAATGAGAAGAACACATTACTGAAAATGAGGATCAAAATTGGAAATGAAAAGGCTGAAGTTTACTAAACAGCTCCTCAGTGATACAGAATCCCAGACTTTAAAGGCAGTAGACCAGGCCTGGCCAACCCCTGGCTCTTGAGCCTCATGCAGCTCTTTGCCCAGTTTCATGCGGCCCTCACGTTCATATCGAATTTTGTGTCTATGTGTAGGTGTGTTTGCTTAACTTGAATTAAACAGTACATATATACATCTATATATACAGTACGCATGTTACTAACTAAATGAGGCGGCACGGTGGCGCAGTGGGTAGCGCTGCTGCCTCACAACATGGCAGACCCGGGTTCGAGTCCCACTCTGTGCGGAGTTCGCATGCTCTCCCGTGTGTGGGTTCTCTCCAGGTTCTCCGGCTTCCTCCCACCTCCAAAAGCATGTGCTTCAGGTTGATTGGCCGGTCCCAAATTGCCCATAGGAGTGAGTGTGTGTGTGAATGATTGTTTGTTTCTATGTGGCTCTGCGGTACACTGGTGTTGTGCCCGGAGTGTCCCCCGCCTCACGCCCTGAGACTGCTGGGATAGGCACCTGCATTAGCGGATTAAGCGGGTTACAAGATGACTAACTAAATAAATAAATAAATTAAAAAAATTCTTGTTAATGATGATAATGAATATAATGTCATTCTGCCTTGTATGTCAGGTGTCATTACCATCAGTTAACGTCATGGAATTTTCAACAGGAATTTCCTGAAGGGATCTGAACTTCATAAACATAAATTGATCACTTTGAAAAGTTGAGCAGAAAAGCAGACATAGTTGTTCCTAAAATTTACTAAGCTCTCAGAGACCGTACTACTCGCATCGTATTAACTGGATTGGAATGTCGAATGTGCTAATAAGTCATAGAATGAAGGGACGTCAAAAAAATGTCCTACAGACGTTGTTGAAATCTTGTCTAAAATTAAAACGAGCGGTATCTGACATCCAACTGTCCCACCACACTTACGAACACAGAATATCGGACATAGACATGGCTATTTAATTACAGGTACGCTCTGAACTTCAAGCGTGTATTTTAGTGTTGCATTACATGAGTATTTTTAGTAAAATAATACTGTTCTGCCGCTTCACTTATATTTGCTGTCTCTTTTTCCTTATTTCTTTTGTAATAATAATCCCTCATGTCGAGTCTGAATTCTTAGGTTCTTCATTAAACTCAGGTTTGGTTCTACTCACCCATTTCAGTGAGCTTCTCATCCATATTCATTTTTTTCTTTACCATGTGTTTTGTTTGGTGATTTTATGAGGCTGACTATTACTTTTCTTGACTGCCTCCACTTACACGATACCTAATTCTTTGTAAGTTAGACTTTTACAAAGTTATACTTCATTACAATGCAGCTGTACAAAGACCATCAGAAATGCTCTTGTAAAATATTATTTTTATGTGTGGACTTGGTTGAACTGAGAATTTGTGTTTGTGAAACAAGTGCACACAATGCTCATTGTTGAATTCGGTGGTCTTAAAACAATAAGATTCCATTTTTGTCTTTATCATATTGGTGTGTGACATTTACAGTGATGGTTGGGCAGACGTCTGAGAACAACAGACTGGGGCAGTTCATGTGTGTCACAGTAAAAACTGTTGCTCTTCTCTAACTGGTTGGCCACCCCTGCAGTGGGCAATCATGATGTAGTTGATAACATCTCAAAGTTAACAAACCTGTGAATCTGAATTTTGATATCATGATTATATTACAGTCAAAATGTGGTTTAAGAGTGGCTCTCAGGCTGACAAGAAGGTTCTGGAAAGGGTCAAGCAGTCAGCACAGAAGATCATAGGTGTACAGCTGTTCTCTCTGTCAGACATCTACAACACCAGATGTCTGCGCAGGGCCACAAGCATCACCGGTGACCGTTCACACCCCACCCACAGCCTGTTCTCTCGACTGCCCTCAGGGAAGAGGTACCGGTCCATCAAAGCCTGAACTACGAGACTGACCAATAGGTTTTACTCAAGTTTGATCAGAGACCTGAACACAGTACTCCGAAAGTAACTGGCGATACGCTGTTGGAACGTTTTTACCAATCATGTGCAATGTATTAGTTGAAACTGTGTGCTATCAAGCCCTGTGCTGTGCAGTACATTCCTACACTCTTGACGGCTCATCGTAAATAAACTTCTATCATTACGTTGTTTCTTGTACCTGTGTTCTGTTTTTTTTATACTAGTTCTTTTTGCACCTGGGTTCTTGCACCAAGGGTTGTCATCAAAATTTTGTGATAGACTTGATGACAATAAGGGCATTCTGTGTCATTCTATTCTAAATCAACTGTTATATGTCACAAAATTCAAATGAGTTACATGTTTCAAAATTAACACACTTCTAATTTGTAATTAGTCAATAAATTCTTGATGTTTCTTGGTAGCAGAAACAACGTTTTGTTTCTATTCTATTTGTTTCTGGAATTGATTCAACAAGAAAGGCTCAAACATGCTATTGTATATTCATATATTAATCTGCGAAATAATTTTACAATGTTCTGTCTTTCTTTTTATTTTTCATTCTTTTTTTTTAAGTAATGAGATGAGCTTCAAACATGCCTCTTCATAAAAAGTGACTCATAGTTGTCGGATGTTGAACCTGTTTGCCATCAGTATTTAGGTTGACTGGCAGCTCACACCCACAGAACAAATTGTTGTTGCACCTGTAGTGTGTCTGAAGGGTTTGGTGGAGAAAAATAAAATGGATAAACATGTTATGTTTATATTTGGTGTCTTTAGTGATTGCATGATAGTGGACTAAAGTCTGTCACAACAAATAGTAGAATCAAAATGCATACACTGGGTTAAATCACTGCTGTCAACCTAAAGCTTTTGCTGGTACACACACGTCCATCCAAGCGTGTTCACTTACTGTAAATACGTACATACAACACATATTATTTATTATCAGTCCTCAGTGGATGAAAGCTAACATAAACTACTGATGCCTACAGAAGATTTTATACAGTAGGTCTACATATTCATGGACGCAATCTCTTCCTTGTGGAGTTATTTTGAATGTATCCAAAACAAAAATGTTTATTCTGTGACATTTCCATTAAATGTACCATTCATACATTTGACTGAACATTTTGACCTTATTTATATGGAATCAGTGAAATGAAAAGTAAAGACAGTGAGTTGCTGCCTCATTTTGTATTCAACATACAATTCAACTACCTTGAACAAATAACATATATACAAGACTACACCAAGTTTGATATGACAACATCACCACAGCTGTTTGGTAAATGTTTCTCAGGTCTATCAAAGGCACACCAAGATATTAGCTATGTTAACGTTAAGCGTTATCATATGTTCCATAACAGAAACTTACATGAAGATTGCGAATATTGTGAAAATCCTCTTCAGTGCTCCCAGAATATCCCTCTTAGATGTATGTGTGCTCATGTGCTTAAGTCAGTATTGGAGAGCTACTATACAAACCAGCTGGGAAACAAAGACAAGGAGGTGTCTCAACATGATGAACAGTCTGCAGAAAGAGGGTGTGGATTCCAGTTTTGACATGCAAAGTGGTCTGGCTTGAAACTTGCTCACAGGCAGTCAGAAACCTGTTTGAGAGACTTAGCCACTCCCCTCCTGCCTTCAGGGACAAAGTTCATGATGAAAATCAAGATAACAAAAGACATAAACTTTCGATGAATACAAATAATCTTTACTTTTACATCAGTTTTTCCTGAGAGGCCAGTTCACGAAACACATGCATGTAGACACGGCACAAAAACTCCATTTGAATTTAAATAGTCTTAAATAACACAAATTTGTATTTCGCTTCAAAGCCTACCTACATTTCAAACTAACAATATGCATATACAATACATGTACATACTGTATATGTGTGTGTGCGTGTGTGTTTGTGTGTGTGTGTGCGTGCGTGCGTGCGTGCGTGCGTGCGTGTGTGTGTGTGTGCGTGCGTGCGTGCGTGCGTGTGTGTGTGTGTGTGTGTGTGTGCTTGCGTGTGTGTTTCTTTTGTAATTAAACCTCTACAGCAGTTTTAAACAGGCGTGTGAAGCAGCAGTGTGACTGACTAGATGTCATTTAGCTTCAGTGGATCTCTGGCTGGCCTCAAAGCATGTCTCAGATCGGTACAGGTTTGTATGTAACTGTACAGAAGCCCAAACCAACATGTGACAAGATCACCTGGCCTTTTACTGTACACATAGCACACACACACAAAAACATACACACACACACACACATACACGTGTTCACACCCATGCCCCACAACCAAAGCCATTAATCCAGCCTGCAACAGCTGCCTTTTCAGGAGCACAAACATTTTTGTAACAAGGAATGCTCAAAGAAATATTTTGACTTTTGTTAGATATGTTTCTTTATTTTCTGCTGTTAGAGTTAGAAATCAGTCCAGTTTATCACTAAAATGCTACATATGTGAATAATACTTTGGTAATACCAAAAGTTATTTAATGTTTTGGTTTAGTTTAGTTTAGTTTAGTTTAGTTTAGTTTAGTTTAGTTTAGTTTAGTTTAGTTTAGTTTAGTTTAGTTTAGTTTAGTTTAGTTTAATTTAGTTTAGTTTAGTTTAGTTTAGTTTAGCACACAGGGTAAAAACTAAAAAAAAAAAGGGTAAATACACAATTCATTTGTTCAGTCAGAAAGACGATAAAATAATTTGCCAAATTAAGAGAAGTTAAATTAAGAAAAGTTAAAGTTAACAAATTCCTACTTTTAACTTCTGCTTGTAGCTTCATTTTTATTGTCCTCGTCTGTGATGTCAGTTTATTATTGGTATCAGTTGATAGTAAAATGATTCTAATTTAGCTGGTGCTTTCTCTAGACTCTGATGTGGTTTTATAAAAATAATATTTTTCAGTTCACCTGAATCTGTTTTTCTCTCTTTTTTTTCTTGTAATCATTTAATTGTTCCTTAGTTCTTTAACTGAATACATGTCAGCAATATATGAGTAGCATTGTCTCCTGGAAGTCACCAAGGGGGAAATCAGGAAATTAAATCACATTTGTATGACAATAATAGTGTGATAACTAAGGCAAAATGTTTTTATGAAACAAAATTAATTTGTCAAAGTGATGTAGATAGCATGGGCCAGTATCTTTCAAATTAATCATTCTATCATTAGCATTCTAAAGAAACTATCTTAATATGAATTATAAAGGCTGAAATTTTGAAAGACACTTCCAAAGGTTCCACCAGGAGGTATGAAGCAGAATATATCTGCGCTATTGTTAGGCTGTGTCTTGAATCTGGGTGAGTATAGATTAAGTAATGTTGGCCTAAACTCTGAGGGAGTTTCTGCTCCTGGAGCGTCCTCACAGAAACTCACATGTCCCGTTTGTGACATCTAATCTCTGCTCGACGCATTCAGACTGGAGCCTCAGGCTAATCTTGGCTTCTGGTAACTGGTGACACGTCATTGTGTTGTCACACTTCCACTAGTCCGAACACTGATGGTCATCTGTTTGGCACTGATTTATGCATAATAGTTCATTAGTATGATAATATTTCATCAGAAACACAGCCGATTTCTTTGTTTTCTAAACATAAAAGACAAATGTTAGGTATTTAGTTTTTCAGGATTGTAAACTTTTTAAGCAGAGAATTGTAATTTCGATATAGTTGGGTTTGTTATTGTAATGGCTGCTTGTGTGTTTTGGGTTTAATGAGAGGGGGAAAATGGATTTTATTAATTATTTTTGGAACAACATCAAAAAGACAAGAAACAACAGCAAACATGCGATCATCATAAATTTCTCAGGTGACTGTTGATTACGCAATTTTTTCCCACAGTCAGTAATTATTGTATCCTAGCAGCACTGATGACAGGAGCGATCCTCTTCCCCATGTTCTGGTACATGGGGAGGAGGAGCCTGTCGCCCTGTGGGATGGCGGCCCACTCTCCAGTTAGAATTACAGTACATGTCACTGCTGCTAACTAGCCCAGACCTTCGTCAGACAGGTCCTGGGGTCCAGAGACAGTAACCCATCACAACCAATGTGGGGTCATGGGGTCATGGGATGTCTTTTGATCTAACCTTACACAGGCCTACTATGGATGTCTGGCTTCTCTGTTGTTGTGGCAATAACAGTTCTGATGCTGATTCTGAGGCGACGCAGACAGATGTGTCTGCGGTTTTTCCTGCCTGGGTGTGGGCGGTCCATTGTTCCTTTGGTAAAGTAATGACAGTGTAGGTGTGCTACTGTGGAATGTGAGTGTTCACCACCCTGGGGACTGGTCTGGAGGACTGTCACACCCACAGCATGCCGATGCCATGTCACTCTGACCCACTTACAGCACACCTGCAGATGTCATTTTCTTCTTATTCTTTCTGTCTTTTTATATAAAAGTATATATATATATATAAAATTATACTTTTTATATAAGTATCATTTTTGGGAATTTTTTTTTCTGGGTTGATGTCCTTGTCATTTGCATAACACACCTGATTTATTGTATAATAATAATACAAAACGTTTTCTGTACAAATACTCAGAATAATTAATTTACAAAAAAATAACAAAATTGATCCGTAATTAAAAAAAACAGTGAGATATTGTATTCAGTTGGCTGTCCGTTTTTCTGTGATAACAATAGTTAATAAATAATATTGTTTGTTTTATTGTTGTGCATTGTAAATAAAGTGGCTATGTGGATGAGAAGTAATAGATGACTGAGAGCAATGATCTGGTTAGTGCTGGCTGCTTAGTGGCCAACACAAACTCTCTGCTATTGCTCAGTAGCTCGCAGCTAATATATGGGAAAGTGGCCGTTTGTCTGTGATGAATAAACTTCAGGTTAACCTCAGAGATAGAATGCAAACAAAATCAGATCACTCTCACTCGCAATTCAAGGCCAAGTCCACTTTATATGTATGAACAGCAATTAGCTTCAAGGCCAGAACTCAAGCTTTACCTCTTTGTGGAAATAGTAATCAGGCAGCATGGTAGCTGCCCATTTCCCAATGGTTTAACTTGTTCAGGAAAGTATGAAAGCTGTAACAGGTAAAAATCAACATGTTACACTAATGTTTTGAAACTACCTTTTGTTGTATTCCATATTTTGAATAATTCATAGCATTTTTATGTAAATTTGTACATTGAAGGATCTTTTGGATGAACTTGGAGCATTGTTATCTGTTCTTAGGTTATTTGATATATTTCATCAATTATAAGTCAAGTTAGTACATGTGACAAATATAAATATTAAATTAATGAACAGAGGGGTATCTGCCAAATGAGTATGATGATACCTGGATGACTATTCATAAGTGAAAACAGTAAAAAAAAGAGTGAATCAAGTGTAACAAAAGAAATACACACACACACACACACACACACACACACACACACACACACACACAGACACACACACACATGCACACTTGCTTCAGTTGCTCCCTCATTAACAAACACACAAAAATTATACAGTTCTCACATTGATGCACACAGGCACGAAATGAACAGAAATGAACATATAATAGAAGCAGCAAATTGTTTCCGGTACACAGTAATATCCAAGGGCAAGTAGTCCAATCACAGTAAATAAATGTGATTTCAAATAAAGGCACAGTTGTCAATGCGAGAGGGGCTTCAATACCAAGTGGGAATGTTTTGTACAGACAATGATTTTTGTATTCAGTCACAGTTAAAACAATTTTAGTGTCAAACTCGCTTTTGAGACCCTTGAAAACCCTTTATATTAACTAAACAAAATATTACGCCAACAACCCAATTGTTGTTTTCATAGGAGGATTTTCTCATCAGTCTCCTTGTGTTGCTTCTCTGGCTTGGTTCCCGAGAAGTCCTTTCAATTGGAGGCCTACATATTTACACTTAGGAGTATCTAAGTGCCTCAAGAGGACTACTACATGTGAGGGATGAAGGTTAAAACGCCAGCATGTTCATATGTGGTTAAAGTGCTTTAAACTAACTCTTCTGCCACCTTAACAAAAGATGCGACACCTCAGTAATCAATCCAGTGCTCCTTCATGTCATCAAAGAACTGAAATCTGAAAGAGGACTTACCTGTCAACATGTTTTGTTGTCGTATCGCAACAACCAACTTTCTGACCTCACCTGCTCATGAAGCTAGTAATCAAACTTAAAATAAATCCACAATAATGATTCACAGAGGTTACTACATGCCATGTCACGGTTTTTGATGCCTGCATGATTTGTGATCCTCAGCCTTCATCAAGCCCACAGCTGAACTCTGGGTATGACAGTGTCATTGTGGATTTTTTTTATTTCCTGTCTGACTTTCATTGACCTTTCATTCTTGTTTGCCCCTTCCTGCCTTTGTCTGCTTTGTGTCCTGTAATATTGCTGATAACTTTTCGGCTGTGTTCTGGTTTAGTGACCTCATTCTCCAAAAAGATGCGCATACAGACCAAATGCCTCACAGCAGCTCAGCTAGATTCCTTCAAATGCAGCATCATTTTCCCAGTCCACAAAGGATTAATTTGATTCATCCTTTGCAGCCAACCACAATTTTACTGGAGCTACTTTGATTACCAATAATTCTGCTAAATATCTTTTACCACAACTTTAATACTGATCAAAAAGCTTGCTGAGATGTTCCAGGCAAATATTTCTCCCTCCAAGTAGTGTGAATGTACCCTTTTGATTGATAGATTTGTAGCATTGGTAACATTTAGCATCTAGCACCAAGTGACTTTTTCAGCCCCTCATGATACTTAATTTCATGTGCAAAAGAAAAAAGCTTCACATTGATTACCACACACCCAGTTCTCTGCAGAAATCTGTCTAAATAGTTGAACTTTTTTCAAAGAAAGGCAATAGTGACATCAGTTTCGGCTATAAAAGACAGGAACTACAATGAAGTTAGAATTAGAGAGCAAAGACAACACAAACATGTGTATTTTCTCTCAGTCACAGTTAGAAGTATACCTGGCCTGCATATGTATACGGATGATCCTATGTCTGGTTTACTTTATATGCTAGAGCCACAGACACAGAATTGTTCCCACAGTTCTGAAAGTCTGTTTACTGTAGACTTATGAGAAGAAGGGTTAAGTAATGAGTTGGAGTGACTGTAGCAGAACAGGCTGTGTCAAGACTTAGGAGGCAGAGCATGTGACATGAGAGACACAGGAAACCAGGTAGATAGGCGTGGGATGGACCTGAGGCACAAGTCAGAAGAGAGTTACTCTGGGTTCCATGGTAACTGCAGAAGATTCCAGAAGCAATATTATATGGTGTGTTTCCTGAAATCATGTACACATAGGTGAGGGGATGGTCTGACGAACATGACAAGAAAATCAGATGTGCGAGCACGGGTGCATCAGCAGGAGAGGATCCTGGGGCCTGTTCCATAAAGCGTACTCAGAAAAGCCAGGATTAAAATCCATAACTTGATTGGAATGAACCTGACAAATCAATCAGGGCTAAAGGGGTTTAAAACATTGACTGACAGACAGGCAGACAGACAGAGGTGTTAAATTAGATGAATTAGATTTTTTTAAATTTAATATTTGCCCTTCTCTACCTGTAAACCAGACTAACCAGAATAAACCTGGTTATTTGAAAAGTTTGCTTTATCAAAGACACAAAAGAAACAGAAAGAAGACGAGACAAACAGGGGAAAAAGGAGATGGATCAGATTGAATATATGTACAATACCTGTACATATTATTCAATCAGCACCTCCAAATCTGAGACCATGGTCCTCAGTCGGAAAAGGGTGGAGTGCCCTCTCCAGGTTGGGGATGAGATCCTGCCCCAAGTGGAGGAGTTCAGGTATCTCAGGGTCTCATTCACGATTGAGGGCACAATGGAACTGGAGATCGACAGGCGGATCGGTGCAGCGTCTGCAGTGATGTGGACTCTGTATCGGTCCGTCGTGGTGAAGAAGGAGCCGAGCCGAAAGGCAAAGCTCTCGATTTACCGGTCGATCTACGTTCCTGCCCCCACCTATGGTCACGAGCTGTGGGTCGTGACCGAAAGAACGAGATCCCGGATACAAGCGGCCGAAATGAGTTTCCTCCGCAGGATGTCCGGGCTCTCCCTTAGAGATGGGGTGAGGAGTTCGGTCATCCGGGAGGGACTCAGAGTCGAGCCGCTGCTCCTCCACATCGAGAGGAGCCAGATGAGGTGGCTCGGGCATCTGGTCAGGATGCCTCCTGGATGCCTCCCTGGTGAGGTGTTCTGGGCACGTCCTACCGGGAGGAGGCCCCGGGGACGACCCAGGACACACTGGAGAGACTATGTCTCCCAGCTGGCCTGGGAACGCCTTGTGATTCTCCCAGAGGAGCTGGACGAAGTGGCTAGGGAGAGGGGAGTCTGGGCTTCCCTGCTTAAGCTGCTGCCACCTGCGACCCGACCCCAGATAAGCGGAAGAGAATGGATGGATGGATGGATTTATAGATGTGGATATGTTTAAATTATAAAATGTTTACATCATGTTCTGCCCTTCCGCTAGTATTTTTATCGTCCCTATAAATTGATGTTCATTTGACTGTGAGAGGAAAAGCTGCAGGCTGCCAGCATCACTGTAGCCAGGTGTTTTATCTGCTTACCTGTGTTTACAAGGGCAGTAGAGTTCAAGACCACAAAGTGGGAGTGCAATGCATTTGGCTGTCTAGTCGTTGCCATGGATACTGTATAAGGGTCTAAAATTGGTGGATGACAGCTCCTTAATCTGGCACACACAGGGACTGCTGGAGCTTTAATGAACAGTAACAAAAAGACAAGAGTTTGTACAGTTATTTCAAATCTTTTGAATCAGAAATGTTCATTCAAAGGCAACAAAAAAACCTCACCCATTTAAAAAAATAGAGCTACCAGGATCAAACCGAATCATACCGATTTATACTGTATGTATGCAATTAGTGTAAGAAATCCTGGATCCTGTTGCTTGTTCTTATGATCCTGAATATTAAAGGATGCCCTAAATCAGATTTGCCGACACACTGAGCATGAGCCTTACAGATTTGACTGCTGTCACATTCTCACCATGCTCACTTTCCTCACACTCTCACCGTCTCTTCCTCCAATAGTTTTATGGTAGTAGTTAATGCATATTACAAAAAAACTAGGGAGCTGAGGGTAGGCAGTTCTACTATGACCAGAAATCCAAAGAATAATGGATTCCCGTCCCTGGGAACTCTAACAAATTAACCACACTGCAATTTAAAAAAACAACAACCTAATAAATATATGTAACCACAAACCATGTTACCGCCAGGAGGGAGTCAACTCCCAGCTCCTAGACGACATCCGTGACTGGAAGCAAACAGCAGCTGCAACACCAGAAACAGAGTCAAGCCGGACGCACAAAACTGTAAGATATATTTTCAGCAATGAGCAACAGAAAAACTAAGATCAATGAAAAGAAAGTATTTAATATAACCAATGCTCACATAACAGCAGCCAGGGCTCTGATAAGAATTGTGTGTGTGCAATACGTTCAGTTGTTCCACCAACAATAAAGTATATGGCTGACCCACAATGTTGTTATGTTTAAAAGCACAAGACAGCAGCGTGGTTGCCCCGCCACCAAACAGGTTCAACCACATGCAGACACACAAAACATCACACTCTGTGTGAGGGAGAAGCTGGCAGTCTCCATAACTGCTGACCAGGAGCATAATCGCTATGTACCCTACGTTCAACCTTTGCATGGAGCGTAGTTTCCTCCTGCTACGTCAGCACATCCAGAAGGGTTTTACTGCATTTAAAGTTGTTATTAAATCTGTTGTCAATGCTTTGATTTTTTAAATGTGTGTCATAATACAATAATATGTAATTTATCAGCACAGTGTTTTATGTAGTGTGTGATAAGGACAGATGATAGCGTTAGTATGACATGTAAAGGAAAGCAAGCTACTTTCATTTATGTGGACCGATCTGACTTAATGAATCATTGACTGAAAGGCTTCAGAACAAGCAAGCATGTTTATTTATTAGTCAATAGGCAATGAATCATCACAGCATGACCCAATAACGAGTGTGAACGCGTCGACTGATACGAAGCATTCTCAGGCAGACACATCTGATTTGGTCACATCTGATGCCCCATAGTTTTCTTTTGATTGGAGAAACCTGAATGATTGAGGGTCACACCTCATCATGAGGCAGCTTGTTGACATTCAAATGCATTTTCTGACTTAATAGATATAAACTATTGTTCAGATGCATATTGTTTCCCATTTATTTTCCAAACTGAATTTAAGATAGGAAACAAGAAGCAATTCATAAAAAATAGTGTTGTGCTAGTGTGTATAAAGCAGATGAGAAACTATGACTTTTCATTTTAAACGATAAATTTAGGTGAGGGCTCTGTAATTTTCTACACCTGTAGTCAAAAATATTGCAGTCCTATTCACTTTAAATAACAGACCTAAGATAAATGAAGTGGTCTGTAAAAACAAAATATATTTGCTGCTCAGATTATTATTTTATTTGAATACTCTTAGTATATAACTTATTTCTTCCTATCACCTACACCAAAGAGATCATGTTTTCCAGCACTGAGTCACCTTTCATTGAATTACTTGAAAAAGTACAAATGTATTTTGCCGTGGAAGCTTTCCAGTAAGAAACTCTGACACATCTGAACACCAAAACACTGTAATTACATTTGAATGATGAATGTTACCCCTATCAACAAAACACTGATAGGGGTAATGTGAAGTTATGTTGTAATTACAACAGGAGGAAAGAACGAACCAGGAAAAAATGTCTTAAAGAGAGGATGAACAATTGGCTTCTTATAGTGGTTTCATACAGTACATGGCATCCATTGGCATGTTACGCTATTGACTAAACATATTCAATTAGGGTGAAGAGGAGTAAGTTATTTACAAGTTGACCATACAATTGAGTAGTTACACATGCATCTATAATATTGTTTAGAGAACTAATACCTTCTACAGCAAAACAATATGTCGAGCCAGGCAGCCTTCACTCAGAATACCTATCAGCGCATTTGTCACATTTCTTTTCAAAGTACAACCAAAATAGATAAATGCTGATGTAAAAGACCTTTCCTTCACAATGGATCCTGGAACAGTGAGGATCCTGATCACTTTTTTTCATTCTTCAAGGTTGCAAGTTATGGCCTAGAGTTTTAGTGTGACATCTAGTGGTAATGGGTATTACTTCTAAACACTTGTCAAACTTAGCACGTATGTAGAACGGTGTGACATAAACATTTCAATAATAATGTACCAGATTGGTTAATCCAAAAAAATTTAATTTACAGCTCTCACACTCAAATGACAAACATGAACTCACACAGAAAAATGTAGCAACAAGTTCCATTTATGGGTGGATGGATGGATGGATGGATGGATGGATGGATGGATGGATGGATGGATGGATGGATGGATGGATGGATGGATGGATGGATGGATGGATGGATGGATGGATGGATGGATGGATGGATGGATGGATGGATAGATAGATAGATAGATAGATAGATAGATAGATAGATAGATAGATAGATAGATAGATAGATAGATAGATAGATAGATAGATAGATAGATAGATAGATAGATAGATAGATAGATAGATAGATAGATAGATAGATAGATAGATAGATAGATAGATAGATCTATTCAAGCGCTCCTTCAAGCCACTTGTCTCACACAAAAATCTTATGTCAAATGTTTAAATGCCAAAAAGCAAGTGCAAAAATCAAACTTCAGTAACATTAGCTAATATGACGTAAACACAAAACAGCACCTTAGGTGTCAGTGTTAATAAAAGACCTTTATTGTCCCACAGTGGGGAAATTTGTGAAATTTGTGTTGACCTAATCTCCGTTTCTTTGTCTCATTTCTAAAGGTTATGTCCCACCTGACAGGTTCCACATCCAGCGCAGGTCAGAATGGTTCAAATGAAACTCTATCATTGTTCATTAACAATGAGGACAGATGCAGTGTTCTCTCAGTTTTGTCTCTTTTGTACAACCCTTCTTATTCATGATCATTTGTACAATTTACATATTTATTTATTTGATAGAACTTTGGTACTTTTGACAAATTAGACAATTTATTTATCCATTCGGACTTATTATGATTTAGTTATTTAAGAATTTGTGTGAGTAATTTGTTTTACCCCTTTTCCATTGCTGGCGGCTAGTGGCAGTGGTGATTAACTGTGTGGTGGTACCCCCCCCCCCTTTTTTTTTTCAGGGAGCTGTGTTTCCTCATAACCGGGTATATCCCATTTCTGGGTGGCTGGCATTTTGTTTGTTTATTTTTGTTGTGGAGGAACCTCTCTCCCTTCTCAACAGTCCTCGTCCCAACCGCCGGCCCCAGCTCTGATTAAGTTTCCCTTCCTTTTGCCAGTATAAATAATATTTTACTTTAATAAGAGAAATCTGTGGTGATAACGAAATGCTTTGTGTTCAACTTTGGACCACAGCTCTTATCCAAAGGCATTAAATCAAATCAACTGGACTTGTCGAAAGTTCCTTGAAGACGTTTCACTTCTCATCCAAGAGGCTTCTTCAGTTCTGAGAACTGAGGTGAGACGTCTTCAAAGAACTTTTTACGAGTTCAGTCCATCTGATTTATGCCTTTGGGCAACCTTTGGAGAGCCATGCCTGAGATGAGTGAGAACCTTCAAAAACAATCAAATCACTTGAACCTTAAATTCAAGGTGTTTTTAGAACATGAAAAGTGGGTGAAATTAGAAGAGTGGCACTGTTGGACAACAGTTGTCCTTAACTGTGACTGCAATTGATTAATAATCCCATCCTTATCCTGGCTGTCTTGGCATAATCAGCAACGAAATGCAGCTAATGACCTCCCATTCAAGATATTTTTAGAACTGCTTCATCTTTTCTCTGACTATGAGCACATTAGTAAAATGAACATCATAACTGTGAGATCTAGGAGAGATACTGGGGGCTCTGAGTGCTTTAGTCACCTGCACCCATTCAACTCTTGTTTGTCCGACAGCTTTTCTAAAGCTCAGTAGGCTTTTAGTGAGGAGTTCTAATCAGGTGTGAATGATCACCAGCCAGCAGCAGTGAAAAGAAAACCACACACAAGCTCTTCAACATCATAATATAGACTAATGTATTCAGTGGCGTTAATCAAAAATTATATAACATTTACATTTTATTATTGTTATAGTAATGCAAATTTAGCAGAAATATATACAACTTAGACAATTAGGGGAGAAGATGTACTTTATTAGATATTACTTACCCCTAAAATCATTGTATTTCCTCTAGAATTAAAGGACTTACATAGTTTGGCAGACTTGTACCCGATACTGCATGGATTCATTGAGTAAATTGTTCATGTGAATGCTAGAGCATATAAAACACATTCAAAGTCATAAGCTTTATTCTATAAAAATGTTACTGCTTGTTCCTCTGTGGGGGGGTTTTGCCCCGATTTACCTTCCATTGAAACATTCTTTAAAAACCGCTATTGTCTACTCATAACTCTCCAATTGTATCAACACCAGCTGATAGTCTTTCTCCACATGCATCTCGACTGCCATCTCTGTGGAGCTGGGAAAGCCTACCGACTGTCTTTCAGCTTTTACATGCACCTATTACTGTCATGAAGAGCAGCTGCATCGTGATGAATGCCTTTCTGGACAGACCTTCTTTGAAAATGCCCATGATTGGTGCCATTTCACTGTCTGTGACATCATACATCTTCCGCCCACCAGCCTTTGATGACACCTTCTGGTGTCTTCTCCGACATGTTGTGTGAAGCAGTTCACATGTGCAGGTGTTCTCTGGAGCTCTGACTGTGTGTTGACCATGTCACATACAATTGTGCTCTAGCTTCACTTTTTGGTGCACTTAGAAATTTGTTTTCTTTTTTCTTTTCTTTTTTTTGGATAGACATTCTTGAAACTCTTTCAATACATCAATACATTGCTTTTTTTGATTTTCCTTGTCCAGGATGACACAGATCCTACACAAATATCTCTGCAGGAGTTAAAACAATGAACGGACCAAAAGCCTCAGTCTCTTAGCATAATGTAGCATAGGTTGCCATTAAGTATTTTTATAAACACCCAGTTCACAGGAATTTTGGTTTCAGTCAAAACAAATGAGACATTACAAAGTCAAACCAAACCACTGAGCTGAGTAGCTCAGTTAGCCATCTGGTTACAGTAGATAAGTTCTGCTAGCAACAGCTGTTATATCGATGAAAAAAAAATTGGGATTAGTGAATTGTAAACAGCTTGCGTTTTCCTTCATCTCTGTAAAGCTCGTGAAATCCTGGCTGTTTTACCAAATTATTCTTCAATGAAAAAAAATAGAATTACCATTATAGCCTGATGCTTTACAGATAAATGTTAAATATGAGTCTGAAAAAATTCTGTCTGCTCCTCGGTTGGCCTGAAAGAAGTTGGAACAGCTTTTACAGGATGAGTGAAGCGTTCATCCGACTCTGTGATCTGCAGGTCACATTGTGAGAACAGGCTTTTTCCTCCAGGCTTCCTCTCCTCCTCTCTCAATATTTGGGGTTTGGAACTTGTATAAAAATCTTTTCCTGTCTCCATCTGAAAAAGAAAAGACACGATGATCCCAGCTTCCTGAATTTACATTAAAAGGGCCGCAGTAATTAGGCTTGTGCAGTTTCCAGCAGTAATGCATTGATTTACATTTCCATTAAAATTCAAACTATACATGTTGGCAATTAGTGACATCCTTAGAAAGCAAAATATAAGTTTCTATAGTAATATACAGTAGGTGCTAAACTAAATGACACTGCAGCTAGAGGTGGATACGTAGCTCTTGCCAATAGATAAATGATTGGCAATTACTTCCAGATGATAAATGAGGACCAAATCCAGATCTTACTAGCTAGACAACAAAAGAGGAATTCAGTTGGCAAAATGAAGTTATTTCACATCCAGCTAAGATTCAAATCATCTCATTAACAAGTTGGAAAAACTTGATTTTTCAACCTTTGAAATATAGACGGACTGCTATCATCAAAAGTATCATTCATCAGAATGCGATTATGTGACAATGTGTGACAGTGGAGCACATCTTTTATCAGGGTGCTGAAAGAAACTATGCACTGGAACCAAGAGGTTATTTAAAACACATTCAATCTCTGAGTGTGCAGGTTGTGGCATTATTTTTTTTCTGTCATAATGATTTAGGTATTAAATTTCTAACCCTCCCTATGAATTTTTTTTTATGTGAAGTACATCTTGTATAAAATCCACAATCTAAATAAAGTTTATTAGGAATATTTCCATCATTATTAGATCTAAACTTTCAACACAAATTAACTTTAAAAGATTACTTTCTGAGTTTGCTTGGGGTTTGCACAGGGATGCATATTCATGGCGTATTTTTCCATAAATGGTAATTATCTTTCTGCATTGGTGATTATAGCCACCTGCCCCTCATTCACTTATTCAGTCATCTGTATTAATGTGCATGTGAGCCTCTTCTACATGAGCAACCAACAATATATGAAGGCTAAAATACCCAAGTTTATGTCTTTGTCTAATACTTCATTACATGCGAGATGTGTTAATAACCCAAATCTGACACATAAAACAGATGTGGCAATTAATTTTCAAAAAAAGATCATGTAGAACATAATGTGTAATGTTCAGAATGGCACTGCCTTGTCTTTTCTGTAGAAACAGCACAAACACCCACATCATCGTTTATCTTGTTTCATTCAGTTCAGAGCCTAAAATACATTTTACCTTTCCAGTGTAACTGCTGTACTGGAGGCAGGAGATGTTTAGTATTCCATTACATCGCTTAAGTTTTCATATTTACATGTTGTTCACTCTGAATTTTACATCAGTAATCAGAAAGTACAAACAATAAGATTAATAATAATGATGGGAGTGTATCTCCATCAAGAGTGAAAGCCCACTCCTCTGCAAATCTAGACGTATGTCAACTTCATCAGTGTATTTATAGAGCGTCTATAAGAATTTGAGCTGTGTTTGAATAAGATTGTGTGTAGCTGAAATTATCGGCGTCACCTCTGAATCATCACTGAAGACCCACTAGGCGTGTGACAGACCCCCTGTGAGTGGTTGTATTTGTTTCTGCCGTTATTAGTTGTGATGTCTTTGCACACAAACCTTTGGGTAGTTACCTTTAAGCTGCGAGGTTAACTGCAGGTTAAAATGTGACCACCAGGTTACAATAATGTATGGATCTTTGTTGTTTCTCATGCCACAACTTTACAAGCAGCTTTACAACCAGCACGGCTCCCAGTAGGCTACACACACACACACACACACACACACACACACACACACACACACACACACACACACACACACACACACACACACACACACACAAATCAAACTTCCAGTGTAGATCTGTATACAGGTAATGGAGTAAAATTGTAAATTATAAATTACAAATTTCTAATTTTGTACATTACTTCTTTACTCCTTATTATTTATATTATTACTTCTCTATCTCCTGTTATTCTTATTATGGATCTTATTTTGAATGAATGTCTATTTTACTCTTCCATTTCTCTGACTACCTCTGACACTGCTGCTATAATAGTATAAATTTCCGAATTGTGGGACAAATGAAGATACAGTATAACTTATCTCATCTCATCTCATCTCATCTCATCTCATCTCATCTTATCTTATCTTATCTTATCTTATCCACAACTTTCCACCATGTCTGACAATAATATGACCAGTATTTTTCTGTTATTTTGCTAACAATCAGATGAACAAACCAAATAAATGTTGCAGAACTAAAAAAAAAAAGATATAAAAAATTAAAATGAAAGAATTGTCCTTTTTTTATATGTCCAATGGTTCATCCATTTGAACATAACTTGCTGCATAGCATATAATGAAATGCCACAATCTTTCATAAGAGCCCTGAAGGTAAGTATCTGATAATTGCTTTCTATATTTTTGCTCATTTTTACCTTTTAGGCACAGTTGAGTAATTTTCTGTTGGTCCGTTAGAATCATTACAAACTGATTTTTTCCAGTAGCGGGGCATCTGTGTCCTTGGACATACATTTTCCAGTCCTAATTAAATTTGTGTTATACCATGCCTTTAGGGGTAAACTGAAACTTTAGTTTATCTCTCTGTACTTTGTCCATCACATATTTATGTTTCTCCCCCTATCCTCAATATGTGGCTAGCTGAATAATACTACTAGTTTATTTAAATATCTCTGTGGTTGAAGCAGTTTGTCTCCATTCAGTCTGTCATGTTATTTCATTGATTAACTACATACATGTGAAGTTGGATATTGACCGGAAATTCGTCGACAGTTTAGTCTAACATAATTATATTAATCCTTTTTTTCTTCCACAAATAATTGAAGTGTTAAATCAAAACAGACATATGTACACTGGTAAAAATGATTCTTCCTTTTTCCTGTTGTTGTTGTTGTTGTTGTTTTTTTATTATTTGTATAGAAAAATGTTGGAAAATACAAGTACAGAAATGGTCTCAATATTTGAAATGTTACCATTGACTGTTCTTCTGCTGTGGGAGATTGCTGGAAGTCACTGGTTTTGTAAGGTCTCACTATGTCTGTGAATTTCATGAATATTTTTTCTTGCTTCTTGGTTTCCACTCATTTTGACCTTGACATTTAATTGGTCACATGTTTAAGCAATGAGCGAGACTTAAATATGTATGTACCGGTATGTAAATATGCCAGCAGGTCCATAATGATTTCATAATTATAGTTTCATAATACTAATGATTCATAATAATAATGATCGCAGGATATCAGACTTCTTTTTTGACCTCACAGTGTGATAAACAGGCGACAAATAAAAACTGATGTACCGGTAACTAAGATGTGTGAGCTAAAGCAACATATTAATCGCTATAGTGAATCTCTTATTTGTTAAAGGTTTGAAAGGGAAACCTGATTCAACATGTTATACAAATCTCAGCAAGTTGCTCGTAAAAAGACAAAAAGAGAAATCATTTCTGACGACTCCGTTCAAACGCACGAGGCACGCTGAGCAGAAGCAGAGTTCTCAAGTGCCCTGAGTTTAAAAATGGACAGCAACCTTAGCAACCTGTCAAGCAAAGTAAATTGTCCCCTCAGAGGATTGGATAAGGCTGGCTAACGAGAAGGACGATGTGGTACGGAATTAGAATCAGATAAAACAAATGCAGTGATGGCTAAAAAAAAAAAGTCCACATAACTACACTGGGTAGCTGAAAAGGACATCCAGTGTAATTTAGCTCAAAAGAACATCCATCATCATTTTTTCTGCAGCAAATTCAAAAGCAACACTAAATCATTCATTTCGTTTTGCAGATCAACAAATATACAATTGACCACGTAAATAAATATAATTACTACATGTTAACGCTTCTGTGAGTTCAAGCGAAAAGTCCAACCAGTGATAATCTTTGCATTTCTACATTTCTCAAGCGATTTTTCAAAATTGATATTCCCTCCAACAAACAAAAGAGGACATTTTTACCTTTCCATTACTGCTAATATTATATACTTATTCCACAGAGAACCAGAAATATGTTCTAATACATAGGGGATATGTTAAGTATGCACAGCACCAACTCTGGAGACCAAACAAACTCACACACTTAAGTCAATAAAAATAGGATTACAAATATGGCTGTGAGTGGGATCTATACCTTTTTATTGCTTTTGAGTAAATATTCATATTAGTCAAAAGTCAGAAACCCAAGAACTCCCACTGTTTAAAGGATTTTGGTTGTGGACACACAAGGGAATCATCCAAGAAGCAACACAACCTGGAAAGTGTTTGTACTTATTTTACAAGCTCTGCAGTATATATTAATGGAGCAAAAGTGTATAAAAATGAGGATAATAGGATAAAAATTGATGTTTAATAAAAAAACTACATAAATAAATTAATAAAAATAACCTTCAAGTCGTAGAATAGGGTTATTTCATGTTGACAATGTAAATGCATGAGAAACAAGTATTTCTTTTATTCATACAATAGTGTATAATTTTTCATTGTTTCCAATAAGCCTGCCAGTTCTCACACTATGAATAGAATGTTCTCTGTTACTAAGATACGAGTTGAGATTTTTACTGATAACTGGCTATTTGGGGAAAAAAGACAGTATGAGTTCTATGAAAGAAATAGAGAGTTTAAAATATTGTCCTGAATGCAAACCCTTCCATTTACATTAAGGAAAGAACACAGAGACCACATGAATACCTTCTTCTTATCAGTAAATGTTTCCTTGACTTCATACCGCCAGCCAGGATTTGGGTGACATTCTTCCTTATCCTCCACCATCAGTGTTGGAATGGCCGTCATTGGACGAATAACCCCAGGCTTTGTCTGGACAAAGAGAATTATAATTTGACAACAGGTAAGAATGCATTGCTAATTTTATCCTTTTTTGCAGGAGACTAAACCTTATCAAATAAATGAATTGTACCTTTGTAGATTCCGTAAGGTTTCTTTCCATGCCAGTGGAGGGGTACAAGCTGCATAATGAAGCCTGAATATATATTCCAAGTATCAACATAGTTAGGGTTAGGGTTAGTCTATCTGAGAACTGAAATATTGATAAAACAAGGAATGCTTCTGTCAGGGGAAGGAAAAAAATACAAAATAATCAATCTATATCTTTGGGGAAATTCTAAGTGTAATTGTAAGTACATATGATATTTAATTAAAATACATTTTTGCATAAAAAAGAGAAAACAACTGTAAGCATTCCATTGAAATATTTTCAGCATCACATAATTAGCAATCATATATTGTTTGTTCATAAGTGACATGGCATACACACCTTCTATTCTGAATTCAGTAGAATAGAACATTCAACAAACTTATTTCGGATGATGTTTAAATATTGAGTAGCAGAGAGAGTCTTCACTTTTCTCCTGAGGGGATGAAATGCTATCATCTCTTAACCGACAACACAATCTGTCTGATACTCACATATTTGGTTTCACGCCCCAAGGATTTGTGAAATGAGTTGATCTGCAGAAAGTAAAAGACAGTCAGACCTGTCACAGAGCAACAATTTCAAACAAAACAAAAGATGAAATAACAGAAAATTATCCATGCAGTATTTTAAAAATGGAACCATCAAAAGTTCCTAAAAGAAACAAGAAACTAGAGCTGGGAAATGAATGAATACAAAAACTAATTTAACTTTCACAGAAATTAAGATGTTGAGGTTCTCTTTAGGAATGACCAGGTTGGATTGGATCGGAGACAAAGTCAGAAAGAGAGAACTTTGATGGTTTGGACACATCCAGAGGAGAGATCCTGATTATATTTATAATAAGGTGTTGAGGATGAAGCAAGAGGGCAAGAGGAAGACCAAAGAGAAGGTGGATGGATGTAGAGGGAAAACATGAGGGCAGTTGGTGGTACAGAGGAGGATGCAGAAGATAGAGTGACATGGACAAGGATGACATGCTGTGACGACTCCTAATGGGAAAAGTCGAAGGGAGAAGGAGGAACTTTTCATGGGTGTATTGGATGCAACAGAATCAACCAAGAACCGCAGTTCACACACTCTTCATGATGACCACTCATTCACATTTACATTCCCAATACATAGTTTTGCTACTGATTTACAGCTGCACAGTAGAATAATGTTCAGATTAGTCTACATCAAAAGTCAGAATTAATCTTTGCGCTGAAATCTATTCCTTTTTTCAATATTTAGTTAACTGTCTCCTGCTTCAACTCCATAGTTCACTCTCATCTTTTTGTCAGGATATAACGTTTAAACTATTCCTCCAAACTAAATTGTAGGTGGATAACAAATTATTTATTAGTTTGTTATACCTGTTACTTGGTGCTAATAAAACACACTTTACCTGCAAACTGGTGTTGGGAGTCGATGACCTGGACGAGTGGAGTGACTGGGAGGCACAAAATACGCAAACACATTGCAATTAAATCCCCTTATGAGTGTAAACCAACATTCGTTCATGTTTGCTTTCACATGGTGTACTCACTGTTGGAAGAGAATTTGTCAATATCTCATCAATAACTGCATAAAGCTCCTCTGACTGTTGCCGGAGCTGAGCAGGTGAGCACATCTGCAGGAAGTATAGCATCATTTATGTTAGCTGCCTGTTTTGTGAAGCTCAGGGAAAACCAGCAGTATTGCTTGGGGTACCTCAGCATGGGTGTCCACAGCATATCCACCCGGTGTACTGCCCACGTCGAGATTTCCTCCTCTCTCTACTTGCTCATCTATTGCCTGTGGATGCAGGTCAAAGTGGACAGCGTGAGCTCCGCGCTAAGAACCTGATTTCTTGATAAAACAGCAGGACACCAGCGTAAACTCTCTGATTCATGCTCATGCACACTGATTTCTCCAGTAAGTACACTATGTACTGCAAGGTGCCATGATTTGTCCTTTACCAAGGTATAGAAAGAAAGAAAGCCTGCAAAAACTATTATATATATATATATATATATATATATATATATATATATATATATATATATATATATATATATATATATATATATATATATATATATATACTGTATATACACACTATTATATTTATATATATTCCTGTTTTTCCTATGCTGCCAGGAAAAAATTGGTTGTGGCTACGTCCCTCCTTTCACTTGATTATGGTGATCTGCTGTATATGCATGCCCCTGCTCAATGCTTACATTGTCTGGACATTGTGTACCACGGCTCTTTGAGGTTTGTCACAGGATGCAAAGCTCTCACTCACCATTACACCCTGTATGCCAAAGTTCAGTCGCCCTCCCTGACCATGCGCAGACACATTGGTACAATTTTATTTATAAGTCTATCCTTGGTCTGTACCCCTCTTACCATTGTTGGTATATTTTGTTTAAAACCAGTAACTATTGTCTGCGCTCCGATGACATCCTTTTATTGGCTGTCCCTAAGGTTCGCACTGAACTTGGATAACAGGCTTTTATGTTTTCTGCTCCTGCAGCCTGGAATCATTTGCAGTCTGAACTACAGCTTCAAAAGGTGATCCCGATCAGGGATTTTAAAAATTTGGTGAAGGATATGGAGGCAGATTCCATTGGAGTCTGTAACTGCTTTCCTTCTTAGACATTGATGATTTCTCCCTGTTATTGTATGTTTTATAATGTATCTGGGGGTTTTTTGTTGTTTTTTTAATTGCTGTATGTAACTGTAACTGGTGCTGCTGCCGTCTTGGCCAGGGCTCCCTTGCAAAAGAGATCTGTAATCTCAATGGGACTCACCTGGATAAATAAAGGTTAATATATATATATATATATATATATATATATATATATATATGTGTGTGTGTGTGTGTGTGTGTGTGTGTGTGTGTGTGTGTGTGTGTGTGTGTGTGTGTGTGTGTGTGTTATTTATTTATTTTTATTTTAAATATACACACACACATACTCACACACACATATACAGTATAGAAATATATATATATATATATATATATATATATATATATATACATATACATATATATATAATTTACTGTGATATATATATGTAATGTAATTCTCAGATGACTGACGACTTAACAACTTTGAAAAAAATATCCCCTATTTTAATACGATACCTTTATTGCAATTGACATTCACACTGTTTTCATCATTTAAATGCCTTACATAACACAAGAGTTGAGTTTGTAAAGCTTCATTTGGCCAAATACTTAGTAGGATCTTAAAGTGAATTATTGGGATTAGAGAGAACTCACCTGTTGATCTAGTAGCAGGCTGTTTGTGGGAATTGCAGCTAGAGACTTGTAGCTTAATTTTATCTTGTGGCTCTAAAGTTTGTAGAAAAACACAAACCGACAATGAATACAAATAATTCAGAATTCAAATTTCAGCTTTTTACCCAAATTTGATGTTATTAAAAGTAATTCGCTGTATTTTGATTTAGGCATGCTTTGTTGAACCCTGCTACAGACTATAAATCATGCAAACCAGTCCATCACTCTCTCGATGCCCTAGGGATGAATAGTGCTGAAGTGTGTCAGCATTGGAACCACATCACCGCGTCACTGCTCAAATGTTTCACTGATCTTGTAACACCAATAATTTCAGTTTTTCCTCAATGACAATGATGTAAAAAAGGGATGACTACATCCCACACTCACTCACATTTCCTGGATTCTGATATCAAATTCTAAGATTTTGAACAGCATTGTTTAACTTACAGACATATCTGACCCAGAACTCAGACTTAAAAAAAAAATAAAAAAGCTGATGGGGTCCCAATTGCCTCAACATTTTAGACATGTTTACTATTAAAATCCACGGATGTTGAGTGTGATTGACGTGTCTGAACAGGAAAGATCTAGACCTACGTCAAACCATAAAATGGCAAAGACAAACACACAAACAGATATCTAAAAACAGCACCACAAAGTGTACACCACTTGATATCTAAATATAAAGTGAGTGAAATCTGTTTTTAACTGCTTAGCGTGAGAGAACAGCATGTCACAGGAAGTATATTAAATAAGAGCCTGGGGTGAAACAAGTCATGCATGTGGCAAGCAGAGTGACTACCTTTCTTTTTTTACCCTCCCTGTCAGTGCAGTCTGATATTCCACTCCCTGGCCTTGGGGAGGGTGAGGAGCATAGCGAGAGAGAAGGCGAAGGGATGAGGTCTCTGTTTGGTGGAGCAGGAGAGGGCGTAGGCGGGGGTGGACTGGTGGGCGAAGGCCAGGCAGGGTAAGCAATAGGTGTGCATTGGGAAGGAGACAGACAGGAGTCTTTGTAAAAACTCTCTGATGTGGAGGAATTATGAGGGACAGGACAGCTCCTCCCTGTCTCACACCGTCCTGTGTTCTGTTGAATGGGGGGAGGGGGAGGAGGTGATGCTGAGTGTGTGACACTGAGTGGACGCGAAGGCTGAAGCTGAGGACGGCATAGAGATGAAGATCTCAGCTGTTGAGACAGTGACTGAAGCTTCGAGAGAGATGAATTTGGCATTTGACTCTGTTTCAGGGAAGCACGGGTCTCTGGCTCATAAATAGGTTTAGAGGATGGGGACTTGTGGTTATTGAGGTTATTTTCAGGAGTGACGTGTGTATGAGTGTTGCTACGATGGAGCTCAGGGGTCTTGGAAATGGAAATGTGACTATGCTGCAGTTTTTGGGGAGACGAACAGTCTATTTCTTCATGTTTTGATGGAGAAATTGAGTCAAAGTTTGAGCAAAAAACAGGTAGAGGAGCTCGGGTTATGATGCTTCTCTTCACTCTCGGGGGTGAAATAACCTGGCCCCACTGAGGCAGGCTGCCCGAACAAATCTGCTCAGAGCGCTTTTGCACCTGAGTTTGCGGCCATGCTCTGTTGCGTTCATTAAAGTGGACAGGAGGAGGAGAAGTAACACATCTGTTCGGTTCTCTGTGAATCTGACTCTGACTATCTATAGACACTGATGAAGAGAAGGTTGAGGAAAACTCCAGGGGGATGGAGGCCACACTGGAAGCTGCTGAGCAGGCGTTACAGAATGACAGGGTCACAGGATTGACAGGCCAGCAGGGGGTGTAAGGCCTCTGCAGTGCAGGGGACAAAACAGGGAGGCGTCCTTTTCTCAGGATGGCGGTGAGGAGAGAGAGCCGAGTGAGGGGAGGCCGGTGCCGGTGTCGAGGTGGGGGGGACTGGGGACACACAGAGGAAAACAGGCTCTCACAGGATGAGAAACAGGTTTGAGGGGTGTGAATCAGACTGGAGCCAGGTGCCAGGAAGTGCTTCTTGAACTGGAGAACAGTGGGGGTGAAGATCCCAGAGAGAACGGACGAGCAGGGGGAAACAGTGCGGCTGAAAGAGGCGGGAGAGGTCACAGAGGAAAGGGGCACAGCGGACCAGCTCTTCTCTTTGTCTGAACTTTCGGAGAGGATGGACTCTCTGGACGAAGCCGGGGTGGGGAATATGTTTGCAGAGTTTGATGGGTAAATTCTGTCCTCTGATACAGACACTTCATTGGCAAAGAAACCAGAGCTAACCTCATCGAGTCCAGCAGTATCAGGATGCTGCCATTGGGAAATATCCCTGCCTTTATCAACAGCTGTTTCCATAGAAGCCGTCCCGGCAGCTACTTGGTCGAGGTTACTTCCAGCCTGAGCACCGGCTGAAGGACAGACGATGCAGCCCATGTCATCAAGTGAGGGTTTTAGCTGAAAAACAGCAAAACCAGTTAATAAAATGACATGTAAAGTGTGACTGCACTTTTTACGACTTCCACTTCACATTATATTTAAAGACAAGTGTTTAGCCTGCATTTTTCCACTTGCACCATGTTCTGTTACCCGAGAATAAAAAAACACTGCCTGAATGGAAATAAATGTCCTCTTTTGACGTTTAAGTATTTTTTATCTCTTGGTGAATGACTCACCACACACTTAGGTCTATTTGAGGAGTGTATATTTACCCTGCTTGGATACAGAGGGTATACTACACTCTGGCCTGCACACACAGAAGCATATTTTTATCTCAATATGTCCAAGCTATTAGTCACACGTTGTACTTACTTGAAGTTTTGTTCCCATCTGGATTGTGTTTCCTGCTCCTCCCTCCACAAAATCCTTGATAAAAACTTTCTCTACTTTGAAAATCCCCCTGTCTGACATCATGTCCCCTGTTGTCTCCACATGAGACACAGCAACGTCCTGTCAGGAGAAAGTGAAGCAAATGTTTAGGAGGAACTGAGCAAGTGAAACCCGAGAAAACCCGAGGTGAACTTCAGTCAGCCTGTCTGAGCTCAGGGGTGTGCTTGGTTGCAACACATCACATGCCCCACACGTACATATAATTCACATGTGCACACGCACGTCCAGCTGACATTTGGGCAGGACATGATTCATGTGCTGAGGGGTGTGTGTACGCACAGATATTTAAAGGGGCAACTTGTAAAATAAGGTCTGAGTTGTAGCTCCAAATATAAGTGTAACTTGTGGAACACATCTCCCAACAATAAGCCCATAAAATTGAAGTGAAAATATTTGAATTTTATGGGTTCCTTTAGATTATTTAAGCAACAGAATGAATATATCTTTAACTGCTCAAGATTATTTATTATCGGCATGTTTGTCAAACATTTTACAGGCTCTATTTTACTTTAGTTCCAATTGCTTTAAAAAAAATTATGAGTTAAAATTGTTGCACTGAAGCTTTCAGAAGCTCTCTCGTGTTTGGGTATTTAAAATGAAGCTACTGGCATCAACTGGTTGATTTAGATTAGGGAAACATAATCCAGCACCACATGTTTACGCAGGTTAACAAACAGTGACTCAGTTTTATTCAGTTCAGTTCAAAATTAAAAATCAGGGTTTTTTTGATTGCAGTATTTACTGAGCCTGCCAGCTCAGTGTAAATTAGAGTACATGTATATACTGGAGCTACAGTCTATGGCAATAGATGGGATTATCATAATTTTGAAACTAATAAACTTTCACTCCACTTTATTTACTCACAGTAAATAATCACTGGAAATGTTCAACTAGTGTTGGAAAGTGGTGTGACGGCGATGTCACGTTTTTATAGTCTACTGGAAGTGATTCAAATGCCTGGATTATTATAAATCTACTGAAAGGAATATCCCAGTAAATGATGTGTTGTATTTACCTGGCACTAAGGGGAAGCTGCTTATGGGATTCATCATTACTGACATGAACTCCCACATTTAAGACGGCTGTGAGCCAATTATACACATAGCCTTTGGCACCACATGAAAAGGACATCCCTGTGTTTGAGATGAGCTCTATTATTTTCTCACAGCTGCTCTTTTTTCCTTACTGAAGATAACAATAATCAAATAATTGAAAGGCTACTGGAATTACATATATTCCTGGAACTGAATTGAACATAAATGGCATCTTATGCCAATAATGTCCTCACAAACTGTGCGTCATGATTGAATCATGTGACATGTCTGAGGACCCATGATAACATTTTGTCTGGTTTCTCACCCAGTACCTCCCAGTTAGACGTGCCATTAAAAACATGGTGAATTATTGTTGAACTCAAATATTCCAAAACCGATCATTTATCTTTACAATGCAAATCATTTCTAGCCATATGTGTCACCTAAATCTCTTTTGCATGCCCTCTCCCCCCTTAACTACATCCGTGTGAGTAGTCACCTGGCATTCGGTTGGCCAAGTCACCACATATTAGTACCCACTATGTGTCTCAAGTGTTGAGTGAGACTCACAGGCTAACCTAGCTTTTGACAAAATATCCAGAATCAGACTATTCTGATTCTTAGCAGTCTTCTTCATCATCAGGTATCTTAACAGTGAGTTTAGTAGAGGCCAGCATGAACGCCGAGAAAAGACCGAATAAAGAATGATCACAGTCTTCTGTCATTTGTGGCTGACATGAGCTATGAAATCATTTCTGAGCAAATTTTAAAAACACCTGACCACAAATCATCCATAACTGGCCAGCAAGCATGAGTATTATTTTAGGAGCTTGACAAATCAATGCCATCATGACGGTGAGGTGAGTGAAGGATTTAAAGAAAGACCTACCACTAGTGGGGTAGCAGCAACTGGCAGAGACCAGGGATGATCAAAAATTACAAGTAAACATGTAAAGCATGAATGTAGACATGTTTTGTATATCATTAGAGGAGTAGGAGGATGAGAAGGAGGAGGAGGAGGTGGGGGGAAGGAAGGGGGGAGGAGGAGGAGGAGCTGTAAATACCTCCATCATTATTCTGCGACCATCCTCTGTGATGTATTGGTTTGCAGCTCAAGAGATGGATGCTTCATCTCTTATTGGACAGTTGGTGGTTCAAGCCATGTCTACATGTTGAAGCATCCTTATTGCAATATCGAATTTGTTTCCCAGTTGTAAATTAGAAAAGAATTTCCCCACAGGCACAATACAACTATTGCCAATCTTGGAACAGAAAGAAGCTCCATGTCTGCCTCTCGTCCGTCCCTAACGGAATAGAGTGGTTATATTCATTGTCTCCTTATAAGTAAGTCATATTCACCTCATTCTCTCATACTCCTAGTGTGTGCATGTATCAAAGGAATGCAGAGGGCATGTTTTAAAATACGTGTTTCAAAATAAGTCAAAATTTTTTATTTTCATTTATGCTGTGGTGCACTGGCATTGTGCCTGGAGTGTCCCTCGCCTCCCACTCATATGTCCGCTGGGATAGGCTCCAGCAAACACTGTGACCCGCAAAAGCAAAAGAAAAGCATAAGAAGACGTATGAATGAATAAATGAGTGTCACTGAAAAAAGTTAAACAATGCTGCCAGATTACAATGGCTCAAACCACCTGATTCAATGTTTTCCAAAGCAATCAAAATTATATCTGTTGCCATTATGTTATAGTGATTTTCAAAGTGCATGTTGAAAGCCTAAGGTTGTGCAGGAACTGGTAATTTGCACCATATTGCTATGTACTTGTTATGTTTAATTAATTTAATCACAACTATTGCACTAAGAAGAAAGATAAGGTGGTCTGCTAATTAGAAACAAGAAGGTAATTAGGTGAGGAAACTCTGAATACTCTATTGTACTACCTTTTATCAGTCATTAATGGTGATGGTGAATTAATGAGCTCGGTATCACAGGTAATCCTCCGCTGCCTGTGCTCCGGCATCATGATATTGGGGATACTTCATCACAGAGCATACCTCCTGGGATCATTCGGGCACATTTACATTCATGTGTGTAAATGTGCCAAGGAGATAATAATAACACTCTAAATTACTATGAAGAAGTTTTTCTTTCTTCCAATGGGCCTGAAACAGAACACCTTACACAAAAGGAGTGTGTCGCAGAATCATAAACACTGGGAGGAAAAAACCATCCTCTGCTACTACTTGTCTCTGCTCATCAGCAGATGAGCAAATTAAGACTAAGGTTGCTTTAAGAATCTGAGAGTTTAATAGCTTTAGAAATGGATTAAACCTTTCAAACCTGTCTCACTGTTGTTTTGGCCCATAGGCCGAAACACCAGTGAGACATCTGTCCCCAGCCCAAAGGCACAGGGACATGATCCTCTCATTCACCGGGGTTGACGCTGATATGTAATGGCTGAGCTGTGGGGCTATAAGCAAGTCCACACCAGCCCACAGCGTCTCACCTTGGCAACGCCAGAAAAGTGAAGAGTCCAGCCCCTCTAAAGGGTTTGGTTTCCAGGGCCCAAGTTGTGAGTGGAGGTGAGCCCAACTATATCTAGTGAGAACCTGTCAACCTCCCTCACAAGCTCTGGCTCCTTTCCCCCCAGCGAGGTGACATTCCATGTCCCTAGAGCTAGACTCTTTGTCTGGGGATTGGGTCGTTGAGCCGTGTGCTGACGACTGCCACCCAATCCACACTGCACACGTCCCCTATGGTTTCCTCAGCAGGTGGTGAATCCAACGGAGGTTGGGTCCACGTCGTCCTTTCGGGCTGAGCCTGGCGCTCGCATACGAGCCCCAACCCCAGGCCTTGCTTCACAGTGGGTCAAAGTTTTGCGATGTCACGGTTCATGATATTTTCGTATTCACAGTGGTTTTGAAACTGCTCGTAGTCTGGCCCATCACCTAAGACCTGTTTGCTAAAGAGACCCTAGCAGGAACATAAAGCCTGATAACATAGCTCCTGGGATCATTCAGGCACTCAGACTGAGGTGGTTGTTCCAGGCTGAGAAAGAGAAAGGTAACGAAGGTACCAAAAGGTAACAAAAAGTCCATCAGAGACGGAGAGATGGTAGAAGAGGCATTTGTTGAAGCAGCTGACTCAATTAATTACTGAATAGTTAATGCTTTAAAAGGAAAGATGCAACATCTTTCCTTTCTGGCATCATCCCCGGAGTATACCCTGCCTCATGACCCCAGTCCGGCAACGCCGCGACCTATGACAGTGGAAGAAGCTTGTATTGAAAATGAATGAATGAACATTATGTAGATCATTTTGACTTGGACATTTTATAAGTAACTGTATCTTGCATGCTGAAAAAATGTGATTATCCCTGCATTATTTACTTCCCTTTCTCACCACTAGTTACACCACAGCTATGTACACCACCAAAACTAATTCTGGCTTTTAAAATAAATAGCGTGAAAAAATCCAATGACTGAAAAATTAAGATAGCATGGAACTGTGAAGGAAATGTGTGAGCATATACTATATATACTATATATTCTGTAATACATACAATCCCACATTGAGCATGTCAGACGTCAGTGTATCCCTATGTATGCTAAATCAGTTTTCCTTCTGAGCAGTCATATGTTGGTGGTTAATAGTGCTGCCACCCCTCTAGATAATAATATGGAAAAATTTTAGAAACTCATGGTGCCACCCCCTACTGAGAGGACCTTTGAAGTCTCATGCAGCCTGCCAGCGAGTGGCTGGGAGCTGCAGCATTGCTGTGATGTTGCTTCTTCAACACCACGTGTGCCCCAGGTTGAACATTTGCACTTTTTATGCTTTAAGAAATCTAACCAACCCCAATTCCAAGAAAGTTAGGGTAGAGAACTTTATTTATTTATTTATTTATTATTATTTATAAATTTGAACTTTGTCTGAATTTGACACCTGTAACACCTTTCTACAACACCGGGTCTTGTTTACGTTGCACCAGCATTTCTCTTAACGGCACCCAGTGAGCATTTGGCAAGAGTTATAAAGTTATCACATTAGGAATTCACACTGGCATAACAAATCACAAACTAAAGTCATTTTAACTAAGCCTGAAAGCAGCAGAGTAAAATGTTTTTTTCAGCTGATGTATCTGTCCTTTTCTGTTCAGAAGAACGACTCACTACTCTAGTTTTTGTCATCAGTAATTTGTGTTGAGAGTTTTATGCAAATTCCAAGATATTTTATCTCTCCACTTGGAAGAGTTGGTACAAATGTGTTGCAAGTTAAGGCTCCACAATCTGCTAAATGATAACGTACATGGAAATTGAGATAAACAGCAGCCTGTGTGTGAAATTAAATTTAAGGTAAGACCAGGAACGATCACATCTCATCACTTGTGAACAGGAGAAAGGTGAACATATTTTTTGGGAATCTTTATCACAATTTAATAGGTTGCCACAGGATTGGAAATTGTGGCAAATTTAATGATAAACTAAGAGAAGTTTTATTAGTGGAGCTTTAGATACGCAGAATGGTTGTATTCCTATTGATGGTGAGTCAAATGAAGTCCCTGGAATTTACGAGGGGCGGAAAATGACTATGACAGAGTGCAGACACAGATTTCTTCTGGTGATTCATAGGAACATATGTGACCGGTAGAAAATGTCCCTCCTGGGCCACCAGAGTTGGGTAGCAGTCAGCTCCTCCTACCAATCAGCCTGGAATTGGTATAAGGTGTTACCATGCTTCCTTTCTGGCTAGGAGTTGACTGCTACACATGTTGCCGTAACTTGTGTTCTGTTTTTATGTTTATGTGCTTTGTATGTGTTCTTAAATTTTTTTGTCACATGGTAGGTTTTGTTCAGTGGCTTCCCTCATGCCCACACAGGTGGATTCCTGGAGAGGTTTGTTCCACAGGAGACCGATTGCCACTGCTGTTTTGTTTTCATAGTTTTGTTTCATCATTTGGTTTTTATTGTTTTATTTTGTTCCGATTTTATCAGTTAGGCTATTGTGCCCTTTTATCTTCCTTGTACAGTCAAACCTCGGTTTTCGATTGCTTCTGTTCTCGACCAAATCGGTTTTCGACCAGAAAATCCGAGAATTTTACGTCTCTGAACTCGACCAAAATTCGGCTCTCGACCAAACCGAAAGAGTCCGAGCGTACCTGAACGCGACTAACTTGGGAGCCGATCGAACTCTAATGCCCAGGATGCTTCCTCCGTCGTGCATTCATGTTCAAAGTTCGATAGGATATATTTTATTAAAATAAAATTCAGCATCTATTTCTACCCTTTTTTATTTGTGGTAAACCGTATACAGTGCAGTTTGAGGTGTAAACCGTAAGAAGCTGAGCGTACCTGAATGCGAGCCACTTAGAAAAAGTTGTTTTTTAGACTTGTAACGGATTAAAATGATTTACATTAATTATAATGGGAAAATAGTTTCGGATTTCGAACAACTCTCTTTCCGAACAGCCTTCTGGAATGGATTATGTTAGAAAACCGAGGGTTGACTATTTATTTTAGGCTTGTATTTTCCCCCAAGACAATATACTGGACTGTGGCAGCAGTCCTGCTAACTTTTAACATGTATCTAGCTGTTCTTTCCCTTGCATGAGTGCTGCGGGGCCGGTGACGGTGGAACTATTCAGACGGTGGAGCAATCGGTGAGCGGGGTCCCTCACTTCAGCTCCACACTCCCCTAAATTTGTGTGTTTAGTGGTTTCGCACAGCCTTCACGTGTTGTACTTTTATCCCTTGTCTTTTTGGTTTGTTTGCTGTGTGAGTGCGTGTTGGGCACGGAGCTTGGTGAGTGCTCCGGCCTCGATTGGCTCCCTGATTACAGTCATCCTGGCCATCCTGTAGTGCTCATGCAGGTAATTGAGACCTGATAGGTCTGTTGGTGTTCGTCTTGTGTTTTTTTCCCTTTTTGATAAAGTTTTTAGTCTTGGGGGAAGATCCTTGTCCCTGCCCATTATTTTTATTATTATAAACTGATTATTTATAATTATTGCCCACTATTGCTTGTGCAAATTTTTGATATCTGTGGCCTGTTCATGAACTTCAGTCTTACAATTTGGTTATTTAATGTTCCTGAACTCTATTCAGTGTATCGCAGTCTTTTCTCAGTGGCTACACATGCATTAGCTAAATGAACTGTGTAACACCTTTTTGATGAAAGCGGCAATTTACAATAAAAACAAGTTGGAAATATTGTCACTTTTAAGCTCTAGTGTGTGTGCTGCTTTTATACCTTTTCTGCATTTTCCGTTAGTGCTCCGGATCTTTGTCCTTCAACAATAATGGTTTCAGCTGGTAATTTCTGCACCTGCGGCAAAAATGTGAAAATGGAAGGCTGAGATGACGCTCCTATATGACCCTGCAAGGCAAAAAATAGAGATGGAAATTATCTACAAATTGTTGAACAGCATGATTCCCAGAAAGATGTCTTCCTATTAAAAAGTAGTATAAATGATCAGGTCAATAAGGTACAACTAAACATCATGTTCCCCTCAAGAATCGTAAAGATTGTTTGTTTTCTCTTGTGTGTGTGTGTGCGCGTGTGTGTATACTGTATATATAATGTAGCCATGTCAAATAGGAAACGCGTTTATATTAAAGCGGTTCGAGTTCTTCATACTGCCTGGTGTTGCGCTGTTGGTCGGCCAGTAGGAGTCGCAATTTTAGTTGCGTCCACAGGACGTTTACCTGGGCTGACGTCTGTTCACGTGGGACGTTATTGGCGCGCTACAGTCGCACACTCACTTCGTAAATGAGAGAGATGCGGATCGGAGACCGGTGGTTATCGTCGGGTTTGGAGAAAGACGCTGAATTGACCACGTTGAGGATAGGATTACTTATTGGCGTATGTATTCTTATGGTTGTTTACTAGTTTGGGGATTATGTGAAGGACTTGTTTGGCGGATGTTGCTGACTAAATCTGTTCATGCAGAGGGGAGAAGACACCGTTCGACGTGATTTTCGGGTGTTTGTCGCCATTTCTAGAGTCAGACCCCGGTTAGGATATTCAGGTGTGTATGTGTAATAACTACAATGTATATCCAAGATTTTTCTGTTATGTTTTATTGCACATGTGTTTCCAGAATGATGCGCAGTAGTGTATTTTATTTTATAAAAATTGCCACTACTGTTGTCTTGTCTGGTGTTGTCTTGTGATGGTTTATTTTTAGTTTTAATCAAGTAGTTTTTATTTGTTATCTTTTATTTTTCCTTTATTATCCTCAAATTGTTTGAAGGAGGTAATTGGTAATTCTGTTGTTTTAAAAAACTGCCAGTTCAACCAAATTTAATGCTGTCTTCTACGTGAGTCGGGGGGGGAGAACAGTCGGGAAATAGAACATTTGGGGAGCCGTCTAGACTGTGTGTGTGTGTCTCTGTGTTGTCCGGCTGGCCACACACAGCCTGGTCATTCACAGCCTGGTCATATAAGTGCTGTCAGGCGATTAATTACAAATCCTGTAATTATTTTTTTTAATCTAATTAATCGCATTTTAATCTCATACCTGCTAAAGGCCCCCAAATAAAGAATTTGAATTCTAGGACATTACAAAATTGTAGTGAATGACTAATCAATAGAATAAACCAAGAAGAGAAGATTTGAAATCCACATTTTTATTGGTTAAGTGTGCTTTATGAATGAAATTCAAAAGAAAAAAGGCCAAGCACATCAGCAAAGCCATTAGGCCAGGTGCATTTATCAAAAATGCAATACGAATACAGTTAAAATGAATAAAATTCAGAAATAAATAAGGCTGAGTGTCAAATAGGCACATAAGCAGACTCTCAAAATGAATACTAAAGCTGAGTCAGTACAGCAATTCAAAATGAATAGTATAACATGCCTCTAAATAAGGCAACTAAATAGCAAGCTGCCAAGCGGCTTTTCCTTAAAAAGGGTAAGTTAATGTTAAACTCTGTCCTTGACATGTTTTGCATTTAAATGATACATTAGGCTGGAGCTGCTTTGGTGATATGAAAATTCTCTTTTACAAAAGGTAAGGTAATGATAAGATTTATATAGCACTTTTCTGGACACTAAGACGGTTTACATCGGACCCATTATTCATTCACTCCTCATTCATACTTGGTGATGGTAAGCTACGTGTGTAGCCACAGCTGCCCTGGGGCAGACTGACGGAGGCGTCCACAGCGCAGATTGGCAGCGCAGAATCACTGCGTTTTTGTCGACGGTCCCGTCTTTGTTCTTTTTATAAATAAACTTTCCGCCCAAAGGTCCGATTTGGCTTGCCTAGCTCTCCTGTGTCGCGTCCATCTCTGTCGTCAGTCACTCTGCTTTTGACTAGCGGGGCAGGTAGGACGTGACGCTGCCGCCTACGGGTCCCTCAATGGGCCAAATTTAAAATGCTTGCGCATTGACTTGCCACTCTTGATTAATTGCATTAATTTTTATAGCACGTCAATTTGCAGCGTAATTAATCTAACGCGTAAAAGTGACAGCCCTAATGTATATACAGTATAGTGTATACAGTATATACTGTACATATATACACACACAAGTAGAAGAGACAATCATCTTGTCTACAGCTGCTCAGACAGTGTGAAACACAGCCCTACTTTATTCACATTTTCAGTGGAACAGTCTTGCTCAAATACAAGCAGTGAGTGTGTGGAACTAATTTTGTGAAGTTAGATCACCAACTATTAAAGTCATATTTTCAAAATCCTGACAGATCCGTGTGAGAATGATTTCTACAGCACTGTCTTCAACCAAAACTGTATCAACATGGAACATTTTTAAAATGCAGGAGACAAGAACTTTACAATTTTTAGCTTAGCAGTTGAAACGTTCAGAGGTGCGCCAGCGCACACATGCTCCACGCTCCAAGGTCTCATACTGCAAATGTACGAAGAAGTCGAGAGACATTGTTGTGGCTTCATGCCACATATGACTTTGCTATTTTTAAAATTCTTGAAAGCTGCAAAATATTCCATTGTGGCATCTCTATATTTGCATTTCCCAAGCTTAAACTGAGTAGCAAAGAACGTTATGAATTTCTGACACGCTTCTGAAATGATGTGTATGTGTTATTATTCACATATATAGTAGGTTTCAAGGTAGTTTTGCTATATGGATATGTGAGGACAATTCATATTCAGAAGCACAGTAGTTCCTCAACTCCAACTTCTTCTGTTCACACTGTTGGAAGGTCATTTAAAAAATATAAAACTGGAAGATGTGGGTGCTGACATTACCTTCACTAATCAGTGAGGGATTTTTTTTAGTTGTACCTGAGATGTCAAATGCAAAAAAAAAATGCATCACACATCCTTTGGTCATTATACTGTACCTGTCAGAGATTCAAAACATACAAATGCATTCATTATCAACAAGAGAACAGGAAATTTCTCTGACATCGTCCAAATATGAAAAGAACAGTTCATTCAAATAACACACTTTGCCCATTTATTCCTCGAGGCCTGAAAATGCGCCTTGCCAACTTTAGTGGCCAAATTTGAATCACTAAAACATTCAACATTAACTTCAAATAATTGCGAAGTGACGCTGAGAGACAAGCAGTCAGGGAGATCCATGTGTGAGATAAATGTAGTTCCACACAGTTTCCTCAGTTTCCTATCTATACTGTATATATATATATATATATATATATATATATATATATATATATATATATATATATATATATATATATAAATTTAATCATTTTCAGACCTTTAAATGTCCCCTTATGTGCAGTGGTACATCATGCTGCCCAGGGGGTACCTTGCTCAAGGGTACTTCAGCGTGTTGACTTGTGGGAACTGGGACCACCACTGGCCGTCTGTTGGGTGTACTGCCCTTACCACACAAGCCACAGAAAAATAAACTTATCTTGCATTGCCTTGCCTGATAGAATTACAAATTCAGCATCACATATTGACACATCTACCACCTTCCTTAAACCCACTTAACTATTTTCTGAGTCTGAGGAAATCCATTTTTACTTCAAAGGGTCAAGATATTTATGTTAGAGACACCAGCAGGTCGGGCGGCACGGTGGCGCAGTGGTTAGCGCTGCTGCCTCACAACACGGCGGACCCGGGTTCGAGTCCCGCTCTGTGCGGAGTTCGCATGCTCTCCCCGTGTCTGCGTGGGTTCTCTCCGGGTTCTCCGGCTTCCTCCCACCTCCAAGAGCATGCGCTTCAGGTTGATTGGCCGGTCCCAAATTGACCATAGGAGTGAGTGTGTGAGTGAATGATTTGTTTGTTTCTATGTGGCTCCGCGGTGCACTGGCGTCGTGCCCGGAGTGTCCCCCGCCTCACGCCCTGAGACTGCCAGGATAGGCACTGGCTACTCCGCGACCTGCGTTAGCGGATTAAGCGGGTTGGAAAATGACTGACTGACACCAGCAGGTCTGTAATAATCTATAAATAAAGAAACAGAATGAATAACTTGACTAAAATAGTCAGGTGCCATCTCATAAATGTGTTTGTGATCTTATGTAACCTCCTTGTTTGCTCTTTCCTCTGTAGCCACAGCAGAGTAAGTCTATACTGTGAACGGTTAATATGAGCTTTTCCTTCTTGCCCGTCTGAGCCCCCTTGAATGCTTGATTGCAGAGAGTGTTACCGAGGTCATGTTGTCCTCATAGATCACATTCCAGCATTCAGTGGTTCACTGTGCCACATTTCACCTCACTGTTTGCATGCTATAACTCAAGTTTTTTTTTTTTTCTTGTGCCATGTTGGAAACCATCCCCAAGAGTGAAAACGACAAGTACTAAATCATTTCCTGAGGAAGACCACCCTCTATGGAGCATCTTAAAGGAACGCTTAAACACAAACCCAACATTAAGTGAGGAATATGCTTTTAAGCAAAGAAACTGCTGGATGAATGCAAGTTATATTATAATAAAGATTGGAAGAGGTCTATGAGTTGTGAAATAACTTGTCCTCTGAGTTTGTGTTCTTTAATGCTGTGCTGTTTCACCTGCAGATGAATCTGTCTGAAACGTAGGCAGGACTCCATGCGCTATAAACTTATTAATGTTGTGCTCCCATGTTTGTGTTTGTGATGACAATCACAGCTGCAAATCTGAACGGATGTTAAAACATGAAAAGTGGATGCTGCCCCACAGGAAAAGTGTTTCATGAAGTAATGACTTTAATTACAGGCAAAAACACAGCCCCTCCTTCTAAAGTAGATACGGCATGCAAATATAGCCCACTCACAGCTGCTGGAGAGTACACCGGGTTATCTTCCCAGATTATAAACAAATGTTATCAAAGTCGTGTACACAGGGACAAAAAACAACAATATGTTTCTATTTATTTGCAGGAATGTCTGTGGCTTCAGGATCAACATAGACACAGAGAAAAACCCAGTGATTAACAAAAGCCTACTCTTCATTAATGATTCATAATCATCCACGTACCTTAATGATGAATATTTTTTCATAATGCTATCGGTGTGACATTAAATGAGGTAATAAGAACATTGTAAAGAGTAATAAAAACTTCAGATATATCTAAAAACATACAATATTATAAAATGCAAGATGGATTTCTGTTCATTATTATGACTTCCAGTTTTTACAATCATTTAAAAAGAGTTTGTTCACTATTAATAAGGTGAATATGACAGGAAGTATAACGTATCTGTATGTACTGTATAACATGTCTGAGTGTATGTGAGAAAGGTTGGGGGGTGGCACCAGAGGGTTTGGGCACAATGAGGGGGTTAATCAGGTCAACAGATCATGTGCAATTTTTAGTTACTTTAATTTTTGCAGTAGGATTGAATTTTGAGGTGTAAATATATAATAATTATGATTTTAAAGTAGAAGTTAAAATGTTGGTGAAATGTAAAGGCAGGTTAGCAAAATTAGTTGATCTAAAGAAGGTGATCAAAGAAAAATTTCAACTTTTTCCAGAGAGAATTATTTTTTAAAAATTCTTACCTTTCCCGAAGTCTTATTCAAATTGTCCATTTCTGCTTAACATGCCTTGCCCCTTGAAAATATTGGTTGCATCCAAGTTTCACAAAATCATCTCCCAAAACTGAAACAAAAAGCAATATGTACACTTCAGCTTGTCTATTGAAGTTCAAAGAGTATTACTGTTGTGTATGTGTGAGTGTGTATCAGCCTGCAGATTTCCTTTTATAGACACATAATAGCCACAAATAGCTTGCAGACAGCAGTCAGCCTGCTAGGCACCAGCAACAATGTTCACACGGGGAGCTGCAGCCAACACAGCTCCGTTGCAGCAAGTCCGATTTTTCTTATCTCGTCTTTCATCTCTGTGGAAGAAGCCAAGTTGCGTATTCATGCATCAAGTATATCAACAATAACCAGAATATATCTTATGGTGCTCAGGTTGTCTGAGTAATACATGAATACAGAAATGTATTACAAAAAAATTGACACTGTAAAACAAAGTATTTATTGAATAATATATATAATATTAAGGATAAGCATATATTTCCCAGTTTGGGATCAATGAAGTATATCTATCCATCTATTTCTATTTACAATATATTTTTATATATATAATGTTTATGGTGTACAACGAAATATATTATCAGTGTAGTATTTAGTGTGCCAAATAAGCGTTAACAAATGAGCACAATATTATACAGAATCCCCGCTTTTTTGGATTTGGGGGTGGAAGTGTTGCCTTAGCAAACAAAGAATTAATGAGTCAAGCATTTTGTTCACCAGAAATGATGATCATTATTTCATTACAATTAAGCATTCATTAAAGCACAGGTCTTTGAAGGGTTCTCAGTGTGTGATGAAGCCGCTGTGATTATACAAAATAGAAAATGCAATTACGGTGATCTCTGGGAACCTGCAGCTGAGCACAACAAGCATTCTGTGTGAGGAGAGTAATTACATTTTAAAATAGTCTTGAGTGTTCTCCATTGCTGGTGAAAATATTCCACAACATTAAAACAACACAGTTAAAAAGCAGTGTTAAATACATGCATAATAAACTGATGAAGTCTTCATATCAGAAGAACCTCTGCTTGCCAACAGAGGGATGTGACAGACACCCGTTGCCAGAAATGAAACAAATCCATTTACTTGTTTGTTTACTGCTGCATTGACATCTCTGTTCACATAACTGTAAGCGAAAGGAGACCTTCAGAGTGGATGCTAATCCCATAAGTACACTGCATTCTTACTGTCACAGCTGCTCTTGTCTATTTTCACCTCGCTGCCCTCCCCCTTTCTCTTTGTGGCAGCCACACACGTACAAATCACAATCAGACAAAACATGCACCTACACTGACACGTGACCTTCTGGTTTGGAGATTGTCAAGAAAGATTTGGACAACAATGACAAATACAGTAACACTCTACAGGCAGGTTTATTAGCAATAACTCATGAATTAAAAATGTGTCCTGATTCCTGGGCTGTATCATATCACATATCATATGACATGTGATTATAATTAGTTTGGGTGCAAATGACATCAGTATAAAAATATAAATTTTCACATTAAGCAATGAAATATTTATTAAGCATTAAAAAACCAGAAAAGACTATTTTGAAGCACATTGAAGTGACTTTGTTTTGCCTTTCTTGTCTTGAGATGAATTGTTTCACATATCAGGACATCAGCGTTTTGTTTTTTTTAATTCTACCATCTAGCCTTTGTCTACTTTGTACATACCTGTTAATATAGCCATATTAATATTGATAAGGTGTTTTTGGAGATTTTTTATGTCGAAGTCAGTAAATCTCAATTAGACTGTGTTGAAAGATCATATTTTTATTTCCGTGGTGAGTCAAGCATCAAATACGTTAGTATGCGAGAATACTAGTTTAATAAGTATAACAATATGGATGGATGGATGGATGAATGAATGCCCATGTAAACATAACAGAACATGCAATCTGTTTGCATGACTGTTCTTCAGACAAGCACGCTCTTTTATTACAGAGCTATTCATACCCGTGCACACCTTGACTTGACCTGAAGTCTTGCTTTTGTGTCACAATCTTGCACATTGGGTGTTCGTTTCCGTCAGGTTTCATCCCCAGACTATTATCACCCATCTGCCAAGAAATATTTCACAGCAAAACTGATCACGCAGTTTATATACAGTCACAAACAACAGTCTTGATGTCTGACAAACCTTCACCCTCTGAATTATGTTAATAACGGTTGATCAAAATGTGTTTTCATGGCTCTTTAACTCATTCTTTATACATTTAATAATAATAATAATCAGTAATTTATTAATCCCTCTTGGGGAAATTCTTTTTACACTTCACACTCACGCATGTACATATATGTGTTAATTACACACAGGGTTACAGGTTACAGGCCCCTGAACACAGCACACACTAGGGGCCTGTAGGCATGCAATTAGTTGACAGAGAGGACATATAATGGTACAAGGGAGGGGGAGTGACGGGTTGCGCGTGAGGGTCGCGCCCCAATGAGCATCTTGTCGGGGGGACGTCGTCTTGCTCAACGGCGCCTCGGTAGTGGCTGGGAGGTGAGCCGACACCTCCCACCGTCAGCTCACACTCCGATGGATGTTCTGGCGGGAGCGGGATTCGAACCTCCGATGGCTGAACCCCCGATTTCATACTGTATGTTTACCTTATAGTTTGTTCAACTGTGAGTCTGGATTTAAGTCTTCTTCAGAACAACGACAATGCTCCTGGAATGATATTTTTGCACTTTATTGAGAAAAATATTGAACAGGTATTGATGGTTCCAAAGTCCAACCTTTGGATGCGAGACTGACATCCCTATTCTTCTCATGAAGCAGTCTATTAAGAGTGTTATCTCAGCTTATACGGGAGGTGAGTGAACACGTAAGAAACTCTCAGCATGTCTCAGGACTCCTCATGATTTTGACTACTTGCTGTGCACTCCCCAGCACTCCCCTAGTTTACAGGGCAGTGGTATGAAAAGGAAATTGGACATGTATTATGGGTAAACTGATCCATTCATGCTTGACAATATCTGTTTTTGTGCAGGCAAAGCTTTTATTTTCCTAATAAATTCAACATCTTACAGTTGTCCATTCTTTAAATGACTTTAATATCACAAAATACTATGAGCAGCAATATAAATTTGACAGACATAAAAGCTTCACAGTCACAATAAAAAAAACACATTCCAACAGTTAGAATATGTTTTAATCATTAATCAGTAATATCAGTGAGATCAATCCATTCCGTAGAAACACGAGCTGTGGGTAATGATAGTCTGTGCAGCTGGATGCCCCCCTGTTGTCATGGTGGGCAGAAGGAGTTGTCGAAGCAGACATGGCTGTCATAAATGTCAAAGTCATGTGGAGGCTCTCTGCTGAGGCTTTGTGTCAAGAGTTCCACATCTTCATCTGAGGTTGAGGGATGAGTGAGGATTATCCGCGGGATCTGTCAGATGATTGACAGAGCAGGATATGAAATGAGAATAGGGAGAAAGAAAAAAGAAAAGTCATCAGGTGGTGTAGTGCCTATGTGATGAAATCTGAAAAAATAAAATCAGGTCAGAAATCTCAAGTGTTTTTCTTTTGAATTTTAAAAAAGGGCAAAATAAGGTGTTTCAGGGCAGGATAGAAAAAGGGGAGGGCAGTAGGGAATAAGAAATATGCTTAAAACATGCCTAAATATGCTTACAGCCATTGTATGTTTCCTCCCTTGGAGTGAATGACTGTTTCTGAAGTCCTCTGCCTCCGATTTACTTTCCAACTCAGACTGAAATGCAAAAAGACAAAAGCAAGATAAAGACAAAAGAGTGTGAAAGACTGGCTGACGGGAGTTGTTTTTTGGGGTTTTTTTAAATTTTAAATCCATTTTAGGCTTGACTTATGTTGCAAGATTTCTGCTTGTACTGCGAAAGAGAAAACCACCCACAATGCCGTTGCCATTGCAGACGACAGCCTCAATCTTCCTGGACAAACAGCCTTCCGTCTTCTCCATCATCAGCTCTTTTCTGCCCCGCTCCCTGACGTCCCTGACGTCCCGGCTGTACAGCTGTCGTTCCGATGTGTCGTGCTGATTCCGAGGCCCTTCCCGGTCACACAGCCTCTCTCTCAACACTTTTAACTTGATGCAGCTACCAGCTTTTCTCAGGGCGCTGACCGCCTCCTGGTGGGTCGCCCCCTGCATATTAAGGCTGTTGACCTGGACAGAGTTAGAGCACAATATACTCCAAAGACCAATGAAAATAGGCTCAGTGGTCAGAGGTCAGAGAGCAGCAAAGGTTCTCTAAATATAGAACGCTCTTTCCACTGATTGGTGTGAATCCAAGGATAAATCAGAAACTCTGGTTACTGATTTGCTTGTTTCTCAGTTTTAATCCCAGCAGTGTAGAAATTCCTTGTTGACTGTTCTGTGCTAGTCTTATGATGCCCTCCTATGGCCAGAAGAGGAACACCAGCAGGAACAAAATCATGGGTTTTAAGGTATTTCTTACAACCATTATGTAGTCCATGTATGTGATTCACATGTTTCACATGGGTAACAATCCATGAGTTGAGACATTAACCGTTATCATTTAAATATATACATAATTCCTGCCTACCTCCAGCAATCTATCACCAACATGGATCCCCGCCTTTTCTGACGCGCCGCCCTTAATGACTCTTGAGATAAAAACGCCCTGAAAAAAAAAATAAGTAAAACTCTCAGGCTTGATGAACGCTGCAATAAAATGTGCTCAAAAAAGTAACCAGCTCGTCTGAACCAGCACTTACCTCATCATGGTTTTTGAAAGGCAGAGAACCCTTCCCACCCGCAATGCTGATTCCCAAAGTCCCCCTCTGGCCAGACGCTCTAATCTGCAACTAAGAGGAAATTGTTTCATCAAAAATAAAAAGCTTGGATTTATATGCAATTAAGGGCTGAGTAGCAAACAAAGATTAGTGATTTCCTCCAATCTGTGCAGCGGTCTGCAGTGCTCAGTGTGGCTCTGCAGATATTTTGATATGTAAGAGAGACACTGTGCATTTACTCTTAATGGCACTTGGGAGATGACTGGTTCCTGAGGAAATGTCTTCACTGTTGTCAAAGAAGACTTGGCATGCCCTGTGATGGAGGAGATCTTTATGTTGTGGATGGGACCTGCATGGACCTCAGACCCCGCAATAAGTGCAGTTTGATGCTGAAATTTCCTTCCCTCACCAGTGTGACCTCTCTGTTGGCAAAATGGACGTGGTGAGGTGTTGGAGTCTGATTGCTGGCCCAGATCCTGGTGATAAGAAATGATGCACTGATTTGACTGTTTACCTGCTAGATGCATCAACTGAAACTACAGTATTTCCCTCTGGGCTCATTCACAAGACATAATAAAAATGACATCTTCTCAACATTTTCTTTGCGTATAAATCAGTTAAGATAAACAACATGAGTGGACTGAGATACCTGATTTGGAAAACAGACCTCCTCAAGTCCTTCATTTTCTTCTGTATCCTTGTCTGCACTGGAGCAGTGACCACACACACTGTCGCTCTCTGGGAACACATGAGGCCCTGTTGTCTGCCACACTTTGTTGGCCACCCAGCTGAAGCCTGGGATGGCCCACTTTTGGCTACTGGTCCTGAGGGACTGGTTAGTATGAGGATCGCTACACTCCTGGAGATAAAAGACAGCACCCATTGCTGAAAGCCTGTGAGGTACAATCCTGCTCAAAGCATGCATTTGAGCAACACAAACCTGGTACAATTGTTTTGAACGTTCTAAAAGGTAACTGAACGACGCTCTGCATCACCAAGGCTTATTTTGTCCCATCTCTTTCCAACCTGTTTGGTTGCATCTTGATAAAGAGGCAAAGGAAGATTCAGGAAGTTCAGGTCAACACCATGTTTGAAATGTGTTGTAGTCTACCTGAATAAGAGCCCACTTTTAAGCAGCACTAGGCCACTTAAAGTATCACAACAAAGATTAATGTTAACAGTTGTAACCTGAAATTAAATCAAACAAGGCCATATTGATAATCAATACCCTTAATTAGCTCTCAAAATATAGAGAACAGAATAACAGTGCACCTGCCATGAACAAAAGCATTTGAGCTGAAAACTGAGAAACTGCATCATTATATTGTGTTCCTTAGTTGTTGTTTTTTTAGGTCATTTGGGCACAAAAAGCAATGATCTATTCACTCGCTGGAACACTAGATAAAAAAGGGATGTAATCCTGTTTTACGAATACATTGCATACTGAACACAAGCAAGATAGTTAAAAGTTCAAACTGATGAACTTTATTGTTGAAGTAAATGTATATTCTGGAAGTGATGTCAACAACATCAACTTTTAAAGGGGTCCTAATATGAAAAACACATTTTTAGTTAGAACACAGGCAACAAAAGGCTGGGAACACTGATCATTGTGGAAGAACAGCTGATTGGTTGATTCCATGTTGGTGACAGGCGACAGTATCTGAGAATGAAAGGGACCTCCTTCAAAGGCTCAGCCATTCACCACCAAAGACAAAAGTACGTATGCAGAGACAAACCTCTGCATGTCCTTAACCTTTGTGGACACATTTACAAAACTCAAACATTTATCAGTTTGAACATCAAATACGTATATCACTTTCGACTTGATTTTAAGCAGTCAAAAATAATTTGTGAATCACTGCATTGTTTATGCCTCACACAGCGTCACAAGTTGAAATCAGGGTTATATTTACACAGGGCAGCATCTGTACAACATGCAATACATGCAGGGTCAAACAGGTTGTTTATGGCACATCATGCACTTCTGTCCAGAAAAGACGAGAAACAGAGGGTCAGGAAATGGACTCACTGCATTATTGTCTGAATAGCAGCTTAAGTCTAGCATTAATGTAAAATATTATTTTTAAATATAATGAATAATGAAGCCCACACCAAATTTATGTTTTCTGAAATAGTGCATTTCATAACATTAGAACATATCTAACATTTTCTTTACACTTAAGGCTAATAAAATCAAATTAAAAAGGAGAAAAACATGTTGTTTAGTGTTGCACTCATTTTATTGATCAGTGGTTAAAAGGTAATCAAAATCTCGAGGCACAGCGTCCATCTGAGATCAGATTTGTGCAGTTTGATCAAAAATAATAATCAGAAACATTAAAAACCAACACTTGAACCAATTTCTCTGGTCCACATTTTCAATCAACTTAAAAACAAAATAATACCATTCCTTATGTACCATGTAAAAGAATTTGAGAAATGCTGAGAAGTGCATCAAAGTGGAACTTTTGACAACTGTTTCAAAAGGATGCCAACCTTGTGGTAAGAACTTCACCATACGTCTGATCATACAGTACTCTTAGTTAAAGGGAGAGAAAAGTTAAAAGGATATGATTGGTTTGGCATCTATTTAAAAAAGGTTGCAAAGCAGTGGAGCACAGCACATATAAATAAGACAGCATTTCACCTCTGCAAAATTACATCGCAGATGAAAAGTTTAAGTTTGATGTGCAGCACTTAAATCCATATATAATTGCATCTACAGTATTTATTAGCCAATAATAAATTTAGATGTTTAACAGGATTCAAGGCTGCCTCATGACCCAATGAGAATTATATGGCTTGAATAAGACATTAGTGACTGTGTTTTGTTGCTTTGATTAAAAGAGAAAAGGAAAAAGTTTTAAAGGTTTGCAACTGATTACATAATTTGCTATACATTTTCTATTTACACGTGAGCTGCCAAAAATATAAAAGTTTCAATATTCACAAGAGACTATACAATAACCCTTAATCAGTAGGTCCATAAAAACTCCTGTTTTAGCCCAAAATGTAAAAAGAAGTATTCACCCAGTGTTTTAAAAATAGATATACAACACATATATAATACATTTACGAAGGCTGGACCATATTATAAAGACTTATGATAGTGCAACTACCTATTATATAGTTTTAAAAAAGGAGGCCTTTAAAAAGAGTTACATATTTTAAAAAAGAACTTTTTAAAAGTAGCATCTGTGCAGATTATTGCTGTGGACATTATTTCAAAACAGGAAGGCACTGCAGCCCTGACAGTCTGAGTCAAACACATTCTACACAAGGCAGGAAATGAAATAAGGTTACAGGCATCCCAGGGTTTAATCACAGGAGGGGTAGGCCACATCAGGGTTTGTAGGTAAAAGAAAAAGAGGGGCAGTGGGATCTGTGCAGGACAACATGGCGGGACACAGGAGGTAAAAGATATTTCTGAGGTAAAAGGTCACACAGACGTGGTCACTCTGTCTGCAGCATTATTGACCTCATTTTTGTTGGAGTCCAGGCCTTTGGCAGCGTTCAGGTCGTTGCGAAGGTTCTCAGCTGCTTTTTTCATGGTTTTCAGCTCACCAGGGTGAGGCGTGGCCCGGCGAAGCAGTGTCCCCTGTGTGAAGGAAACAGATTCACATTTGTGGTATAGTTCTTATGTCTGCAGCTCAAGAAGTAGTAGTTTACATTTGGCAAACAAACAGAATCTATATGCAATAATGTAATACATAAAAAAAATCAGTGGTCATTCTTTTTTTTCCCCATAAAACAAGAAAAAAAAGCTGTCAAATTAAAATTACATAAAATTTTCTTATGACAGAAAACACAACCTTGACAAACAATTTCATAAGTATTAGCCATTAATTTGATATGTAGCCTGCAGCAGCTTAAAAAGGCCGAAATGAAAGCAGCTACTAGTTTCATACATTTGTCTACTTTACAGAACTGTGACTCTTATACACCTGTTTGGGATCCTTGACATTTTAACAGAGGACAACATCTAAAATACAAATCTGACAATAAAACAGCGTAACCAAACAAACCTTTAGCCGTCCCTTTACAAATGTCTCCCCTAGTTTTTAACTATGCTAGTAGCTAACATCTGTATACAACTTTGGTCCACAATGAGGAATTCTTAAAGCTATACATTGGAGTCTCATCAAATGTATACATTCTTACTGTCTGCAGATCAATTTGATAAAATACTTTATTAGCGGTTAAATCAACATTCAGCCTGTTGGTCTCACCTTTTCATCATCATCATCCTCATCATCGTCCAAGAAGTGAATGGAACTGATCCTGTTCACTGCTTTGTTGTCCCACGTGTCATCGGCCATGTCATTCACCAAGCTCTCCAGGGCTCCACAGCGGGCGAGATTATCAGAGCCTGCAGAGACAACATATTACTTGAGTCTATGCATCACCAAAATAATAACGAGTACCTGACAATGACTTCAAGAAAATATTTCAAAAGATGAAAATCATTTTCGTTCTTATGATTGCTTTTCTGGAAACTTCCGATTTAAGAAACCACCAGATCTCAGTTTCAAATAGCTCAGTCCAGTTAGTCTTGGGCTGGGGATCGGAGGGTGGCCAGTTCAAGACCCATGTGGACCAAAAACGTTGGAGTGTGAACTGGCAGTGGAGAGGTTCCAGTTTACCTCCAGAGCACTGCTGAAGCCCTTGAGCAAGGCTCCATCCCTGAACAACTTGCTCTTTGGGCACAACATGATGTAGCTGCCCACCGCTCTACCATCACCCTCTCTCTATTTGCATGCCTACAGGCCATCTTGTGTGTGCACATGTGTATAGAGGCCTGTACATACATACATGTTTGAGAATAGAAAAAACAAAGAGTGGAAAAATAATTTCCCTACGGGGATAAAGTACCATTAAAAAAATTTAAGTCTGAGCTTAAAGTCATAGGCTCAGAGCAACACAATCTTCCAGACCCCCCAACCTCCTTGAAAAGCAAACAATAATCATTTTGCACTGAATCACATATCTTACAGACAAGCATAGAGCTGTAAAAAACAGCTGAGACAATAAGCAAACATGACAATAAACGGTTGTATCAGGCAGAGACAGAGCCGGCTCTCCGCAGCATCGCTACACCCAGTGGTGAGCCTTTAATGGCAGAAGGCCAGCCGCTGCTAAGCCTCTTTAGCTGTCCAATCCACCGCATTTCTGAAAAACATAACCAAGGAGGGCCTCAGGGGGCAGGATAGGTCCTGATCTGTTACAGGCGCTGTGATCTCTTACACAACCTCATAATTGACAGATACTGCAGGAAAGGATCAAGGCACGCAGAACACAGTGTGCTTCAATGACTAGATCATGTGATAATGCCATCAAAAACCACGGGGCACTACATAGTCTGAGATACTGTTAGAACTGATGAGCAGTATTACTCAAATGTCACAGGACTGGGGCTTTTTCATTATGGAAGGATAAATTTGACACATGGAGACACTGTTCCGCTTGGATTAAAAATGTCTACATAGTATAAATCTGATAAATCAGACTTGCCTGTACAATGTTATTCAAAACTTTATTGCAATGTCTTCCACTTTAAATTACCTTTATTGTCTGATTCATATGGCTGTTGAGGCAGCAATACACAAGTGAGCACCTTCTCGCCCGTGTCGGGATCAAAATCAGTCTGGAAGGTAAGGAGAGGCTGCGACTGGTTTTCTGAGAGCCACAAGGCCTTCAGTCGGAGTGTAGTTAGTGACATCGGTAAGTAGACAAGCCTGAAAACAAATAGAATGTAAATCAGTGACTGAACTTAAGAAATAACAAGATATCGGCAGGTTGATATTTTTTGGGTTCGTTGTTACATTAGTGTCACAAAATTGGCTGTTGTTTTGACAGTGACGAGAATAGAAGACACTCTCCAGAGCTGGGGGTGATTTTATGTATCTAAGGCACCAAACATTTCTGCTGCTTTCTCTGAAGGCAAATGTTAGACTAAAATGGGTACAGGCAAAGAAACACGGCCCAACGAATGAACCTAGGATGAGAGGTCAAGACATCACCAAAACATCTGAGAGTAGAAATATGTACTTCATAAAAAATGCATAAGCATGAAAAATCATTGTTAATTAAGTCTTCAAGTCACTGGAAGGACCATGTGTTTTTTTAATAATGTCCGTCACTGGGAAATGATAAGACGGTTTGGGTGTGTTGTTGAACGAACCTGTTTCCAGAGACATCGAACACATGCAGCTCTGTGGCTTGTGACAGCTCTGCCGGTATTCTCGTTAGTCTGTTCTCTCGTACACAGAAGACATTCAGACCGCTGCACCCACCAATCTGGAGAACAGAGGTCACGACATGATTTAGTTGTGTGTCAGTCCTGTGACATATGAAACTGCATCATGCGAATATACACAGAAATTATGGTTTTCTTTAAATAAACCCGATGAAAGAAAGGAAGTAAATCAGTCAGTATTTGACCACTTTGTCCCTAAATTAGTGATTTCAGTGGCAGAGCTGCTAAACTGTCAATAGGATTTGGCAGAAAGATCTAAAATTAGGACCAATTAGGCCTAGAAGCTGGACAAATAGAGTTGATGGTCCTGCTAAACTGCAGCTCTAATCTAGTCATCTGCACAGACCTCAGTGGGACACTGCCTCAGTTTAAGTCTCATTTTGTTTAAAAGGTTAGCCTTATCTTTCACACAAATAATTTGAATTTCTAGAATGGAAGTCTTTAGTAATTTTTTTAAATGTTCAAAAGTAACTATTAAATCTGCTTCTGTGTAGGCAAAGACAAACCTATGCCAGTAAATGTCATGAAGAACAAATCGATATTGAATAGAATTTTTTCTAAAAAAGGCCAAAGGTTAAGTAGATGAGAAAAGCTCAAATCAATTGTTGGGTCATGGTCACACTGTGATGGTTAGAGATGCCATCCATTGTGGGGTCGAGAAAACAGTTTACACCATCGCCATCCATTCATTGTGTAAACCAAATGTTATTTCCATCCAAACACTGCAGTCTTTGCATGGTTAAGACACAGGGGCATTGTACGGCAGCCCAAGAGTCTTCAGATGAAGCTTTAAACAGGCGTGCCGTCACTTCAACAGACAAGAGGTTAGAAAACAACAGCACGAAAAACACAATAGACGCACTCAAGACAAAGAATGAGCAACCGGAGTGAAGTGAGAGAGCACAAGTGAGAGTGCTGTTGGTTCAACCGTGAATGAACTTCAGACAGTTTGAACAAATCTGTATTTCGATGGCTGTATACAAAAATATGTAATAAAAATATCTGTCAAATTTAGCATTGTTGCAGGAATTTGCACTAAAATGTGGCAGGTGTTTGGTATAGTAAATGTTATATTTCAGTTCAGAATTGCCTCTCTAATCCAAACCCAACCACCTACTGATCTGAACCACCTAATCAACTGAGCTTGCGCCCCCTACTGGCAGAGAATGGAATCGTTTCTACTGCAGTATCACAGGAGATTCTCGATAGACCCATGAAATTGGCAAAAGCCTCAAATTAGTATGTCACATGGTTAGGAGACCTTAAAGTGTGGTACCTTATATAGTTAGCAAACAATCTCCAAGAATCAGCTACTTTACATTTGCATGCTAGTAGCTATGTACTTTAAGAAGTTAACTAGGTTACATTGGCAATTGCAGAAAAGAAACATTTCTAAAGAGGGGTGTTTCCACACTTGTTCTTCGAGTGCCAGTGTTGGGTTGTTTTTTTTCACTTCTCCCTGTGCTTTTACTCCTTTTTATCTGTGGTATCTCCTGTTTTTATCCATGACTCACTCTGCGCCGAGTGTTTTGTCAGAGTGATTTATATTGGGCGTTTAAGTTGTGCATTCTCCCTCTTGCTGGCTACACTTTCCCTGCTTTGCTCTCCTGCAGTTTGCAACTGTAATTTCCCAAACTTCATACCTTGATGAAGAATGTCAGATATTCTAGTGTCCCAGGTTGAATATGGAGTTTGGTGATGTGCCATTACACACGACTGGGTGATTGAGAATAATACAGCACATCTTTTCAATGTCTGTGTTTGGATATCAAATTGCAATCAATGCTGATATTTTATGCTAATAGATAGAGGGGTGATCATGATGTGGTACATTTGCATTTCATACAAACATCCATGCATTATTCAAGAAGAGCAGATGCATGTGGCAAATTACAGGATCTTCATTGCAAAGATATGAGTCTTGAAACCTGACTAGAAATTTCAAATAATGACCTATGACGACCTTTGGGAGGAGCAATACCAGTTAACCCATTCTGGTTCAAGTGTTGAGTATATCAACTACAGCATGACTGTGGGAATATACCAATTGGTGGAAACAATGATAATTTCATCAAATAAATTAAAAGTCCTGATGAAGTCTAGCTGACTTGGAACATTATTCTTTCAATTTGGCTGCAAGATAAATTGTTTCCATTAATATTTTTGTCAAGTTAATTCTGAATTCCATGAACTTTTAATGTGCATCCTCTCTGTAAGGTTAATCAATTGCTCTCACAAACTACAAACTCTCCCCTGAAATTGTTTGTCAATATATGAAAAGTTTACCTCCTTAGGTAATGATGTTAGCTGGTTTCTGTCACAGTTCAGGTTGGAAAGCCGCTTTAACTTTCCAATACTCCTCGGCAAACTCTGTAACAATGAAACAATCAAAACAAGAATTAGTCAAACATCATCAGCTATAAAAGGAAGCTTATAAAACACAAAGACAATCTGAATCACTCCATTTTACTCTGAATGTTTGGAAGTCCTATACTGAATACATTTCCCCATACTACTTTGATTATCAGTAGATTATTGCTGTCACACAGAGAAAAAATGTGCCTCTCCTAAAATGAAATAGCCTAGTCAGAGCATACCTGAATGTATCCCGTTGATGTGGCTTTTAGCCTTTGTTTCTCCGATCTAGCAGTAAGTAAGTGCATCCGTACTAACTTATCCTGACCTACTGATTTGACTTGTGAATCAAGTCGTCCCTCTTCCGTTTATATTGAACACACAACAAACTTAACCTGAGCCCTCAATTAAATGTTTTGAACTATTGGCACTAAATATTTGCAAACATAACAAACTCTAATATGTTATGTATTTAAAGTAACCACAATTAGAGAAGGCGTTTTTGATTTTGAACTCAAACTAGTAAATTCTTGTTTCATGTTATGTGTAATCAACAGGCCATTTCCATAAATGTAAGTACTATCCATCTGTTCTACAAGTCAGTGATTTCATTAATTTTCTGACAAGTCATTGTTCATTATAATGTTATTCTAATGTTTTAATCTATTGTAATTATATTTAAGTGTGGGCTATCTAATAAAAGTCATATTTTTCACCGAGTATGCTGTGTTGATGCAGCCAATACATCGATAAGAATGTGATTTAATTTGAAATGATTAGAAAACCTACACCAAACCATTATGTAATGAGCTGCTGCCTTCAAAATGACTGCTTTCATGCAATTGAAATACTTGTATTTGGACAGGCCTCATGCTGGCTTTGCCTACAGCGGTTACCACGAGCCATGCAAGTCAGACTATTTAAAATAACTGCCAAAGCAACTAGAGAGATGTGGATGCACACCTACCTGTAGTTGGTTCTCTGTGAGCACAAGTTCTGTAAGGCTTTCACAGTTACCAATGCTCTCTGGAACGTAAGCTAACCTATTCTGATCAGCTTTCAATATGGAAAGTTTCCGGAGTTTTCCTGCAAACACAAACAAAAAAACATTCATTAAAATAAATATTTGTTGTGATCAATTGTGTTCATTATATCTTGTGAGACTAAAGTACTTTTCCAGTTTTTGCTTGACAATAAAGTTACAAAATAGAAGTTGTTCAGATATTGATCAGCGGTCTGATGAAACATTTGTTGTCTTAACTTCCATGGTTTTAACTAAGGCTGCCACAAACAATTATTTTGATAGTTAACTAATCACGGATTATTCGATTTGTCAACTAATGTGCTGTTGTGGAAGGCAAGTTGTATCTTGCAGATATTGCATCGCATACTTTTCTCTTTTGTTTTCTTAAAATGCTTCCAAACATTTGAGCTCTGTTGCTGGCAGTTAGCCATGATAGCAGAGACCTTCGGGTATAACTTTGTGTGACATCACGACTGACACCAATTACCACTACTGCCTATGTGTGTCAAGGACAGAAAGTTAGAAGCGGCAGTGGAAGGTGCAGCAGCAATTTCGAGATAAAAAAAAAAAGACTTTAAAGGAAAAATATTACATTAGTTGTCGACAATTTTAAGAGCTGATTTAGTCATGACTTTCGATTAATCATGGCAGCCATAGTTTTAATGTAAAACAATACAAACAAGCTGATTTAAATATGCAGAATCCACATGTTTACCAATGCTTTCTGGGAGGAAATCAATGAGGTTCTGAGACACCAGAAGATCAGTGAGGGACACCAAACAACCCAACTCCTCTGGAACTCGTTCTATTTTGTTTTCTGAGACATCCAGACACAATAGGCTTTTCATACTGCCCATCTCCTGAAGTTCAAAGCAGAAATTATGATATGCAAACACCAATATGACAGCAATACAATAATACAGTATGTCTCATCATTGCTGTGTATTTGACAAGTCTTGTACTTGTTTGTGCATCTTGTTCATTATTTTACACTGATACCAAAATGTTTAAATTTAAATGATGGTACAGACCATAACATCATTTCAAATACAGGAACGACAGTGTAGGATTAGCTTACTGCAGGAATTTCGGCCAACTGGTTTCCATCCAACCACAAGTCCTTTAAGCTGACGAGACAGCCGATTGACTCTGGCTGTGTGTGAGTGAGTGATGTGGGCAATGAGAGAGAGAAAGAGAGAACAGATGCACTGTTAGAGACTTCTGACAATGTGCTTTTTGGTTTAATTCAAAAAATACATTGTGTGCACCAATGGGCGTTGAGCCTGCAGCTAATCAAAGGTCAAGCCAAAGACTTAACTAGCCTAAATGGAATATATAACTGACCCTATACTCAACTATACAGCATATAATAAGTTTAAGAGACGGTCAATATAGACCTAAAATTCACTAAATAATAATTGTCAAAAGTGAAAATAGAACAGACCGTGGAATATTGTAAAGATTCATTCAATTCAATGTGCAGTACATGAGTGAAGAAGAAGCTAGAAATAAATCAAATAAAGGGCTATTTTCTTGTGAGTCTGACTTTGCTTAATGTCACACTAAATTATCTGTCATCTGGAAGTGCTCATAATATTCTGCTTTGTGACCAAAACTCAAAGCAGGAAGTCGGGCACTCGTGTGTGAGATCAAGTGAAAGCAGTTCTCTAGAAAAGTTAAACTACTTAAGACACAACAAGAACAAGAAAATAGGAAGTTTCTGGTAGTCTTGTAGATAAAATGGGGAGGTGGGGGGGACTGTGTTTGTTTGACGGAACCACCTCATCCAGACTGGTTTCTCCGGTGAGAGACAGGCATCGCACAGGGAACATTTTAGACTTTTTTGATTTAATTACTGTAAACTTTCAGCAGCAGAACTTGACTGTGTCAACGATTCGGTTTGGACGGGGAAAACTGCCTCCGTGTATCATCTCTATTGTTTTCTGATGGCTACCGCTAACAGACCGAACATTGCGGCTAGGATCCCGCAGGCCATCTGGGCTGTCCTCAACGCTGCCTGACTAAATTAGAACGTCACAATAACATTGCAATAATGTAACATCAGAAAATATAAACATTACGATGACCTATGGAAACATTAGGAATTTACAACAGGTAGTTCTGTTCTATATATAACACTAAGAAAGAAAACACAACTTACCAAACTGTACAATTCATTGTTTCCAAGGTCGAGTTCTTCAAGTCTATGAAGCAAAGATAGCGACCTGCAGATGAGAGATGCTTGTTAAAGATTTGCTGCATGTTATACAACTTTTTAAACTCAGCACAAAGTTGTTGATCAGTTGCACAACTTCTTTGTCTGTACTCACACACACACACACACACACACACACACACACACACACACACACACACACACATTAGAGGAGTATACTGTATGTATGTACACAGACAGTACATTCATCCTGTGACTGTGAATACTTACTCTGGTAGGAATGTCAGTAGATTTTCTCTGAGTTCTAATGATGCCAAATTAGAGAGGCTGCAACAACAGGAAAAACAAATAACTTTATGTTGTTGAAAATGCCAGAAAAACATTGCAGCTTCTTCATTAGTATTGTGAATATTTTTTACTTCCTCAAATTCTTGCCTGTTAACTATCCACAATGCTCTGTGTATGGTGGGTAAAATTAAGGATACAAAATGTCTTGTAATCAGATATCTGGGAACAGGAAGTGCTTCTGAGGTGTGTCTGTCTTATCAAGGCTGTAAAATCACGGCATGAAGCACAAACAAGAGCCGCATGCTTTCAATCAACAGCAAAATGTCTTCACAGCATCATCGACCAAAGTACAGGGTTATGGTGCTGTAGAGCTGTTTAGATACACCTCAGTACTGTACATATACACAGGGAATGGAGAATTTTACAACAGCCAATTTATGCAGGACAATGTCCATTTTGTTATTATTATTATCAGTAGACACTGTAAATAAAACACAAATGCAACAAATAGTTCAGCCTTAAATAATCTTTTCTATGCAGGGCAGGCAGTTTGCCCGTTAAAGTAAACTTTGACAAAATGTAATTAAGTCAGTCATCTAACAGCTAAAACCAACCATGAGATTGTATTTAAAATGCTCCAGCACATGTTTGTGTTTGTGATGGACCAGCAGGTCAACATCTTTACAACATTCTGAGACTAAACAACAAAACAAACAAAACTACTATGTATGAATCAACTTATATGACACAAAGGCTCTTTCCGTGACTCTTGTGTTGTTTTACAGCAAACACCTGAATCAGAAATGAAATGACAGACACTGAGTGTCTCAGGTTTCTGTGAAAGGGATTTTTCCTCCACAGACGACGCACTAATCTCAGAAGATAAACCAGTGATGTCATTTAAACCCCTGAAAATCTCATCCTTGCTTCCAACTCTGTTATGCTTTTCATTACCTTCTTTCTTTGACAAAGAGCAGGACTCGACTGCTTTATGTAAGCTAAATATGAGACACATGTGAGGCACATGCTGTACCATGAGCAAGAAAGTGTTAGGAGATCTCTTGAACTTCTCTGGTAAAACTTTTCCAGAACGATTACAAAATCCAGCTAATGTTAATCAATCATTACTGTGTAAGTTCCAGCTTTTTCCCAAATTGATAAACACTCTACACAGTATGACAAATTGTTGTTATGTTTGAATAAGTAGTCTATAAATTACAAGCTTTGGAAAAGAGCTGTTTTCTAAATAAATGATTTTATGAGACATTGGAATATATTCAATAAAAGACAAGAACAACACTGAAAATTGTTAGAGAAAGACATGACTTGTAAAAAGGACAGATCATCAATCGAACGCATAATTAATGACACATCCGAAAGAACATTTGATTCAAAGTAAGCAAAAATTTCAAAGCTCAGTCTGATGCTCTAAAAGTAAGTTTTATCATGTTACAGAATATGATACAACCCAACAAATTCTCTACATACAACTCAGTTACAAACTATTTTATCCCATGCAGGAAAATCATCAGGGTACAGACATCTATAATCCATGATAATGCAGGACTTCATCCAAAAATCTGCTGGTTTCCTGTCTCATATTAAACTCAAATCTAGGTCCATCACAAGTCTTCATACTGTAGGCGTAAAACGTTACAGCAGTCTGTAAGTAACAGTGTTATTTAAATGTCAACAATCTTGACCGACAACTGTGAAAGGAGCAAGAACAAGAATTTCTTGCATAAACCAGTCAGACACCTTGTGCATTATCCCTGGACAGCTGAGCAGTAATCCTTAATTCATAGCATTTTTCTGCATTTTAGTTTCAACTATTTTAGCAGCAATTTTGAAGTATACCATCCAAACCTGCAACAATAATTCACTGTGGACTGCCGGACATCAGCACAAGTGTTAACGGTGAGCAATGTCTAAAAGTGACTATATGTGGTACACTGTGGCATCTACTGTATTTATTTTACATTTCTGTGAATTTTTTGATGCATTCATAACACTTAGTGCTAAAAGAAACTATAATCAGAGAGGAGCAAAACAGAATGCTTTTTGACCTAGACACAGTAAATGTATCCCTTTAAATCCATCTTTCATTCTAGCATTCTACTGAAAATGTCCCTTATGACAATTAAAGCAAAAACCAAATACTTTTGTTATTAAATTTAATTACGAGCCAACAATAAGGAAGAGCTCTCAGGATAAAGACAGGCAGACATGACGTTTCACTGTGGCAGAATATGTGCATCCCACCACAACCCTTTTATAAAGAAAGACTGATAGAGCCCAGTCAAGAAACACTGACTAGTATGTCTGAGAAGTGTACTGTGAAGGATGTGCTAGACAAAACATTACAATCATGACACAGACTACACGTGTGTTCTTGTTTTTGAAAGGACTTCAAGCTTTTCATCCAAGTCCAGTTGACTTTATCTAACACTGAGATTTCCCAGGTGGGCAACAGATGATAATGTATTGAAGAGCAGACATAAGAACAACTATATCCTCCTGTGATTCCTACATCAGGATAAATTACTGTCAATTTTTGGTCGAGTGCAATTCCCAATTCACATTATAAATAAAGCATTGTGGTTCTTGCCTACTAATCCTGTCAGGAGACATTGTTTTGTCTCCTGACAAAATAAAGGTAAAATCATACTTGCTTACAGTAGGGCAGCTAATGCAATGTAAGAATAATCATCTTTGTAAACCCACAACATTACTTTTCACCATTTGATCGATAAAGATGTTAGTCACTTCTGAATGAAAATTTTTGTATTTGCTTCCAATATGAAACTATGTGAAATGCTTTTCTGGCAATGTTAAGCCTTGTGAAGACAGGTGTGATGAAACACTGTGTGGTTTACTTACTTTCCAATGTTATCTGGAAGAACTTGCAATGAAATATCATTGATGGAAAGGCAAGTTAAATTCCGCAGCTCTGGAAAAGTTTCAGGTAACCTGGAAAAACGAGAGGAGCCACAGTGTGAGAACCCTGCATAAGGTACATTGGGAATACTTTAAATCATTGATAAAAATTTAACTGTAACTTGGTGATAACTGGACCAACATTTTACAGCTAACATCAAGATTGCTTTCTAATGGAATGCCTATGTTGATTTATTTCTACTTAGACCACTCTAAGGAATGTTAAGCAAGAGTTCAGCCATAAACTCTTAAAAAAGTGAGCTTGGCCATTTTCTGTACAGATAAATGTGAATGCTAGTGTTCTTGTTTGCGTGCGTCCTTGCATCTTTGACGCACATATTTTGACAGGAACGTACGTTGTCTGATGATCGTGCGTCCCTGGGACACAAGCTTTAAATACTTACAATAAAAAAAAATCGATGCTTCCTTTTTTCACGATATAATACTGGGGAAAAACGCAGCTCCATCCAACAAAGATATTCACAATTTTTCCATTTCTCCACTTAAATTTCAAACCCGGAAACCACCATTATGTTTTGATCTCACATGAGCTTTTCGCTCGAGTTCCTCGCCACAAGACTCACCTGAGTGATTCAGTTTTATTAAAATCGACCAAACGGCAACACCACGTCTGCGCGTTTTACACGCTGCAGTGACAGCCAGGAGTTAGTGAGACCCTTTTAAGTCCTGTTTGGTTTCTCTTATTAAAGCACTATGAAAATGTCTGCTGATGTGATTAAGCGCTGTACAAATAAAAGTTGATTGACTAATTGATTATCACCGTGCCTCCAAAAAAGATGCAAAAGTTGGAGAAAAAGCAAGAGACAATGAGTGCTTTCTCGAATGAAAAACAATCAAAGTTAACAAAACAAAGTTAATGAAGAAAAAGAGACAGGTATTACTGATGGATATTACTGAAATTTGTATGGAGAAGGTTCTGTCAGCTTGCTGCTGGTTCCACAGGAGTATATGAATTAAAGGGAAAAAAACTATTGAGTGAAAAGCAAAAGTGAAAAAAACTGTATTACATCTCTCTTTATTTATATAACTGTTTTTTTTTTAAATGACTACCAGGCATTAACATTTCGATAAAACTAATATAATTTTTATTTTTTTAAATTTTTATTTAAACAGTTGACATCATTATTAATAAAATCAGTAAAATTAACAGTTAAGTATTAATATTGTACTATTGGCAAAACTCAATCCTTGCATACAGCTTCTACCATATATTCTGCTTTTACTTCTGGGATGCATAAACGTCGTATTGGGATGCACAAATTATTCTTGGAGCACATCCCAGGGATGCACTACTTTCATCAGGCAAAATGTGAACGCTCTTAGATATTACTCGTGATTTAACTGCAATATTCCAATTAAACAAACACAATATGTTTTCAGCAGTTTTCTCATCTGAATGGAGACATGCAAACCACTTGCACACAAGTGTTATTCCACCCATGATTCTGTTAAATGCTGCAGACTGACCAGAAGGGATTACTTAGATGGTAGTTGTGGTCACACTTTGCTTCCTCTGAGGTGAAGTATCTCTGAACATCCCAGAGAAGTGTAGCTTTGTCAGACTACAATGTATGTAAACCATATCATACACCGTAACCCATGTGCCCTAATGAAATGTGTTTTATTTACAAAGCCTTGAAATTTGTTTTCCACATGTAGCAAGTAAGCAATTGTTAACATTTTGTTTAGCAGAGGAATATTTTTAGTCAGCTTTTGACACGACATTAAAAAATTTTGTAACAACAGAAATCAGGTTTTGTTATGTTATACAATGGGATTCTAAGTTTGAATGTATTTCAATGAGTACCCTATAAAGGATTAAAAACTGACCAGTAATCCACTGGTATTTGGGGTCAGGAACAATGAAGCTATATGGTACATTCAAATTGGAACCTGCAACCAACCTCAAAATGAACAGACTATTTATAAAATAGCTAATGAGGACAATTAGTTAGTACTTGCAATATTTGCTGACACTATCAAGATTTCTTTATACAGGTCATATTATGAAAAACCCGTTTTTCTAGTCCCTACATATATATAGTATGTAGTGGTCCTCTCTGAACCTACCAGCTCCTAGAAATTGGAAAACAAAAAGGTTCTGTATCCACTCATGAAATGACCACAAACTCATGAAATGGTGCTCAAACATGCTGATCAGAATCAACGTCCTTCATGACGTGATGAAAGGAGAGATTTGCATTACCCAACCCCATCTGTGCGAGAACACGTCCCTCTACCCAGACAAGGGAGCATCCATCCACGAGCTGAAGCTCAGTGTGTCCAGTGGTAAGGTCACAGTGCGTTGCATTGTCAACACTCAAGCTAGACACATAGACACACAAGTTGCTCAGTTGTTGGTTGTACAAATCAACACAACTGCTTCTATTCTGTCCCAGCCAAAGAAGAAACCCTGGTTATGTTTCATTTTTAATGACAATGTGCTGGCTATATTGCCTGCAAATTTGTTTATGTGTGCAAACTACTTCACTTCAGCTTGCTTCAGCAATGACGGTCTGCAACAGTAGCTGAAATGAGTTTCATGTTAAAGTAACGGTCGACAAGCACCTCTGCCCCTCAGCTGTGTGTCTGTGTGAGTAACATGCCAATGGGTATATGCACATGTGTTTGCGTCCAGTGTGTCCCCGGCGTCCTAGTGATCCATAGCAATACATCCACTGTACAATGTACTCCACACATTAGCCCATGCTACTGTTAGCCACATCCTCTCGTATACAGGCGGGGAGTTGACAGACGGGGATCATTAGTATTTAATGGTGCAGACCAGAAGCAGCCTGTTCTCAGTAGAGCTCATTTGAGCGACTTTTAGACAGCAGAAATTCCGGATCACAGATCAGTTTGTGACAGTACATTTCAAAAACTGTAGTTGGATGTCTGACCGCCATGTGAAATTTGGTAAAAAGAGTATAATATGGGCCTTTAACACTAGAGATGTATGGTTCACTTCTTCCATTCTCATTCAACTCAAGTATTCAAATAACTTCTAGTGGCCTGCAGTACTGCATTGGCATCCTCAGCTATCAGTTATGAAACCATGAAACAATCTGGACTGGAACATGGATCAGTGCAATGCTACAGTGAATTAATATAGCATTAAAAAATAAATATATTAAAATATAATTTGAAAAATAATTATTTACACTGATTAAACCATTCACATCATACATAACTGTAAATTCCATATATGAAATATCCAGATTGAGTGTTGAATATTCCCAGAGATTTAAGGCTGAAAATGAAATGCTGTCACAATTCCAGCATTTTTTTTAATTAAAAATAATTAAGACTTCTATACCTTGTTAATGGATTTCCACTAAAATCTGCTACTTGGAGGGCTTTGCAGTATGAAATGCTTTCTGGAAGTTCCATAATATCTGAATAAGAAAAAAAGACAAAACAGTAATCCTTCAAGGTCAAAACATTGCAAAATTGAAGTGCTACAGTCATAAACAATACAAACAAAACATTGATGAAGCACAACTTAACACATTAATAGTTTTGCAGTAAATATAGTGCAGCATAAACCTGTTACATGATTCATTAATTGTGTTATTAGTAGTAGAAAATACAAAGCAAAGTTGACAAAATTTTTCTCATGTACAAAACCTAAACCTTAAATCACGACGCAACATAATTTTATTTGTTGGACATCACTTTTAACTTGAAAAAAAGAATAAAATATCCTCATGTGCATTGAAAAAATTAAACAGAAAACCAGGAATAAAACACAGTTTGTAACAAATGGTTGTAATAAAATATTTTGGTTTACTTAAACGTCGCATGGGTACAACATTGCTTCCTCTTACCATTTCGGGAGACATCCAGTTCTACCAGCTGCATGAAGTTGGCTATTTCTGGTGGAAGTCTCTGGATCTCATTGTCACTCAGGCCAAGTTTTCTTAGTTTCACAAGCTGGAAGAATGGCTAAAAGGTGAAAAGAAACACATTTATAGTCCAAATATAAAACAGGTTTCACATCAACTACTACCTGGTGATCTCTGAGTGAGGATTTTACTTTGCCAGTCTGCAAAACATCATCTCGACTCTTAGTGAATAACTAACCTTGGTTCATAAAAAATGATTTAAGTGCAAAAGAAACACATTAGCAGTACTGTACTAATTTATGTTGTTGTGGTTCAGTGACACAAACCATAAGCTGTAGGTTCTTATCACATGAGCATCTTAAAAAAATATTATAAGGAATGAAACTGATAAAGGGGGTACATTTAGTGCTCCAACAGGAGCAGACTAGTCTGAACTACAGATGGGTTTGGGAAGTGATGACCTCCATTGGTTAGTCCACTTCATAACATGCAAATCTGTAACACAATTATCAGTTGACAATATCAGAATTGTCAAAATATGGTTGAGTACAGCTGAAGCATTTGCATCATCTCTAAATTATCACCTATGACCCACGAAAATAGAAATGGGCCCCATCCTCCACTAAATTCTGCTTTAAATGTGAAAACTTATTTGCAAATTGTATGTCCAATGCTTTGGACTCATTCCGAGATTTTTTGTTTTCTCCCTCAGGCTGTGTTTAACTATTCCACAAAATTTCGTGAACATTTGGTTGGTGTTGTTTTCAAGTGTGTTTTTCGACCTTTTGAAAGTCATGAAAAACATAACGTATGCCCATTCTGTTCGTAAAGAGGTCTACCCTCTCCCCAGACCCTGTTCATTCATTCATTCATTCATTCATTCATCTTCCAACCGTAACCACTTCATCCACTGTCGCGGGTCGCAGGGTGCTGGAGCCTGCCCCAGCCAACTGGGGGTGTGAGGCAGGTTACACACCGGGCGAGACACCAGTCCACCACGTGGCCGCATATAAACACAGACAAACATGCACACACACACTCACACCTACAGGCAATTTGGGACCGGCCAAGTAACCTGAAGTGCATGTTTTTTGTATTTGGGAGGAAGCTGTAGAACCTCGAGAGAACCCACACAGACACAGGGAGAACATGCAAGCTCTGTACAGAGTGGGACGTGAACCCGGAACCGTCTTGTTGTGCGGCGACAGCGCTACCCACTGCGCCACTATGTTGCCCCCCAAAAAACATGTACTGTACTCAAAAAAATAAAATAACATACACATGTGTGTGTGTGTGTGTGTATATATATATATACAGTATATACACATTCTGTGTGAAGTCAAATATAGATTTATGCCCTTCTCCAAGCTGTAACACTAAGCCATACACATCATGTTCATGAAATGTACTTTACACAACTGAGAACTATCAAAAGTTGTATGAGACTTGTATGATTTGATATGTCGTATAAATTTTCTGTTGTTCTTTCTTATTTTATCACTTAATTTTATCCACTTAAATATTACATAAAGTTTTTTAAGCATTAAGTAAAATTGGGTAACCAAAAAAATCTCTCTTATTCACAGAAAATGTCTGTATTTTCTCATTTAGCCATATCTCCACTCTCAAGTGCTCTTTTTCCACAGACTATATTTCAAGCCGCGGGTTTTCGCTGTCAATTTCTGAGAGGCGTATTTAGTAGGCAAAAGCAATTACAACAAGCCCCTAACGAGTGTGGGTAGAAACTTGCCTGTGTGGTGGTAAAGCAGTTCAATAACAACAATGTTTCAGGTTCCCCTTACGTTTCAACAAAAGCAGTAAAGGCACCCTCCTGAATTTCACTGCTGGCATTCACTTTCTCTGCCGGTCAGAAGGAAGCTGGCAATGAGGGCTCATCTTTTAATACAGTTGATAAAAACTTACATTTATCAACAGCTCAAGTATTCTAGTTAGTTAGTTGTTAAATACGCTGTGTGCTATTGTGCTCTGGATGTTCAGTACATCAAAAACCCTGAATGACGTTAGTAAATTGATTTTTTTTTAAATATTCTCTCTATCCTCATGCAACATACAACAGTGTAACACAATGGCTGCGTACTTCAGGCAATGGGTTGCATAGAGGGTTTCTACTTTTCTACTGCGATTACGGTAAACTTATTATGCAATCAATGTGTCACTGCTGAAATTGAGGAGTTCTCAAACCTTTTTTTTGCAGGCACACTGACAAAGGCCTAAATGATTTGGGTAGCGCATGAATTTGAAAGTGATAGTTTCAAATCAGTCAGTCAGTGATTGACTGACTGACTGACTGACTGACTGACTGACTAGTTCGAAAGTGTCAGTTTGAAAAGGCCAAACTATGGAAGGCAAGGGGGAAGCTTTAACCATACCCCTTCTGGCTCCCTGTTTCATTAGCTTTTTGAGCTTGAGTGCCATGCTATATCGTTTTGTCTGGATCTCAAGAAGATGATTTGAAAGATTCATTCTATCAATGTGCTTGATGTACAGACAACCTACTCAGCTCAACACACAGAACACTCCCAGCATGCAATGAGTTCTTGTGAAATGTCTAATAATATTTAATAGTATTGCCCTGAAGCTGCACCACATGGTGTATAGCTTTCTCATTCTGTGTGTTGGATGTGGCTTGGGAGGAAAAACACAAAAGCAGCATATGGTTCAATAATAATACTGTTTCAATGTCAGATCAACCACCTGCACATAAGATCCTGATAATATCAGCTTGGTGTGAGTGTCATATTTATGATGTGTTTGCATTTTTGAAAATAAGAACTAATGATCCAGCTGCTCATTATCTGCACACCATACCCAGATACAGATCCCGTTTCAACATGTGGACAATAAAAAAGCCCAAGAGTCCAAAAGTCTAACTCCACCCAAAGTTTTAAGGTGGTTGTAATCCATCAATTCATCATGCAAACAAAGCTGTAAGTCAAGACGACCAACTATAGTTTTGTGTCCAAAACCCTTTCATTTCACTTTCACAAGTTTCTTACTCAGAAGCACATAATGTCACTGCAGTCTCTCAGTCCCAAGTGCATAATTCAGAGGTGTCTTGTGATTAGATTCCCATGGGCATTTTAACAAGTAGTGACTTGTTTACTTATAAAGAACAAACATCAAGTCCGACAAATGATGAATCAAGTACAAATTCAATTCAGACAATGAATGTTCTTATCAAGTTTTTCTACTTTCTACTGCAGCTACTTGCTCTTTGCATATCACAGCGATCCCAGGTATAAAACCTTCAGTGTGAAATATTGAAAACCTTGTGAAAATAAAGGCACTTTCACACAAATGTTTTCTGATGTTTCTAATCTTCCTGATAACAACTAACACCAACAGAATGTTAAGAAAGACAATGTAGAATTCATTCTTCTGTATAAACATTGTACCGGTAATAAGCTGTGTGAGACCTGCATTAGCACGGAGACAGCAAACCTGTTCTTCCTGTTAGTGTCACAGCTCTCCACCCCAAGGCTTTACCATGTGTGACAATCAAAAAAACAAAACAGGCTGGGTTAGGAATAGATCAGCAATTCTGAGTCCAAGTAAATGTTTGAATCTTCAGTTTCACTTTAAAGACTATTTGTCACAGAGAAAGCAGGAGCTGAGGGTGGTTTGTGGGAAGTGAGTGCATGGTTAATGACACCACAAGTCATCAACAAAAGCTTTTAATGTATTCAGATCACACAACAAAAAAGTTTATGGGATAATAACAAGAATTCTTATATAACATCAGAGAGAGCCATCACTAGATGGCTTATCCCTTCAGACCTTGCAAAACCAAACAGTGTATTTGCATTGCTACAAGTTCTTTCATTTCATTAGTCATTCACATATTAATATCAAAATCATAATGAAAAAGAAAAAATCCCAACATAAAGATAAAAATAAAGAACTAAGCTCATCTGAATCAGCGGTGTGTGTCCAACTGCAGTTACATTTAATCTGGTTAAAAAAACCCGAGTCAAAAGCAGGGATCTAAATTCAGTTTAGCCCCCAGCTTCCTGCTCTGGGCTTCATAGCATCACTAGCTTTACCACTTCACACATGACACATACCTTCTACCTTTCTGCCTCTAAGACCTTTGTACTGCCTCCCTTCATTCATTGCTGTCTTGTTTTGTGTAATGTTCGAAACAACTGAATGGTGTTAATTACAGACATCCACTCATGCTAAAAAAAATAAAGGAGGCTTCAGAAATAAATTACATCACCAACAGACTGTTGACTATTTTTTTTATTTAATTTTGGTCTCCCAGACCTTGAGTTGACATGCACTGTTTTGTTCAATCAACAGTCAAGAAGTCACAGATACCATGAAAAATGAAGGCCTCGTGATCACATTTTCCATCCATTTTTTTGAAGACATGATTACGTGCACAGAAAGGAATCAAATGATGAATCTTCTTTATTGTGAGGCAATCATGATCACACTTTGATTTCAATAAAATATACTTGTAATTGCTTTGTATGATGGAAAGGGGATTATATACATTATATACATATATAACAATGCTATTCTGACAACATTTATCCTACCATATGTGTGCAAGCACAGCGTTGCAAGCCTACATCAGACCAAGAACAAGGGTGTGTGTGTGGGGGTTGGGGGGGTGTTTCAACTAGGAAATAAATTGTTTACTGAATTTATGCTAAACTTTCCCAGAATGAAAATCAATGTAAACAGGCTCCTTGTAATTTTCAGGCAACACAAATTACTAAATAAAAAACGATTAATCGTCAGATTAAAGAGGCTGCAACCAGAGAATATTTGGCATTTTTACATCAGAAAAGACTATAATTGTATAACCTAAATTATTCTCTATTCTCTCTTAGGGTAACTACAACACATTACACACTTACGATGTTTTCAGTATGTCAGTCATTCAAAGCTCCAACACAATCACCACAACCTCACACCCTCAGTTTCACTGAAGGTGGGGAGAATGAAAACAACACACATTTTTAAACTGGACAAACAGGTAGGAGAATTTGCAAAGGGAATGAGCATTACTTTTCTTCTAATCCTGCTGGTCCCAGTTTGACTGCTGTTAAGGAAGTCAACACTACTGTTTATTGCCCATACCAATTGCATGTATCACGAGGGCCAATTACTAAATGGAACCTTTAAATAAACAAAGATGCAAGTTGGTGTAATTGGTGTATGAATAAGTTTCAACAAATCAAACAAGCTGCAGGCAGAACGCTCGCCTAGTTATAAAGTGTACTACAAACTTTTGGGTCAGGCCTTGATGAATTAGAATTTTTGAGCTGAAAGTACTGTAACTCTCTGCTCAAGTTCAACTTGCCTCATCTTGTCACTGCAAATGCACACCTTTTTTTTCTTTCATCCTGCTGGTATGACTGCCTCGTGCATGTCTTTATCTGCATGCTGCTTAACAGTCAGCGTCATTACTTTGTCTCTACTGTGCTACATTACTGTCGATACAATCAGAAATACGTGGTTGGCGGTCTGCGTTAGCAGCCTCTGAGGAACATGAAGAGGCCACACAGCATGAGCTGAACTGGACTGAGGTTTATCCAAGTGGACATTTCTTCAGCTCACTCAGCAAGCACTGATGACATTAGTTGAATACCAACAAGCAGAATATACAGTACATTTTTTTCTTGTCACCATGTAAAATAAATCCACCCCTCTCTCTTCTAAACATACTTAAAATATTTCTGAACTGAGTGTGGACATTCAAAAACTGTCAGTGTCGGCCTCTTGTCATGACAGCACACCATTCAATGTATGTATTAGTGAAGCTTCAACAAAACCCATAAAGCCGTCTTTGTTATCAGACTACCTTTTTTCCTGTGTGGACAACCTGTGACACAGACACAGGAGGCTGCTCGCATTATTTCTGTCCAATCAAAGTGCTCTGGATGGGCTGAGCTCAAACATATTCTTTCACCTCTCTTTTTTTTCACCTCTCTACATCTTGACAAGCATCCCTGCATTTTGTATTAAGATCAAGCACTCAATTATCTATGCAACTTAAATTATTCAAAACATTCAAGAATAAATGGGACCATTTTTATTGCTGTTGGAGGAATAGTTCTGAAATCTGCATACCTGCGAATAAAACAAAAGTAAAGGTTGTCAAGTAAAAAATGGTCCTTAAATCCAGTGAGCTTTGCATGTGACACATCGTGACCTGTGTTACAAGAAGTCAGGGCAGATTCTAAGCCTTATACCTTACTCTCCCTGGCTGTTAACCTAATACATTACTAAATGCACTGCTTGCATTTTAAAAGAGGACACTGGGAAAGAAAACACCTCACACATTTTACTCGGGTTCAAAAATACACTCTCTGAAGCACCAGAGAGTGCAACTTCTACTACAATAACAGCTTGAGAAAAATACAAGGAATGAAACACAAAGACCTGTTGCTTATTGGCAGTGCTAAGCTGTATGTCAGAGCAACATCACAGGTAACCCTGGGACTCTCACTTGGGACTGATAGACCATGCTGGCTTATTAGAATATACATGCAAATACTTGAACTCTTATGTCACTTAATCCAGATCACTGGAGTCACAAGAAAGAAGCCCAGGCAGTGCATTTGCGCCTCACCTAACTTGTCATTTATAAAGTAGCATGCAGCTCTCTTCAACAGTTTCCTAGTAGACGTAAACAAGTCCTCCCATCAGAGTCAGCAGTTTCCAGACAATCCAATTGTGATTTACCTGAAGGACGACTGCACAAATGACTACAGCTTGAAAAATTCAAGCTATGTGTTGGTATGTGTTTTTAGTCTTCTCTAAGGTATGCATGTGATACATAAATTATATGTAATATGCATTGCTGTTCTTCTGCCACATTTTGAGCAAATATTTAATTTTCTTTATTTTAAGAGTTGATGAAAGACAACCACAAAAAGCTGTTTGACTGAAACGTTTGCAGAAAGTACTCTAGGGCTTTGTTCGGAAGAATTATTGGTCCATAAATAATAAGAGCTGTGGGTCAATCAACTTATTGTACTTTTTATCAGTAGTCTGCTTTTTTGGTTATCAAACTTAACCTGGAAATTACATTTGAACATTTACAGTCCTATAGAATGAAATAGTTATTTTATTTGGAACATCGAATGCTACTGCAAGCTTAAAAATGTTTTCACCATTACAGTATTTGGTATTTACAGTATTGGACTATAAGGCGCACTGTCGATTTTGAGAAAATTAAAGGCTTTTAGGTGCGCTTTATAGTGCGGAAAATACTGTACTAATGTAATATGAAAACATTAATGTCAATTAATGTCACCCCACTACAATAAAGTTTGCACCACACAATCCCATATTATCAATATGTATTAAAATGTTTTGTTATAATAATTGTGACTGAAGTTAGTATTGCATTATTAAATTAAACCCACTTGATGCTTTCTGCAGGACCACACTGACAGCATCAGCCTTTGTAAAGTCATGTGTGTTTCTTAGTCCAGCTTGGTACCACCTGCCTGAGACATTTTGGACTCTGTTTATGAGTTAAACCCAGACTGTGACTCATGTGTTTAGTTAACCTGAGGTGGGAGGTGTGATTCAAGGGAAAATTCCACCTACACAGGTCGCCTGCCTGCTATGCTGATCTTGCGTAATTGTTGTCCCCGTGTCGCAGATCAGCTCAGTTAGCATCTCCTGTCAGAAAACTATTTAACTCTAGCTTTTAGCTTCATGTTCCCAAAATACGCTAAAGTGCCCTGCAATTAAACCCAATGAGAGGAATCTTACCTTGGGCAAGTCTCGGAGTTGGTTGGCATCCAGCAGCAGCTCCTCCAAACTCCGTCCATAGCGGTAAATCTCCTCGGGCACATACAGCAGGGAGCAGTGGCGTTTATCGATCATCTCCACATGACGGTTGCACCGCCACAGTGGAATACAGTGAAACATCACGGGGGGGTGCGGATGGAGCTCGTACCCGGGCGATAAACAAACGGAGGGGTGGGGGGGTGGGGGGGTGAGATGGGGATGCAACAGATTGCTACTGCGGGACAGCCCTGGACTTGTTTAGCCGTCAAACACGAAGCGAAAGTCGCTGGCAAACACCGAAACTCCCCCTGTACGCGAGTCGTCCTCCAGCTAACGTCGGAGTGTCGCCTCCAACACGGGGACTTGGTCTCCGTCGTTGTCTCACTTCGGTTAGTTCACACGCACCTGTTTTTATCTCGGTCTCTTTCTCCTTTCGACCGCCGTCGCTTTTGAAGCCCCTCTTTTAGCCTAAAAACACAGACTACATCTCCGTGGGGGGAGACTGTGGCATTTTCGGGGGGAAGGGGGGTTTTCCTCTTCGTCCCGGAGTTAATTTCCTCTCCCGTCCAGTTTGTGACCCGGAACATTCACTCCCTCATTCCAATCTACGTCATCATTCCGGAGCGCTCCTCCCCCCTCGGACGGGCCCGTCCCGCTCCGGGCCGCCATGATGGCTCCGAGGGCCGGCGGCTTTGTGTGGGCGGCCCAGGTGGGGAGAAACACTAGTTTTTAAATAAAATAAACTTAAATAGTTTATTTAGCACAGCTCAAAATGGAGGGTTTTTTAGTGCATCCCCATTTTGTCTTGTTTGAGAGCGTGTCATAAGTTCTGTAGGAAACCGGAACTCACTTCAGGCTGCTCCTCATGATTCCTCTACTTTTTTTTTTTTAGAGTCTTTTGTTTGTTCAGTCACAGATACTGTATTTGTATCTGCGCATTAATTCATATGAAGTCTATCATAAATTATTTGCATTTCCCAAAAATGAATTAGAACACACACAAAAATGCAATTGTCAATTGATGTCCCATAATTTATCTGTTGGTAAACAAAAATCTTTCCAGATTGTGAAATATGACTTCTTTTAAATTAATTTAGCAGCAGTGTGAAATGGTTAATAGTTGTTTGATTTCAGTTAGCCAACATCTACAGCATATCAAAATGTGCATATGCAGGGTTTATAGTTAATGGCGTTAAACTGATTGAAGCCCTTCTATCCAATGGGAAATTAAAATTTTCATTATGGAGTGTAGATAATACGTTTGACTATGGAGGCAAAACCTGTTGCTTGAGTACTTCTCTGCAGCGGTGTTTGCAACATTTGAACTACAACTTGAAAGTGTCCTTTTACTTATACAGTCTATATGTAATCCTTGCCAAGTGCTTGTTTTGTCCTCTTGTTTCCAGTGACCCGACAGGTCCATTTGCTTCCTACCTAACAGACGTGATAGACCAGTGTACTACCATGGTGGGGGGGTTAGACCCTTCATTGAAGGCTTAAGGGTTCATATTTGAAATTGCAAATTGTGACTACGGAAGTCTAGTTCTTTTCCTTCTCACCCATTGTATAAGAAATAAGCTGCCTCGTAGCTCCTAAGAGTTTTTTTTTTATTTTACAATAACACATTCATCATCCATATTAAAACAGCCGACCTTAAAGCAATACATTAAACATGATTGATCAGTAGTCTTAACAGGCTGCAACAATTGATGAAGGGTAGAGCAGTTCCAGAACTTCCCATTTTTGCAGCTCAATTGTTAGAATGTTACGGCCGTTGACAATTGTCCACATATATGTAATATGTCTGCCAAAGAGCCACTTCCTTTTCATAGAGTGGAACAGGTTGTCAGCTTCAATTGTTTGGTACAAAACCAGGGGAATACGAACAACATTTTGACGTCAAAAAAAAAAAAGTAAAACATACATAAAAAATTTTCAGCTGTGTTAGAGTCTAACATTAATAGATATTTACAAAATACCGTAATATGTTTCATGAATACAGAGTTCACTGCAATTATACAGGAAAAATACAACACTTCTCCTCTAGAGGGAGCCAAACCCCATTAATTCACAACCTAATCCAATCAAAAATTTTGCCATTTCATTGTCCATTTAATAGTGATTTACAGGTCACAGTTCAACAAAAAACAATTGATGAATGTAAATTACAACAATTTTTAAATGGAAGCAGTCTTTGCTTTCCTTTGTTGATGAATGAGAGTGCACTTTCACCACAACCCACATTATAAATAGAAGGATCCTACACAAGTGCTTATCTACGTCCCAGATGTTTCTTGAATGCCTTTAAGGACTTTGCCATCATTGGAGCAACTCCTGTGTGGACAAAACAGGTCAAAAGTTAATTTAGAAATGTAAATCAGGATGACAGATTTAGAGCATACGTATGTGGTAAATTTCACTAACTTTTGAAAGACATGACTGAATACTAAATAAAAGTAATATCTGAGCCGACTGGTTTGATGAGTTTGGGAAACTGTAGCAAGCTTAACATTTTGCTGCAACTATTTTGTCAACTCACTTGTTTTTTTGCGAGGGTCTTGTGCATTTCCTCCTCCTGAGGTGATAGTAATGGACCTGCTGGGATCATTACAACTTGGCCTCAACCTGTTGTCCTGAATCTTGACACTGACAATACAAGATACAATAGTGCAGGGTATGATGTGATCACCATAAATGAAAAATGTTCACATTAAACAACCAAATTTCTGTTATAGTGAAGTAGTTCCATGTCACTAAACTTGACAAAGATTCATGAAAATCTAAACCACAATATAACCCATTTGTTCATCGCGTTGAGGGACTCAAGCCAATGAAAATCCATTTCACCAAGAGATTATCATCTGATATTGACAGAAGGCAAGAACAAGACTTTCCTGTACTTCATTTGTTGCCAGAAGCAAATTTTGCAGAAATGCATATGAACAGAAGTATAATTTAGGAATGAACACAATTCATAAAACCATATTTGTCATGTTTAGCATGTTGAGACCAACCTGCACTTGATGTGAGGTTGCTGAACAGCAGTACCATGAATTTCCTGCTGAATGCGTACATCTCTTGGTGGCTTGGCAACAGTGTGAATAAATGCCATCTTCACTTGCCGCCCTAAAAAAAATGTTCAAAACGTAATAAAGGGTAAACAATATTTATTGATGTATGCAATGTTAAACATTCACTTTGCAATGTTGACAGATCAAGACAAAGGCAGTAGTACTAAAGTTATCCTGAAGTTCAGAAAACAGTCAACACCTTTTGGTTTTTTAGAATGTGCAGAAACAATGGTTTTAGTCAGTCTTTGGAGTTTCCTCTCCCTCTCCTCAGACAGCCTGATGTACATCTCTTTCCATGACTCATATTCCTGAAGGCTGGAGTGTTTGAAGTCCCTCTCACAGTGCTTCCCCCATAGGTGGTCAGTTACTCCAATGTAGATCTGTAAAGACAAGCCACAGATACACATTTGTGTGCTTAAACAAAATTCTCTTATCCCAACTGTAATTAAAATTATTCCCATCTCTACCCACAATCTGGTTAGTAAACCCCAAATGCTATTTTAAAAAAAAACCTGACATACACTCAGTGGCCACTGAAATCTGCTTATTAATAGCTCTATTAAAGCCCATCCCAGCATATACATCACTGGATTCAGAAGAAAAATAAATTTAAAAGCTGATTTTAAAGACATCATTAAAAATTGGTCTACAGTGGCAGTATCATGGTTCCCACGCTCCTGTAAGCTGAGGAGTTGGAAATTGACCTACTACTACTGTACAGAATATGTACAGTATTTTCCGCACTATAAGGTACACCTAAAAGCCCTCAATTTTCTGAAAAACTGACAGTACGCCTTATATATGAAAAAGGTTGGAAATACACCATTAAAAATGTTACATTTTTAAAAATGCAGGGGGAAGAACAGATTTCCTTATTCCATTGATACTTCCCAAAATAGAGTATAGTAATTCAAATGATTCCTGTGAATCAATCCACGCCTGTAATATGCAAACACTTCTAGATGAATCTAATCTACATGAACTCATATGTTAGACAAATAATCATCACTTTAGGTTAATAACATAATTGCAGACATGGTGAACTGTTCTTTCATCATGTCCATAGCCAAAGGTCATGTTCTATGTGAAACCACTTGAACCAAAACAGCCGCTTGCGAAACTATTATTAGTTTCAGTATATAATTGAGTTCCATCTACTTAGGAAGTCAACAGAGCAAACACAGAGCTAAACAGGTTTGAAATACACTATTCATTGAAGTTGCGCCTTATAGTCCAGAAAATACTGTACTTTCATATATAGTTTTAACAGATTTATGTCGAATAATTAGAATGCATACTGGCTAACAATCACACACCATTTCTAGCAACACAAATTTCATTTCATTTAAAATGAGTTCAATGTAATTTCTACAAAATGTTACATTTTTAAAAATGCAGGGGGAAGAACAGATTTCTTTATTCCATTGATACTTCCCAAAATAGAGTATAGTAATTCAAATGATTCCTGTGAATCAATCCACGCCTGTAATATGCAAACACTTCTAGATGAATCTAATTTACATGAACTCATATGTTAGACAAATAATCATCGCTTTAGGTTAATAACATAATTGCAGACATGGTGAACTGTTCTTTCATCATGTCCATAGCCAAAGGTCATGTTCTATGTGAAACCACTTGAACCAAAACAGCCGCTTGCGAAACTATTATTAGTTTCAGTATATAATTGAGTTCCATCTACTTAGGAAGTCAACAGAGCAAAAACAGAGCTAAACAGGTATGCGCACGGAGTCTGTTCATCTTCTTACTGGGTTGTACTCTTCAATGCGTAGCAGCTGCTCTGGGGTACACCTCTCCAGCACCGGCTCCAGGATTTCAAACGGTACTCCACCAGTCTCATAAAGCACTGAGAAGACATCGCTGTACCTGAATATAAACCCATTAAGCTAGCAGAGTCATCAGAACCATACAATCTGGGCTTTTACTCACAACTAATGTTATTCTGCAATGTTCGAATGCACTGTTGGTACAGACTCATCATGGTCGGGAGGAAGACGGTTTTGGCACCAGAGTACACTTGCATTTTCCTGTTCAGTCGCTGTCCAGTAAAGCCTGCAGACTCCTCAGCGACTTCACAGAAATCTGAATCCTTCTCAACTTTAAAACAAAAGAAGAAAGTTGACAATGAGATCATCAGTTTAAAAATACAGCTCAGTTGATAGATTGAAAATACCTTTCCTCTCCAAGTACTCAACACTAGATGTTTTTTCACATTCAGGGAGAACAGCAGTTGAAGGAATGTTCATCAGATCCATAACAGACTCCTTAAACTATCAAGATACAATAGATTAATGAATACCAATCACTCATCACCTGCTCTATTAAAGATAAACCTTTAAAGGTCATAATGAATTTTACCCCTTCTGAAGATTTAGTGTTTATGTAGCTGACAGGTGACTTTAGAGCTTTCGCCCCAAGATCTTTTATTGCTCCTTTATTGTCAGTTTTGACTTTCTTCCTTCCAGATTTTTTTCTCCTGAAGACGTTTATGTCATAGTTCAAGCACGATTCAAACGAAGTGGTGGGCTGCTCAGAGAAACCATCACTCTCCTCGTCTTTGTGCTTCATTTGAACCTTTTTGTGTTTGTGTTTTGAGTGTCCCTTATTTTCATATTCACTACTGGACTTCAGACTGGCATGCTTGTCTTCATTTGTCTTTTTCCTTTTTCTGTGTTGGACCTCTGACACTCCTGACGATTGGTCATCTCTCACATTGGCCTGTTGCAAGGTTTTTGAGTATTTGTCATTGGACTCGAGAGAAGGAGAATCTTTGCTTTCTTTGAAAGATTCTTTTGAGGCCTTCGGTTTCTTATTTGACTCTTTCTCTGAGCCCAATCTTCCAAAGTCAGAGCTGCTCCTAATCTTTTCTCTAGGGTCCAAACTGGATTTATGTTCAGTATCCTCTGAATTTCCATCTGCAATCAAGTCAAGACTTTCTTCTGACTTTATATTGTTCTTCTTCATGGAAACTATTGAATTGTCCATCTTATCCTCATGAAGTTCCATTTTCTTCTTTGAGATACCTTTCTGAGAGACATTGTGTTTTTCATAAGGACTTTTTTCTTTATTTTTATCCTGAACATGTCGGTTCTGTTCTTCACATCGTTTCTCTGAATCAGCTTTCCCATTCCCTGTTTTGAAGAGGGCCGTACCTGTCGAGTCTTGACTCTTGATATCACACGATAAGCAATTATTGTTTAAATCCACTTTCATCAATCTTCCTTCACAGTTTTGTTCATCCAGTAGGTTTGTGACGGACAAATTATCTGACACATCTCCATCTCCTGTTTGGCTGAATTGTAGATCAAGTTGTCAAACACATACACATAAATATCAAGCACATTGAATCAAACATAATATTGCTAATTAAAACTGTATCAGTGAATGAATTTTACCTTGTGACTTCTTTAGGGACTAATGTTTTCCAACTCCTAATGAGTAATTTTGCAAATTCTCCAGCCTGTTCGTGTCTACGCAGAGAGTTAACCGTTTTGCCTATTCCAGTTTCCTAATTTATTTAATAGAAACATGTGTCAGTTCAGTTCATTTGAATCAAACTTGTGCAAATTTGTAGTCGCATATTTTCTATGTATAACTCACCGCAAGAATATCTAATGTAATATCCAGATCTTTGAGTTTCTGCAAAATCTTTAGAACCTGAAAGAGTAAAAAAAAAAATATATATGCTTCAACATGGTTTTCCTGCCTGTTTCAGACAAAAGGGCACAAAAAAAGGTGAAGTTAAGTGAAGGACACTTAACATGCCATGTATGGTAGTCCTGGTTTTGGATCAGAACAGTTGCCGAGTGTGCATTCTGAGCAAAAGCTATGTATGGAACCCCTCACACCCACCTAGGCTGCTCCTTTTACTGCAAACTATAAATGGATAATGCCCCTGGGCGCCCTTACTAGCTAATTGAATGATTGTTTCTAGATGCTTTTCACAATCATATTTACATTTATCTAGATTTTACCTGAGTGTCATATCAATACATTACCTAATTTAAAAAGTCATCCTCATATAAATGACTGAACCGAGGCTGCATAAGAGCCAAATATCCACTGATGATGGACAGCAGCCATAAGATGAACAACTGGAGGAGTTGCCAAATATAGACGAGTGGAACCTCCATTTCAAACAGCCTGTCCTCCGCAAGAAAGTGTTTCACATGCTGGAAGGTAGCAATGCGTATGTCGCGGACTGCAGTTCCAAATCACGCACGATCAGCCACTGTTCACGCCACAAGATTATCATTCTAAAATGTTTGGAAAATAGTGGCATTAAAAAAAAAAAAAGGAAAAGCATCTACTTTGCCGATTTAATTTGATCTCCACATGTTCCCGCAGCCTTCAGAATGGAGACGATCACAGTTCATCTAAAGAAGCGCAGACCTGACCGCCCGTCTGGAACGCTTGCCGTTTACCTCTGTTCGTGTATTGTGCGCACGTTTATTTAAAAAATAAATATTTTTAACTACCGTAACAGACTCTGGCGTGTCTGTGAGCTGGAGTTTGAAACGCATGACTTTCTTCACCACCTCGGAGCTACCGGCCATCACGGCGACTCACATGCGCCCGTCGACGCACACCGGGAGTCTCGCCGCTTGATGACACCAATATAATGGGCGGAACCGATCATAGCCCTGATGGGGCTTACATGATTTGGAAATGGGTTAACTACACATGACTCAGAAAGTGCAGACCTCCATCCAGACTCCCAGACCAGGAAAACCTAACTGTTTAACTCTAGGCGCACATTTATGCCATAATAAATGTAATCGCTGTTCAGAGTAAATCACCCTGATTGCAGTTTTCTTCAGGATTTAGCTCAGTAAATTTGGAGATAGGAGTCTAACTGAGTTTGAACACTTGTAGCTATTTTGAAAGTTTCATGAAGGCTTGCATGTCATTATGAGAAATAATCCTTTTTTTTTTTTTTTTTTTAATCTGGATCCAGATAAGATTTTGGATCACTACCAAAATCAACTGGTTTTTTTACCCCATGTCATCAAAAGTAATCAAGTTTTTTTTAGTAATCCTATGAACAATCAGACAGGAAGAATACTCGCAGTGAAGTACTGTGTTGATATCTCTCAAAATCCATGTGAGTGCCTGCAGGTCCCTCCTTTGGAACTATTAGGCCTCTGAATGGATGGTTTGGGCTATTTAAAATAAATTGTTTAGTTTGATATGATGATGTTTACCAAAAGAGGGTGCCCAAATTCAACCAACAATTCTGAGCACTTGATAGGTGAATATTTGAGAAAAGGAAGATTTTACTTCAGCCGAAAACAAAGATAATTTATTTGATGGACAGAGTGGAGTCACACTGAATCTTTCTTACATTGCCAGAGTGAAGAAGTGAACTTGTTCAATTTTCCTGACTTCGATTGTCTATTGTATCACGTCCACAATTAATTTAAGGCGTTGTATACATTAATTTGAGGAGTCTGTAGGTATAGGATTTTAGTATTTCCTTCATGGCACTAAAATGAAATGTTTTTTGCTTCAGTGCTGATTTTTGTTTTGTAGACTAAAGAATGGTTGAACAAAATTGTTCATGTAACATTCATATTGAGACTGCCATATGTTGACAAACTATATACTTATTGAAAGCTGTTTTGACACAGTATGTTGGTAACAGGGTTCTGTGTCCACATGCATTGCACAATACTTGATTGGCACCAACTTCCCAAGAGGAGGAGTTAACTGCATGTGTCTTTGAGTTGGGGTGACGACTGTTCTCTCCAGCTCCGCTAACCGGAGGCACAAGTTCCTTCTTCCCCAGCCTCAACTTCATTTCTCAGGTAAGTGGGGATATGCCATGCCATGCTTGATTGTCTGCCATGTTAGAGATGAAGATGCTCATTTTGTGTAATGCTTCAGCTCTTGTTTAATCCTTTCAAATGCAAAATGTGCTGTTCTCATGCCTAAATAGACATAAAACACCAAGTAAATATAATGCTACTAGCTTTCCGGTGGCGGGGGGAATTGTTTTATTTTAACATAGTCATTCCTGATGACTAAAAGAGAAGTGTTTTAGTGTTGTGGGTTTATAATGTGAGCAGTGACTTTACAAGGAAAACTAATTCTTGTGAATTTTGTTATTTGAAGTTTTAAAGACAATAAAAAAGTGACAAAAATAAAAATATTTTGCCTAATTTGAACTTAAACACTCGGAAGACATGAGGCCTGGTGCTCATGTCTCAAAGTCTATAAAAGGTACGTCATGGGTGAGCCGTCCAGTGCTGCTATTCCTGGACATACAGCTGATAAACTGTGACAGATGCAAAGAAAGGCATGTTGGCCTCAACAGCAATACCTGGAAGCTCACATGTTGTCAAAGTTGCTTGTGTCTGGTTGTGTCTAAATTCCACAAAATGTTAATTGTGATAAATTTGTAGTTTTATCCAACAACTTAGAAGTATAGGAACCTGAAATTACATAGTTATGGGTAAACAAAACATAGACACAATAATAGGACCTCAGTAACAAAGCAAACTCACAGCTTAACACAAGCAACACGCAACACATGTTGAAATCATTTTTTCAACAAAATAAATAAGGTGAAATTTGAAATATTTCCTGTCATCAACGTTTTTTAGTGTAGACCAGGTCTGTGGCACATGATATCTGTTTTCTTTATATAAAGTTTCTGTTCTGATGTATTTTATTTGTATTTTCAGAGGGTTTGGGCTGTGTTCTGCTGCTACGGCCATGGCACCCAAAAAGAACAAGACTACCAAAAAGAGCAAGGGAGACATTAATGAAATGACTATAATGGTTGAGGACAGCCCCATCAACAAGATCAATGGGTTAAACACACTCTTAGAAGGAGGAAATGGCTTCAGCTGCATTTCAACTGAAGTCAATGATTCTGTGTATGCCCCAAACCTCCTGGAGGGTCTGAGCAACATGAGACAGGATAACTTCCTCTGCGATTTAACAGTAGCCACTAAGTCAAAGTCATTTGATGTCCACAAAGTTGTCATGGCCTCTTGCAGTGAGTACATTAGAAACATATTGAAGAAGGATTCGTCCCTCCAAAAAATTGACCTGAACGAGCTGTCTCCGGTTGGCCTCGCCACAGCAATCACATACGCTTACTCTGGAAAGCTGACCCTGTCGCTGTACAGCATTGGCAGCACCATTGCTGCAGCCATGCTACTGCAGATTGGCAGCTTAGTGAAGATGTGCAGTGATTTCCTCATGCAGGAGCTCAGCGTGGAGAATTGCATGTATGTGGCCAATATCGCTGATGCCTACGACCTTAAAGAAACCAAGGAAGCAGCTCAGAAGTTCATGCGAGAGAATTTCATTGAGTTCTCTGAAATGGAGCAGTTCTTGAAACTCACCTATGAGCAGATCAGTGAGTTCCTCGGAGATGATTCCCTGCATCTTCCTTCCGAGATCACAGCCTTCCAGATTGCAATGAAGTGGTTGGATTTTGACGAAAAGCGGTTGAAGTATTCTGCAGATCTTCTCACTCACATTCGCTTTGGCACTGTCTCTGCCCAAGATCTGGTAAATCATGTCCAGAGTGTGCCTAGAATGATGCAAGACTCCGAGTGCCACCGTCTCCTTGTTGATGCCATGAATTACCATCTGCTGCCATACCAACAGAACATCCTTCAGTCACGCAGAACAAAGGTACGCGGTGGCCTCAAGGTGATTCTCACAGTTGGTGGACGACCTGCCTTGACAGAGAAATCTCTAAGCAAAGATGTCCTCTACAGGGATGCTGATAATGTGTGGAATAAGTTGACAGAAATGCCAGCAAAGAGTTTTAATCAGTGTGTGGCTGTCCTGGATGGGTTCCTTTATGTGGCAGGTGGTGAAGACCAGAATGATGCAAGGAACCAGGCTAAGCATGCTGTTAGTAATTTCTGCAGGTAAGAACTAATCATCACTTTAGCATCTCTCAGATTGTTTTGTCTATAGAATAATATAATGAATGGATAATTCTTACCCTTCCACATTCTTTAGATATGACCCACGCTTCAACACCTGGATTCACTTGAGCAACATGATCCAGAGGCGCACCCACTTCAGTCTTAACGTCTTCAACGGGCTGTTGTTCGCCATCGGAGGGCGAAACGCCGATGGTGTTCAAGCCTCTTTGGAGTGCTATGTACCCTCCTCCAATCAGTGGCAAATGAAAGCTCCCATGGAGGTGCCACGCTGCTGCCATGGCAGCTCCATCGTAGATGGCAAGATCCTTGTATCAGGAGGTTATATCAACAATGCCTACTCCAGAGCCGTATGCTCATATGACCCCTCCACTGACACCTGGCAGGATAAGAGCAGTCTGAGCACACCTCGAGGTTGGCATTGTGCTGCCACTGTGGGAGATCGAGCTTACGTCATCGGCGGTAGTCAGTTGGGAGGTCGTGGTGAGCGGGTGGATGTCCTTGCTGTTGAATCTTTCAACCCTCACAATGGGCAGTGGAGCTACTGTGCGCCTCTTCACACAGGAGTGAGCACGGCTGGTATTTCCACTTTGAACAACAAAGTGTATCTCCTAGGAGGGTGGAACGAGGGCGAGAAGAAGTACAAGAAATGCATTCAGATTTACAACCCTGATCTCAATGAATGGACTGAGGAGGACGAATTGCCAGAATCCACTGTTGGCATTTCCTGCTGTGTCGTCACCATACCTACAAGGAAAACACGAGAGTCCAGAGCCAGCTCAGTGTCCTCTGCACCAGTCAGCATATAACGGATTAGATAGTAAGAGCGATGTGGTTCACATGCCAGAGGCCTCCAGCCATTCTGTAACACAAATGCAGGTTATAAAATCTACTAATAATTTCTCATTCAGGGCTAAGAAGATCAGTGAAAATAGGGATCAACTTTCTTAAAATAAGCAAATTCTAAAATGCATAGGTAAATAATTTTACACAACACAACAAACTGAAGCCATTGCTAAAATTTTGAAGGAGAATTCTGATGTCTTTAAATGTATTTATATTACTTATGGTTTCTAACTATAACTTCATCACTAGCATCACTAAGTTGAAATTATGTTTATCATAGAAGAAAACTGGGCATAACTTTTTTTTTATCATTTAAGCCAGGGAAAGGTTTTGTTACAGTCTTGTTTACGGTAATGATAGCTACTGTGATTCTTAGATACTTGAACAGAATTATAAGAGGCAAAAATCGCAAGTTGCAATGTGTTGGGGCTACCTGCCGGGAGTAGGTGTGTTCAGACACACAAGGATACAATTTCTCTCCATGTGTCTTGTGTACAGTATCTGGTGTTGTATGTTTTGTCATCATAAACACTGTCAGGATTCTGCTGTGAGGATGTTGGAAGGATGAAGGTTGAGTGATGTGAAAGAAATCAAAAACATAAAAAGAAAAAAAAAAAAGAAAAAAAAGAAGTGAAAGCGTAATTAAATTTGGGGCTTTCCTGGAGGTCAGTACTCATGAATTCCCTGATTATTTGTGTCTTTTGTTTGTTTTTAAATTAAAAGGACGATGTGTAAGCTACTCTGCACGATGGTCATTTATTTGTCATAATATTGTGGTTATTTTATAGCCTTTAACAGGTTAATAACACTGTAGTAGTACGCATGGATAATATTGACATATGGCTTGATGGGAATTAGATAAGATTTAGCTTCAGCAGAATGTCATGTTGTCCACTGTATTTGTGAAACAGGAGAAACAAGTGAAATTGACATTGATTATTCCATCAAGTATAAGGCCCGTTGAGTCATTTTGAAACCTTTGACTTCTAACTATATTTACGTAATATTGGTTTTGTTGTGATCGTTATTGCACAACTATTAAACCTACAAAATAAGCATATATAAATATTCCTTTGGTGTTTCCTGAAGCTCACTGGCATAAAGGGGAAAGTGGCGCAGCTACTTGTAGCTGATAAGGCTGCCTCTAGTTTACACTCAAACATTATGACAAGAAAACCACCTACGCCTCAGCTCTTTGAGGAGGGTTATTACAATGTGATTTATACTTAAAGGACATGTGAATAACTCAGGAGAACCGTAGCTATTGTCTCCCTCCCTTCCCAGATCGTTAAATGTTAAATGCTATAGGTTAATGATTGAGTGATTCTTTATTCTTGAGTGATCTATCAACTCAAAGCATTTGCAGTGAAATAGAAATGAGACACAGCCATGAAATGCCTTTTATAAGAATGGTACATCGTACCCTTAATGTTGTCAGAGCTCAGGAACAGGGTAGCAGGAATGAAGCACAAGCCAAATGAATGACACCTTTTATATTTTACACAGATATCATGGACTATCTCACACATAATGATCAAAGCTGTTCTGTACTGGAAGTACATGCTATTCAAGAAGAACCTATCCATCTTCTGCCGCTGTGTCCTCCGTAGCGGGTCAAGGGGAGCTGTAGCCTATTTTTAAAAACCACTTTCAATTACTGAGTTGGTGGTATTGCCATGTTTTGGGGGATTTTTTATTTTTTTTTGGATGTAATGTGATTGAACACCAGCACTGTAACTCATTTCTAAACCCATTATTTATATAATTATGGTTACATGTCATTCCTATCGGTGCTGGCAAGGTCTCATATGATAAGCCATTTTGGACTGAGAAAAATCCAGCTCCAGCCTCACAGTTCTACAGTTGTGATACCCTTCTCTGATTTCTTTGTTTACCCTAATTCAGTTTATCCTGTTGAAAGAAACTGGTAACATATCACTGCATTGTGATCTCTTGCTGTTATTAAGAGTAAATGTAACTCTCAGTTGATCCCAATCCTTTCACTCCTCTGCAGAGGTGGGTAGTAACATGCTACATTTACTCCGTTACAATTACTTGAGTAAATTTTTGGATAAATTTGACTTATAAGAGTAGTTTTAATGCAGTATATGTTTTACTTATCTTTGAGTGAGTTTGTGAAGATTTAACAGTACTTTTACTCCTTTAAATGAGGCTGATTCTGCTTTCTATTTTCTCGATCCGTACGTTGCATGGTTGTTTTGTTGTGTTGCAATGTCCAAGACGGTCTCTGACTTTCATATAACTGAATCTCACCAATCAAATGTAGCCACTATCAACGTCCTACTCCATTTCACCAGTCAGAGAGAGCCATGCTGTCACATGACTGCACACAAAATCCCTGCTGTAAATATAGGCAGAAAAGAGCCCAGAACGTTCAAGCATATTATAATGATGGAGATAAAGGCTTGCACTTCTGAAGAAGCCAAAGAGGAAGCAGTCTACCCCTGGACCCACATATACAGTAATCGATGTTTCCTCTTCAGACAGCAACAGAAAGTCACAGGTAGTGACTATATATATCTAACACAATTTGTTCTGAGAGGTTGCTCGTAAGTTGAATTGTTCATAAGTTGTTACTTATTAAATTTCAATCTATAATTGCCATCTAAGGTCATTCAAATGCCATTATTACTCTAAATACTAAAGTATTATTCCCTATGACATACCAGACACAGACAACAATAAAGCAGTGAGCCAAGGGAAAATTCAGAAGGCCATTGGATTATGTGGTGAATAGGACAAAAACAATAAGGTCATTAACTGACAGGAGGAGAGGGACAGGATGATGGGCTTTCAGATTGTAAAGCCCTTTGAGACATTGTGAATCAGGGCTACATAAGAATAAATAAACTTGAAACTTGAGGATGAAAATAATTTGGAAGTGGACTATCAGGACATTTCTGCCATTTTGGATCATGACATGAGTTGAGTACCAGCATTCTAAACACTGGAGGTTTGAATGACATCTCATAAATTTTGTGTCAACCGTTGACACCACTGCTACAGGAACTATCAGTGAAACATAGAAGAGGTTGCCTGTGGCAGGGTTTGCAAAATGCAATGCTCTTTGGAATAAAAATACAAAAGGAGCAAGGAAAAAAAGCAAACCACAATGTATGGATGATACTGTAGATAAAGACGTAAGTTGGCAGAACTTACATTGTTTATTGAACAGTAATTAAACAGATGTCAGCATTGCAGATTAATGTATATGCTTCTTCAGCCTCTTGGATGAGAGGTGAAACATCTTCAAGGAACTTTCTTAACGTCCAGTGAATTGATTTTAACAACTTTGGATGATGTATGTTAATGATAATGTATGTTAATCCATCTTTCTTTGGTTCAATATAATGCAATGTGAAGCCTGACCAGCCAGAGGCTGTGCCTTCCAACATGCAGGACAAACAGACTAAAGAACTCCTTCATTCCCCGAGCCAAACTGTTCAACTCCTCTCTGGGGGAGATGAAGAAGAAGAAAGTCCACACGAGAACTGAGGGATGACACAGACAATACAGCAAAAACAATACAAACACTATAGACATTTCACTATACCCATACTTAACAAGGCCGGTTTATTTTTTATTTCTATGCCTATTTATGATTTTCTATTTACATATTCTTGATGGGTTAATTGTTACTATTTCTATTTGGTGTTGTACTATTTTCTATGTGCTGGTGCTTTCTGTGTGCTTTTTCTGTGTTTTGTGTACTTATGTGTTTGTGTACTGTGTGCGACAGATAAATTAATTTCCCTGACAGAACCTCCTTAAGGGATAAATAAAGTTACACTCTACTCTCTATCCCGCTTCAAAGCAGTGATGCATTGTAATTGTCAGTGGTCCTGTGTTTATCCTTTTGTCCGTTAGTATGTCCACCAAATATCTTTGCAACCATTGCAAATAGAAAGATGAACCAAAAAGCACATTGCTCGGGGATGAAAATGAGATGATGACATGATCTTGAGAGAAGTAGGTCAAGGTTAAATTTCAACTTTTGTACACTCAGGAACCAGGTAAGATAGAAAGATGAGGGAGAAGGCCAGTGTGAGTAAGACCCCCCCTAGATCCAAGCAAGTGCTTTGATCTACCTATGCACTAGCTCTGATCTATGATCTTACTCACATAGCCATTCTCCATATGCGCTATAGTAGTCTATGCACAAGTCAGGTACTACTTTCAGGGTACCCTGACCTACCCTCAAAGTAGGTCAGGGTAAGTCGCGGGATGTTTCAGTCTTTTACTGCTTTGTTTTGCTATTGAATTTGTATGTTCACAATGAGCAATAATCATATGTATCAGAAGCTGCCATAAGCTCGTTTTGAACTTTTCATCTTTTCCAGGCTCAATACAGCTGAAATGGCATTTTTGACTGAGTGTGCTGCTGTAATGAAGCCTGTTGCCATGGTCCTTAATATCCTCCAAGGGAAATCATTGGTGCATATGGGCTTCCTGCTGTCAACACTTCACCAATTGCAAAACAAGCTGATGTCGTTAGAGTCATCATGCACAGTGTGTGGCCCTCTCACTGATTCCTCGCGGGGTGAAATTAACAAGCACTTTGGACAAATGCAGAATCTGACTTGATTGCTGCAGCAATTATATTGCCAAAGTTCAGGACTTCCTGGACTATAGGACATCTTAAAAGCTGGTAAATGTACTTGTGAATCAATTCAAGTGTAAATCAGTACTTTTGGAGAACAGCTGTGCTATGATAAGAACATATATAAGAACATATATTCTAATCGATATTTTCAGAGATTGAGATTATGAAAAAACAAACAAAAACTGAAAAAATTGATAAGCATGAGTTTTAAAAATTGAGGGTTTTAATATAAAAAAAACAGCAGCTTGGCAGATTATATATTAAAATTGGTAAAGAAAAATGTGCAAACCTAACTTTTCTGAAAAATCTCATCTTGCTATAGACCTTGAAGCTACCTGATTACTGACTTGGAGCTGCATGAGGATGCCCATACGTACTAGCATACTAGTCCCTCTGATGAAGATGACTTCTTTGTGTCCATGGGTGCAGGACAGTCAAAAACAGGTGAGTTAGAGAGGTATATTTCCTGTTCATCAGTTGGAGAAATGGACCTGTTGAATTCATTTGCTGCACAGCCCTGCTGGTGTCTACCGCCTGTGAGAGACTATTCAGTCATGTAGGCCTCCTGTTTACAGCTAAAAGGTAACAGTTTCACAGTTCAAAATCTGTGCAAAAGTAGTAGGCCTTGGCTTGTTCTTTTCCACAGGTTCACATCGTTGACTTTGTCTTGTTGCTCTGTTAGGTCACCTTTCAGACGGTACTTTCACTATGTGTCCCTCTGCCCACTCTGTGGATGTCTTTTCGTACTCCCAAATTCTCCCAAAGAAGCTACAGATCACGTCTGTAGATGTTTTTACATCAGATTTAAGGCCTTCAGGTCAAATATGGACAGGCCAACAGCCTTTCCTGTTTTCAGGTGTTTTATTACAGCTTCACAGTACAGTACTTCCTCGCTTATTCACGCTTCAAGATGCACAGTTTGACTACATCACAGATTTTTAGTAGGTAGTGAAGTGATAACGTACGTGAATGCTATTGGCTGACAACATCCGGAAGTGTGCTGCGTTCCAAGACTCACACAGAAGTGCACTTATATGTATTATAGAAAAACTTTTCTTTCATACAAAAGGGTTTTAAACAGTCTACAATGTGAGAAAGGGTAATACAGATATAAGGTGGTTTAAGGGGACAGTCCATAAACGTTAAAATTATTATTAAATAATAAAATAAATAGTTCGTTGCTATATCACAGAAATCGTTTTTCACAGGTGGTCCTGGAACGCATTAACAGAGACTAACGAAGAATTACTGCATTTCAGTTTTTGTTGCGTCTGTCACACCTGATGTTTAGGGAATGTGGCCTGGTCTGCAGAATGAAGCCTCTCTGTTAGTGTTGGTCTATTTAGGGCCTCTCGAAAGTGCTCTACACATCTCACAAGTTGCTCTTCCGGGTTTGAGAGTAGTTGACCATTCCTGTCCATGATCAGCTTGTCCCAGACAATTCTTTGTGATGTTGTAGAGTTCTTCATGTTTCTTTGAGATGCTGCAAGTTCTGCCTCCTAAGCTACCCTCGTCACCTGCGATCTCTTATCCCTCCTAAAGTTCTGACACAAGTTGTTGTGGAAATGGTTGTAGTTCTTTTGAGCTTTTGTTTTCTCCAGTCTTGTACTTGCATTGTTTATTTTCTCCTTTGTCTTCCACCTCTGCTGGATTATGGTAAGAGTTTCTGGTGTTATCTATTCTTTGTGGTTTTGGACTCTTCTCCGCAGGACCTTCTCGCATGTTGAGCTCCAAGCAGCTTTTAAGTGGTCCCACTCCTCATTTGTTGTACATTCTTCCATCTTTCTGAGCTGTAAGTCGCTTTTCTTTGTGAGAATATCCTTGAACTGTTTCGTCACTTGAGCATTGCTCAGGTAGTCAATCTTGTATTTTGCTCTTTGACCCTTTTCCCGCTGATATCTCTTCAGCCTTAGCTTGACTTTCCCCACTAGGAGATAGTGATCTGAGGCTGCATCTGCCCCCATCTTGTTCTTACATCTTCAATGGTTCTTCCAAACTTTTTGTTGATACAGGTGTGGTCTATTTTGGTTTTCTGTAATCTGGTGACACCCATATTGTTTGTCTATTTGCAGTGTATTTCCCCAGTGTATTTCTGGGGAAATACACTGCAATGCAATCACTGGATTATTGTTAACACAGGTTTCTGCAAACATCTTGTCATTTTCGTTCAAAGTCCCCACTGCATGTTTACTCATTACCATCTTGTAGCTGTCATTTTGGTCTCTGATGGGTTTGCATGCAGTTAGAGCCTCTTTTGCCTTTCTTCATCATGATGACCACTCCCACTGTACGACTTGCTGCCTGTCCAAGTATAGATAATGTCCAGAATAGATAATGGACTGGCCACTGGTCAACCTGACCTCACCCTACCTTGTCCATCTTGTTTCTGCCAGGCCCAGGAGAGAGGAATTGTAGTGCTCCATTTCCTTGGCAATGGTTGCTGCCTTGTCAGCCTTGTACATGTTCCATGTCCCCACGGGGATGGGTGTCCATGGAGTGAGATGGATGGGGTAGTGAACCCCACGCACAAACCCTAACTTGGAGGACCAGTTGCTGCCTGTTGTCTGACCTCTACTCTAGAAATCTGTCGGCATGGTTGAACCTGCTTGTGTGCCTCAGAGCCACTGAGGCACACAAGCAACCCCACCATCATCTATTTTGACACTAAAATTTAATTCATAATTCTTTGGGTCATACAATTCATCTCAAAAAAAGAATCCTTTTGAATGAACTAGCTGAGTCCAATGTTGGTGACAACATTGCCTCCACACCAAGAGGAAATGAGAATTGAACCATTTTACCAAGATGTCAAACCAGTTTGGTAATCTATTGTTGCATAGGGATGGGAGTGTTGTGTCATTGTGATAGCCTTCAGTGCTGTGGCACTGAAGACAGTAAACCTACACTGACTGTGCAGTGAAACAGTGAAAAAAAAACAGGGGATAACTTGTGTCGAGGAGACACACAACTAGATGATGAAAAATATTAGTATATTGATATATTCTGGACTTTACCATAAGGGGTGTCATTTCGAAGTTTTGTTTACAATGTCAATTTTTTTTGTATGCATAAACACACACTGGAGTTTATGTAGATGTTATGCCTTAATACCTGTGGTAAAGAGATGAAACAGTAAAGGGTACACTAAAAAAGAACATCAGACACCGTTTCATTAAAAATGGAGTTTGTGAAATAGTCATTTGAAAGCATGAAATAAAATTTAAATATTCAAAATTTAAAAGCAGGAATATGGAAAACAAAAATTTGCACAAATAAACTGAAGGCAGGAAGTAAAATTAAAATACATATAAATGTATTCGTTCTCATTTTTAACATTTTGAAATCAAAATAATTTTTTTGCCTCTTTTTAGTAGAACTCCACTTAAATTAATAATTGCGGCTTTTACTAATTAGCTTTCAGAGTTTCCGCACGTTTATTGTATGGTGACATGATTGAAAATCTTCTCGAAATGGTACATGAGATTATTAATAATAATAATAATAATAATAATAATGATAATGATAATAATAATAATAATAATAATAATAATAATAATAATAATAATAATAATAATAATAATAATAATAATAATAATAATAATAATGATAATAATGTTATATTACATTATCTATTGCTCTACGCTCACTAAAGAAACAAAACTTACTGTATTAATTTATTTGATGAGAGGGTGTAGACTCGTCTTGTTTACTCGGCTGTTGTTCAACCTGCCATTAAAAATCGCTTTGTCCGTTTCATTGACATGAACTCTTCACGAGAGGCGAGTGGGTGGAGCCGAGCAGCAGAGGTTGCTGAGTCATGCCTACGTCACACCGTTCGCCTCCCGGGTCACGTGCGTAGCGACGAGAGGACGTTAGTATAAAACTCAGAACAACTCATTCCAGGCAGGGTTGTGTTTGCAACAGCGACAGACGGACTCAGCCTGTAGCCGCTCCATCACAGAGCCGCACGTCAACAGACTCATCCGCGGCCGGAAACCACCTCTAACTCGTTTGGCTTGTTTCCTGGAGAGCAGCCGAACCAGCTCTCTGTGGGCTTCACCAAGCTAAGCATACATTAGCAAGTGATGAGCAGGGGCCTGCTTCCTCTGGATGTTCAGATAAGGTTACCGACAGTTCACGCCGCTAAATAGCACCAAGAGGCGCTGCTCTCTCTCTCTCTCTCTCCGGACCGTCGCGTAACCGGTTCCGTTGTTTGTTTGAACCGAAGCGTAACGCCAGATCAGTGCGAGTCAAACAAACCAGCTAGCAAACGACAGTCCGGTAACTTCTGAAAAGCAATCAAAAAGGGCAGCGGTCAGTTTCCACTTCCAGCCTGTCCGTGCAATGGGGTTACTGTCTCAGGGGTCTCCTATGGCCTGGGAGGAAGCCAAGAAGTACGCCGATCATGTGAGGGAACACGGCATCATTCAGTTCCTCAACATCTACAACAAATTGAAAGAGCGGCAGAAAGATGTGCTGAAATGGGGCGACGAGGTGAGAAACCAAATGATCAACTTGTTTTATTCTAACTCTGGAAAAAAGTGTGGATTTGTGTAAATCAGCAGTTTTCTGGGGGGGTTTTTTTCTCCTTAAAGCAGGTTTGCCTGTTCAAACATTTTCTGATTTTTTTCCAGTACATGTCATAGTGCAGAACATAGTTTTTGTTTTGTTTTTTTTACAAGTTTTAACGACTATAGTTTTTAGGTTGTTAGGTTTTAATTAAACCGTTGTCCCATTTTGATAGCACTGTGTAAATTTCTTTTATATCAGTTCTGATGTTCTTGTAATACTTCTTGTAAGTATTAGATTAACAAGACTGATGGCACCAGAACTAGTTCTGGTTTCAAGTCTTTGCATACCATCAGCCCACCAATCTTCCGAGAGCCACAGCCTGAGCGATTTGTTTTCATTTCTAACGTGGAATGCTGTTGTTACAGATTAAGCCCTTGTTCAGACAGGGGATTACTGAGCAGCAGAGTCAGAGTCAAGGAAACATAGCTGATGAATTGGAGTTGATGTGGTGATGCCCAGGGCTGATCTTAAAAATGTTCGTATTGTGCTGTAGTCCAGCGTGGATTGAAAACCTGTTCCAGAGGAAGAGAATATTAAAGAAGTACTTGCGGTAAGATAGGGTTTAATTTTGGTCGCAAATGTTTCTGCTTTGTTTCTGATCATTTTTAGGTTGAGTACATGTTGGTGGAATTGGACGACGAGAATGAAAAAGTTCGACTTGTACTAAATGCTGAAGATGTATTGGAAACTCTCCAAGAGCAGGGCGAAAAGACAAACCCCAAGTAAGTCTTCAGCTATAGCAAAATATGTTACAAGATCTCAATGAATCCAGGTTCAGCGAGGTAAACGCCCTTTTGCAGGACATCCATGCCCATCAAAACCAACAGGCATTGAGAGATCTATACATTAATTGCACTCTTCTAGTCTTGGGTTTTCCCTGACATTCTTTGGACGTAGTGTTTATGAGCTACACCCACTGAAATGTTTGTGATGCCTGACTTTATGGTGTCACAAGTCAAATGTTTCTACCATGGAATCTCACCCACACGGTTTAAGGCAGGTCACACTTCCGTGTCTCGCTGCCTCATCTCTTTTGCCAACACTGAATTTGCATACTACCAGATTGAAACTGGTCGGCTCACTGGACCATGTGATGACAGCATAAACATCCTTCCTGCTTTGTACACGCACACAGCAGTAACACGTCTCCTCTCTGAACTCATCCTTCAGGTTGGGAGATATTGGTTGTATTATTTGATCTTGTTTGTTTTAGGTTCGTGCCATCAGAGTCTAATCAGGATGCTTATGTTCTTGTTTGTTTTTTCAACTCTAACCCGATTGTTTTTTTGTTTTTTTTTTGGTACATCTTCCTATATTTAAATCAGCATTGATGATTGTGAATTCATTCATAAATTTTACATATTGATTTTCTAAATGTTAGTCAATAACAATGTTAACTATAAAAAGTAATTTAGATAGGAACCACTTGAGATTACGGTGTGGCCTTTTATACTGAATTTTTTTTTTTTCAAACACCACAAACAAAGAAAAATAAAGCTCATGTTTACACTTAATTATAGACTAAAATAATAATAATTAAGTTGGCATCAAATTTAGAGGTTGGATCTCAGTGATCACTATACTCTGCAGTGACACCAGAGCTGAACTATTACTCACTAAACAGGACAGTTACTGTAGCTGTGACGAGATGCATGGATATGTCGTTGCCATGGAACCTTATGTTGCTGTACCCATGCACTTATTCTCTAAAGATGGGCATCTCGAAGCAGGCATCAAACACGAGCAAACAGGGACCGTTGTCTTGCAAAAGTTATTCTCCTCAGTGTGCTACATCGGTCTCAGGTCGCTGCTGTTTCATCAATTTGTTCTGGTTACCTTATTAGTGATTTCTACCTCAATATGTGTGTACAGGGTGTTTAAATTCTCTTAGTGACATGTTGGGGCTTGATGGTGCATTATGAAATCTTCTGGTCCTGTAGGTTAATAATGAAATCATCTGAGTTCAGTATGAGCTGTGTTTATGCATTACAAAAACTGATATTGCATTATATTTATTATTAGTGAGAACTCGTGGAAATTCCACGATAAAACAATAATATCTGACTTCATACCAAACATATGAAAACAAATGTATTGGTATTATAAACCAAGCGCACCCAACATAGTCAAAAGTCAACGTGGTGACGTCACGACTTTATGTTGGCAAATCATGGATTGCGTTGGGCGGGGTTTGCGAAGCCGTAGATGAATATTAGCAGGCTAACTGGAGAAAGAAAGCTAACTAATGGTGAGGTTGGGAAAGGAGCTAACGTTAAAGGAAAAGGCACCTGTCAAAAGAGCAAGTGGAAAAGACATTTTAGAGAAGTGATAGTTCTGTTAGCTGACTACATGAACAGAACTGTATGTAGTTACTTAAAGACCGTTTTTGTCAGATGCCCGAGGAGCGTTTTGGATATTAAATCGATTGTCCCATTCCAAACGGAAACCATAGCTGGACAGACTGTTGGTGCTAGCCAGATAGTTTCACTCAGGAATTGTTACCATTTTCTGTCTCATTCCTGCTGTTTGGACTTTCTGCTCAAAAACATGGAAATTGTTGAAACAGTTATGACACTCTGAAATGATGTTAACTGGGAAGTCCATTTCTTCTCCTAACATAGCAGATGTCTTACGCCATATTATTCACGTGATTCCTTCTGGCAGATGCGCCGTTATTGGTTGGGCGCTTGATTGGCAGGTAGTGGGTGGAGTTGGTGACAGTGTGAGACTTTTCAAGTGAGCTTATTCAAATATATAGGTGGGGATTTGCAAAGTGTCCCTGTTAATGGAGACATTGCAATGTTTGTCAGTAATAACAGTCGCATCTGAACGTATCCTGAGGACACTTCTATGTTATTTTGGAGGAGGAATTCTCTGCCTGCAGTGTAAAGAGTGTTTTCTGAGGCTCCTAAGTGTGTTCTCCTGCAGTCAATGACATTGGTGTAAATCTGTGCATCCAACTTCACTCAGGGAAATACCAGTGGCAGTGACAATAGTAGAGCCGGTGCAATCCTCATTATTGCCTCTCTGCTGCGCACACCAAATAGCTCACTCTGGAGCGCAAATACGTTGCATTAGTTTGACTTGCAATGATTATGGCTGACGAAAGACAAGTGGACATGTAGTCAGTTTATTTAAGGAGACAGGTTGTCTCCATACTGAAACGAGGGTGTTTTCTTGATGGCTTTTCTCCTTACTGACCTGTAAAAGCAGGAGTTTTACCAATGCCTGTTTTTTTTTTCCTTTGCAGCCACCCCACACTTTGGAGACCAGAGTACGCCAGATATATGATTGAAGGAACTCCAGGGCAGCCGTACGGTGGGACAATGTCTGAGTTCAACACTGTAGAGGCTAACATGGGGAAGAGACGACGAGAAGCGTCGTCAGTCCTGAACCAGAACGAATCGCTCTGCACCATCACCTCATTTCCAAGGTACTTCGGTTTATATTGAGATATTTTATATTTATATTGAGAATCGACTTCATGAAGTTCTGTTGTTCTCTAGTATTTTACTACGAGGGTTTTTTTTTTAGCATTGTCATTCAAGACTCTTAAATTTAACATTTTAAGATTTATGAAAATGCAATTTTAATGTGATTTAATTGAATTCAGGAAAGAATAGATGGGATTTTTTTTTTTTTTTTTTGCAGTGCTGACTGCTCTTGTAGAAGCCTTGTTGTAGTTATTTATTCTTTTGTTTTTTTGTTTAGGTTAGGTTGCCCAGGTTTCAGTAAACCAGAGTGCCGGCCAAACCCTGTGGAAAAAGGAGTTTCAAAGTCCTTGTTTTATCCAGACGAAGCCATCAGCAAACACCCAAGATTCAGGTCGGTTTCATGGATACAACACCTTAAATTGCTGTAGTATTGACTGGGGTTACAATGAGACATTCAACAACATAAGCAAATAAATGCAGTGAGATATTCAACACAGTACATAAGCAAACAAATGAATAATTAAAAATCTTTAATTCAAATTTGACCTGGTGGCCATTTTTAAAAACTGTTTTCAGTTAATAAGATTTTGAAAAGCTTTTAATCGTCTTTGCTTGTCTTTTCTGTATATCTGCACTCATTTGTTTTTAGTGTCACTGCTTTTGTGTGAATTCTTTTTTTTTTTTCAGCACCCTAACCAGAAACATACGCCACAGAAGAGGAGAGAAAGTAGCCATTAATGTCCCGAGTAAGTCTGAAATAAAAGTGATGAGTGTTTTTACGTGTTGTTGTCACTCAATCCATCTGTCTGTAAACTAAAACTGTGTTCAAAAAAATGTATGGCTGTTTACACATCTAAGGGTAATGCATCGAGATGGTAATAATGGTAAAGAAGATTAATCAATACCTTTGTGTGTCTTTATATAACTACTATGTTCTTTGGTAACTCATACTTTTTTGCTGGTGTTGAGAGCGAGTAAAGTGCTCAAGTGGTGTCATTTTGTTACTTACAAAATCCTGTGTTCTTAAATTCTTGTCCTCCATTCCCATTTTGAGGGCAAAATTGGAATTTGTAGTCGGAAAATCTGTCTTCAAATCAGTTGATAGCAGTAGTTTGTCGGGGGCAGAGCGGTTACACAACGCAGGAGCCACAGACCTTGAACATCCGTCTGTGTTAGCTCACCTGCTAACAATCACACCTGGGAAAAGTGCACTGCTTTTATCAACATGGACCCATATCATATCAGCATGTTCATTTTCTTAGACAGTTGATCATGCATTTGTATAAATTTTATAATACTGTATATAAAATGTTAATTCATTTATGATGGAGTCAAATGTATCAGGGCAGAGTGGGCTCACTGACATGTGATACATGAGACCCCCGCCAGGGGAGCAGCCAATCAGATGTTTTTTGTGTTTTCAATGGCTGGTAGACCAAAGGAAGTAACAATGTCTGCATTCCTCTTTGTGTCTCAGTCTTCAAAGACAAGTTCACTCCATCTCCGTTTGTGGAGACGTTTCCTGAGGATGATGGCGAAGCAGCGAGGGCGGCTCTACCTGATCACATCTATATGGATGCCATGGGCTTTGGCATGGGCAACTGCTGTCTGCAGGTACTGAACAAACTGACCCACATGGCAAAAAAGCTCAAACACCTCTTGTGTTAAGCGATGCTGTGCATTCAGTCTTTTGATACACTGCACAACTTAACAAGCAATAAGTGATTTATAAATGCACATCGGCCTTTTGATGATGTCTTTGCAGGTGACATTCCAAGCTTGCAGCATCAATGAGGCAAGATATCTTTATGACCAACTAGCACCAGTCTGCCCAATGGTGGTAAGGAGATAAATGTGTTTCTTGTCATTCATTAAAATGACCTCTTTTCTTAAGCCTGGCTATTGAATAACTAATCTAATGATTGAGTCAAATATTTTTAAACTCTCTCGGCAGAGTTTGGCAATAATGTCAAAATTATGTATAGAAGGTAAAAATAAATTACATATATACATTTTTTTATTCTTATTTACATTTGTAAATGTTGTTGTGGGTCTTTGCAGATGGCACTGAGTGCAGCTTCCCCCTTCTACAGAGGTTTTGTGTCAGACATTGATTGCCGTTGGGGGGTTATCTCTGCCTCAGTGGACGACAGGACTCCGGAAGAGCGGGGACTCGAGGTGATCAGCAGAACTGGAAGACTTTAGCTTGACAAAAATGTTTTTTTTGCTGCTGTCATTGATTTGTGAGCGTGTCTGCGCCATTGAACCAAAACTGGTTCTCCAACAAATCCGACTGATGTCGTGAGATCGAAATATACAATGGCAAATAACTAGGATGGTATAGTTCCAACTTGTTCACACATGCTTTGTAGCTGTGAAGGTGTGCATTTAAGGTTTGAGTCCACATAACCTGCACACAAACAATTAGAAGCAGCACAACCTTTAACAGAGTTCACTTGACGTGAAAGTAGGTGACAGATTATTCTTTTACTGAGAGAGTGGGTCTAAAAGAGAAGTTAGAGTATCAGTATGAAGTTAGTCTGGATTTATATTAAATGTGAATCTATTTGTATGATGTAAGCATTTTGCTGTTACCGAACCTTTATCAAATTTTATTTGATTTACGGGCAAACCTCGGTTTCCGACCACAATGCGTTCTGGAAGGCTGTTCGAATACCGATTTGTTCGAATTCCAAATACATTTTTTCCATTACTAATAATGTAAATGGTCTTAATCCGTTCCAAGACGCTAGGAAAGTAACTTTTTTCAATATAATGTCATTTTTATATCAAATTGTATAGTAATGAAACATATCAAAAAAATGTAAAAGAAAGAAGCAAACACGAGAAGGAAAGAAAGAAAGAATAAAAAAAACATCAACGTAATCAGATTAGCCTAAGGTACTAGTTACCGTCGTCTTTTGGACAGAAGTTTACGGTACCGTAACTCGTATCATCGGCAATGAAACACAAATTAAGTGAAAAATTATTGAATACAGTAAATTAAAATAAAAAGCACATTACCGTCACGTATTCTCTCGACTTTTCTTGCCTTTCTAGTGCTTGGTGGCGAGAAATAATAATAATAATAATAATAATGGATTAGATTTATATAGCGCTTTTCTAGACACTCAGACGCTTTACATCGGATCCATTATTCATTCACTCCTCATTCATACCTGGTGATTGTAGACTACGTATGTAGCCACATATGCCCTGGGGCAGACTGACGGAGGCGTGGCTGCCTCCGACCACCACCGGAACAATGACACACATTCACACAACAGCGATTCCCCCACTGGAGGTAAGGGGGGTAAAGTGTCTTGCCCAAGGACACAACGACAAATGACTCGGCGGGAGCAGAAATTGAACCGCCAATTTTAAATCATTGGACAACCCGCGATCCCACTGAGCCACCGTCGCCCCAAAAAGGCGTTCGTTTCACGTTCGACTTCCAAATTTGTTCGACTTCTAAGACGAAAAAATTTGAAATTCTTTGGTCAGATTCAGATTTGTTCGATGTCTAATTTGGAGCTAATTTGTTCCCTCATTCTGAGGGAACAAATTAGTTGAACTGTGTGGACTTGTTGTTTTTAGTTGTTTAATTCAGTTTTTGCAGCTGTTGTGTTTACTAATATTGATTCCACTGCAGACCAGAATCAGTTTAGTTACTTTTACTGATTTTCCCCTGACACTTTCCTCAAACAAAGCACAAAAATTCTTTGTGAAAATGGTTGTGCTCCGGTTTTTAGACGGTTTAAAATCTTTTCATTGCAGCCACTGAAAAACAACAAATACAGGATCTTCAAGTCGAGATATGATTCCATTGACAGCTACTTGTCTTGCTGCGGCGAGAAGTACAACGATATCGATCTGACGAAAGATGAACAGATCTACGTGCGGCTGCTTGATGCCGGTATTCGTTTGAAAACATAACAGCAGAAAAATATGAAATATAAGTTTAGAAATAGTTACATTCTTGATGCTTGTGCAGCCGAAAATAACCATAAAAATGTAATCCGTAGGAATCGACAAGCTCTTAGCCCAACACATAGCACACCTCTTCATCAGAGACCCACTCAATGTCTTCAAGGACAAATTAAACTTGGATGATGAAAAGGAATCGGATCACTTTGAGGTCAGTTTTTCTACAACCCTACATAAAAGCCAGCCTTGTATGAAAAGATGACACAGGCTTACATTTATTGAAATTATTGTTCTTACAGAACCTGCAGTCGACCAACTGGCAGACCATGAGGTTCAAACCCCCACCTCCAAACTCTGACATTGGCTGGAGAGTTGAGTTCCGCCCTATGGAGGTAACAACTGTAGGCTTATGCTTGCTCTGGAGGGTTCTGTTGGGTTATGTTGGGTTTCACTGCGACAAACCTATTTGAGATAGGAGAGTATGGCGGCGCATTCACACGCAGCGGCTCCTCTCTTTCCCGCTAGAGTGGTTCGTTCACATTTTTTTACTGCCTGTGGGTCTGAGAGGATTGTAATTTCATCTGTACTGTATATCGTGCATATGTGGTACATTTGATAGTCAAGTTGACTTTGACTTTTTTCCCCTCAGGTGCAGCTCACTGACTTTGAAAATGCTGCTTACGTGGTCTTCATTGTCCTGCTTACCAGGGTGATCTTATCCTATAAACTGGACTTCCTGATCCCTTTGTCAAAGGTAAAAAGTAAAACACTTCCAACCTTTAGTCGGCTGTTAGGAGATTAATAAAGTTAGACATCTGATGCACTTATTTTTCATTAGGTTGATGAAAACATGAAAGTTGCACAGAAAAGAAACGCTGTTCAGGAGGGCATGTTTTACTTCAGAAAGGACATCTTTACTGGTGAGGAAAAGAAGCACTTCATGCTGAGACTTCCAGTGAATGACTCTGAAGTAGTAGCTGATGTGTCTGTGTTGTCAATGAACAGGCTGCAACCCGGTGCTCGATGGCACTGCTTCTGCTTCCAAAGGCGTGGAGACTGACAGTACCAATGAGGAGTACACACTGATGAGTATCGACACCATCATCAATGGAAAGGTGATTGTTGGTTCATTAATTTGTGATCACCGTGGCTTGGTGTGTAACTGTGTCAGCAGATCATAGTAAACACAGACCCCACGTGAACAAGTCTTAGCTGAAGTTACCTGAACTGAAGATATCCAGCATTCTTAGAAAAGTACTACAGTGATCCCTCGCTGCTCGCCGAGTAGAAAGAGAAGGGCTAATGGGAAAGAAAACAGCTGGTTTCTACACAAGCGGGGCCTCCGTCGTTTAACGAGTCAGCTCATTTTAAAATATTTGAACCAGAGCAAGATTTACAGGAACTGTTTGGATTGTTCTATCGGAACTTTTTTGTTCATCGTGTGATACAGCCAGAGCCCGGCCACAACAGGGGAAATACAATGCTGCGTTACTGGTTGATATAGGATATAAATTATATTTATTATTACAGTAATTGTGAAAACAAATTGGAAATAGAATTGTGATTTTTTTTTTTAAACTTGAATGGCAACAAAAAAACCAGTAAGGCAGTTACTGTACTTCCACTTATTATCACAGAGCCAGTCGGTTTAGTTTAAAGGTGTCAAACCAAAACAAATGTGCATTTTGTATATAAGCGGTGGAGTAATTGGATTTGGTGATGAGTTGTTTTTGAGGTTAAATCACAGATATTTTTAAAAGTAGCCTCAGCGTTACGAACATGGCAGCAGACTCTTGTTACTTTAATTCATGCAGCAACGCTGTTTTCTCTTTCACCAGGAGGGAGTATTCCAGGGCCTCATGCCCATCATTAACTGTTATCTGGAGAACATGGAAGTTGATGTGGACACCAGATGTGCCATTTTGAATTATCTGAAGCTCATCAAGAAGCGTGCCTCAGGTAAGCGTCCATCAGAATTTATGGTTTTGTCAAAAAAAACAAAAAAGAGCAGATTAATGCTTTAAGTGAGTTGAAAGCTGGGCTGGAACTGTTCATTTTGTTGATCTTAAACAGGCGAACTGATGACCATGGCCAAGTGGATGAGGGAGTTTGTTGCTAATCACCCCCAGTATAACCAGGACAGCGTCGTCACTGACAAAATCACCTACGACCTGTTCAAGAAGTGTGACAGGATCGCCAAAGGCCAAGAGGACTGTCCAGAACTGATTGTCAACCAGCTCAACAGGTCCAAATGAGAATGTTACAGGCATGTTAGACTACCGCGCATGTGAAGAAAGACTAACGGTGTGGCACAGAATGAACATGGTCCAATTTTAAGAAAATGCAAAACCGCATGTATGTGTTGTAAGAAACACACTTGCATCAAATGTATGTAAATATACTGTACCAGATTTTTATGATAAAACTATTTTATTAAGGCTAAGACATAAAAAAGGTAATGTAAGAGAAATCAAATATGTATTTATTTTTGTCTTGAAATTAAGCCTATCTGTGTGAGAATGTAAATGTAACTGAGTTGCACAGTAGTGTACTTTTGATTCTGTGTTGTGTAAATACTGTGCTGCTCTTTAAATGATTCATATGGGTTTCTACGGTTGGTTTGGTTTTTTTGGATATGAGGCTTCTCATGTTAAGTAGTTTTTTCTTATTCTTTGCATTTCTTGTTTGCCTTTGTGCTTTGTTCTGCTGACTATATAGCGGGACCTGAAAGATAGCATAGTATTGAGTCGGAAATGGCTCAGCATTTTATACTGTGTGACGCTTCATCACAGTAAATCCGTACAGCAGTGTGTCGGCTTCCTTTCAACTGCTTTTCATGTTTTTCTTGTTACGCCTTTTATCAAAGTGACCCACGGGAACGGATTTCATTTCTATAGATATTTGAGTAAAATTGTCAAGCAAGCTCTAAATGAGTCAAACAAGTCCTCAAATTGTTCTGAATAGATTTCCATTACCACATCATCTGGCTGTTGAAATATGAAAGTGCCTTTTGAATTGGTTTTGTAATAAGGAAAAGTTTGCAGCCAGGCCAACGGCTCTTGTGAACCTGTTCTTGGACTTGTCTGAAATTATAATTTAGCTAATGTGCAAACATGAAGCTAAATAAAATACAGTAAACAGATTTAGCTGAGGCTAATGAGAACAAACAAGATTTGAATATTTTTCATTGGCAAATGCTGAGTTTAGTTTTTTTTAACTAAAATTTTTCCCAATGGTGCCAGAGGAAAAGTAAATTACTTAATGCCTGCACCAATTTTCATGCAGTTTAGATAGGAAAATTTGGAGCAACAAATAGGCTGACAATCCTGTCTGTAGGTCCAACACGGTCACATCAATGATTCAAAAAACACCTGGAGGTTCTGAAGTTGAAAAATATGTACACAAAGGGAGTTGTTGACAATCTAATTCCAAACACACTAGTGAAAGGTCTAACATACAGCACCGGTTACATTTTCAGCCACTAGATGGTTGTCTTAAATAGTTGTTGTGCACTCCATATAGATCCGACTACACACTACTACTACCTAAAGCAAGGATAGTCTGTACTGCTACATAAATGATAAATATCAGGGCCCACCATGGAGTAACACCTGGATGTGTTGATGAGAAAGCTCGTCTCGCTAATTCAGCTAGCGGTAAATTGCATGTTTTTGTTTGGTTGGGTTTTGCATTGTTTTGGTCAAGTATTTTTAATTAGCTTTTCTTCTGTAACAAACAAATGAACAAGAAAAATAAAATGTGCCAGCTAGATGAGAATATAAACCCATGTACTGCATGTTTTTGGACCACATGATGAACCTGGAGCACCCAGGAGGAACCCACCCAGGCACCGGGAGAACATTCAAACAGGGAACACTGACCTCTCCAACCTACATAATCAAAAATAAATCTTCATAAACTCCAATATGTAAATAAAAGAGGTTGGGTGTGTTTAAAATAAAAATATCTACCTTCTACAGAGCTAATGACACACAGCAGTTCTGTCCATGTAATCCTAAGGAGAAGCAGGCTGTAGCACCGACACTGAAGCATGTTACTCGTAACAATAGTGTCTCTGCTCTGTTTAAACCGTAGCTGTATGGCAGTGAGTCAGCTGGCTCAATACCACTATTAACTTATTTTACACCTCTGTCTTTTGATCTGTCAGAATGTCAAAGAAAAGTTTCTTTGAGTTTGTTGGTTATTTATGTTTTACACGAAAGGAAAGCAGGCCCAGAGAGCTCTGGAGTAAAACTCATCAGTCCTACAGGACTGTTGAGGAGGTTCACAAACGTGAAAACGTTCAAGCCTTTTTTGTTGCCTCCTGTGGGAACTGTACCATGTCTGATAAATAGCCTAAAGCAAAGTTCATTTTTTTACATCCCACTTCAAAGGGGTGATGTATTGTAATTGTCAGCGTTCGTGTGTTCGTCCGTTCGTTTGTATTTCCACCAAATATCTTCTCAACCAGATAGAAAGATGAAACAAAAAGCACATTACTCGGGCTGCAAAGGGGATGAAAATGAGATGATGACCTTGACCTTGAGAAAAGTAGGTCACGGTCAAATTTAAACTTTTCTACACTCAGGAACCGGATAAGATCAGTGGGTGAATTGGCTGTGCTTTGAAATAGAATGTACTGTACAGACGCATGTCGCCTATCGACCATTGTCTTTAAAAAGAGGTGATCCATTATATAATGTTTCCTCAAGTATACTTGACATCTCAAGAATGTTCACTCAGAAATGTAGCAGAGCTCAATAGTGGTTGTAATCATAAATCATGTATTAAATTATATTAAGGAATCAACTGCAGCAAAACCTACTAGGCTCAGAACAAACGTTAAACATCTTGTAAAAAGAAGCACTTCAATCCCTGCAAATTTGACTTGCAAACTTGTAAGAGGAGTTCCAGAAGCATGTCGCTGGTTAGCAGGAGCCCTTAGATATCCCTTTCACTTTAAAAAGTTTACATTCACTTTAGTTCACAATGTGGAATACTTTATATCACAGTGAAACATTATTAAGGTGTGCAGCTATACAAAGGATGCATGCTAAAAGGTCAAAAGTTTGATTGTGTGTTTGATCCAAAAGGATCTCTTATATTCTTCTGTTGACACCATGGTTCGTCCATTCCAATTTGTGCCATGCCTTTGTTTGGAGCACAGTGGAAAACCTGGTTGTTTAAGTCCTCAAATGAAGAAGAAGATTCCAGTGCCTCTTTTTCAGTGGTTGGAAAATATGGTTGAAAATGATCATCACACAGTCTAAATTATGTTTCAGGGAAGTCACCTGAACTGACAGGAGGATGAATCTTGGATGAGATGCAAAATGCGTGGGAATATCCAGAGACATGTTGATGTCTGTTTAAAGCTCAAGGTGGTTTTGGAACGACAGACTGACAGACAAACAGACCGATTACTCTTGTTTTACTCACTGAACTTTATAATCTAGTGTTGTCTTTAGTTGATGATTGTATAGTTGTGTTCATTTGATTTTGTAAATTTAGTAATGTTAATGGAATATGAGGCCTGCTTGAGTTTTTCAACCTAAAATAGAGTGTACTGTATATAAACTTAAATAGGCCCAATAGAAATGTTAGTTAATTATAATAGAACTTAAATAAGAAACGCAGGATCATAAAGAATAGAGATTTAAATATACCGTATGTGACATTGAGCCAAATACAGGTTCAATACATTTATGAGGTATTTAATATGGTTGTGTATATACTGTATGTCTGTCATATTGTGTTGTGACGTTTGTGTCCACCTTAACTCACTGACTTCACCTCATCTGTTCATTTCACTGCTGGTGTCAGCCGAGAGAACTGGTGTTAATGTCTGCAGCCTTACACTGATGATGGTGATGATGGTGATGATGATGGTGATGATGATGATGATGATGATGATGATGATGGTGATGATGATGATGATGATGATGATGAAAGGCTTAAACTAATGATGAATGTTATATGTGCCAGAATTTTCTCAGCACAATTCTCCGCCCGTTTCTAGCCTACCTCACACAGTCATGGCTATAAAACAAACAAAAGTAAATAAATGTAATTGTGCACACACAAACATCTGTTGGACTTCTGGGGGCTGACACATTTTTTTTTTTCCTTTACTGTCTTTGAATCTTTGATCTGAACACACACCAGTAAACACAAGGTAGTCTCCTCACTTCACAGACACTTCAGCCCGACCCAGACCCGGAGACAACCTTCAGGTTTAGCAGGTTGATTAAACCTGGTCATAATCGCAGCGGAATGTCGTCAGATTCGTCGACATATTTCTGAGCTATCAGTCATAACGGCCTGACGTGAACGGTGTGTGTGTGCGTGTGCGTGTGTGTGTGTGTGCGTGCGTGTGTGTGTGTGTGGAGGGGGGTGTTTGAACTTTTCTAAAGTCATCCTGCAGTGTGATTAAATATCACACTTATTTTTATTCTGAGTCACTTTTCCACTGCCTGGTTGTCACACTTCAGCGCCTGTGCGTGTGTGTGTGTGTGTGTGTGTGTGTGTGTGTGTGTGTGTGTGTGTGTGTGTGTGTGTGTGTGTGTGTGTGTGTGCGTGTCGTTACAACGCATGCAGCTCCGGTGCAGGTCAGTGGACATGTTTGCGCGTTCCTCCCACTCCTTTCCACCGAGCGACAATCCTGCACATTGAGCTCAGACCGCCCAGACGGAGCGGGTTGGACCGTCTCAGCGTCTCCTCGCCTCCATAAGGTGGCCAGTCCCCTCACCTCCTCCCCACAAGCAGCGTTTCCCTCCCCGTGTGCGGCAGCTCCGTGGATTCCAGGTAAGACGCGCTGACGCTCCCACTAAACGAAGGTATCTGCGCGCACTGCGTGATGTTCCCGGGGGGGACCTCAGCCTCTGCTGGCTGGAACCCTATGCACGTTTATAATCTATGTCATTTCAGAGTTGTTTCCTTCACGGGATTTTCCGTTCGGTAATTATATGACTACACAATAACAGAACAGACATCGACACAGGGCGCACATCCCGTGCTTGTATCGGGGGGTGGGTGGGTGGCTGCTGGAACACCGCTGGACACGGTATGGAAAGTGTAGTTTGTGTTGCGCGTGGACTTCCCGTGGAAAATTAACATGAATGTGGCGAAAATGAGCGGCAGCACGCAGATTGAGGAGAGGACAACGTCCCCATCACCAGTACGAATGATCGTGGTGACACAAACTCTGTACAAACAGGCTGCTTTAGGGTACTATTCTAAAGTAGGCTTTTTATTTTTGTTTTCATGACTTTTCATGATGCACAAAGTTCATTCATTCATTCATTCATTCACTCATTTGTTCGTTCGTTCATTCATTCATTCAGCCATATCCTTAGCGTGGGTTCCGGGTGCTTTTGGAGCCTATCTCAGCCGGCTGAGGGTAGGAACACACCGGATGAGGCGCCAGCACATTACACAGTTCTTAATGTTCCTCCCGGTTAAACTTTTAAATACTGCTTTGGCTGCTGATGCAGGATTTACTGTGATTTAATAATTTATGACGTGTAGAGACTATTTATAGTTACTTCTATCTATCTATCTATCTATCTATCTATCTATCTATCTATCTATCTATCTATCTATCTATCTATCTATCTAATGAACTTTCCAGGTAATACAATAAATAGTTGATTTGAGGCATGTTATGGTGGATGTTGATGAAGCAGGAGTGCGGCTTCTGAATATATAAGTATAAAAATTTTACTTTCTCAATGTTGTTAGTTAGGGCCTCTTTTTGTAACATTTTGCAAATATAAGAACCTGTCTCCCTGAAGAAATAATAATACTGTAACCCATTCAAAATAAAATAGAAAAATATCCAGGCATGGACAAATCCTGATGTTTCACCAGTGGACAGATCAGATCATAATCCAGATGTGGGAGATTAAAGCATATATCTGAAGGTCAGGCTGACTCAGAGATGTGGTACTTAGAAAATTATACCTGGACAAAGATAGATTGTTATGTAGCAAAAAGCATGTCATGAATGTGTTGATAAAACATGAACATCTGATGTTTAACCTGTAGTTTACCATAAGGAGGTTTCCAGGGAAATACCTATTTTGTCATGAAGAAGATGTAAGTAAAACAGCACCATCAGGACAGCATCATCAGCCCAGAGTGCAATGATACAACAACTGACTAGTTAGTCACCGGTTCCTTCTGTCAGAGGATGGATTGCTGACAAAAATGACTGAAAAAGTTGTTATATAAGCATGTGGTTTGACTGCAAATGTGACTCTTACTGAGAATGATTGTCTTTCTACGTTGTTCTGTGATGTACTGGTGACTTAGGGTTGCAGTCAGGGTGGGTTTTAGGGTTAGGGTTGCCCCCCACCTCAGGTAGGAAGGTTAGTCAGACATCCCTGAGCTACAGAGAATAAGCAGTTACACAAAATTAATGAATGAATGAATGAAGGAGTTTTTATGTCAGAGACGTGATCTGATTGGTCAGTTTTATTCTCAGTGCCATTAGCGGCGTGCCTTCTAGCTGTTGTCAGTGCTGACTCTCTGACAGGCTCTCCTGATGATGCCCTTGCAGATTATTATGCTTTGCTGCTGCCTTCCAAATCTGTGGTAATCAGAGTGTGGATATTTCTGTACTCAGTTGATCAGAATAAGCCATATTTTCATAAGATTAGGGACAAAGTCAAATACCGGTAATACACTATTCGTAGCAGCTAACCATAACACAATTTGTAGAGCTGGGACACACGGAAAACCCTGTACAAGTGTGTGTGTTTTTCTGTTAGCTTTACTGTTGAGCAGCAGGGATGAGATTTATGATTAAATAAATCCTGTTATATATGGATTAAAAGAAATCTATTGAATCGGTGGATGATAATAACGGCTGTGCTCCATAGCAATTACCAAATTAGCAAATATCTTTGTCCGAGTCCAATGTTGTTAGTAAAAATCATATTTAATCATCATGAGTGTGTTTTTGTTGGAGAGCAATCAACTGCAGTTCACGTAGCCTTCGGTTGCATAGAGTAGAGATGTGGGAGGGGGGGGGGGTCATCTGTCAGATGGTGAGGGATGGCAGGTAAAAGGAAGCGTGGCACGTGTGGGTCGTTTGGTCAGAAAGGGAGGTGTCGCATCTCTTCAACCCCCTTAAATGACCTACACAGGTCAATTTCATGCAATGTCGTGTTTCTGTTACAAGATGCCCTGCCACATAATGGGTTGCGGTTTATTTTCGCTTTGCTCTGTATTTTCAGGTGACAAATGGAGACCATCAATCACAAACTGAACGCTTACTTTGAGTTATTTGGTCCCAGAGGTAAGAAAGGTTATATTTTCATCTTGGAGGATGATTTACATGTTTAGTTTTGCTCTTCTTTTCAATGTGATCTCTTCCAAAGAGGTGCATTTCCTGCAGTTACTGCAAAAGTTACAGTGCTACATACAACAAAGGTAAACATGACCTAAAACGCTGAGCCAAGTCCAAAATTGCATGCTGTACTTGAATGCATGGACTTGCACAAGAATTCTTTTTGGGTTTTTCCCCTTCTCGCTGCTAACCTCTCCACATGTTAAGTAAACAATCCTCAGTGTGCACTGCTGCCACCGATTTGACTTTTCAAATGAATCGGCTGTTATCACTACCATGGGCCACAGTAGTGATAAAATCCGTCCTTTTTATCTCCATATTTCAGACAAGCGGGTGCAAGGATGGTTGCTGCTCGACAACTACCTACCAACCTTTGCTCTCACCACCATGTACCTTCTGATTGTGTGGTTGGGGCCCAAGTACATGAAGCACAGGCAGCCATTCTCCTGCAGAGGTGTCATGGTGTTCTACAATTTGGGCCTCACATGCTTGTCCTTCTACATGTTCTATGAGGTAAACAGACTAATCAGCAGCGAGAAAGCAGGACAAAGCAGCCACTGCAATGTCACGTTACTGACAAAGGAGGTGTGTGTGTGTGTGTGTGTGTGTGTGTGTGTGTGTGTGTGTGTGTGTGTGTGTGTGTGTGTGTGTGTGTGTGTGTGTGATAAATACATGATGTGTTAAACCCATCATGTATTTTTTTTGTCTAATCCTCCTAAACAAAAACCAAAAAAAAGCCACAAAGTCAAATCCTGACCTCCCTGGAAGAAGAAATTAAGTTTCTTATTTACCAACTGAGCAACATTCAAATAATACAAACTGTAAAAGTTTTGCGCCCTGTTAATTTGAAGCTAACACTGTGGCATCTTGCTTTAACTTGTGTAACTGCTCCCAGTGTTTGTGCTAAGGTGTGATAAATGGCTTCAGTGAAATACTGAACTTCTAACCATGAATTATAGTGAATTTCAGTTCAACAAGTAATCTTAACTTAGCATAAATTCTAGAAACAAGATGACACTGCCAGCCTAGCTCCATTCAGAAAAACTCTCTATCAGCACTTCCACTGATTAAATAATTATCTTTCTTATGTAAGATGAAGTAGTGCTTTTGCTGTATCGTGTCGTTTTCCTTCTTAATCTCTCTCTGCTGCGTTATCAAAGCTGTGGCATTATATTTATCAGAGACGTAGACAGTGATTTTCATCTAATTGTGTCCCAGAGAAGGATCCATCCCAGTCGTGTCATGTGCTGTTTAACTCTGATTAGACGCGGCCTGTGACTCCCAGCATCCCTAGCTGGAGTTGACACGAGAGACAAGGACACCAGCTGGACGTCTGACAGCATGACAGGCCCGGTCCGTCCTCCAGCCCCCTTTTATAAACAGCTGACTGCAGAAGTGTAACAAGGCAGTCACAGACTGAAACATCCTGTGACACCCCTGAATTCAAAATTTTACCCTTACCTACGTTCACTAGCTTTGATCTGTGGTCTTACTCACACTGGCCTTCTCCCTTGTCTTTCTATCTTTATCCAGTTCCTGAGTGTACAAAAGCTGAAATTTGACCTTGACCTAGTTTTCTCAAGGTCAAGGTCATCATCTCATTTTCATCCCCTTTGCCTTCTAAGTAATGTGCTTTTTGTTCTGTCTTTCTATCTGCAACGGTTCCGAAAATATTTGGTGGACAAACTGACAGACGAACGAACGGACGGATGAGCGGACGAACACACAAACACTGACAATTACAGTACGAAGTGGGATGTCATTAATACAGCAGACATCAATGGGAAAAAAAACCCCCCAATGGAACTGAATTCTTACTTTGCAAGGTGGCAGGGTTTGTGCTGCATTCGCACAACCATACCCAGACTTCACTTAATCATAATGAACGCATCTGGTGTTTTGTTTGCAAGTGAGCAAGGGAACAAAATGTTTTTGTGCACATGTGATGTATCTTTACTTTCCTTCCCATCCATTACAGTTTCTTGGGTATGAGCCAGTTTTGTGCTAAGTTCCAGCAAACATGACAATGGTGTGGTCACAAGATCAGCTCCAGACAGGAACAGCAACCGATTTGAATCAAAGCGCTGGCAGGTTTATTTTTTGTCAACACTGCTGGGCACAAATATTCATTATATAATTATTGTTATTAAAATTTGTTGTGAATAATTTCTGATTACCAATGCTGCTGTAGATGTAGAGTTAAAAAATTTTAAGAGCTTGAAAAATAACTTCATATATGGACACTGGAGGTAGATTGCTGGCTCTGAGATGATGGCCTTTCTTGTAGTTTACACACGCGCACACACACACATACACACACACACACACACACACACACTCAGCATTCAGCTATACATCTACTTATATCTGTTTATTCATTAAAGTGTCGCTGCTTTCAGATATGTTTACATGGAATAGTTAGTTATTTCTATTTTATTTGTCCAACATGTCATCCATTATATTTTATAGCACAGTTTTGTTGTGTTGTTTTACTTTCAATTGGATTAAATATTTATTAAAAGCTTCAGCAGCTGAGGAACAAAAGCCAGACAGATCCAGATTGTGTTTAGAACTTATGGAAGTCATATTTTTACAGTTAGATGTATTTAGAGTTGCAGTTTTCCTTTTCCTTTGGGCATTGGGGTATCTGTAAGTGTGGATATTGCTTTTAATATTTGCTCAGATACCCATTCATCGTTCATCTCCACTGCTTATTCTTCAGCTTATAACATCTGCATGGCATGGTGGTTACAACATGTACTGCCAGAACACTCACAGCGCCCCAGAGGCGGACACAAAGGTGGGTTGGATTTACGCTGTACAACCTTTTTATGGTTATTGTAGTTTTGGTTTTATTTGATCACAACGTGATTTCATTACAAAGTTCAAGAATCCCTAATTATGTTATATTCTACAATAAACCACAAAGTTAAAATACAGTCGGTGAACAAAATCACCCAAAAAGTGTTGTTTCTATGACGTGTTGCTCTCAGTTCTATGGATGAATGTACCTGTATCCCAGCTGTTTCGATGCGGAAACTCAATTCAACTCATGTCACTCTGATTACACTGCAGTGGAGGAAATGTGTCTGGCATTTCTGTTCTGCAGTTGTTAAATAAAAAGTATTATCTTTGTGTTAGTGTGATGGACGGTTGAATTGCTTTATGATTTACCATGAACCTTTATGGACCTTCAGCAAAGATATATCCTTATCAACCCTATGATGTGTGTATGTGTGAAGGAAACTTTGCACCGTGTTTTATTTCTATACCATATTGTAAATTCTGGAAATTCTCACAGTTTGTGTCTTTTGTCATTTTTCATTATATCAAAACCATTTTATCTTTCAGATCATAAATGCCCTGTGGTGGTACTATTTCTCCAAAGTCATCGAGTTCATGGATACCTTTTTCTTCATACTGAGAAAGAATAGTCACCAGATTACATTTCTTCACGTCTACCACCATGCTAGCATGCTGAATATCTGGTGGTTTGTGATGAACTGGATACCGTGTGGTCACGGTGAGTGTTTCTGACTCAACTTTACTCTTCAGAGGCTCGAATCTTTCCAATAACAAGTTTGGCCTCAAGGCAAGCTAAATAATTCAAGTGCCCTGGTGTTAAACCCATTAGTCTGTTTTCCTGACAGGGCCTTAAAGGGCACAACGTAACGCTATTGACCTGAACACTGATGCACTGTGCAGCTTGCTTTTTTGTTCTTTTCCATTTAAGTAGAGTGTAAACATCACAACAGCCTGCAGTAATGTAAGTTAAATTAAAATATTAAATGCCTGATCCATAAATACGTCATAGGAGAGACTTGAGCTTTGTGGTGATTGTCCTAAGAAGAGCAGATGAAGATATTGTTTTTTTTACTGCCCTGGATGCTTACTATACTCCTGAATGCTGGTGAAATGGTGAACATGTTTGTGTCTGTCTTCTGTGTTTCGTCAGCATACTTCGGCGCAGCCATAAACTGCTTCGTCCATGTCGTCATGTATTCTTATTATGGCCTCTCAGTGGTTCCAGCAATTCGGCCGTACCTTTGGTGGAAGAAATACATCACGCAGTTACAGCTGGTGGGTTCATCCTGCAGTTTATTCACAGCAGTGGAAGAATTGTACTTCAGTAAAACCAATGCAAACACATTTATGTCAGTAGCAGCTGAACAGATATTTTCAGCAGCATGAATTTTCAACAGCACGAAAAATATTACACAAGTGAAAATAAACAATGTGCAGCTTTATACTTGGTTATATGTTCGCAAACTGAAAGCAAATATTTATTAGATTTCACATAAGCTGGTCTGAGACTTCTGTATAAACAGCATTCACGGTTTCAGCATGGACCAAAAAATTCATAGTGTCACAAAACATTTAAAATTGCCTTTTTGTGACTATCTTGTTTCGGTATTAAAGTTAAATGTTATACTTTATGATGGAAATTAGTATATTTGAAGTTTTATGGTTTGTTATAAAATGAACTAACACAATAAGTTTTATGCTTTGCCGTAAACGTACTCACTTATTAAGTTTTTTTCTGCTTTTTTTTTTTTGCTGCACAAACACATCCTCACACCAGTTGATGCCGGCTTCAGTTGTAATTTTTAAATGGACAGGATCATCTGCTCACTAAGCGACGTGCTCACTTCGTTCATAGGTAGCGAGTGGCCTTTTGGGAATGCTCGGTAATAAAAATGAAAGTCACCATAAATTAATTTATACCTCATCTGTTCCACATCTTAACGTTAATAAAACAAGTGCTTCCTATTTTTCAGTGTTGCGGTTGGACACAATACTAAAATGGGTTACATATGTTTGCACATCAAGCTGCACATGTTTAGCTGAAAAAAATCATCTTTTTACCATGAACTAAAAGTCATTTTTACTCCTTATCCACTTTCATTTCACAGTGGGCTGTAGAATGTCTTGGCTGAGATGTCTGACTTGTTTTTGGCTGGTCGGTGTAGAGTGTCTTAGTTATTATTAAAAAAAAAAAGTACTGACATATAGTTTATGGATGAAATACCAGGTGCAGCAAAGCATAAAGTTGATGTTTGCTTACGAGAATACATCGACTCATGACAAATGAACTGTGTATCATTACACACAGAGTGTATAATACATTCATGCCCTGTGCATTCATTCATTCTTCTTTCTTTTCCTTTCGGCTTTTCCCTTCAGGGGTCGCCACAGTGAATCAATTGCCTCCATCCAACCCTGTCTTCTGCATCCTCTTCTTATTACGTATTATTACTTAACAATGGTTTGACTTTGCAGTGTTCTCTTACTATTGTGAATTTCCCAGTTTGGTACAATAAAGTATATCTATCCGTCAGTCTGCCCCAGGGCAGCTGTGGCTACACACGTAGCTTACCATCACCAAGTATGAATGAGGAGTGAATGAATAATGGATCCGATGTAAAGCGTCTTTGACTGTCCAGAAAAGCGCTATATAAATCTAATCCATTATTATTATTATTATTATTATTATTATTATTATTATTATTATTATCTATTGGGACAAAACTGCCATGTACTTTAGATATTAAGTATATGGAAATATGGACTAGTTAGGAGTCCATATTGCGCTTTCTATAGACATGCCTCAAAATTTTACTGAAGTAAATTGTATGGTATTAAGCCTGAACTATTTGAATCTACTTCTGCATGTGACATAACAGTTGTTACGTTTGCTTCACATGGATAAGGTGATGCTGTTCTGCAGATGTTGGGCTGCATCTTTAGCTTTAATTACTGTCTGTAGGATATTTTAGCCTTTGGATCAATATTATGTTTCTTTATGCTCTCTGGGTCACCTTCTTACTCCAGTGTTGGTCTGCTTGTGTGTGTCATGTTTCCTCCACAGATCCAGTTCTTTATAACCACATCCCACACGGTATGCGCAGTCATTTGGCCATGTGGCTTCCCCATGGGATGGCTGTACTTCCTAATCAGTTATATGTTCACGCTCATCGTCCTTTTCACTAACTTCTACATTCAGGTCAGCCATTTTCTTCCATTTTAAACTGTTGACTGATGTGTTTAAATGATAGTCTGATGATGTACTGTATGTGACCTGTGACCTGCATAAAACCTTATGTGACGTTCCCACTGTACGCACTATAAATCTGGGGAAAATAGAAATGTATTTTCATGAAATAGTTTTTTTTTTAAGATAATGCTTACATGTTCTCTCTGCCTTTCTTTATGTCTAGGCGTACAAGAAGCAAAGAAGCTCTCCGAAGAAGCAGCAGAACGGTTCTCCTGCATCAACAAATGGACAAGCCAACAGAATGCCACTGACGGAGTTTCCCCCACACAAGAAACTGAGGGTGGATTGACATTTGAGAAGCTGCCATCGTATTGTCACTTTAGCACATTAACTAATGCTGCTAGCCAGAACATCTCCTCATCGCAAACAGCCTTGCACTCAATAAAAAAATAAGCCATAGCCACAAGAACTGTATGCAGAGACATCCTGTTTTCACAAACAATCCTGCACATGGTACTGAAGTATTCAGTTAATCTACTATAGATAAAGGACAAGCGCAGTGTAGAATGGCCGACATTGCACAATATTATTCCCTCTATGCAAACCCCTCCTTGAAAGCTGAGACGTCTTGTCCTGTTACCAGCAATCCAACACATTATGATGCTTTACACACAGAAGGTCCAAAGATGAAGTTCCCGGGAGTGTGTTGGCAGCTAAAGCTTTAATCACATTCTATGACACATCAGTATCCTGCAGAACAGTTCAAATACCTGACTACAGTCTGTAATGTATAACTAGAGCATCTCGTGACTTGTAATCCCTTACTTTTGTCTGGGCTGTTACATAATCGTACATTCCGCCCTGTGAAGCATTCTACCTGCAGGTCAACATAGGTTTTGCTTTTCTGTATGTTTACAGAACATACAGGGTCTTGAGTAAGGAATATTTAGCCAAATCCAGTTTATTGCACATGCAGGATTTATAGGTAAATCTGTTTCAGACATTAAGTTAGAGTGTCATTTGTAAAATTTAAACTCATGCCCCCTTAGGCACCCCACACTAGAATCCCCCCCCCCCCCCCCTACACTACGTAGTGTAGTGGGGGAGCCTATCCCAGTCTGTAGCCAGCTGGGATAGGCTCCAGCAACACTGTGATCCGCAAGCCAGATAAGTCACTGTAGACAAAATGATTGCAGTCATCTAGTCTACATGAAAAGGGACGGGGGGATACCGATATCGTGTGTAATGTAATGCAGCTCCAGGAAAAACATCAAGAACTTGACATCAATGACGGCAATGTCCATAACGTCCGCAGCCAGCTGCTGTTTAGTATTAAGGTATCAGGTAATCATGAGTATTATCATGCTGTATTATTTAGTGCTAAATATTAAATGTAATATGTAATATCCAGGTAGATTCTATGAAAAATTAATGCTCAATATTGAGCTTGGAAGCAGCAGTTCAAATATATCTAAATTGTATTTATGAAGCAGATGGCGTCATGATCTTTATGACTGATTTTCCTCAACACATAAATTTTGCCCAACTGCCTGTAGTAAAAAAAAATTCCTGTCAAATACTGTGCAGTCATTTTAATGTCTATTTTTTCATCTTCAAGCCTGCACTTAAATAGTGTGCCTTCTGGACCAGGTGATATAGATTGTGATGTGTTTTCTTCTTTTCATCTTTTTGTCATCATTCTGCCTCATTTGTGTTAGTCTTTTTTCAGACTGATACGAACCAAAGTTCCTGGTTCAAATCCTGTGCCAGATATCTTCTGTCAAATCCCCCGGACTCATTCTTACGTCGACTGGACTAAACACCATAGATGTTTATCTTGTATACAAGGGAGGGATACATATTATTTTCTCAAGTAAAAACAAAGGTATGACCTGCAAATTGTTGGTTTTATGGAAAATAAAGAAAGTTGTAATGATTTATCTCTGTTTTCCTTTTGTTCCTTACATAGAAGCCCTCTCTAGTCAAACAAGTCTTACCTACATTTTCATGCTTTCCTGATGAGCCCGCAACATCCAACTATAAAATTCTCACCTTCATTGACAAAATTGCTGAATTGCAAAATGCGATAGGTTTATGTGAATTTCTTATGACATCACAAATGGAAGCCTGGTGCAGCAATTGTGATGTGCAATAAAGGGCAATTATGATATCACAATTGATGTGATGTCATCAATTGTGATATAATTGCCCTCGCCACTTTACTGTCAGTGAAGTAGAGAGGACATTGTGCTGTTTTAAGGATCATCGTGTGGTTATCGACCTTTTTCCGTACAAACTGTAAGACACTACAGTTGGATCTTTAATTGTTTTTTTTAAATTGTCGATAACTGTTTAATAAACTCTATTTATCCAGCACCGCTGCTGTTATGCTCTACTGTGCATCTCTATCACTCTGATTCAATGTAATGAAGTGTTGTGTGCCCTTAACCACTGAATGAGCATGACAAGTTGCTTCAACGTATAGGTGACCTAGATTCACATTCACTGCATCAGAAGATATTTTTTTTAAAAACTGAATAATACATACAAACGCAACATTTCTCTGCACGATGACCCTGATCCACACATGTCCCCTATAATGCAAAACCTATTAACATGCATGACCCATATCTGCTCAGGAAATTCATTGTAATTCATTGTTTTTTTAATTTTCTTGCTACTGTACATGCAATGATGAACATGATGGTACTTAATGTAAGAGGATTCACAAAAGTAATAAATGCAAAACACATTTACAGATAGCTCATGTGATATTGCATGATATGATAAAATTGAAAAAGTGTATATATTATCTGAAATGTAGACACTGTAAATCATTTAAAATAAATTGCTGGGGGGGGGGTTTTCAAACTAGTTTGAGTTCTCAAGAACACATTTTTATGTCACTATTCTTTAAGATGTAACGTATTGACAGCTTGCAGAGTCAGACTGGTACATGCTGGTACCAGTCCCAGAATGTGAGATCTTATGGAAATGTTAATGTGTGATTTTGGTCTGAGCATTGTGAGTATGTACATATTTTTGGATCCAGATCACCCCTTAAAATCTCATAGATTGGTTCTTTGGCCATTTCATACCTCTGCAAATACATATAAATAGTGAATTCAAGCTTTGTTTGACTGTGAAGAAAAATCACTTCATTCCAACATTGACTATTTTTTTATATCAATAAGCAGTACATATTGTATACTGTGGGTTCTCCTGCACTGAGCAAAATTCTTGTAATTTTCTGTCTTCTTTGGTTTGTACTCATACTGGATTGAGGCTGGTGTGTGTGTGTGTGGGTGTGGGTGTGGGTGTGTGTGTGTGTGGGAGGGGGTGTTCTGACATGTTTGAATTCAGGCTGGCGTCGAAGGTGTCACAACCTGCATAGCTTTCTCAGTTACATAAGAAGTCATTCTGAGTAAACACTTCCCCACCGTCTCTCAGCTCCCCACTGAGCTTTAGAATGATAAGACGGCGCCCTGAGACATTTCAAAAATCTTGTGTCAACGGTCTGACAGATGACAGAATGCCAAGATACCGGCCTTACAAGCACGTGTTTGCATGTTGAATGCTGCTTAGGTTTGTGCTGTCTGCAGAGGATAGTGTGTTGAGACAGCTATTTGCTCTTTTAATTCCTTTCCATTGGCGTCACTCTGATGTAGTCCTCTTCTTCATTTTGTGCAGATTTGAAGGACTGAAATACAGTGTTCCATACAAAAACTTTTAGATTTGTGTTGCAGAGCTTTGGTGGTGTATCTGCTGGCTACCGACTATACTGTACAATGTGATACTGCTTTTCAGAGGCCACGACCAGAGGGAGACACAGAGGGTGGTGTGATGCTGTAAGCCTTTTCTGTGATGTCAGTAGTACAGCGTGAATGTATTAGACAATTCATAAAATCTGGGGAAAAAAATCTGTTACTCTCTCAATACACGTGTGTTTATGTTTCAACATGTAGAGCGTTTTACTTCTGAATTCATGTCAAATCCTGCAATGGAACGACTTAAATCACACAATGATATCCACACATTATCTACTACCCTTCAATGCCCCATCTGGACCTGAGTAATATTCCACATCTGGTAATACAGAATGCTTAATTTAGAATATTCAGGAAAATTCACTCCTGTAAAGATTTTTTATTGTCCAGTGGTTATGAACAGAAATTTGAGTGTCTAGTTCCAATTACAAAAAGTTTTTAACTTCACATTGTTATTTTTAGTATATACAGTATCTATCAATGTGAAGTTAATAATTTTCCTTTTATCCTTTTTACAGGGATAAAAGGAAAATATTTTTTCAGGTGAACTATTAATGGCGAACCAATGATGAAGGCTTTTTGGGGGGGAGCATATCCCTCTTGAAACAGAGCTTTTCAGTAATTTATGACTTATTTACAGTGACATTCTTTAACATATAGATGTGTGTATGTGTAGTGTCAATGTCTAATTTTTAATTTTCACATCAACACCCAGGCTAATACTTCATTTGGTTTCTGCATAAAGTATACCAAATCCCCTTTTATTCAGTACATTAAAAAACATACTACAATCATTCAGCATTCACACTGAGACAAATACAGCAGCCTATGTGTGCATATTTATTAGAAGGAGAAAGTGCACAATGAATTAAGAACAGCACAAACATTCATTGCTTCAAATAGGTGGGAAAGGTTGCTTTTGATTTTAGCTCTTGGCATATTATCATTTCTGAAATCATTAGAATAAGTATTATTCTCTCAAATAAATTTGTAACATAACAAGCTTGTGTGTCGGACACACAAACGATAATTAAACTGCCACCATCACCAAAATGATCCGGCTGCAGCACAAGCAGAGAGTATGTACTGTGTTACAACGGAGAAAGAAGGTCTGCTGTGAGACGATGTGCAGGTCTGTCGGCTGCTCAAAGAGGCTGCTCACAGAAAGCTGTGTAGCTCTTCACACGGACGAAGTGGAAGGGTGTGTACTTCCTCTTCAGGTCAAACGCTGTGACAACCGTTTCCCCAGTCTGCCTAAAAATATAATCAAGATGACATTTTAACTACACAAAGAACTGATTTATCTTTTCCTCGAATATTATTTACAATAATGTCTCTTACTTGTACGTAATGTGGCAGGAGTGGTGGAACCATGCAAGTTTATTGAATCGATGAACCCCACCAGAGGAGAGATGCAGCCCCACGTGGAAGGTGTGCTCAGCCTCCGGAGTTTGGTTCTGCCTGTAGAACCGATTCCTCGGAATTTCAGTCACTTTCTGTTAAAAAATGAACCATAAATACCTGTGTTTACTGCAGAGTTGACATTTAATACTGATTCAGATGATCTTTAATTTGTTCTATAATTTATATTTTCAGTGAGGTATGAGCAAAAGATTTTTTTCTAATGTAAATATATGTTAGCTTAGGTAATAGCATCCTATGCATGAGAGAAGTCATATCTGTCCCTCTGCACAACATTGTCCATGATCTGTAACACCAACCCAAATACAGTATTTTTTGCACTATAAGATGCACTGGATTTTAAGACACACCTTTAATGAATTGTTTATTTTATAATTTCATATATAAGGCACACCGGATTATAAGGCAGATATAATTTAAAAAATTTAAATAGATTAAAAAAAAATAGTGGCTGTAGTTGCGCTATCCGTCCACTAGCTAGAGCATTCATGAGTACATTCATGACTGAGTACCTTTAGTCAGCTGTGAACGGCCCTGTTGTTATTTCAATGAAGCCATTCTGAGCCTCATCAAGGAAACCTGATCACTTGATCACTTTGGCATTTTAGAAAGAAGTCAATAAACATATTAAGAAAACCTGACATTAAAAACTGGTTAAATCCATTACGAGTGGACCACTCAGGTCGAACAGGGCGGATTATTTCCTTATCTGAAGTTAAATGCAGATTTTTAAGCTCCGACGTTCGTCTTCGGCTATTAATAAATATTGTTTCTATCGATCGGTAGTCCAGTCGGAGGTGAGGTGCAGCTATTTGCTGCTGTGTGTCCTAAACAATTTTTTAACTAGTTTTTAATGTCAGGCTGCTAATTTACTGGCAAATATGACGCTGTTTTACTCCTAGAACTGACTTTAATGTCGGTATCTCACCGCCGTGAATCTCACCGCACGCCGCTGCAGACAGAATACACAAGCCGAAACGTGTCCCTCCGCCGCCCCCCCAGAACTATCAACTACATTTGTAAATCAATGCAGCACACCCGTTGGCACCTTTGTCTAGCAGTGACTCTGCTCTTGAAATTTCAGAAAAGGCTGGAAGTTCAGCTTTGAGGGTCTTTCTTTGCCTTTATGCCATTTTCTCTCTGTGTTTCCACAAACTAATAGAATGGACCATCACTACAATCCAGATTACAGAACAGTGGCCTTTTTTAGACCAATTAAGTTTAAAGTGGGTTATTTCCGGCGCCACAGCGGTTGGGAAATACTGAGATCAGTCAGTCAGTCAAACTTTATTAATAGAAATGTTGAAAGTTCCTTGTTTTACTACATTATCGTAGCCGGTCACCGGTGCTGCTCTGCAGTCAGCGACGCACCATAACAACCGTTGTTAGGGGGCATAGGCCCAAATACCTTGTGAGGGTGCCCCTGGTGGCGTAGTGTGGCATGACTGCCGGCCAGACTGCCGGTTTTTTTTCAGCGAACTTGTTTTTAACCAATACTAATATTAATATTAATCCATATACAAGGCGCATAAGGTGCACTACGGAATTATGAGGAAAATAATAGGCTTTTAGGTGCGCCTTATAGTGCGGAAAATACTGTAACCTAAAACACACAACACAGCCTGTTTGGATTACCACAGGACTGACAGCACTAAAGCACAATGACAATACAACACGTGAACACAACTTTCTGCAGGTAAAAGGATGCAAATGTGGTGATACAAGTAAATACTGTAGGAGAACTAGTAGCATAACTATGGGAAACATTTGCAAGTTGATTAAATCTGAATGTTCCCAACTGCCATGAAAATAAATCCAAAACCTCTGCTAAAACTGTCATGTATTGCTAACAGGGTTATGGTTAAATTATCATTATACATTTCTTTTTTTAATCACTTATTATTTATTAAAGTCTTTCTCACCTCCTCCCTTTTCTTGCAAACAGCAAAGACTTTGGTTTGATTGTCTGTCTCCTGTGACAGACGGAAGTGACCGAACAGAGCAGAATCCATTCTGGAAAATTAAACAATATTATAATCGTGAAAGTTGTGAATTAATAAATATATGTTGCAACATCCTTTCTAGCTGAGGAACCAGAGAAGGGAGAACCTGGAATTGTGATGATTCAAGTAGGGAACAATGGTCAGAGGGTCCTCGGGGGTGGTCATCATGATGACCTGGCCATCGGGGAAGAATCGGAGGTACCTGTGACAACAGAGTCAACCCTTTATGGTGACATTTATACAACTCACAAACACAAACACTCAAGTCAAACATTCACCTGTAGTACTCAACATTGTGCCAAGGTCTGTAGAACGCATCCAGCGATTGCTCTCCTTGACGAATGTATGATGTCTTGCTGATATATACACCTGTGAAAATACGAATGAAAAACTCATTAGTTCATAAATCATCTTCATCAAAGGTGCAAAGAAGTAATAATGTGGCATAATGCGGCCATGTTGTTTTTATAAGCAGAATTCAGCCACTTATGGAAAGGCAATAGAGCTAGGTTGACAGTATCTGGACAGAATGATGAAAGTAAATTTTAGCACAATAATCTTTGCTAACCGAGAGCTTTGGTCATAAATGACTGAAGGCCAATCACCAGAGGTGACGACCGCAGCTGATACTGTATATCTGCAACATCAACCTGGAATGGATGTGACCTGACGGTGTTTCCTTGTTGCTGGATCAGCATTTAGTGCCTGAGAAAGAATGCTTCATATTTCTGCACATCACTATCAGCAGTTTGATAAAGTGTAGTAGTGTAGAGGCTTCTCCCCGTCATCCCATGGAAAATTTTGCATTCCACAATATCCCCCCAAAGCATAAAGTTGCCAGCATTCCTTTCCAGAGGTTTCCCCAATACAACCTGGAACTCTCTTCCCATATGAAGTTACAAGGAAGACCTAGGTTGTTCTCTAGAAACAGTGTTGGAGAGAGACTAGAGAGAGATGTTCTTCCTGTTTTTGTATAGCTTGCTGGGTCCATCAAACCAAAGGTCAAGGGGATCCTCTTTCTGCGAGGACTGACTCTATGTCAGCTCAGATTGCAGAAGCATCCAATGAGCAGATTGAGTAAATGGCATGACTGGACTTCAGAACTATATTTACATTTCAATGCCTAAGGAAATACAACAGGAACAACCACAGAGCAGTAAATACACTTTTGTATCACGCACCGGTATTCCATGGACTGATTCTGTACCCAGAACACAGCGTTGGTTTACTTAGCAAACTTTATGAAACGGGCTTGTGTCTTCTGACCAATCAGTCTCTAAATGAACCTTTTAGTTTTGTGCAGTAACATGATGACCTGGCTCTCATTTTGATGTTAAACCTCAATGGAAATTTTTTTTTACTGAATGGCCGGTTTGACAAAAAATGAGAAATTAGGAGAAGTTGGGTCATGTGCAAACTGGTATCTGGCCCGTAATTAAATTTTAACTCAACCCTGAAAGGGAAATTGAAGCAGCAAACTGAAGAGCAGTTGTCTCAAAATGCTCAAATTATTTTGCATATAAAGTCTACATATAATGGCAGTGAAGTATCATACATAGATCATCATATACATATCAAATACATATCATATGACAGAGAATCCAACATTTATAAATGTAACTATTTACCATCAAAACGGACTCGTGGTCTTTGCAGAAACATGTCCCTCCAGGATTTGAAGGGTGGAAGCTTGGTGCCATTCCGTCCCCACACTCTCACACAGGCTGAATGCCACAGCCCCGGATCCCTGCAGGAAAATTAAAAATAAAAATGAGCAAAGACTGAAAACAAAGTACCGGTACATACAATTATTTGGCACTGCTTAAGCTGTTCACAGATCCAATCTGTTGTAATAGAGAGGCTGACCTTGCACAAATGTAGAACCCACGGCAAACCAAAGAGAGCTGCTCCAGGGCTCGCATGTCCAGATTGCTTGACACAACCCAACGAAATATGTACATCAGGACCTCTCGCGGCAAGGCTGCATCCAAATAAAACAGGAAACACTTTTTTATTGCATTAAATGCAAGCCTAAAATGATGGTAAACATGCTTTTGTTTGAATAGAGCTACTTGTACCGGAAATGTGCACATCAGTCTTGTCCACCTCGGGAATGCAGATCTTTGGAAAGGAGCTTTCCAGAGTGAGCTCCTGCTCCAAGTAGCTAAGTAGATCTTCAATCTCACTATCACCATCATTGTCCTGCATGCTGACAAAAGAAAAAAAACAGGATGTGTTCAGAAGTAAGGATGTCACTGTCCATCTCACAGGCCTACACATTATGATTCCAGAAACAAGCAATAATCTTGTTTGTTGTTGGGTCACCCTTTAGTTATGATGTGGTAATAAGTACTTCCACCAGAAAAACTGCTGCCAAAAGGCACCAAACTTTGATTATTACAGAGATGAAGAAGCTGCTTTTGTATTTTTATGAGGTAACCATGTTGGGGAAATTAACTTTTGGCAGCTGTTAGTTTACACAGACTACAATAGGCAGGGTTTAGTTTCTGTAAACTACATGAACTCTATGGTAATTGCATGAATTTCAGCAGAATTTTAATTAAAAGAAATCTATTTTTAAAGGGACAATTACTGTATTCCAAAATGTGGACCCTTCACAGAAAGCTGAACCACTACAGATTTGTGTTTAGTTTATGAACCTCAGTCAGTCAGCTATTAACAGGAAGCAGCTTACTAGTTTCTTCCATCCTGGTCTGCATCTGGAGGACGGCTGTAGTTGATTTTAAACTCGATGTCAGGCACAATCTGCATAGCCATGCGGTAGAATTTGATTGCTGCAAGTAAAAATCAACGACTCGTTAATAAAAAAGTGATCAAGATATCTAATCACTTGTTTTTTTTCCAATATAGACATTATAATATACAGGTGTCCATGCAATAGTTATGAAAGCTGAACTGATGAAATTAAATGCAATTTTCACAATTGGTGCTTTTCAACTGAAAGGAGAAAAATTATATTTTGGTGATATCAATTCTTCCTTTAACTCACTTTTAACCTGAAAAATCTGACATACATACCCTCATAGACTGCTCCATTCTGTTCTTCCTCAACAGCTCTCAAGAAAAGCTCGGTGGCCTTGGGAATGCAAAGTCCACAACAATGCAAACATCAATTACTGCTCTCTACAAGTTGTGCAAGTGCATGACCTGAAAAACAAAACCTTTCACAACTTACTTTCTCCTCTTGAGCAACTTCTTGTGTCTTCTTCCGACCTTGAGCTCGCATCAGTCGGTTGCTCATTTCACTCGCTCCAGAGCTCACTTTGAGTTCTGACATCCACTGCGCTCTGAATGCCTTTAGATGAACCTGTAATTCAGGAGAAAGCATTTCTGCTGTCAATCACACAAACCACAAACACAATTGGTTGTGAGGTTGTTTTTTAAGAACAATTTTTTGTAAGTCGTTATTTGTGAATGTTCAATCTATTTGACGTAATTTAAATGCCTTTGGTACTCTAAATACAAAAGTACTATTTCGTACGACTTACCAGAAACAATTACAGGACATAAAAACACATAAATAAAATAGAATACTGTTGGAATGTAAAGTAACTTTTACATCTCTACCTCTGCTGATATGTTTTGTGTTCATTCCCTGCTCAGAAGTTCACAGAGATGTGGATAAAAGAAGAATGAAACACTGCAGGTGATGTGTCAACAGAAAGCCGAAAAGACCACATGAAGTCCAACATCAGAGAAAACTTTTAACTTACTCTGATATATGCCGAGTTATTTTGACATGAAGTGTGAAATGTTCATCTGTGGAATGTTAACTTGACACTGCTTGGAGTGGGTTGCGGCAGAAAGGGGAACTACAGTTGTCAGACATGGCAGCATATCTCAAAACGTTTATAAGTGAAATGTTGGTATCTTGAGGACTAACAAACTTACAGACAAACAAGGGTAACTTTTATGCCCTGTTTGGCAGCAGCATTAATGACTTATGTAAATAAAGGATTTCTCACCTCAAGATTTGGGTCATCTGAGCCTTCATCTTCATCCTCTACCATCCCTCCAATATCTGTATTTTCTTTAGCCTAAACAAAGAAGAAGTCGACTCTTTATCGAATGTCTTGTTTTTGAGCAAGGAAGAAAGCAAATGTTTCCTATGCCCTAGTCCTACAATAAATAAAAGAGGAGACATAAAATTGATAAGAACCATCACCACTTAGTCATGTAGTAGATAAAAGTGTGGATATTGTTTTTCTTTTCCACAATCACTTTTTCTAATCTTGTCAAGAGTCGTACCGGTATTGGAGTGGAAGTTTTCAATGAAATGTATTGATGAGGGTACGATCTCTATGTTTTTCTATTTTTCATTTAAAAAAATCCTTTCCAGACATTCTTCAAAGTGCAGCATCACTGCTTCCAATAAGTATAATGCTGTTCCCATCATATGTGAGTCAAGAATATATTAGACTCATAAAACAAGCCCAATGACTTTTTAGCATTTCTAACAAATGTTATTCAATGTGTTAATATTACCAAAAACTTATTTGCATAACTTGAATACAGTATTCCCTCTTCAGATGGGGGTCTCCATCCTATCTATGAACCAACCAGAGGCTGCTAGTTTGACAATGTGCTGTTAACACTTTTTTGCAGAAAAATAAAATGCCATGAATGTAAAATGTGATGTAGATTGTTTCCGCTTTTTATTTAAGAATAGTGATTGATCAGGTATACAGCATTTTCTGCACCATAAGGCGCACTGAGCTATAAGGCACACCTTCAATGAATGCCATATTTCAAAACTTTTTTCACATATAAAGTGCACCGCATTATAAGGCACATGGGATTATAAAGCACATCTGATTTATATAAGGCACACCTTCAATGAACGGTCTATTTTAAAACTTCTTTGATATACGAGGCGCACTGGATTATAAGGCACACTGCCGGTTTTGGAGAAAATTTCAGGATTTAGGTGCGCCTTATAGTGCGGAAAATACTGTAATTGATGGACATGTGAATGATTTTATTAATGGTAACTCTAATGGTGTACCAGCTACTCACCCTGTACTTCACCACACAACACAAAGGGTTCTTTCAGGTAATCTACGACATCAAGTAACTCGGTACAATGTTACAATACTTCGACTACCTGGTTGCTTTGGGTAGTAACCTGTTAATCATGTCCTCCCTATCCCGCCTGCAGGCGTGATAAACCACGTCACCCTACATGCTTAGTAAACAGGAAGTGTGTAGTCCATTCCAGCGATGATTGTAACACAGAATATACTGAAATTATATGTCGATCAAAATATTTTTATGCAAATGGAAAAATAGTTACATTTTAACATTAAAATTTGGTAAGTTGGTTTAAATATTTCCTGAAGTTACGGCTATTTTCCTGCAGCCAGATTGGCTCAAGCCTCATGGAGGTACCAAGGGGGTACCAGGACAACAGCCCCCAATGACTGCGGTGGAGGAAATGGTTAACAAATACAGTGTAATGTCAGTCACTGATCTAATTAATAACTCTCCGCTGCTTACAGCAAATGGATGTTCACCACACGTAAACACGGCTCGGTTCATACCAACTTTTCCCGACTGTACGTCATAATGTAGCTCTTATAAAAAGGACTTTAACTATATTTTTTTAAAAGCTTGATCGTCTTAGTGTAACTAACTCGTTAACCCTGGACAGACAGGTTGAGCTGAACAATCTACAGCAATCACACAGGTATGAAAACAGGTGACGTCAGTTAGCTGATTGGCTAACTAGCATGCTTCTCTCGATATAAGAGGTAAAAAAATTTTTTACCCACCATAATTACTTAGCTGGTATGTCTCAGTTTTAAATTCACAAGCGGTTACCACCAGCGTTTACAGTTCACGGTCGGAGAAACGCACGACGCAACGAACATATTTACGAGCTCTCAGAAACGCGGCCATCTTGCTGACTAGTCCGAGGCCTGCTGCGTTCAGGACGCGTCGGAATCCAGGAAATAAATAAACACAACAAAAAACAGACGACGGGCACAATATCAAACGGTAGCTGACATTGCAGCTACATTACTAAAATGTTTATCTAGGGATAATAATAATAATAATAATAATAATAATAATAATAATAATAATAATAATAATATAATAACAATAATAATAATAACATTTAACAATTAATTCATAACCTTAATTAATTAATTAATACAGTAATGAATAATAACAATACATTCATTTAATGACATAAATGCTCTCAAAAGAAATGTGGAGGTTCTTCAAGGGAACTCCTCCTTTTGGCTTTTCCCTTCAGGGGTCACCACAGCGAATCAATTGCCTCCATCTAACCCTGTTTTCTGCATCCTCTTCTCTCACACCAACTACCTTCATGTCCTCTTTCACTACATCCATAAACCTCCTCTCTGGTCTTCCTCTAGGCCTCCTGCCTGGCAGTTCAAAACTCAGCGTCCTTCTACCAATATATTCACTATCTCTCCTCTGGACATGTCCAAACCATCTCAGTCTGGCCTCTCTGACTTTATCTCCAAAACCTCTAACATGTGCTGTCCCTCTGATGTACTCATTCCTGATCCTATCCATCCTGGTCACTCCCAAAGAGAACCTCAGCATCTTCATCTCTGCTACCTCCAGCTCTGTCTCCTGTCTTTTCCTCAGTGACACTGTCTCTAGACCAAACAACATCACTGGTCTCACCACAGTTTTGTACACCTTTCCTTTCATTTTAGCTGAAACTCTTCTATCACACATCACACCTGACACTTTTTCCCACCTCTTCCATCCTACCTGTACACGCTTCTTCACCTCTTTTCCACACTCTCCATTGCTCTGGACTGTTGACCCTAAGTACTTAAAATCCTCCAACTTCTTGATCTCTTCTCCCTGTAACCTCACTCTTCAACCAAAATTATCAAAAATAAAAATTACGTCATTGGGTACTTTATCTAATCCCAGTAAATGTTAGTCCTTAAAACAATAATGAACAAAACGGCGTTGCAATATAACAGCAGGAAAATATGAGGATTTTGTTTTTAAAAAAAACAACAACAGCAGAAACACACAAAGCCAATCACTAGAGTCAAATACCTAAAAAACAAAAACAAAACATGATCGCAAATTGTTATGAAAGAAAATAATATGAACTATTTTGCATAACTCTTCCGTGCATAGAAGTCTTGCTAAACATTTTCTGAAAACAGAAACTTCGTGTTTAGTAGTAGTTTTCGATAATGTACTCTTTTGTCATTTCTCATTCATCACATCACTCCCCTTTCATGGCTATGTGTTTTAATTTTTCCTAATTTTGTGCCACACTACTTCCTGTCGCCTGCAGGAAGCAAGAGCATTCCCACACACTCACTTCCGCTTTTGTCTTTTAGCTACAAAACTTCCTAATTTTCAGCGTTTAGATCATTTTAAATTGGTCATTTATTTGCTTGGAATTACATTTGTTAAGATATCAGTATATTGCATGAACTTTAACCGTTTTTAGTGTTTTCTATTGGCCGTTTAACAATAATTTCTGTGTTTTTCCATCTCGCCTCCGGAACAGAGCTGTGATTTCTTTGACCACCATCTCGAGATGAGTGCAGCTCTTTGGCTGCGGGGCCTGGATGGAGCTGTTCCTGTTCTGTTGTGTGTTGGACACAGGATGCTGGTTTATCTCTCGTCCAACTGATGATTGCATTTAAATATTGTTTCATCGTCAAATGCGATTGCCTGACTGCGTGTTGTTGCGGCTGCTAGCAGAGGAGGGTGAGTGCTGATCGCTGTTTGTCGCGTTGGGGCCGTTTTCCTGTTAGTTTCCTCTGTGATGTTTTGCAGCAGCTGCTTTGAGGTAGCCTCGGTTCCGTTCGGCTCCAGCTGTTAAATATCTGATATTCTCTGTTCTGTGAAGGAGAAAACACAAAAAAAAACCTGGTCAAATCAGCTGAAGTCAATTTCATCTTGAATTAAATCTGAATTATATGATTTTTAACTGTGATTTGTCGTTACGCCAGCATTCACTTTGCACAACCAACGTTAACTAATCTAGTAGAACTAGTTAACATCAGCAGTGTGGAATTAACTAAGTCCAATAGGGTTATTGGGAGAAGATACTCCATCAGATGATAACACCAGGTAAATACAGTTTAAACACAATTCAACAGAGGTTCTAGGTATTGTTTCCTAACTTTACCTCCAGTATTTGTCTTCAGTATTTTATAGAGACCTATTTGTAACCTGGTGCTTCCGACAGCAGTACATTAGTATCCATAAATGTACCTGATACCACAACCTTCTATAAATCCTGTTCAGAGATTTTTTGTGGGACTGAAGTCAGGACACAGTGATGGTCAGAGTCACTCAGAGGACTAAAATAATTCCCTTATAAACCCCTAATTATTTCCCTGAAAATAATCGTGATAGGAAACTGTCATTGTGACATCCCTATTTAGTAGTTTGGTTAGTGGCCTGACTGTGTCGTACTTTACTATGGACTGTGTTGATTATTATTATTATTATTATTGACACATTATTTCATTTCTTTGTCACTCATTCCTCTCCTTTTCAGACACGTCCATGATAGTATGAGTCCCCCACCTCTGCCTGTCGTCTTCTGCTGTTGTCACAGGAAGATCTGGTTGCATTCAACAGCCTAAGAAAAGCACATCTTCATTTTGGACCCAACAATTATTTCTGCCTGAATGTTGCTATGGAATAACAAACGATGAATAGATACACCACCATCAGACAGCTTGGAGATGGCACCTATGGCTCGGTCATCCTCGGCCGCAGTCTGGAGTCAGGGGAGCTTGTGGCCATAAAGAAGTGAGTCGCTGGAATATTTTGTATGTTGCTGATGTCCTCAAAGATTATTAGATTTTTGTGTGTGTTTGTTTTCTAATTTTAGAACCAGTGTCCTTCACCATACTGTATTTTGTTTCACTGTAAGCAGAGGTCTTTGTATTGACAACCCACCTGTAAGGACTACAATATGTAACTTGTCAGTCATGATTTGTGGAGTGTCTGGGAGTGCGGATAGTTAGGGTGGACTGCTATTTATCATTTTTAAATGAAACAGCAAACGATTTACAGTGGGGGGGGGTTTGGTTTGTTTTGTTTTGTTTTGTTTTCAGAATGAAAAGAAAATTCTACTCCTGGGAAGAATGCATGAACCTTCGTGAAGTCAAGGTGAGTTTTTTTCCCCCCCCTGCATTTTAAGGACAGGTTCACACATTAAAATATTTGGAAATGTCAAAATTCAAATGATCTGAATGAGGATCCTGTTTTCTGTACAGTAATTCAGAGTACAAGCACAAAGCACAGTTGACTATTTGTCAGAGAAGAACCCTATTTATCATCTTAATAAATACAGAGTGGTGCGTGTCTATATTAATACACTTTTTTGATTACTGGCTGTTAAGTGGTCCCTGTTCATTTATGAGCACTGGTGAATATTCCATTCATGCAATCAAGTTTGCACATGGATTTGTACATCAGTAAGTATGAATGGTGTGCTGCTATTCCACTGATAAACAGGCGATCTGTAAAAAAACCAGCACATGCAATGGTGAGGAAGAATACAAGCTCTAATAAATACAGGATGTTAAATGTTGAAACAGACAGATTCTGTGAATATACAGTATGTTGTTTGAAATCAGTAATACATGAAGGCATTTTGGTGGTGGTAACACAAATAATGTCTGTGTAGGTTCTCAGTCATCCAGGTCATGGTTACACAAATAATGTTCTGAAGCGTTGGAGTTAGTTACATACTGAATAATAATTAATGTTATTCATTTCATATTTCTCAATGTATTATTATGTTTCTGTTTTTCATTCAGGGTTTGAAAATGTCAGAGTTCACACTGCGTAATGTCAACACTGATCTCTCTCTCTCTCTCTCTCTCTCTCTCTCTCTCTCTCTCTCTCTCTCTCTCTCTCTCTCTCTCTCTCTCTCCGTCTCTCTCTCATGCACACATTTTCTGTTCAGTTGAGGTCTAGTTACATGTAGAGGACAGAAGTTAAACACAGCTGATGATTTGTGGATAAGCTTTAATGATGATGACTCTATTGGTTGTTTTTGTGTAGATTTGTCAACATATTGTGTTGTTTCTCTTCACATCATTTACACCATATTACTGTTTAAATTTCCTCACAGCCCAAAGTCACACAGCAGCTCTCAGAGTAGAAGGTGATTCTTGTGTGCTGTTGGTCTTGAGCTCTGGTTTCCATCCCTGGCCTACTCTCCCTATTTCCTAGAGCTTGACTATACCACAGTAAAATATGTGTCAGTACGCTGGTCCTTTAGAGCCCTGCTAATTTCAGCATGTACTACCATAAAAGCTCAAAAAGTCCCCTTGTAGCCTTACTAAAATTTGGCATGGTTAAAACTTTATCATCCCAGCACTGGAAAATAAAAGTATTTCGCTCCATCCTGCTGTCTATTACTCCATCTTTATTTTCCCTTTTGAATTGTAATCACAAATTCCACCTTTGCAGCATTTCTTCCCCCTCCCCAAACTACATTGTGTTCTTATATTTGCTATATTTTAAACAAATGTTTTGTTTTATAGTGGTAGGACATGCTTTTGAATGTGTTGCAGTGACCTTTGTGTACTGTAAAGCATGGTTAGACTTTCAATGTTTTTCTTCTTTTTTTTTATCCCCAATTTTTCTTACGTGATTCTGTATCTTTGTCCTTTCAGTCCTTAAAAAAACTCAACCATGCAAATGTGATCAAACTTAAGGAAGTGATTCGAGAAAATGATCACCTGTACTTTATATTTGAGTACATGAAAGAAAATTTATATCAGCTTATGAAAGACAGGTATGTATAGCTGTTACTTGTTGTAGTATTGATCCCACATGGTCTTGTTTACATTTTCTATTTCAGTTTTTTTTTTTTTTGTTTCTTGATACAGGACTCGCTTGTTTCCTGAATCTGCAGTGCGAAATATCATGTTTCAGATACTACAGGGGCTGACATTCATTCATAAACACGGTATGACTGTGTAAAGTGCTGAATTCAATGGAATACGACCAACTTTTGTCATTTGGCTAAAGATTGTCATGTAATGTGTTTTTTTTAGGGTTTTTTCACAGAGACATGAAACCTGAGAATCTGCTGTGCATGGGACCAGAGCTGGTTAAAATAGCCGACTTTGGACTTGCCAGAGAAATCAGATCTCGCCCACCATACACAGACTATGTTTCCACTAGATGGTAAATGTCTATCAAAATAAATGAATCATGGGAGTTTACTTGATATGTCTGTGCACTCAAGAGTCTGCACCAACTCTTTTTGGACCAGGTACAGAGCCCCAGAAGTGCTTCTCAGATCCACATCCTACAATTCACCCATAGACCAGTGGGCGGTAGGCTGCATCATGGCAGAGCTTTATACCCTCAGGCCTCTTTTCCCAGGCTCCAGTGAAGTAGACACCATTTTCAAGATTTGCCAAGTCTTGGGTACACCAAAGAAGGTAATGTTTTTTAATTGTTGAGTGTAGGAAAGACAAAAATACAGAGAAGTTACAGAAATTAGATATGCAAGAATGGAGTCTTTGTTGGGACATAATTGAACAACTAATGCTTTCATTATGACACCCTCTATTTTCGTAGAGCTGCTGCGTTCATCTTTCAAAACAGATTTCCTTGTTGAAAGTGAACGGCACTTTGTAAACGATGTGTAAGATGGACTCTGTCTTCTCTCCAGAACGATTGGCTCGAGGGATACCAGCTGGCAAATGCTATGAATTTCCGTTGGCCTCAGTGTGTTCCCAGTAATCTGAATACACTGATCCTTAATGCTAGTCCTGAAGCCATCCATCTAATGACAGACCTGCTCCAGTGGGATCCCAAAAAGAGGCCAGCCTCTGCCCAGGTAGTCTCTGATCCACACCCGCATTTTCCCAAGTGAGTATGAAAACTGATGTTGTTTGTCCAAATCCTGACATTTTCTCAGGCTCTCAGGTACTCCTACTTCCATGTTGGCCAGGCTTTGGGCACTCCTCAGCAGATCCTGGAGCAGGCTAGGCCTCAGAGAGGCATCATGCCGCTACAGGCTCCTGTCCAGTCACAACAGATGTTGCAGCAGCAGCAAGCACTGTTGCTTAAGCCTGTACCCCCATCCCAGCCTCCACCTTCAAACCAGCACTGCTCCGCCTCCAGGCCTCTACAACAAATCCAGCCCTCCTCTGCAGCTTCCCAGGCAGCAGTGTACCAACGGCAAGAGCAGCAGCCGAAGCACATCGTCAAGCAAGAGCAGCCCGAAGGAACGTCACCGGGCCACCTTCCTTACATTGTTGACAAGAATCCCCAGAGCAAGGTCATTCTGTTTAAAATGATTCGCTTCACATGTGTGGTTTTGTGATACGTTACTCACGTGTGCTTAATGTTGACTTGTTCTTTCAGCCAACAAGACAGGAGTCAGAAAATTCTAATTTACTAAGCTATCATTTCAAACCGAAAGGAGGCCGGCGACGTTGGGGCCACGTCACAGGACATGTTAAGGGTGAAGACCTGGACGACTATGAAGAGGCTGATCTGACATCAATACATATTCTTGGAAAAAGCAACTTCTCTGCGGAAAAATCCAGACAGGGGGACGATGCACAGAGCAGGTGAGGTTATGTTGGTATGTTTTACAGAGGTTGATTTGTTTAAAATTAAAGAATTATCAAAGGCAAAGTCAGCTTTATTGTCAAATGTACCATATATCCAGGACATACAGCACAGATGAAATTTAAATCCTCTCAGACCCACAGTAAAAAGGCAGTACATCTCAGGCAGTATAACAGGCAGTACAACAGGCAGGACAACACAAAGTTATACTAATTATGTGTTTGCTAGTCTTTTCACATTGGCCATAGTATGTTTTGATGAATGCCTTCTCCGTTTCAGATATGGAAATGTTCTGGATTTTAGTCGACCCAAAGGAAAAGAAGATACCCCTTTAAACCTGAACAAGACAGCAGCTTACCAAGAGCCATCAAGAACCGCTTCTGCTAAGCAGCATTACTTGAGGCAGTCCAGATATTTACCTGGTAATGTATATTCAAAGAATATACATAAGTGTATTCTAGCAGGACTGAAGGTAGACTGGTAATATTGATTCAAATCATTTGTGGTTTGGTTCCGCTGTTGAAGGTAAGCTCTAGCATGCAAGTACTATTCATACCAAGGTAATACCGTATACAGTAATGCGAATCTTCAGTCAACAATGGTAACCCTTACCCACTGCAGCACTTACGTGCAGAAATAAATGAAAGATGATACAGACGAGATCTTTACATTAGAAATAAAGATCAAGGGCGGCACTTTCTTTTTTTCATTGTTTGATATTGTTATTAAAATTAGGTCTACTTGCAGAGTATTGTTTTAATTCATCGTTCCCTTTGCCTTGTGATCATCAGTGAAGAATACATCCAATCATCTGTCTGTATCATTTTAAGGTATTGGTACAAAGAAGAATGTGGCCATGAATGCCAGTAAAGACTATGCTGGAAGCCATCTGTGGGGCAACAGCAGTATTCCCTTTGGAGGGACTCTGCCTAGTCGAGGGGCCCATGGTAAACCTCCCAGGACATCTGACAATGTCACTGTTATCTGTGCAACTTCTCACCGCTGTTTGTTTCGCGTGTCAGGCACTAATACAGTCCCAGGTGGATACATGCCATCGTTTTACAAAAAAGACCTTGGTTCCTCTGGTCACAGAAGGCATCAGGGTCCTTCCATGGAATCTACAGCATCAAGTGAGGATGATCTTGGAGCCTTGAGCGTTCTGTAAATGTTTCTGTCTCAGCTAACAAAACTGTTGTTGTTGTTTGTATTTACTGAGATTTTGTTGGTCTATTAGATTATGCAACGTGGCAGTCTGGGCGGAGTCAAATAAACAGCTCTGTCAGTAAAACTGTCCCTGGGATGCTGCCGCGCCCACCAGTACAAACCATCCATGGGCGAACAGACTGGTCTGCCAAATATGGACACCGCTAGTAGCCCTCCCTGGAGCTCTGATAAACGTGGAAGAGTCATCTCAGCTCTGAAGTACATTTTCACCTCCAAAGAGTAGGCCTAGTTGTTTTATAATCATAATCTGTACATATATCTTAAGCAGCAATAACTTTTTTCATAACGTGTACGATGGATGTTGTGACCTGTAAAGTATTTAAGAGTGTGTGTAAAGTTAAATACAACTGGTTTACATGTGAGCCCAGATTTGCTCTTGAGTGTTCTCCTGTCCTACTGAGGGTGGACCTGTAACCCTCAGTAGGACAGATGTCTCATTTAATGATCTTCAATCTGCGTACAGAATTATATTTGATGTCACTGTGACTTGTTTTTGGCTGACTAATTACTTTTGCATCTGCACAAGCCAGTTAAATGTCTGTGTAGGTTCTCAGTTATGCAGGTCATGGTTATCCAAAGTGTTCAGGTCAATCCACTTGTCTGACTTTCTTAAAGTCCAGTTGATTGGTTTAAACAGCTTTGGGAAAGCCAGTTAAAGTGATTTACATTTCTGCTGTTTTTTTTAAACTTTGTAATATTGTCAAACGTTATCTTTGTATTGTTAATGAAATCTGAGAAGCTTTACCTTCAATCAAATAAATGGAATGCAAGCACCATTTTACAAATCTGTTCCGGCTTCCGATGTAAAAGGATCCAACAACCTGCTTTTCACCAGAGTTTGAGTACCACATATAAAAATCTGCTCTTTGACAGGCCAACCGATGAGCCTCATTGGTGACGTCAAAGTGCAAACTCCACAATTTTTGAAAAATCCAGCCGACACAGTTGTGATGTGGGAATTTGGAACCTCCAGTGGAAATACACCGAGAATGTACTTTTATTCAGCTATTGAAACATATTGCATTTAGATATTTGGAGAAGGAATATGTGTCAATAAATGGTTTCACATTACGACACACCCACCAGATGATAGACAAGATACAACAATAAAACAGGGAAATGAAAAGGTTCTACATACATCGTGTTCAGACTTGAAGAGTTATCCGTCAGCTAGAGGTGTGGAAGCGTAACAAGATTTTATTTGGGATGGGAAACATTTCCTAAGTGACTCTTGTGACAGAATATAATCTGCTTGTCCTTTCCTTCCTTAGACACAGGCTTGGTGTCAGACTTTATTCTAATGTCCAGATATTTTGCCACCATTTCAGCACCTTCACCCAAAATGCACAGGGCCTGTGTAGACTTCCTCAGAAGTTAATCAACATGCTGCTTCTTTTTTACTTTATCTTTGTTCCACTGCCTCGGATAAATGTGCCTCATGTCCACAATCTGGAAGATGGTTTGATGCATCACTTCATATTGTAGGTGTTCTTTTTGCTATACTTTCATGCCATATGAATTGCCCAAATCATTTAAAAAGTGAGCTCACATCTTATATTCAAGCAATAAACTTACTGCATTTATTGTCTAAAACAGCAAAAATATTCATAAAACAATGACTGGCTTTTTGAGGAGGTGTTGCATTTCAACAGGAAAGTTACCTCTGCTTTTTATGAACAAGAAGAAAAAGGGAGAACATGTGCAGCTGCTTCGTGAATATAAAAGATTAAACAAACTGATGTGGGCATCTATCCTGCAACTGCTGACATTATCAGGCTGTGTTGGTGTCAGGCACATATGTTAAAGTCTGCCCGCGGGCCAGATATGGCCCGTGATGAATTATTAATGGCCCACCGGGTGATTTTTAATTAGGTACATCCCGCTTCAATTGTATAGTAATTGTCAGTGTTCGTGTGTCCGTCCGTTCGTTTGTCCGCCCGTCCACCAAATATTTTCGCAAGCGTTGCAGATAGAAAGATGAAACAAAAAGCACATTACTTGGGCGGCAAAAGGGGATGAAAGTGAGATGATGACCTTGACCTTGAGAAAAGTCACGATCAAATTTAAGCTTTTGTACACTCAGGAACCGGATAGTATAGAAAGACGAGTGAGAAGGCCAGTGTGAGTGAGACCCTAGATCAGGGGTGTCAAAGTCAAATACATGGAGGGCCAAAGAAACAAATATGTTCACAATTGTTCTCACAGGTTCTCTCTGATGAAGCTGAACAAAACATCACACAGGAGCCATCTGACTGAAACACTTTCACTCCATCCTGAGGATTTCCTCAGCTCAGAGCCTGAAACTGATTAACTTGTACGAAAGATCAGACTCTGTGAGCATGACACAGCAGTGAAGTATTTTCAGTTTTAAATTCAGTTAAATTTTTAGATTTGTTTCCACAAGACATGGTGTCTCTTTGAAAGAAATATTGGTTTGTCTGCCATAGATTTTTTTTTTAATTTATATTTTATTTTATTTATATTTAAGTCAGTTCAATGCACTCAGGGAAAATTGCAGATAAGAGCCATGAGAAAGGATTTAACTCACTTGATTTTTAAAAAAATATTCACTATTTGAAAGCAGTGATTGTTAGGATCATAGAGCAGTACATTTTTTTGCACAATAATGCATTATTATTGTCCATGCACAATAATTTCTTTTCAGCTTATAATGCATGCAATTTCAGAGATGCATTTATCTTGATATTAATGTTTGATATTTTGTTTTTGAAGGACATTTACTTGTTTTTGCTGTTTGCCTGTTGAAAAGGTTTTCCCTTGAAGTTACTGACAGAGCCATAAATAAATAAATAAATAAATAAAGATATTGCTTTATTTATTTATTTATTACATAATATACACTGTGTTAGCTCTTGGTTCAATATTCTATGTTCATTTCAATATGTTTTAATAAACATTGAACCAGCCCGGCCCTTGGCTTGTAGAAATTTGTTGCAATGCAATGCAGCGTCATCAATTACCTTGATGAACTTGTGAAGTATGTCTGGCGAGCGCCTGGTGTATTTGTGATGAACATATTAATTAGTAAAAAATAATATACTCTAATAGTATATTTGACATATTTCACTGTTTCACATACACAATTTGAAAATGTACAGCTTAGCTATTCGCAATACTACCAAAAGGAAGGCAGACTGCCACGTGCAGTGCCGCATTTGGATGTGCCTGACGCTTGGAGCTTAACTTCCCTACGTGTCCTACAAATGGGCCTTGAGCTTGTTTGGAGGTTCTAGCAGGGGAGCAGCTACTGGTACACCGAAGGATGGTCGTACGCCTCGGGGACGTCGTCCTCTTCCACCGAGCGCGGAGCTTCGGGAGGGACACACATGGAGCGGTGAGGGAGGAAGGGGACACCCGCCTAGCCAGCCAGATCAGCCGAATCAACCCTAGCGATCAATGGGGTGACAGATGTCGCAGCCAGATCGCCCTCACATCCAAACGAAATGGAGAACCATGTGAGTATATAAAGCTGCAAAGAGTAGGATGATTTACTGTCGGGGTGTCGAGTATCAGTCCCGTATTTACGAGTATTTCAAAACGTTCGCCTACTGAGCTCACAAATCTTAAACCCGTTGTTACTTCTCACTGGTTTTTTCAAGGGTTGCGCTAGAGGTAGATATTTTCCCATGAGGTGTAGCGGTAAAATGTTAATGTCACACGGCCACAGCCAATCACAGTCTTCATGTGTTTACCACGCCTTCATTGTTTTGTTTTTTTGTAACTTTCGCTGACATATAAAGACGTCAGCTTAATGACTTCTACTCAATCCATTTTGAATTCTACACTGCATGTACGGCAATGTAAAATCTCTAAGTGAAAATACTTCATATATATGCTAGTTAATACTGTGATATGTGACTATGATTATGAATTTTTTTTATTCAGAAAAAAAACCCAAAGCCACGGCTGAGAGAGTTGTGCTGCATTACTTCAATGGGAGAGGTAGAATGGAGTCAATCCACTGGCTTTTGACAATTGCACAAGTGGAGGTGAGGAATCTGAAGCTTTGCTCTTCTTTATGAATCCAAACCTGCATCATTTTCTCTCAATCTGTTTGTATTTAGTTTGATGAGGTTTTTCTCACAACCCGTGAGCAGTACGAAAAACTCCTGAATGGTGAGTTGCTTTCAAAAACATTGGTTTACAGAATGTCTTTCTTCAACTTTCATGTCATTTGCTTCATTATAATTTTGTTTAGGTTTTTGGGCGGCTTTTGCTTAGGTGTTACTTTCTCATGTCAAAAACTGACACCAAGCACTTTTCTGTTGTTTTTTAAAATAATCTTATGTATGAAACTGTCAATTTCATTTTCTTTTTTTATGAATTCTGCAGACGGAGCTTTAATGTTTCAACAAACAAGTTCCCATGGTGGAGATCGATGGCATGAAGCTTGTTCAGACAAAGGCAATCTTGAATTACATTGCAGACAAGTACAATCTTCATGGAAAAGATCTTAAAGACCGTGTCGTGTATGGCTCATTTTGTTGACATGTTGGGAGATTTACCTTTTTGAGTGTTCCATAATAAAGTGATGCTTTTCCTCAGGATCAACATGTACTCAGAGGGACTGATGGATCTCATGGAAATGACCATGATCCTGCCCTTCATTTCAGATAAAAAAGCAAAGCTGGACGACATTCAAAGGAAAGCTAAAGACCGCTACCTTCTAGTGTTTGAAAAGGTGTTACTGTACTGTTTATCTTGTATATTTCATAAAATGGATTTAAAATCCCAAGATGTTAAATTGGGATGTGGTGATTATATAAATAAATTAAATATTTCTCTTTAACAAACATCACAGGCTCTGAATGGGTATATATTTCTAGTGGGAAGTAGACTGAGCCTTGCAGATGTGCAGCTACTTGAATGCACCCTGATGCTGGAGGAGATATTCCCTGCAATTCTTGCAGATTTTCGAAATGTAAAGGTAAGTGTCTAAAAGGGACAAACTGTCTTAGGGAATATACAACCAAGAGAATTAAACTACACCAGTGTTTATATTTGAAATATATATAGTTATATGTGTTCTATGAAACATTAAAAAAAAATCAGTAGAATCAAGCACCATTCAGATCTAACTCAAAACTTGATTGTTTTCAAATGTAAACTGAGTTAACAACACTTTATACAATCAGAATTTAGTCTGTCCCCATCATTTCTGGAGCAATCCTGTTCTTCATGGACTGACGCAGTAACGTCCTGTGGTGTGATGTCACCCTCAAAGATGGCGGTCCACAGGTTCTCAGTGGGGTTTAGGTCTGGGCTCACAGCAGGCTAATGCAGATTCCAGAAACTGGGCTCATACAGTGACAGTGTTCTTCCAGCAGAAATGTCACCTCAGAGTCAAAGTCCTTCATATCTCAGTGGATTTTTTTGTTTGTGTTTTTTGGCATGTACAGGCTGGCCTAAACCAGTTACATAGGTGTAGCAGGCAAATAGTTTGATCCTGATTCAATCTTGTGTTGTTGCACAGTTGTGAAATGCCAGCCTTTAGCACGCTAATGACAACACCTTGTCAAAGTTCACTCTTGTACTGACATTTTTGCAGATTAATTTCTTCCCAATATCTATACTTGTAATGTATGTGGGGTCCTTTAAGAAAGGGTTAATTATTTGGGATTAGCGTAATAAAACCATGTATGACATTTCTCTAAAAAAAATTATGTTTTCAGTGTCACAAAAATCATTTCAGTGTAATCAAAACTCAAATACAATTAAAACTTAAATAAAAATCTGCCCTAAATTAATGAATAGAATAGAATAGAATAGAATAGAAAGCCTTTATTGTCATCATACATAAGTGTACAACAAAAACTCAGGTGCAAGAGAACAAGTATAAAAAAAACAGAACACAGGTATAAGAAATAAGCAATTATAGAAATAAATTTAGAATGAGCCGTCAAGAATGTAGGAATTTACTGCGCAGCAGAGGACTCCATAGCAGCAGTCATTACAAAAACATTGCACAGAGTACATTTGTAACGTGTATAAGAAATACTTTATTTATTTTCGTGAAATTCCTGCTAAAGTATTTATATAGTCTGCATATACAGTAGTTCACCCTGCATTGAGAGGTTCAATAGCGCCCTCTACTGGAGTCTACATAAAGCAGATCGGAAGCAGATGTCTGGTGTCAGTTCCGCCCAGCACCCTGCTCCGGTAAGATGGTCGGATGTTGTGCTCCGCAAAATATATAAATTACATAAAAGCTAACGTGAGATTTGTTGTAAGATTAACAGAGAAGTAACAGCACTTTCCAAGGTATCTCTGTGCATTTACGTTATGTATCGTTTTGTTGTTGCTCGCGTTAGCATGTTATATTTTGTATTGAAGTAAATTCGTGATGACACGCCCCCCTTTGCCATCACTGGCTGTAGGTGATCACGTGACGCTACATCGATTAACCTACCTGTGCTACAGGGGATTTTGCGCACTCAGTAGTCGATTTATGCGTGTCATGATGATACGTCACCTGATTGCTTTCTTAATATTTTAATTCATAGTAACTATGTTGGAGTAAAAAAAAAGAAAGTGGTCGGACGAATATGTGCAACGTGAATTTACATGTAGTGTATAACGGAACGTGATGGGAGTCAGCGCTCTGCATGATTTGCAATGTCAAGTTGCAAACTTGCTGGCTCTGGCAAAAATAAAGGAACACTTCCTTAAGCTGCATGGAAAACAACAGAAACAGACTTTGATGTGAAAATGACATCAGAATAGCACTTAGTAGCAATAGTATGGATGTCCCTGATCTTCTTCCCAGGCTTTCCAGGTCAGGATGACCTTGAACCCCTCAATGAAGACGTTCCTACTACCAGGGAGCAAGAGAAAGCCTCAGCCAGATGAAAACTATGTGAAGACCATCAGGGAGGTCTTTTCAAAAAGTCATTAACTTCATTAAAAAAAACTGCCTCATTTGGCAATGCAAAATATTTGAGAGATGAGTTTGATATGGACCGTCTGAACAGACTCATCCGCAGAGCGGGCTCAGTTGTTGGGCTGAGCCTGGACTCTGGATACGCTTCTGGAGAGCAGGACCAAGTCTAAAGTTAAGGCTATCATGAACAACACCAGGCACCCCCTACACACCACCTTCTCCCAGCAGAGAAGCACCTTCAGCGGCAGACTGCTGCCACATAGCGCCTCCACAGAGAAGCTGAGGTCCTCCTTCATGCCCCGTGCCCCTGTATTATATTTTAATTTTATACTGTCTATATTTTAATTTAATTTTATACTGTTTATATTTTAACTTTATACTGTTTATATGTTAGTTATAGTTTAGTATGTAAGTCCTGTTACTGCTGCATGTGTCTGTTAGTGTAGTGTATGTCTTGTGGTATGTCCTATGATGTCAGTGTTTCTTTTTCTCCTGGTGTTTATCCAGTATTTATTCGTTATGTAATGCTTGAGCAGTGGATATATACAATTTCCTTCGGGATTAATAAAGTATCTATTTTTTATGCTAACATAAATTGTGATCCATGTGCATCACTCAAATTTGCTTGTTTACAAAATACTGCTTACTACCACTACTGTCAGACAGAGGAATCCAGTGATGTGAGAACTCTTATGTGGTCTGTGTTGAAATGTGAGTTTCATGCACTTTTATTTGAGAAATGTTGTTTTTTGTTCCCCTTCTCTGAAAAATCTTGGCCGCCAGTCCTTTTGCATTAAAATAAAAACATTAAAAATAACATTAATTTATTCAGCTTGTATTTTTTTTAGAAATCACAAATATATCAACTTTATTTCTTAAAGACATTTCAGTAGTGAAGATTACACATTCCATTCTTTACACTTTTTCTGTTTTCGATCATTAAAATACTTGAGCCTTCTGACAGACAACAGCCTGATGTTGTACTGCTGAATGTAAAACTGTTACAACTACAGCATTCACAATACTGACACGTCTGTGCTGCTGCCAGAACTAGATTACAGTACTAGATAATCTTTTGAACAATGTAGCAGTTGTGTGGTTTTGTGGTCACAAGAATATTATCACAAAGCTCATTTAGTGTGATAACTGGGAATGCTTCATTGAGAAGAGGCCCTTCATCTGGTCGGTGTTGTCGTCACACAATGATGAGTAGTAACAGCCGGAATACCATCAACAGACTGTGAGGAAAAAGAAGGAATTTCATGAATGCTTAATTCTTGTAGTCATCTTTCAGCTAATTGTATGTACCTACACACACACACACACACACACACAAAGATAAATCAATGCACTCTGTGATCTTTTAAAAGCAGGGAGCAGCAGCACCACCATGCAGTCACCCACATGGGAAAAGCCACTGTGGCTCGCTGTGAGAAGGCTAAGTACAGTACTAGTTCCCTCAAAAAGGAGTCACACATTTACATAATACGTTGACATTTAAATACTGTCGCAGCTTCTTTTCAGTTCTGTCAGAGATTATAGACTTAGAGATAAAGTAAGCTGTACAGCAGTCCTGAAGTTTGATGCATTTTCTATTATTCCACACTGACTTTGCTAATATAAAGTGTGGATGATTCATGAATGTATAATACACGTTGAGAAAGTCTGGTTCTTACCTTAGACCTGACATTATACCAGCAGGCATCAGCTTTCCAGATTTCTTGTATCGCATTCCCATCACAACTGAGAGCATTCCTGAGGCCACTGGAAGCAAGAAAACAACATGAAATGGCACTGAAGGGACAAGTTAGACAGCTTTCTACATAAAGAACTGGCTGAACCAGACTCACATAGTGAGAACTTGATGTCCTTGGTGTCATTAGAGATGTTGTATGCACCATAAGCAGATAATGCCCCAAAAACGATACCAGCCATCAGGGACATCACACTGCCTAAAATAAAACACAAATATTATGGTGATGATTACACATAGGGTTAACTATTTCATTAATTGATAATGTAGCAGGATTGGTTGAGATTTCTGACAAAAGCAAACTTATAAAGTTATCAAGATTGAGCTTTGACCTTTTCTCTTGTATCCCAGAAATCCTCCAAAGGCAATGGCTGCAGCATAGCCGAATCCAATCCAGTCCACTGCCATCCTAGTCCAACAGGAGTCGTTTCTGCTTGTCTTCAAGTACAAAAAGCAAAGCCAATCATATTTGAAACTCATTGGTTTTCAAACAAACTTTAAGCAAAGTCAATGCTCCACCATTTAACTTGCTTAAATAACATTGAAACTCAAAGCCTTACTGGTTTATAAGTTATTGAATAATTATTACCAGGGCTTAAGCTTTTAATAGTACAGAAGTTTCACACTCTACCCCTGCAATAAGCTCAAACAACCTCTAGGTGTCACTGTAAGATCTTTGAAAGCAAAATACAATAATACATGGAGATTACAAATATATGTAGCCGCGCATTCACAGTGACAATTCTACGAATCGTGATGTTCTAACTGATATGTCAATTGAAGTTTACTGCTCTATTAATCGCCATGCTATGTTACATACCTTGAGTTCAACCAAACGAGCAGCAGCACTTTAAAATGTTGGCAACTACCTCTGTCGTTACCTCCCAATTCGTGACAGCACGTACTTCCTGCCACATCTACGCATGCGCTGTTTGATTCGCGATGTGTTCAGGGCCACATGGAAAAATGGGAAAGTTATGTAAACGAAATTTAAAGTTGACACTTGGCAGAAGAGTTCAGTACATGCTATTTTTGTTTTTTCTTTTTTTGTGTGTTAACAAAATATAATTGTAGCGTAAAACAGCAGAGAGAGTCAATAGAAAAATCTCTTTTATTTCACTCTGAAACCCATTGACAGAACTTTAAGAGTTAAGGAATTTGAAAACTGGGTGTAGATCAATGCATAGTCAGAGCAAAATATGCCGCCAATAATTAGATAAGTCATTTACTCAATAATATAGATAAACATTGTCAAGACATAATTAATCATATAACCTTTAACAAATGAAGTCTTTTTGTAACCACCACAAACATCTAAAATGTCTCTGCTAATGTATATTTGATACCTTATAATGAATAATGTGTCATACTGATGTCTCAAATGATGCAGCTTGATTGTAAATATGAATACTGGTTTAATTGTAATTGTTTTTAAACTAAAAAATATCTGTTGTCTTGAAGTTATTTCAGTAATCACGATAAATCAATAATTTACAAATGAACCATGTTTCTGTAACCTCCTTTACAGGTAAAAGTACACACTAGGTTCGTAGGGCTAAGTTGGAAAAAGGTTGGACACGCAATGAGTAAAAAAAGAGAACACACGGGTCATTTTCAGCAACACTGTATTAACACTTTTAAGAAATAAATTTTAACCACTGCCGGCAGTCACTTTAGTTGTTGTTTGAAATTGTCTTTTGTTTTTTACTTGGTGCACCCTTAATGAAATAAAATAAAATAAAATATTTTTCCCAAAAAGAGTTCAGTTCACTCGGGTAGCTCGCCATCTCCTCCTCAAGGAGAGAATCATTCCAAATCCAGGGTCCAGAATCTCAGGGTATCAAAAAAAGTACAAGAAAGTAATAAAACAAACACTTGATGTTCCCAGGGTCGCTTCAGTGGTTCACAAACTTTTATCTGCTCGCACAGTCTCTCATACCAACATAAAGACTTTTTTTTAACAAGTTTTATCACATAAATTCTCCGTGTCTCTGTTACCGTCTTGCTGCTCTCAGTTTGTTTCGTTTACACACTATTACCGCGTTCCTCGCATGAAGGGGGCGGGACATACGTTGCCCTAGCCAATAGCAACACAGCTCAACTGAAACGAACCAATGGAATCACTTTTAAAAGTTTCTTCACAGGACCATCTACTGAAGCAGAAGACCTCTGGGATAAAATGAAATTATAAATGAAAAAGAAGATTAAAATAAGTAAGGTTGTTTGGATTGAATGATAAATGTATGACTTAAAATAAAAAAGGTGTTCTAAATGAAAGAACATAAGTTTAATATGTTTCTCATATTTTAACTTTTTTCCCCCTACATATTTTAGCAACAGTTAGGTTTCTTATTTCCACCCGGTTACATTTCTATTGGCCGAAACCAACCAATCACAATCACCAGTGGTTTTCTCTGTGCCAACATTCTTTTTTTTCATTGCGTCACTATTATATAAACACTTCAACTTCACTCTGGAATGCCTTCCTTCCCACGGATTTCCTCACAGAGCGGTCAGTGTTACTCATATATTTTGCCAAATATGCCAACTAAGAGTTGATAAAAATGCTAAATCAGTAATAATTCTCTCTTTACAGGTTAGAGGTTAACATTCAGAAAACACCAAAGCCATGGCTGGAAGAGTTATGCTGTATTATTTCAATGGAAGAGGGAAGCTGGAGTCAATCCGCTGGCTTTTGACAGTGGCAGAAGTGGAGGTGAGTAAAACCTGAAGCTTTCCTGTCCTTTATGAACAAACCTGCATCATTTTCTCTGAATTTGTTGTTAATGTTCACAGTTTGATGAGATTTATATAACAACTCGTGAGCAGTATGAAAAACTCCTGAGTGGTGAGTTGTCTCTAATCTCTGTGGTCTAATTCCTTGGCAAATAATTACATTGCAAATTATGAGGCAAAGGTCTCATACAATGAATTAATCTTTTACCAATGGGAGTGCCGGCTGCTGTGTTTCCTCTGCAGACGGAGCTCTAATGTTTCAACAACTTCCCATGGTGGAGATAGATGGCATGCAGCTTATTCAGTCAAAAGCAATTTTGAATTACATTGCAGACAAGTACAATCTTCATGGAAAGGATCTTAAAGACCGTGTCATGTATGACTCATTTTGTTGACATGTTGGGAGATTTTACCCCTTTTAGTTTTACGGAATGAAGTGATGCTTTTCCGCAGGATCAACATGTACTCAGAGGGACTGATTGATCTCATGGAAATGATCATGATCCTGCCCTTCATTCCAGACCCAAAACAAAAGCTTGATGAAATCCAAAGTAAAGCTAAAGAGCGCTACCTTCCAGTGTTTGAAAAGGTCTTACTCATTTTACTTTGTATATTAAATGAAACGGCTCAGGAACTGATAAAATTGCATCTGATCCCTGACAGGTAAACTAGATATTGTATTTCTTTGACAAACTTCACAGGTTCTGTCTGGTTCCATATATCTTGTGGGAGGTAGACTGAGCTGTGCAGATGTGCAGCTACTTGAATGCACCCTGATGCTGGAGGAGAAATTAGCTGGAATTCTTGCAGACTTTCCCAATGTAAAGGTAAGTGTCTATAAGTGAGATTTTTGGTGGATAAACAAATAAAAAAATTTAACCCACGTTGACATGAGTGTCATCTGGCGAAGCCAGAAGTACAATCACAGCAATCCACACTTCTTTCCCCAGTGGGGGATGACTGCTCAAACACTGTCAGAGCAGCGGTGTCCGTCTGTAACTTCAAACATTTCCCCTGCTCTCCTCACAGCACTGATCTTTGTCCTCCCTCCTTCGTCTCTATTACAGGTAGTCCTCAAGATACAAACATCTGACTTACAAACAGTCATAGATACGTACAACTGCGGGATATCCAATTACTGCGCCTTATAGTATTTTCTGCACTATAAGGCGCACTGGATTAAAAAACGCACCTTTAATTAATTGTTTATTTTTTAATTTATTTCATATATAAGGCGCACCGGATTATAAGGCGCATATAATAAAAATTTTTAAAATAGATTTAAAAAACTAGTGGCTGTAGTTGCGCTATCTGTCCACTAGCTAGAGAACTCATGACTGTGAGTACCTTTAATCAACTGTGAACGGCCCTGTTGTTATTTCATTGAACCATTCTGAGCCTCATCAAGAAAACCTGATCACTTGATCACTTTGCCATCTTAGAAAGAAGTCAACACGCATATTAAAAAACCTGACATTAAAAACTGGTTAAATTCATTACGAGTGCAGTCAGTGAGGACAGAGCGGATTATTTCCTGATCTGAAGTTCGAAGCAGATATTTAAACTCCGACGTTCGTCTTCGTTTATTAATTAAATATTGTTTCGATCGATCGGTAGTCCAGTTGGAGGTGAGATGCAGCTATTTGCTGCTGTGTGTCCTAAACAATTTTTTAACCAGTTTTGCGTGTCAGGCGGCTACTTTACTGGCAAATGTGATGGTGTTTTACTCCTAGAACTGACTTTAACCTCGGTGTCTCACCGCCGTGAACCTCACAGCACATCGCTGCAGACAGAATACACAAGCCTGAATGTGTCCCTCTGCCGGCCGCCCCCCCCAGAGCTATCAACTACATTTACAAATCAATTGCAGCACACCAGACACCTTTGTCTAGCAGTGACTCAGGTCTTGAAATTTCAGAAAATGACTAAACGTAAATCTAAAATGATGATTTGTCCAATGACATTGCAATATGTTAAGTATAAATGGTATGAAACAAATACTGAATGCTCTGTTTATAGATGACTTGATGTGTTTCTTCCAGTCTTTCCAGGGCAGGATGACCCAGATTCCTGCCATTAAAAGGTTCCTACTACCAGGCAGTAAGAGAAAGCCTCAGCCGGATGCCACATATGTAAAGACCGTCATGGAGGTGTTGAAAATGAAATTACCATTGCCTTGATCCAGTTCTGATCTGGTTCATTCCTCTTGTTGGAAATGCATTCAATGTACAACATCTGGATCAATGGCATTTGTTTATGTTGAGATACTGCATTACTGTCACAAATGGACATTCCACTTACCATATAAGTACTCTCACTTGTCCAAGATGTATTCTGCTCTCACTCAATGTCAGCAGGGATATGCTAACACCCTTCTAAGACCCTTCATGGGATAAGTGGTTGAAAAAATAAATACCTAGATGAAATGAAAAAAAACAAACTGCCATGATCGTATGTGACACCTGTATTCCAAATATATATGGTCTTTGCTTAAGGAATGTTGCTGGTTGCCTTCTGTCTTCCTTATTGCTATAATGCAGGGGTTTCCGATCTTTTTGTGAAGATAGACAGATTTGTTAATGGGAATGGGCCCGAGAACCAATATTCACTGACAATAACAGAACAACACAACAACGGATAAGCCACTGACACTAACGCCAAGTTGAAGCTGAGCTCTGGGTCTCAGTATGCATGGCATATCTAGTTGGAAGGCAGGGCTACACATGCATCTAATGTCATTGGGGTAATTTAGTCTTGATCTGAAACACATTTTCAAGTTCCTAAGAGGGAAAGTTTGCTCAAACGAATACATGGAGCAAATGTCCCATCCAGAAAGTTCCCCTTATCCAGCTGTTGGTAAAAAGACACTGTAGACATCTGCGTCATCGCTGTCAAACTTAAGCGCCATCAGCTCCAGCTCAAGGTGAGGTGGAGCCTCATCAGGGTCCATGGTGAAAGGAAAGGACAATAACAACACATAATTTTCCTTAGCGACAAAAAATCCAAAAAGTAGTTGTTGAATTCAGCAGCGAGTGGTGGAATGACAGCTTTGTACCGCTTTACGTGCACACCCTTATTATCAACCAGCACAGTGGTGTAGTGGGTAACACTGTCACCGCACAGCAAGGCAGTTCTTGGTTTGAGTCCTGCTCTGTGCAGTTTGCATGTTCTCCCCATGTTTGTGTGGGTTCTCTCCAGCTTCCTCTCACCTCCAAAAGTGTTCAGCTTAGTTAAACTGATGAAACCAAATTGCCCGTAGGTGTAAGTGTGTGTGAGTGTGTGTGTGTGTGTGTGTGTGTGTGTGTGTGTTTGCCTGTTAACATGTGGCTCTGCGGTGCACTGGTGTCGTGCCCATAGTGTACCCTACCTCACACCCCCAATCTGTTAGGAAGAGCTCCAGCACCCCATGACCAATGACAGCGGATGAAGCGGTTACTGAAGACGAATGATTAAATATTGCCAACTATGTCAACCATGCTAACAGAGCAGGGCTCTGTTAGTGACTCTAGAAGTGTCTCTAGAAAAGGTGCAGGTCATAATTTGTCATTTGTGCAACTAGTTGGCTCATGACTATATCTTTTCCTTAAAGGCTGACAATCAGCGTATTGAGATGCTTCATTATGTCAATCAAAGAAGCCAAGTCTGCCATCCATTCTGTGTTTGACAGCTGAAGTTGAATTCCTTCAATGTTTCAACATGGTAACTCTTGGATAGCTTATTATACACTCACCAGTCACTTTATTAGACACAGGCTGTCCAACTGCTTGTTAATGCAAATTCCTAATCAGCCAATCTCATGGCAGAGACTCAACGCATTCAGAAATGTAGACATGGTCAAGACAATGTGCTGCAGTTCAAACCAAGCATCAAAGTGAGGAAGAGAGGTGATTAAAGCGACTTTGAACGTGGGATAGTTGTTGGCGCCAGACAGGCTGGTCTGAGTATTTCAGAATTTATTGGGATTTTCATGCACAACCATATTGCTAGAGTTTAAAGAGAATGGTCCCAAAACGAGAAACTATTTAGTAAGCAGCAGTTCTGTGGGTAAAAATCCCTTGTTGTTGCTCGAGGTCAGAGGAGAATGGCCAAACCGGCTCAAGCTGATTTAAAGGCAACGGTAGATCAAATAACCACTTGTTACAACCGAGGTATTCAGAAGAGCACTTCTGAATGCACAACATGTTGAACCTTGAGGCAGATGGGCTACAACGCAGAAAACCACACCAAGTGCTACTCCTGTCGGCTAAGAACAGGAAACCTAGACTGCAGTTCACATAGGATCACCAAAATTGAACAACAGAAGATTTAAAACCCTTGGCTGGTCTGCATTGTATCAATGGTTCAGGCTAGGGGTGGTGGTGTAATGTGGTGGTGGATATTTTCTTGGCACACTTAGGGACCCTTAGTACCAAAACCAACACCTCCGTCATTATTGTTGCTGACCATGTCCATCCTTTCATGACCACAGTGTATCTTCTGATGGCTATTTCCAGCAAGATAACCTGCCAAGTCATAAAGCTTGAATCATCTCAGACTGGTTTCTTGAACATGACAGAGTTCACTTGCTGCGAATGGCCTCCACAGTCACCAGATCTGAATCCAATCGAGCATCTTTGGGATCCGGTGGAATGGGAGATTCCCAACATGGATGTGTGGCTGACAAATGGGATGCTATCAATTTAATATGGACCAAACTCTCTGAGGACTGTTTCCAGTACCTTGTTGAATCTATTCCACGAAGGATTAATGCAGTTCTGAAGACAAGAGGGGGTCCAACCCAGTACTGGCAAGGTGTACCCAGTAAAGTGTTTGGTGAGTGTATGTATTAGCATACAAGTATTAACAGTATTAGTAAGTATGGAGAGATTTCATTTAGATAGATATATACTTTAATGATCCCAAGGGAAATTCAGGTGACATCTGCTCGCAAGAGATACAATAAATACACATAACAATGACAGAAAGTAATGGCACAGCCAAAAGACGTTGTATAAGTTACATTATTTACATGCTGTTACATAATTATAACAACAGGAAACAGAAGAACCTAGAATAAAAGGAAGGAAGCATAGGGACATTGGAGAAGAGGAGAAGAAAGAGCATTGGGTGTAGATGATGTGTGATCAGTAACACGTGGATGAACTGAGCTGTAAACTGACTAAGGACCCCCACAAAGTGTCCCACAGTGCATCCACAGTGCGTCCCAGGCCCCCCACGTCTATCCCTTCTCACCCGACCTTGATGACCCTGCGGCTTCAGACCCCCTCCTTCTGAGAGAGTGGTTGTGCCCTCTGATGGCACGAGACACAAAGAAGGTCCTTAGTCTCTCAGTGGAGGAGCTTGGTGACAGCAGTCTGCCACTGAAGGAGCTCCTCTGCTGGGTGAAGGTGGTGTGCAGGGGGTGGGTGGTGTTACCCAGGATCGATCTAAACCTGGACATAGTCCTCCTCTCTAGAACAGTCTGTATTGAGTCCAGATCCTGACCAATCACAGAGCTAGCCCTCCGGATGAGCCTGTCGAGTCTCTCTGTGTCCCGTTTCCTGGCACCACCACCCCAACACACAATGGCGTAAGACAGCACACTGGACACAATGGACTGGTAGAACAGTCTGAGCAGATTAGAGCTGATGTTGAAGGAGGCCAGCCTCCTCAAGAAGTACAACCTACTCTGACCCTTCTTGTATACACAGTCCAGGTTGTGCGACCAGTCCAGTCTACTGTCTAGCTGCAGCCCCAGGTACTTATAAGTCCCCACTACCTCCACCTCCTTACCCCCGATGACTACTGGCTGTGGGGAGGGTGGTGCCCGCCGGAAATCCAGCACCATCTGCTTGGTTAGACGGTCAAAGATCAACTGTGAACACCTGCAGAGCTATCTGGAATGATAACCCCTCCCAAGAAGAGTACTGACATCGCAAAGCATGGGGTGTGATTGCTTCAAAAGTCAGTCTTCTGCTTCTTTGAAGGTTTATGGCAGCTGATAAACATCTGTTACGTGACGCTGCCTCCATGAGATAAGTAAAGGAACTGCACACTCAATTTGGGCACTCTGTGATGGTCAAAAAATAACATGTTTTAGACAAAACAAGTGAGCTTTATAAAATCTGACCTATGGCTGTGATTGGCACACAGACTGGCCTTTGGACAAAGTTACTGTAATACATTTTATGGTCCCAAATTGACCATAGGAATGAGTGTGTGCTCTGTCTGGCTCCGTAGAGCACTAGAGTCATGACCGAAGTTTCCCCCGCCTCATGCCCTGAGCCAGCTGGGATAGGCTCCAGCTCCCCAAGAACCACTACAGTGGATAAAGCGGTAAGAAAATGAATGAATGAATGAATAACATAATTAATTTTGTGTTGTTTCTGGAATCAATGGGTATCTGAGGACAAGAGAGTTTTGGTCTGCTCAACTCTTTTAAACCACGAGCAATGTGACCACATGACGCAGTGAGCGGCAGGTCTAACAGAAGGCCTCCATGCTGTTTTCTGCTGAAAAAAGCCACTGGCTCTCTCTGAGAATCAGCTCCTTCAAAGCAAAAAATGTGCCGGTATTGAAATATTGTCTGAAATAATGTCTGAGTCTCCTGATGAGTTTTGGTATGATGTCGTCAGCAAGGCCAACTTTAAAGCAAGATAAAACAAATCATGTAGAGTTTGGTGTAGTTTTGTATTTATAGTATTATAACATAAATCAATAGCTAAGTTTCAACAATTATCAGCATAGAACTTTCTGCCAGTTACCAGGTAGTCTTTCCTGCCACTGTGGCAGGGTTTGCCTTTGGGAGGATGGAGGGTCATTCAATAAAAAATATGAGGTACTTTGTTTTTACCATAAATCTATGAATAAACCTTTTACTTTTGTTTTGTTAACTTTTTCAACATACAGCGTACAGGACACAAGTTCAAACAGTAGTATTTTACCGAAGATAACATCAGAAATGTATTAAAATTTTCGGTAGGTCAATCATTACCATAAAATGACATTATTTGAATAACATGAAACATAACCTTCAACAGATTTGAAAAACTAGCAGAAAACAGACCACTATCTTTTTTTTAATTGAGAAGATTGAGAACTGTTAATACATATTTGATAACTATAATGAAGTGTGTGTGTCATATTAATGTCTCAAATGATGGAGCTTGATAGTAAATATGGATACTGAATTACATAAAATGTTTTTTAAACTTAAGAATACCCATTGTCTTGAAGTTCTAAGTTATTTCAGCAATGATATGAATGAATAATTTATGAATTATGAGCCATCTTTCTTTTAGCCAAAACCAACCAATCACAATAACCAGTTGTTTTCTCTGTGTCAGCATTCTTTTTTTCATTGCGTCACTATTATATAAACACTTCAACTTCAGATTGAATGCCTTCCTTCCCACGGATTTCCTCACAGAGCAGTCAGTGGTGCTCATTTTGCCAAATATGTCAAATACAAGTTGATAAAAATGTCAAATCAGTAATATTTCTCTCTTTACAGTTTAGAGGTTAACATTCAGAAAACACCAAAACCATGGCTGGAAGAGTTATGCTGTATTATTTCAATGGAAGAGGGAAGATGGTGTCAATCCGCTGGCTTTTGACAGTTGCAGAAGTGGAGGTGAGTAAAATCTGAAGCTTTCCTGTCCTTTATGAACAAACCTGAATCATTTTGAAGTAATGAAGTGATGCTTTTCCTCAGGATCAACATGTACTCAGAGGGACGGATGGATCTCATGGACAAAAAAATGTAACCCACAATGACATGAGTGTCATCTGGCGAAGCCAGAAGTACAGGCACAGCAATCCACACTTCTTTCCCCAGTGGTGGAATGACTGCTCAAACACTGTCAGAGCATCTCTCCATTACTGCTTCCCTCATTACAACCCTTTACTTCCCTTCAGCTTTCAGTGAGGACGGTCATATTCCCCCCTTTCTCTTGTAATTTCCTTCTCGGTCTCCCATTACTGCCTTTTCTGTTCTGTCTGGAGAACTCCTGTTTTCACTGTCTCTTCGAAACCATCTGGACTCAGTATGGAATTGATAAGCTGGGCTCCCTAATCAATTAATAAAATTATTTTGACAAAGGAATACGGGTCAGGGGGAACCCATCTGTCCTGACGTTCGCTGTAGTCTACATGAGGGACTCTTGGAAGCTGTAATAGTCTAGTGCTGGGCGATTCTTTCTAAACAGGATGATGGGGAATTTTATCTGTTTGAATTTATGATAACAAGGCTTCTGCTCCTTGGAGTGAGCGTTGCTCGAGTGTATTGAAAATTTGGAAAGACGGCAGCAAGATCAGAAGTCCAAAGGCTGACTGGCTTGTTCTTTGAGATGGGGCGGGCAACGGGTGCACAGACTCTGGTGAACTTACTGCAAGATGGAAAACATCTCGGGGGAGCTAGTGGGAAGTGGGGGGGAAGGGGGGTGGTAGCTGAACCATAGAGAAGACTAAATTGGATTATGTCCCTCAAATCCAAAGCCCCCCCCCCCCCCCCCATTTCATTTTTATTTACGTACTGTATGTCTCAGTGGTATGATAGCTTGATTGTGTTTTTCACTTGTAAATCACTTTGGATACAAGGGTCTGCTTAATGACTAAATATAGATCTAAAATGATGATTTTTCCTGTGAAATTGCAATATGTTAAAAGTGGTATAAATGGTATGAAACCAATACTGAATGCTCTGTTTATAGATGACTTAATGTGTTTCTTCCAGTCTTTCGAGGGCAGGATGACCCAAATTCCTGCCATTAAAAGGTTCCTACTCCCAGGCAGTAAGAGAAAGCCCCAGCCGGATGCCACATATGCAAAGACCGTCATGGAGGTGTTTAAAGTTAAATTACCATTGCCTTGATCCAGTTCTGATCTGGTTCATTCCTCTTGTTGGCATTGCATTCAATGTACAACATCTGGATCAATGGCATTTGTGTATGTTGAGATACTGCATTACCATCATAAATGGACATGTCTGCTTAGTACTTACTGTATAAGTACTACCACTTGTTCAGAATGTACTCAATTCTCACCCAATGCCAGCAGAGGTATGCCAACACACTTCTGAGACCCTCCATAGGCTGAGTGGTTGTCAAAAATAATAGGATGAAAGAAAACTGCCATGATCATATGTGACCATCTTAGTGTGAAAGTTGTTTCACAAATAAAAACATTTTTTGCTTGAGGAATGTTGCTGGTTGCATTCTATCTTCCTTATTTCTCTAATGCAGAGATTCCAATCTTTTTGTGAGGATTTTATGTCAGATAATTTGGCAGCTGGATTCACAACCATTGAACCCCAATATCTAATTTCCTCACCATCAGGACCATCAGAGACTGGCTGCCTGAAAAATATTTGCAATTACTGCTTTGAACAATAATGCAGTGTAAAATGTGTGAAACCATCAAGGAAAAGCACGATTATTACCTCTGTAGAGGTAATGATCTCACCAGGCACATGACTGCACAGGTGTTCAGCATGTTGGTGAGCAGTTCTCTGAAGGGTTTAAAGTAAAAGTGGGCATACGCTAAGAACAATGAACACTGGTGTAATATGTATATTGTCGGTAGTTTAAATGCACAAAGCCATTCATTCACTACCATCGCTCCGTGTTAAAGCTTGATAATGCCTGGCCCAATGTTACAAAGATCCTGAAAGCTGAAAACAGTTTGCATTCAGAATGAGCATGTTCACCATGATTTGGTTGGTTGCAACAGCAATGTTTCCAAATATCCAGCAACTACACACCCCCTGAGGAATGGACCTTCATTTCAAAAGGCTCCATCTACCTTATGTCTCTCATTATAGAGGGGAAAAGGTGGTCTGAGGTCATTCAAGCAGTATAAAATGTCCATTAAAAAAATAAATTTCTGTTTACAGAAATTCTAGCCAGGTCACAAACAAGTTAACCTAGCAATACACCCATCAGACCTCTAGATGTCACTGTACGACTATTCCGGTGATCATGTTTCCTTCGTAGCTCTGCTTAGCTTGTGTTACCATGATCATATGTGAGTCTTAGTGCGAAACATGTGAATGTTTAACAAAAATTTAGTTGAGTATACAGTGGACTCTAGTAAAAGCCAACATACAACATATAATACTATACAGTTATGGGTTGTAGAGGTGTCTGACAGCAAATATGACCATGACTCTTACCTCAGAATTTTCATCCAAAAGCACTCAAAAAAATTAAGTTGAATATGAAAATTAGAAAAACACAGCATAAATTTTTAATCTGGTGAGATTAAGAATAGCACTATGGATATGTATGTTTAGATCAGTCAACATTGCTTTAAGAAAGATCAGCAAACGTTCAACTTCAAGTATTTCAGGATTGGTCTTTTTCAAAATCATGGAAGAAACCAAAACAATCTCACCAAAACAAAACTTTATTTTCACCCTGAACCCACTTCCAGAACTTGCGCACATTAAAGGTTTCATCATTTGATAATAGTCTTTTGAAAAATGTAAATCAATGCATTCTTAGAGCAAAATAAGCCACTATGAACTGTATACAACGTGACCACATGCTGCAGTGAGCAGCAGCTCTCTTTGAAGTCACCTGCTGAAAAAAGCCATTGGCCCTCTGTGGGAGGACTGAGGACGAGCTCCTCCAAAGAGAAGGCACTCATTTACAAAATCTGTTGGCATTTAAGTACAGTCTACAGAGTTTCCTGATGAGTTACAATCTGATCTTGTCAGCATAAAAAGTTCTATAAAATGGCTGACAAGGGTCACTTCAGAAGGAAGGATTATTCAAGTGAGGTATTGGAGCGACATGTAAAAACTGAGCTTTGCATGAAGAAAACATCAAAGTCTAACTTTATGGGGAGACAACACGGCACATACTGTACGTAAAGTGACTAGTGGAAAATGCAACAATTTCAGCACAGTAAACAACAGCAATGGAAATACAGTGCGTTTCACAATACAGTGGTAATAAAAACACAAATGGCTTTGAGAGCACATCAACCTGTGATATACAGTTAACATGGCTTTGTCAGCTTTTTGCAAGGTAGATATTCTCATGTAAGCTGTAGCATGGCATTTTAAGTAAAAAAATACAAAAGCAATCAAACCATTACCAAATATACGTATTTAAAATGTAATTAAGCCAAAAAAATAGACATGGAATTACTTTGTCTGGCATTAAAACAAGTATTGCTGAACTTACATACATGGAACATACGCCAGGTTTTGGCAATGCATGAAAGAAACTAAATACTTTACATTGGTGAAACATTGTTATCATGCATTCCTCCATTAGTTCACCGCAGCATCATAGATGACAGACTCTGAAATTCACACCAAAGCATATTTTAAAGACATCAAGTACAGTAAAATAAAAATCTTGGGTGTAGAAAATTTAAAGAATCTCTTATTTGCATAATTGACATTTCTTAACTGCTACATTCATTTTCAGTATGAAACAAAGTGATATCACAACAAATATTATGCAGCTGGTGTCATGTTGCTTGAGAAGTTGTAGAGGAATGCATGCATTTTATTTTGTTCTATAGGCGTAAAATAAAATAAAAAATCACTTTAAATGAGTTAAGTGCAAAATCCTCTGGACAAGGGACTTGGCATAAATAACTGACATTTAAATTGTTGTCATCGAGTCAGTGTATTATTTTGTGTCAGTTACATACAGTAGCTGACATCTTACATGTGATTTGAGTTCTTTAAAATAAATGACATACGAGCTTTAAAGTTGGCCAATGTTGGATGGGAAAGTGGACATGCAGAAATTCTATACTTGGCTAAATATGATGGGAGGGAATTATTTCAAGAGTTAATAGGTATTAATACTTCATAGCAGAGACTGACGGACATTTAAGGAATCTAATAATTTTCAAGAAATCCGCTCATGTTTTCTCATCATATTAGGTTGCAAATCCAAATCAATCGAGCGAACAAGAAGCATAAACAGCTTAACACTTCTCCATTTCAGACTTAAGCTCAAGGCCATCAGTGAGCAAGACATTTGGGCTGAATCTCTGAGCCTCCAAACAGATGCTGCACTGCATCTGGAACACACCTTGTGTTGATCTGATACAGGAAAATGGTGACATCTCTCCGTGTCTTTGTGCGTCACATTCATAGAAACCTTTCACTCTGTTCGTTAAGGAAAAAAGTTCACCCACAGCCAGCCCAGCAGCGTCCCGTACACCCAGGTTCTCACATACAGTTTCCTGCCGCTCTCCGTCAGAAGTAACGGCAGTGTCAGTCCTCCGAGGATAACCACAGGTGGGAGGGTTTTAGAGAGGTTCAAAGGAGAAGGCTTGCCTTCCCCTGGGAACTTGCATATTTTGTCTGTGTCGTCTGACTTGTAGAACTCTGTCAGCAGCCTTTAAAAAGACAGATAACTCTCTTAGGAATTAAATTCACTTTGGAAATGCACAAGTTTAAAAAAAAAAAAAGCAGAGTGAAACAAAAATCTGCCTGGAACAAAGTCACACTTTTGTAGCATAAACACTGCTACTAAATCACAATGTGGCTTTTTGAGGTAAGGCTCATTTTAAGATTTTTTATGATAGCATCTGTTATGTAAAGTTATTCACAGTCTCCATCAGTAATTTGGTCCGTTTCTGGCACCAAAACACATTTTAGGGATACAGCTAATAGTAATTTAATCTTCCACTCATCAATAGTCTAATCATTTGGTTTAGTTCCTTGGAAATTATGAAAACTACCAATCACAAACCACATAATCATAGCCAACTTTGTCTTATTTTTGTAACAAATGGCACAAAAGATAAAAATCTTTAGTTTAAGTCATAGAAGACACACAGACACAGACACACAGACACACAGACACACAGACACACACACACAACATTTTGAAAAGCTGCAACCAGATTTTTTTTGACCTGACAGCTTAAATAACTCCATTACCCAAATTGTTGCAGATGGATACATCAAAAATTTCAGGAACTAATCAGGGACTGGCATTGAGACCAAGAGCAAGACAGATCAATCATATGTCTGGACACACACACTCACCGGTCCTTGATTTCGAAACGCTCGTGCAGCCACCTGCGGAAAAACATTGGCTCTGCAGGAATTTCCTTTATGTCCACACGGTCGAAGTGTATGTGGACTCGAGGACATTCTTTGCACAGGAATTCTGTCAAAAACAAAAAAATAAGGAGACTAAACAAAAACAGGAAAAGCCTTTCAGAAAAACGGCACGTAGAACAAGTATTTAAAATTGGACAAGGTGACAATTACACAGGGCTGCTGTGGTGCCCAATCACTTTAATTCAAGAGAACAGCAGCTTGTTAGACAAACTGCTGAACCACAGGGAGAAATTATGACAATCTAAATAGGAAGACCAGGTCAAATCAAGGTAGAAATACAGACAAGTTAAAGAGTAGACATGGTCCAGTGTAATATCTGGAATACCATGTATTCAGAGATAGACAACATTACTTAAATCAATTTTCATCAAATAGATGTTTTCAGTCTCAGAGTGCTAAGTAAAGGAAGAAAAGGGTCACGAATAAAAAAGCAAAGTGTGAACACTCAAGGCCGCGCGTGTATCCCCAGAGACCTTCAACTTCCTGTTTCCACAACATGCAATATTATCAGGAAACTTGCCTCTCTGGCCAAAAGAGGAAACTTGATCGAATCCAGCAGTGAAAGGTTTCTTCTCTGGTGGAGAAAGGGGGGGTGTTCAGGAGGAGTGACGACTAACACAACATTCATCCCCACAAGTAAAGTGTGTCTTCAGTTCTCATGCGCGGAGGTTTTTTGGGTTCTGCTATCATGAAACTACTGACTAAAGGAAAGATGAGCTTACAATACAGGTTGTGTGTGTGGATTGGAGGAAATCAACACTTTGTCTTCTCCCAATTCAGTCCATTTAAAAACCAGTGATCATCAAACAGCAGCCTACAGGCCACATGTGGTCTTCCAAAGCTTCTCATTTGGTTTGGTAAGTTTGGATAAATGTGCACACCTTACGTTCCTCACAAGCGGAGGAGACGAAGCGTGTCCTACGGGTATTTGTTAATGATTTTTTAATGATTTTTTCCTCCGGTGTAACACGCCAAACGGACTGTGACTCATAGTTTACTCACTCTACATAATCAGATTAGTCTCAGACTTCGTCCTCTCTAATCCGGGGACAAATTATCAAACTGCCCGGAGTCCAGTCAGACCACAGATGGTACCTTCTGAAAATCACTTTCTGATAAGTGAAGGGGGGAAAAAAACACCACAATGTGGTTTATTCAGGCGGTGTCCTTTTTTCTATGACAAAAGTATGTTTAGGTGTGAGATGGAGTAATCACTATTAGTCATTGTGAAGGATTTCTCATGTTTTCAGCAGTCCATTTGTGATCAAACAGCCCAACCACACAAAAAACAATTGTAAGAATGTGACAGTGTGAGAACTGCCTTCTATTATTTTTTATTCTAAATTCTGGCCCCTATGCTGTATGTCTCTTCACAAAGTTGTGGTCAACACCATTGATAGTATTAAGACGCCAATGATCAGGGATCATCAGTGTTAAATACATCCATTGGTTTCAAAGCTAATATTTTAATCAACAATACAAAAACAAACCTTTATTTTTTTATTTAATCAACATGATAATTTTTCACTGAGAGAAGTTCCAAGTAAAAGCAACGCTATTATGACTTCCTGTAAAAAACATGCGACCAAATAAGGCAATGTTCCTCGTTTGGTAACAGAAACCAACTTGTCATTCAGATTTGAACGGCATTTTTCCAACCACAAGCAATAAGAAATATTCTCTTCTTCACTAACTGACTGTTTATTGGCCCGATAATCAACAAGGAAGTTGCAATTCTGACTTCAAGGCTACAGGTACTTTGTATTCAAACATATTTCTTTATAAAGTCTGCTGAAGCAAATAATGTATGATAAGTTGTGATTTGAGGCTTGACAGAACTTTTGTCAGAAAGGAGGTTAAAAGAATAACAAAAGAAAGGGACACTCCTGTGGAGGTGACGGAACAGTCTACCGTCACTTCCATGTTGTTCCTGTGATTTTACAGAAGTCACCTTCACCACATGAGACCAGGAAGTGCGTGATGAGAAGAATGTTCATCTATTCTTTGTCGTGTTTGCTGGAAACACATCCATGTTTATTCCTGAATGAAACGGGATGTTTTTTTTAACATTCAAATGGCATTTGAGAAACAGAAAATAATTAAGAACTCAAAAACAAGGAGTCTTGTTGTTTACAGGAACATGGGGTTGCAATAGGTGATGTTTGCTTTGTGGTTCATTACTGAGTGTGCATGACTTTACATATACATTAATCAAAACACTGATAATCATGTTGCTCACGTTGGTTCTGCCAACATTCTTCAAATTGTTTAGGTAGGCCTGGTGGATTTGCCAATGTGGTACGTTAGGAAACAAGTGAAGCAGTCAGATTACATTTCTTGGTGTAAATGTGGAGGGAAAACATGAAACCACTGTCCATCTGTTGGGACAATTCAAAAAGTCTTGTATTCAATACACTGAATTGCCATGGAAAATGAAGTAAAACATGATGTGTTCATTTTCTTCTCCACAGCACACCATGCATGACAGAAAAATATGTGACTCTGAATGTTAACAAGATGCTTCTCATGTAGGCTGTATGACTGCTGTAAGCTTACCCGGCATTGATGGGGCAGGTGTTCTTTGACCAGAGGCATCCAGCGTTCCCTCATAAGCCACAGTGATGTCATACACGGCGTTCAGGTGGCCCTTCATGATCTGACTAGCTATGTGAGTGGCCTTCATTCTGGGTGTCAGCGTGTGTTTCAGAACAGCCAGTCCTATAGTAGAGATGTAAAAGAACTGATTTAATTCTAGATTTCGTCAAACCTCAAAGAGGTGTTGAAAAGATAACATACCAAGCAAAGCAGTTTAAAAACTGGGAATTTCTGATGGATCCCAAATGCTTGAAAAATAAAGATATTAACAGTATATGATGTATTATTGATCAGTTACTGCACAATTTGTGGTCAATGCGGCAGAATCCTCCATGACCTACGACATCACTAACAGCAGATAATGTCATGTGTCATATGACTTATAATGGGGGAAGGTTTTCAGGGATAAGCTTAATCTCTGCATGTGAGCCAACCTTTAGGTCACACTTTACAAAAGGATCGTAATAACGTTGATGCTACATGTTTAACTGTATTTTACCTGCAGTAATGGACATAGCAGTTAAATATAGATCACAATTTAAAATTTTTCATGTTAACAAAATAAATTAATGTATAGCAATGTTTATAAAACTCAAGGTATTAATACTTCAACAAAATGGAATAAACACAATGATTCAAAAGGAAGTTCAGATGTTTTTTAGACCGCCAACAGAAATGTTTCCATTGTCACAAAATCTTTCCTTTTTGTCACTTTTAGAAACCTGAAACTTAACTTTGAAAATAAGTCTTAAAATAAATGCTGATTTAGAATGCATCTGCACAGCAGTAAATAGCTGCTTTCATGCCATTACCTTCTTTCAAAGCAAAAGCCTGGCTGTCTGCGATGACATTCTTGAGATCTGGATTATAACGTGTTCCTTCAGGGAAGATGACAAGGTACATCTGTGAGGGTAGAAAATGTCAAATGAAAAAGTTTTCAGTGATGGTTGTTTCTGCAGTAACAAAAAAAGAAAATCTTACATTTGCAGGATTGTCAAACAAAAAAACAAACACTGTGCTGAACATCTAAGGCTAAAAATACAATAACGAAAGGCTTTATGCGTGGTTTTCAAATTTCATTTTAACAACAGTTCAGGTTGCCAATGAACAGCATATTCTCATTCTTCAGGTTTTAGAACTGTGTCTGTTTCACCATGATGCCACTGTATTTTATCAAACGTTAATTACCAAAAGTTGTACTCTTTTTTTTAAAGTTACCTGAACATGGAAACAAAATAATTCAGACCGACTTTAACTTTTTAATTTGCAACATCAAAGTGTGTGTGTAAACATCCTCACATTTGTAAATGAAACAATTCAGCAACCTTTCTAAAACATTTTATGACCTGTTTATGAATCATTGAAATCAAACAGGGGGTGAGTTTTACTTTCATAATTGTTTTAAAAGTTTGAGATAAATTTAAGTTACAGGTATACTGGAACAAGGATGATAAGTAAACACTCAAGTGATTATATTTATCTAGAATAAGCCATTTTCAGTCCCTGTACTCTTTACACTGATTTTCTGTCTTTGTGAATTATTTGAAATTCTCTGATAAACTTCACAATTAATTACATAATGTACCTTTGGGTTGTTGAGACAATACTCATCCATAGTTAACAGTAATGTAACAATTATGCATCCAATATCTATCATTCATTCATTTTTAATTTCACAATTCCAGATGTCATGTAAGTAAAGCAAATGCTCTAATAAATAAGAAAAGATGACTGAAAGACAGATGTGGGAGGTGATTGCAGGAAGCACTTGAGAGAATTTACAACCAGAAAAAATACAGAGGGAGGCTGAGTTTGAACAAATGATTGTATTATGTAGTTATTATTAAATATGCAGGTAAGAAGTAACAATAGTAACCTACATGCACAACTCACTACAGCTAACTTAGAACACGTCTTCAGTGAACTTACTGGTGCTCCAGACTGAGTCTGAGAGAGGAGCTTCTTCTTCATGGCCTTTTCATTAAACTTTGCACTTCGTTTCACATAGACTCCTCCATGCTGCAACAGACAAACATTCTGATGAAAACAGTTGTGCAAGAAGGCGATTCAAGTTTGATGCACATTTGCAATTCACAAAGTAACATTCAAATACTCACAGAGTTGCATTACCTGAGAAAAATACCATCCATATAAGGGTAGCCACTTCAGTCCATCTTTAAGAACGTATCTGACATGACCAAGCGCACTTTGCCTGATGGCAAGCATGTCAGCAATGATCCAGTCAACTATCAGGAAAGCAGTTGTTACAGGTTAGATGTGCACAACGCTGCACACGACAATGAATTATCAACATAGACGAAGCACATGTCCTACCTGTACATTGGTGATTTGACAGGTAGATCACATTCTCTTTGTTCTTTGGTATGTCTCCATATATCACAAGCTAAAAGAGAAAGTATTAAAAGATATTACTAACTTAAGCAAAACAGTAGATGTCCTGTGAGTAAGCAAAAAAAAAAAATCCTTCATTGAGATAAAGATGTATTTGCTTTTGTTAAATATTTACATCGAGAATTTGTTCCAGTCCAGACTACTTTGGCCCACTTTGACAAATAATTCCAGACTCAAGTTTTTTCATTATTATAGTACAGTTCATTTCCAGTTAGGACATTGCATGTAGCTCATTAAAGACCGTAAGGTTTGCCAGCATCAAAAATATATTTACTGCTGCTTTTCTAGCACATTCTAACCTACAAAAATGTATGACAAGCAGCAAGCCTACGACAAAAGAATGTGGACATTCTTGATGGGAATCTGGTTTATCAAGATCATGTTGGCAAACACAAGTCTGGCTCAACTTTACACTTAATTCAGGAAACTGCAAGTATGCATGAAGGTGCATGTAGTTAATCCATCTCTGCAACAACCTCAATATATAATTAACATAAACACTCCAGGAAGGTTTTACTCACCTCAATTCCTGTGTAGTTTTCAAAGAAGAAGAGGACCATACTCTGGTATATGCAGTACAACTGGTCGTCCAACTTGTGATACACTCTTGCTGGTAAGACAGATGAGAGCAGCCGCCAGACCCCCCATGACAGCAGATAGGCTGGGGCTGTACCCAGCATGACCGTGGCTGGTAACCAGTAGCGCAGGGAGTAAGTGTGCACAACCAAGGACAGCAGCATCATCAAACCTCGGTTTCTACTAAAGTAAGAAAAATCCCTGAAGCAGGCAGGAGGCCCCAACACTCCACACTGTTCTCACTGCACACCTGCCCTGACAGGTCAGCATAAGAAAGTGACACAGCTGCAGCAAGGAAGGAATGAGGAGCTAGCTGGCTAAAGCTAATTTTAACCTTGTGAGCAAGTCACAGTTAGCAGTCGAGTCAGCGCTTACGTCCGTCCGTGCTACAACAACTGCGATGGTCTTTATCACTTCACAAAAATCTCAACTTCAACTCCGTCAGTTAACGTCATATAAAGAGAACGTTAGCCTATTTTATTTCTACACACAAGTTTGCGCAAACGCTACATTTTTCATAAACATACTTCCCTCGTGTAGACGAGATAATAAAGAACAAGTTAAACAACTACCCATTTGTTAAAACTCAACTTATTTCCGATTCGCTTTTACTTCTCTTTACCCAGCTAGCTGCTCATTGACTAGCTCGTGCCAGCAAATGTCACACACGCCTCCCTACGTTAGACGCCACGTAACAACGACAAAGCCCATTGGTCGGGTGACGTCATAGAAAATAGCCAATGGGAGACAGCACACCGTGAGCACCGCTCCGTCCTGAATGAAGACGAGTGCCACAGATGACTTCAGCCTACGTTCAAAAACATTGTTTCAACGATATCAAAGTATAAAAATGTTTACAATTTTTTTTTTAGCTTTAACCGCATTTTATGATCTTCCTCACTAAAATGAGTTTGATTTGCCATCATGGAAATGGCTGTTTTCACCATGTGAATGAGCCCAGTATGAACACATTTGCTGTGTAACAGCAAACTTCTTTGAAGCTGTGCATTTCACTAATTCAAGGGGCCTTAAAGCAAGTGATAACACACTGACTTATTATAATCAAGAAAAACTGAGCTAATCAAAGTTCAATGAACATATTTACACTAAGTCTAGCATTTTTTCTTTTCTCAGCGAAGCAAGTGTTTATTAGGTTCTTCCATATGAAGTTTCTAATTTTAATCTCCGTTAAAAAGTAAATGTAGCATTTAAACAGGTGTTCTAAAATGATATTTTATTTCAACAACACATCTTCTTTAGAAAATAATCGACAGTCAACATTGCCTAATCCTGCATTGTGAACAATTTTGATTCAAACATGAATAACAAGGCATTCATTATTCATACTATGAATGTGAAAAAAAAGGAGAATGAAAATTATATTGCACAAAAGATGGACCTCCACACTTTTGGTTAATAAAATACTGACATGAACCTGACAAAATATAAATCAATTAAAAAAAGAAAATACAATAAAATCATTAAAACAAGTACTTATTAAAATTGACAAAAAACATAGTATTTCCATTATAGAATTGAACTGGCTCAACAAGTTACAGTATTTTGATTCACATTGTTAGAATTAAAAGAAAATTTCTGGCTCAGTTTTTTGTTTTGTTTTGAAAAAGAGTAGTGATGAGAAGTTGAAGTTATGAAAAAGAAAACAATCCAGAAATGAGCATCCACTATATCACCAATGTCTTCATATCACAGGCTGTTGAATGGTTTATAGGTGGTATTTTTTTCTTTTGTTTCCAGGTCATAGTTATCATATGACAGCCGCTTCAAATGTGTGATGCTATCTGGAAAAGAAAGACAGCAAAAAAAAAGAAAAAAGACAAGTCTTACTGACATGATGCTGAGAGTGGAATTGAACACAAAACACAAAGATAAGCAGGAAATCTCTTACCTAGCACCCACTGCTCAGACAGAATCCTGCTTCCCTCTGGTCTCCTGCCTCTATATTTCCCTATGCAAATACCTGCCTGCCGCACAGTTTTACAGACTGTTCCTCCACACAACTGGATCAATTCCATCAGACTCTGAGTGGGCGGCTGGGAGTCTTGGGACACAAACATGGCAGGCTGGCTCTGGAAGAGGTCCTGTTGGTGCTCCCCAGCAGACAGGTGTCTCTGGAGACGGCAGATCTGGGAAAAGAAACTGGCAGTTAAATACTATAACGGTGTTTATGGATACAATCAGTACAGGCTGACACAGAAGCTGATCTTGACTGGAATTGGGATTATGTGGCAGGGCATGGTTGCAATGGCTACCAGCAGAGACCACTTGAAGTGAAATTATCCTTTTTCTCCATTAACTCCTTGAAGCTTGTATTTAATTTGACAGCTTTAAGTCCAGTCAGTAAACAATTTACAAACAATTAAACTCATGCAATTCTTGTGTTTCTCTGAGCTATACAACATCTACACAGGTTGAGGTTGGGTGGGCTTATGCCTACAACTACATAATTATACACACTATGCGCTAATAAGAAAAGGTATCATGAACAGTGGAAAATGAATTGTTAGAGCAAGAAAAACAACAACAGGTGTTTGTAGTCAGCCACCATTCGTTTTATTACAACTCCTCTTATCACACTAATCGAGTTTCATTTAAACACATTTAAAAGTCTGAGTCATCCCCTTGACAGAAAATGTTATTAGATGATGGACATTATATTATTTATAACCCCTATGTTGTGTGGATAAAAATACAGTCAGAAGGCAGACAGACAGAAACAGGCAGACAGCTCTAGTGGGTCACATGAGATGACTGAGAGAGATCATTTTTCTGAGATATGCATTAGTTTTTTTTATTCTCTCTTTTCTTCTTTTTTTGAGGGGAACCTTAGATATCTTTAAGTTTTGCATTCTGTCAAACAGGTGAGTGATGCTATCATTGTATGTGTCTGGTTGAATATCAGTTGCCTCTAGTCATCATAGAACACTGTCAGCTCTGTCACACCAAAAAAATGTCTTTGTAGTTATTTCTCTCTCTGTTGGTGGGGATACTCTAAGCTGCCACTACAGGCCTGCTGTGTATCCAGTAGGGGTCAGATTCTGAACTCAAGGACACAATCTGCCTTATCCCATATTAAAAGCCAGGAAACAAGCTTTAAAGCTTTTTGTCTTCAACCAGTGTTTGCAAATGGTTCAATTTTGAATATGTATTCTGGGTTTGGTTATGTGTTCAGAGACAGGGTGAAACTAACCTTAACACATATTGTACACTTTAAAGTGAAGGATTGAATAATACATGTATGATATGTTTATATTATTATGCTAGATATGCGTCTTTATAGACTAGGAAGTACAAATATCTTAAGTATGTCTGTTGTATTCATAGAGTTATCAAAATCTTTAGTGATGGGTTAGGGTTGCTTTTGGTGGCAGATTTTTTCTGACAAACACTCAATTCAAGTAACTCAAGATGATATGCACTGAATGGTGGCAGGGACATTCTTTGCTGGGTGAATGATCATTTTATTAAATTAAACTGCGTCTATGCTGTACAAAGGCAGAAATATTTCTGAAATAATAGCACGTGACCAACCCTGGAAGCTTAACTACCCTCATCATAATGACAACTTAATACTGCAAAATCATCAATTAGACTTTAAAACAAAACTGCACAACTCTAACTCAGACATCCCATTCCATATTTTAGTTAACCACACTCTGTCTGTATATTTACATTTTTCCTGCAGAGAAGGACAGATGGACATCCTGCACAGCTCTTTAGCAGCTCATACCAAGAAAGAATTAACTCCAGGCTAGTCTGGTATGATGGAATTTATTGTTTATTCATTACAGGAGAAGACTGTTTGGCTAATTCCCATTCATAGGAAGTGGAGCAAAATGAAATGCATCAGTTTCCCATCCCTCTGCTGTACTTCAATTACTTCAAAACTGTTAACATGTCTCAAGTTTGAGTGATTCAGCGTGAACACCTGAATAAGTCAATGTTGTCGGAATGACGACAAGTCCTTCCTCTTTGGTAATGTGCCTTAAATACATTGCATTTCCCTTACACAGTACCTATTACATCACCCAACTTCCTACAATTCTGTTTTGGTATTTCTATTCCACTGTAGAGAGTAAATGTAAGGCTTTAACGTCAGAAAAAATACATTAATCAAACAAGGTGCAGTAAATACTTAAAAGCAGTTATATGAATGTAAAATATCAATTCAGTTAACAACATTAAGTTCAGTCTGTCTCAAAATATTTTTCAGACTTACAGATGGTCTGTCTGGTTTCCAGAGTTTTTGCTGTCTGGCCAAGAGGACATAACTGACACAGGATATAAAGAAATCCACAATTTGCTCATATATTAATAAACAGTGAATGTAAAAAGGTCACCCATCTAACAAAGATCCCATTTTTATTGCTTAAGAAAACAAAACAACCCATAATTTCCATCAGGGCAGAAAAAGTATGCTTCATTTAACTTATGAATAAGACAGAAATATGTAAAGTACATGCTGTCTGAAACTGCATAAATCTACCCTGAAGAACATGCAAATAAAAAAGCAAAGAATTTTTCTGGTCAGAGGTCATAAAGTGGCAACTTTAGTTTGTGCCAATAACATATTTTATGGCCTGAGACTCAAAGAAAAAATGTGGGAACTTTGGATTATTTTGCATCACAATGAACTTGGCAAATAAACAATATTTGTGGATACCAACATGAAAACAAAAAATAGTGTGAAAACAAGTAGGAAAATGATTGTGGTAAGGGTTTGTAAGAACAAAATAAAGTAGTAAGAGATGAAAACGGCTTTCAAACAAAGGCGTTTCAAAGATGCTAGTGTTTAGACTGGCAATCTGTTCAAGGTGTTTCCCTGTCTGCTGGGATATGCTTCTGCCCCCCCTGTGACTCTGCAAAGGACGAACACTTATAAGAAATGGAAGGAACGATAGAATGTTTGTCGTAAGCCAGGAAACATTCTTCAATGAATGGAATGGACACTGCTACTACCACCGCGTGTACTGAAGGTAGACAGCTGCATCCTGAGTAGTTGTTAGGCTACAAGAGAATAAACCATGAGGATTGTAGAGGATATAGTGGAAGGTGTGTAATTGTGTGCAACTGCTCATTTCTGTTGTTTAGTGAATGTGTACTGAAAGAAATCTCCACTTCATTGCTCTTCACAGAGACTGGACACTGTGAAGGGAGGGGAGTGGTTTAAACTCACAGTAAGCTCCTCAGTGGGGCCAGGGGCAGCTCAAATACAGGGTAGGGGGCTTGACAAGTGGACGAGCACAAATAGCCTGGCACCTGTAACGAAACGGAAGGACACTCTACCTCTAATGTCTGATGGATTTTTCTCCTCCTACAACTCGGAGGTAATATAAGGAATGTGCAAAAACTCCAGAGGACTGTATATACTTGGATGCTGTTGGAGGGAAAACATCCAAGCATTGAAAGAAGATTAAGGACAAATCTAAGAAGTTTGAATTGTAATAACTTCATTTCAACGTAAAGTTCCACGGTGAAGATGCTGAATGTGGATTTATTTGTTTTAAGTTTCTGTCTTGGTCTGGGGCCAGGATATAGTGCTGTGGGTAAGAAAGAGTATCAGGTCCAAAATGGGCCATGCAGCTACACTTTTCTGCTGCCTGAGCAGGAGAACTGCCAAACACAGAGCAGCAACTACAACTATCCAGTTCAAAAGGATGGAACCATGGACAGTGATGAGTCGGCTCAGAGGCTGGAACAACTGGAGATCACCATGGAGAACAACACACAGTGGCTGCTTAAGGTAAAGTTGTGTCCAATATCATTACAGCAAAACAAGAAAATGTGTTTTTTCATGGTGACTTAAGATTTTTGGAAGAAATGAGAGCTATTTAATGAAGGGTAAGAGGATAAAATGGGTCAAAGAGCTAAAAACCCTTTTGGCAGATTTCACTGGAGACATTAGTGCTTCTAATCCAAACTTCCCTGAAGAAAATAGCAGTTTAAAAAAAAATAGACACATTGTAGGAACATAAGGATGATTTTCCATTATCCTCACTTCACATCTAAAGTAAAGATGATTTCAAAATTATAATATCTAGAATAAGAAATCTGCTACAGGACAGCCGCTGTTTTTGTTTACATGATTGGCATATTATTCAGTGTCCAAATAAAACAAACACAATTTTTCCCAAGATCTTCCAAGTAAAATTACCACATTAAAATAAAAATGAAGAAAATGTAAATATTTTTCATGTCAAGTTGTGCAGCAGGTGTCTCCTCCTTTTCAATGCATGATCACCAGAGACCTTAGGTCTCAGGCTTTAATATTTCGTTGGACCGCCTTTAGCTTTGCTTGGAGTTGGAGCATTGTTTCGATAAGCTTCTACCATGCCACAAGATTTATTTACATCCAGTGTTACATTAATTTATCAGAAGCCCTTGTATTGATGATGGCAGTCGGACCATTGCACAAGTCTTCTCCAGCACATGCCAAAATTCTCAACGGAGTTAAGGTCTGGACTCTGTGGTGGCCAATTCACGCATAAAAATGTTTCATGCTCCCAGAACCTGTCACTCTGAACCAGTTTGAAGATAATGACTCCTTTACTGTCATCCTATAATATGCCTGTGCATCAGGGAAGAAAAAAAATCTGTTGTTGGACTGATGTGGCCATTCAGTTTAGTATCCAGGTGGTCCGGTGATCTCATTCTTTGGGCAAATATTGTTGTTTAAATGTAGTAAATTGTACTTGCTCCTGTACTTTTTGGCTTTGTTAAATCCTGATGGCGACTTTTTGGGAAAGGCCGTGTGTTAGTCTTCAAAACCACAAAATAAAAGAGTGGTAAAAATGTCTCACCTAATTAAAGGCAGGGCAAAATCAGTCTAGTTAATTTAGACCAGTAACCAAAAAATAAATAAATAAAAATGTGGGAACAATCAGAGAATTTGCCTGGTGTCTGTGAGACAAGTTCGTTAAGTGCAAAAAGACAAAGGTCTGTTGACTGACAAAGACTCGAAGCAGGTGTCCACTCAAAGGTTTCACACTCCTATTTCAGTATGTGGAGTCATTACCTCCAGCAGCAGAAAGCAGAAAATTCTTTCTTTTCTTCTCCTCTATTCAGCTATACAAATGAAGCGGTGAGATGAGGACACATCACAGCTTGATCACGCAATTTGCTTCTCATTGCATGAAACAAGCTGTGATGTGATCCACAGGAGAGGATGGCGGAGACTCTTCTTTGATGTTAATCCAGACAACACTACTCAGTAACTATGCTGACAAACAACAGCTCCAACGCTGCTTCAGCAATCACAGACCAGTCGCAAATGTGAAAATTTCCCAAAGTCCACAGCACATAATGACAGGTTACACATTTCTCAGATTCACGGAGGATTCCAGGACCTTCTTCTGTTGTGCAACTTGAGTGCCTCCATTTGCACAGAAGAAAATAAATATGAGAGAAGAAATAACAGCAAAGGTTTAGGTCTTTTGACTTTATAATGTGCCGTCACAAACGGAACTGGTTTGCAATACCTTTAACAACATCCAAGAAGTCTAATAGCGAAACAGAGAATCATTAACTATAAATCAAAACACTGTGGGTCTGCTTTCTTAGACAGTGGAATTATTCAACGTTGCTAAATCTGGTCGTCAAGTCATCGACTGCCGTCAATATAAATATTTAAGCCTCTAGAGAAGTGGTCTACTGTGGTAAATCTATGATTTAATAATTAGAAGTGGAATATCCAAACAGAAAAATTCTAATTTGAATGAGAAGACACAAAGAAAAAAAATGTACGTTGGGAAAGTTTTCAGTACCCTGTTTTGAGTTTGGAACTATTTCCTGCATATTGTTTTCTATTTCTATCTAAAATCAGACAGGAGTCACTTGCTTTGTAAAACTCTTATTTCCGCAGTACCATCTAACGGCAGCTAAAGTAAAACACTTTGTTGTCAATGTCTCATGTGAGTGGAGTCATTCCTTACTGACACCTTTGAAGCAAAGGGAGTAAACAACTGATTAGACTGCTCAGTGTCAATGGGACATCCTGTTAACAATTCATGACAACTGTCCAACTACCAGGCCTCGCTGCGTGTCTCCACGACTGTCATGAAAGGAAGTCAAACAAACTCTGCACTCATTGTTGCTGTCGCTTGTAATTGCTAAAAATAAATGCTAATAACAGTGATTGTCGTCTTACTGATGAGTAAATAACAACAGTGATTACATACACTTACTGACACTGGTTTCCAGTCACACTGTCATGAAGGATGTAACTCCTCACTCAACACTTCCATCCTGTTTACAAGTCCTGTGACCTGATTGCCACTCAGGAACACCGTGCAGGAAATAACTTAATGATTGGCCTCAGCCTAAATCTGACAATACCGTAAGGTAGATAAGAACAAACTATGTGCAGATGAAACACGTCCCTTTTCACACCCAGAGAGAATCTCCACTGTTCCAATGAATCAACTGTAAATGTTTTTTATGCTCCTGAATTACAGTGATACATATGAACAATAAATATCAAAGGATTTGGACAATTTCACTACTTTAGATTGAGAAATAACAATACATAGTAATACATACATGATTTTCACTCCAAAATGACTGACACTAGTAATGAAAAATTGCTGAAAGTACTTTGCTATGGGACAACTCTGGTCATGTAAATCCCAATAGCTCTTAAAATAATAGAACAGTGCTCCATCACAAAACTCTGACATTAGCACAATTAATCTATTTGCAAATAGGTTGTTAAGGGCATATTCTCATGCACTTATCCCTTACAGATGGAGCACAAATGATATTACTCAAGATTTTTCAAACTGATATCATCTTTGTTGCAGGGAAATTCCTGGGAACGCACCTTATGGAACAGTTAACAACACAACACGGTTAACAAAGTCTTACATAAAGTCCAAAGTTTGATGTGTCAAAGAAACTAATTATAAAAATTACAAAAGGCTTCTCTGTTATCTGCTATTCCTGATGAAGTATGGCTACACATCCCATAACAAGAAGAACATGGTTTGACTTCCTTATCATATGACGTTAATCCAAACGTAAAGAAACCTACTAATCATGCACAAATGTGGTTTGTCAGGAACAGCAAGAATACAAGTTTTCAATCTCTAAGCTGTCACATGAAATCATTTTGCACAATATCTCTACTGCTTGTTGGTCCTAATCAATGTCTATGTTCTGTGCTGCAGCTAGAGAACTACATCCAGGACAGCATGAAGCAGGACATAGTCCAAATCCAACAAACTGCTGTACACAACCACACAGCCACAATGATTGAAATTGGGACAAACCTACTAAGTCAAACAGCAGAGCAAACAAGGAAGCTGACCAACGTGGAGGCACAGGTGAGGCTGCAGCGCTATTCAAACACACGGAAGGACAATACGCTAAAACATGCACACATGTTATTCAACAGCACACTGTAAAAACAGTTCACACCTGTTTACATGTGAGCATAACAGTCTCCGTAACAGAAAAACATGTCCATGAAAATGTTTTTTCAAAGACATGAATACATTAATATGTTTTCTACAATACATTCTATTAAATAATGTTATCTCAGACTAAAAAAAATAACTGAGGGGAAAAACAGGCATGAATGAGTCAGTTTATTATTGTGGCTACACGTCAGTGACCTTATGTGAGCCAACTGTACAGCATTTCCTGTTATTAGCACCACTCATATTCCCACAGAAAGGGTCTATCAGTTTGTCACAATCACACATCCGTCTGTCCAAAGACGTCAACAGTTCCAGTGGAGACACATGGATCCATGCAAACAACCTGCTTTTTGCTGAGTTCAGTTCCTCCAAAATGGGAAATTAGAGGCAAGGTCCTCAACCCCAATGTTTAGTTCAATACATCTGTCTGTGAAAATAGGTGGATTTGCAATGTTTCCCGTGTTCAGGTACATCTGCTGTGGTGGGAATTTGCTTGTTTTTTTCTGACATGTTTTTCCATTTTTTTTAAACGGCTGTGTGCAGACTCTACAAGTGCAAAATGCTTCAGCTGCACTTGATCCAGAACCTAATAAATTCACAGTTGACCAGCCACATTTTCAAAAAGACTGTTGTGGCCCTTAGAATTTGAACTGACATATTCATTGTTTGCCAAGTTTTTAATGGTACATTTTTAGAATTTGATAAAGGATGTGCTATTGCTATATTAGACACTAAAATTAAGGAGTAATTTCAAGGATCACACTCTGTCCAAACCGTCCTCTTTTCAGGTAATTCATCACACGACTCGACTTGAGCGAAGACTTCTTGAAAATTCTCTGACAACCAACAAGTTGGAAAAACAACTAATTGTCCAAACAAATGAAATCAACAAGCTGAACGACAAAAACAGGTCAGTGCATCATATCAAATGGCAAATAATGGATGCTGCTAATTTTCAGGGCCTCCAATAGGCCTCAAGTGGATATGCAAGGCAAAGACAAAGCTCCCGGATCACAGTGTCTTGTTCTTGCTTCTCCTCAGCTTTCTGGAGAAAAAGATGGAGGATATGCAGGAGCAGAGACAGATGGAGCTGAAGCTCCTCAGAGATGAAAAGCAGCAGCTTCAGACTCTAATACTGAAGCAGACGGCCATCATCGGCGAGTTGGAGCAGCAGCTGCTCAAAGTCTCCTCTAACAACACTGTACTGCAGCATCAGCAGCAGGAGCTACTGGATACTGTGAACAACCTCATCCAGACCATCTCTGTTGGCTCAGCTGGGGGTGAGTCCCCAAATCAGTTCATCGTAACACCTTTACGTTGTAGTAGTCATCAATGACAAGCAGAAGAGATATGCATCTTCTATCTGCATGAATGAATCTAAGGACATGGCTCCGCAAAAACTGTTGTTACATTCACATCCCTGTTGTTATATGTTTTGCAGAGAACAAACCTACCATGATGCAGGACACTCCTACAACATTTGTTGACTGTGCTGCCATCTTCAAGTCAGGAAATACCCAAAGTGGAGTCCACACCCTCACAATTCCAAACACTACAATGGAGGTTAAGGTACATTTCACCTGTTTAATTAATCCAGACTGGTTTACATAGTTAATGTACATATGGCATATATTCGTCTGTTAGTTCCAGTGCCAGAACAGTGCAGATTCATACTGTATGTGCACAGGCATGCACTGAGTCATAAATGCACATGCCTCAGTGAACAGTTCTGTATTTGAGGGCAGCTCAGTTAACATGTGGTCATACTTAATGATGGGCATTCTTGAGCTTGCACCTGTGATTTCCCGAGATACTTTTCAGGGGATTTTGGATTTCAGTCTGTATCCCCACCCCAAAACGTGACATTTGTTTGAACCCAATTCAAAAAGAATTCCATTGTCAAATTACAAATGGACACAAATTCTTTCATTTCAAAATCTGTGAAGTGTGCATTTTGATTGATTAATCACATTGACTCTTTTATCTTTGTTTTCGAAGGCGTTCTGTGACATGGAGACAGATGGCGGTGGATGGACAGTACTACAAAAACGCTTTGACGGCCGTGTTGACTTTCACCGTACGTGGCAAGAGTACAAAGAGGTACTGATTGTCAGGAAGAAATTCTTCTCCTAAATAAATGCAACCTAGACTACAGTTTTATTTACAAATGCACAATACAGTGTGCAGATTTGGTTTTCCATCCAGCCACTGACTAAAGTGTTTTAAGGGCCTCGCTCTAGATACAAGGAGTATCTATAGCCGCAACCAAATGCCTGCACAGATATCATAGATAATCGCAATCTGCTATTCAAGAAAACCCACAGTAACCTCACTTTCAAAAGTTTAACAGGAGTTAGAGGGGCCAAAAAATAAAATAAAAAATTCCAGTCCAGTCTCAAAGCCTTACAGAGCTCTTAACACAGAGGAAAGCTTTCATACCATTTCTACCACAATAGCAGCTCAGTTTTAAACTGACATTTTATTTTCAATATCTTACTGTGAATGTGAATTTTTTTGGTTAAACCAACGGAAGTTGGTTATGTGCTTTCATTACTTGTTTTCACTCCATGACAAAATAACTACTGTGCAATCACAGAAACGGTCATTAACTGTCTTTTCAGGGTTTCGGGGAACCTTCAGGTGAATTCTGGCTAGGAAATGAATTTGTGTCCAGGCTCACAAGTCAGCAGTCCTACAAACTGCGGATCCAACTAAGTGACTGGGAAGGAAACTCTGAATTCTCACAATATGACCAGTTTTCTCTAGACAGTGAAGCACACAATTACAGGTAGGTTGTACTGACAATGAGGAAAACACATCTGTCAGGTGACTGACAATTATTGGACACTTTTAAAGTTCAGCATGAAGCAAAAAAATGTAAGGCTCACGTTGTTCAAGCCCATCAGCAAAAAAAGTGTCTCTTTTACACTAGTGCTCTTGAGATCTATCCTGAAAATGGGGCAAAAGACTGCTGCCATTTTTAGACAACAAACAAAACTAAACAAAAAGAAATCATGTACAGAAATGCCAACCTGCAAGCAAAAGACAAATGTCTTTTGTTTTCACACTTATTCCTCTGGATGGAGTTTCTCTCCTGCAAGAGTGTTTACTTCCTGATGCAGTTTTACTGGCATCAGGCCAAAGAAAGCGTAATAAAATTGGACCGTGTTTGAAAAATAGGAAGTTTGTAACACTGAATCTGCAACTCCGGGTAGTAAAACAACCTTCAACAGTATTTGCTTTACAAAGCTAAGCTAATTTCAAGAGAGATAAGGACATGTCCTTTGAATTTTGACAAACAGACCTTGAAAACAGACCTTCAATGCCAAATTGAAGTTCTATTCAATTTGGCATTGGATTACTTACTGAGTAGCTCCGAATAACTCAGAAATTGCATCAGTAGATTTAAAAAAATCCATAAAATTGAAAATACGAAATACTGTACAGAAATACTGTACAAAACAACTGTAATGCACATCTGACTTTAATCTTTATGCCAAATTCTAAGCCCCTCTAACTGTATTAATACATGGATTGTTGCCTTTTGAGGAACAGCAAGTACGGACTTCCTCTTTATTTCAGTATTCCTTTTCTATTCTACAGGATATACCTTAAAGGTTTTAGTGGAACAGCAGGCAAAATAAGCAGTATTGGGCAGCCAGGAAGTGATTTCAGTACAAAGGATGCAGACAATGACAAATGTGTTTGCAAATGCTCACAACTGACAACAGGAGGTAAGAAAATGTTTTTTTTTTCTGAATAACTTAGTGACAGCCATTCTGCTTGTCATGAAAACATAACTATTTTTGCAAATTTGTGATGGCACTTGTTTGAGAAGAAATTCCCACTCGCCCATATCTTGGCACTTACCCCAAAAATCTTCAAGGGCATTTAAGCACTCCCTCACTTTTGTAGCCAGGTCAAAGACCACAATTAGCTTAGAGTTAATCACTGATCAACTCATTGGGGAATTCAGCTTTTACAATGGTTGACATTAATAGCCTGGGAACAGAGCTTTTCCCTCTCTCTTCTTGTGGCTTAAGGGTCCTCCTCCATTCCACTGGAAGTGACTCTGCTGCCAGGAGTTTGTCTCCTCTGCATTGGGGTCTGCCAAGTGAGCATGAAAGCATAAAAACCATAACCCCATCCCTTTTTCCCATGAGGGGTCTCACACAGGGGACTGCATTAGCAGATGAAACACAATTGTGACTAAGTGGCACCAATTGTGTAAAAAGAATAAATAAAGATTACAATCACAAATCTGTCTGTTTATTAAGAAACATTTTCATTGTGTAGTAAATACGTATGAATGTGGCATGTGAAAAGATGTACTATAAACCTTTAACATAAACACATTTTTAATGACCATATTCTCTTTTAAATATCAACTTTCAATATTCCCCACTTTGTTGTGCCTTGCTTGAATTGTGTCCACACGTCTCCCTAGCATTTCCAGTGGAATTGCTTTACGTAAGCAAACTCCTGCTTCACCTATGCTGCTGCAACAGAGCACACTTCACTTTTATGTTCCAACTTTATTAAGCTCGTTGTAAATTTCACCAAAGTCAGTTCATTACTTTCCTGATCTCACAGCAAATCACATACCTGTCGGAGGTAGATGAGATCATCAGTTTTTAAAAAAAAGAAAAAGATTTGTCACATTACAGTATGACAATAACATTTCATTTTTATTATTCTTTTGATTTTCTAGGTTGGTGGTTTGATGCCTGTGGTCCATCAAATTTAAATGGGATGTATTACCCTCACGGCCAAAACTCTAATCGCTTCAATGGAATCAAATGGTACTACTGGAAAGGCTCGGGCTACTCGCTGATGTCCACTACGATGATGATCAGACCTGCAGACTACTCAGGGTCGCTCTGAGTCGTCCTTCTTAAACAAAATAATTAAGGAAACTAAATCTACCTGACAACTGGCAAACAACAACAACAAAAACAAATATAGAAATCTATAAAGCAGTAAAGGAACTTTGTGAAAATATATTTTCATACCTTTGGAAAGTCATACGTTGTGCATGCTTAGTTTTTTATTGACTAACGTGTCACCATTGTCAGTGTTTTTCAGAGGCAGACAACATGATAATAAACTTGATAACATATTATGGACTATAAATTACAAAAAATTTAGAGGAATCAGAGAGGAGGGAAAAAGTCTCTATCTCAAAAAGAAAAAATATGGTTTTACAACAAAACGTATTATTGGAATATTGAGACATTCATACTTGCTCAGGAGTGAATAAACTAAAGCTTAAGAATTTCATTTTACAACATAAATTGAAAATCATTTATTTGTCATTTATTTTGGTTTGCTAAATATGGTCTGAAAAAATGTTTAAATCCTCAATGTGCCTGTCTAAAAATAATTAATGACGGAAAGAGGCTATCAGACATTAGTTATTTATGCACAGTGGTGTGGATAAATAACTAGTTATAATCAAGTTACAGTCATTTCACTTTTAAAAATGAGCTAAGGAGACAGGAAAGACCAGAACAAAATGTGAAATTCATGAATTTAATTTCTTGAATGATTGCTTAGACACCCTTTTAGTTATGTTTTGAATAACAGCAGCTTGGGTCACTATTAAAAGAGTGCTCATGGTACAACATGAAGATAAAAGATTAGTTCAAAGAGATTGTTGAGAGTTTTGGAAAAGTAACTGTTGCCTGCTACTGTTACCATTGCCTCCATCTAACCCTGTCTTCTGCATCCTCTTCTCTCACACCAACTACCTTCATGTCCTCTTTCACTACATCCATAAACCTCCTCTTTAGTCTTCCTCTAGGCCTCCTGCCTGGCAGTTCAAAACTCAGCATCCTTCCACCAATATATTCACTATCTCTCCTCTGGACATGTCCAAACCATCTCAGTCTGGCCTCTCTGACTTTATCTCCACAACCTCTAACATGTGCTGTCCCTCTGATGTACTCATTCCTGATCCTATCCTTCCTGGTCACTCCCAGAGAGAACCTCAGCATCTTCATCTCTGCTACCTCCAGCTCTGTCTCCTTTCTTTTCTTCAGTGACACTGTCTCCAGACCAAACAACATCGCTGGTCTCACCACAGTTTTGTACACCTTTCCTTTCATTTTAACTGAAACTCTTCTATCACACATCACACCTGACACTTTCCTCCACCCGTTCTATCCTGCCTGTACACGCTTCTTCACCTCTTTTCCACACTCTCCATTGCTCTGGACTGTTGACCTTAAGTACTTAAAATCCTCCACCTTCTTGATCTCTTCTCCCTGTAAACTCTTTCACTTGGGTCCTCTCTTTCAAATACTTTTACTCTGTCTTACTGCGGCTAACCTTCATTCCTCTCCTTTCCAGGACAAACCTCCACCTCTCTAGCTTCTCCTCCACTTGTTCCCTGCTCTCACTACAGAATGACAATTTAAAAATATCTCAAACATTTCTCTGAAGATGATGTTGCTTCTATAAACAGAATGTCTCTTGTATAATAATTTATATATAGATTCAAAGGTAGATATTCAAAATTTCATGAGATGGAGAGGTGTTGCACATTGAGTGCTAGTACTTAGTTTGTTAAAAATTGAATTGCACATAAACTGAGCAGAACTTTAATATAATTTTGCAGTACCTTCCCATATGTTTATCCATGATGGTGATTTTTATTACAGATTCTTGTGATTGTTTTTTTTTTTATTTATGTAATGTTTTGTTTAAAGCTGTGTAAGACAGAAAGCTAAATTTATCAGCAGTAAACTCTGGAATTAGATGACCTTAATGTATTTGTTCCAAACCTGAATACTGAACAAGATTACATGGATGATACCTTAAGACACGAGCCTTAAGTCTTAAGACCTTTTCAAGAATAATGAATGGCCCTGTGAGAGCACAACATTCATTTGTAGTATAAAATACAAACTATTGAAATTTGGAATTTCTCCCTGTGGGACTAATAAAGGAATATATTTTGTTTCATTTTCCAAAAGTTGTTTTTTATTGTCGTTTTTTAGCAAGTAATTACAATTTAGCTGCACATATCAAAGTCATTTCACAAATAGTCAGAGGATTGATACGTAATATGGATAATGTTATGGATGGACGTTACCTTTTCAGTAACTGTAAAAAAAATTTATTGATATAGTTAGTAGTTCAGAATGTTTTTGGGTAGTCTGTATATTAAATACGTGGCAAAAGTACCAGTCAGCATTGGACACAAGAATGAATGAAAAGAGGGATGTACGTTTACTAAATGCTGAATGAGTCTATAGGAATAAAGGGACAATAAACCGCTATGGGTACATAAAAATATTTTGCCATTTGTCTAATTGAGGTGACACTCATCTGCACCAAGACAATGTGTCTTCCTTGGCTGCACCAGGACATGACAGAAATTTGAGTTCAGGAAGAGGTAACATTCACACAGGATGCTTCAGGAAAAACAAGTGGCCTGAAAATGGATGACTCGCAATAAAATTGAGCGTGTTTCCGTCCAACTTCCTCAGCTTTGGTTTTACGAGTGCTTATTAGTTTTCAAGGTCAAAAAGGGATGTTGCTGAAGTGTTTATGTCTGGTACTACTGAATTCGTGCAGCACTCACCTGCGCTGCAGGAAATTGGTCTGAAAGTTCATATGGTTCTTCTGGAACCCATTGCCTTTGCTCCAAACACCAGAGAATCTATTGAGGATAAATACAATTAAAAAAATAGAAAAACACTTAATTATTTTGAATGGTATCATCATTTTGCACTATATCGAAACTTCATACCCATTCATAAGACAGGATCCAGCATCCTCGAGCAATGCCCAACAGAATATTTAGAGTCCGTCTTTGACCTCCGGACACAACATGAGTCGTACTCTCACAAACTCGGTCAACGATTGAAAAACGACCCAAAGTTTTCACAACCTGATCCACGATATGCTGCTTCCTACAAGAGGTGAAAAACAATGAAGGACATCAAACATTTTTATTACAAAAACTATGATAAAAAATCTATGGCTCGACTGGTAAAATTCATCATAAAATAAGGACTTTAAAAATGCTTGAGGTACGTACTCAGTAGGCATGCTTGTCATAACCAGTGTTCTGACAGTCTGAAACAAAGATAAACAGATGCATCTCTTGACTTAAACGTTCACAGCGAATATAATGTGAATAAATGTCCTCGAAAAGAAATCTGACGCTATAACGCTATAAATCAGCAACCACATTTCGATCATGTAAACTATTGGACAACGTTATTGAAGACAATTTGAAGATAGTGTTCAGCGGTTTCATATCTACTTTTTTAAAAGAATCATTTCAATCCTCTTAGCTTAAGGTAGAAATTGTGATTGTATGACAATTTTCAACAAATTTTGGCAAGATGTGGAGCATTTAGAGCATAGATTTTTTTTTCTTTCCTTGCGTTTCTGAGAGCAAACATCAGAGAAAACAGGATGTCTGTGAACTCAGTGCAGAAACAAACTGCATATTCATTTAGACAATATAAAACTGTAAAGTTGACCTGATAAAATCTCAAAAGCAAAGAATGACCGTTTCATGCATGTTATGATTCTTTCAGATGAGTGAGTTGTTCTGGTGACTGATAAAGCACTGTACAGAGAGTGCACTTTAAATAACCCTGTTGGATCAGATAGGTGCAAAGAAATCAAGGTTAAAACAGAACCACCAGGCCATTCACTGTGATTCCTGCTCAACGATAAAGTCAGGAGTTTCAGCACACAGAATTTAGTGGTGTGTGCTCACACTACAGGACCGCCAAAAAGGGCCCAGAAGGGGCCACTGTGAAGTTTCCTCAAAGGGGACTTAGGCTTATCATTCACAGGGGACATGTTCTCAAAGCAGCACAAGAAAGTCATCTCTTAAGAAGAGGCTGCACCTCTTTGCCTTCGACAAAGATCTGGCATGAGCAGCACCACAGCCTCTGAGCACAAGTCTTTCAAGTACAGATGAAGGAAAGTCTTCACTGAATGGCTATACCTCCTTAATGGCTGTCACTCTGCTTCTGAAAATGACTGTTCAGAAATAAAGCTCCTGGGCATCTGTGATGGTTACAAATAACACCTATGTGAGTACTACATTACTGCAACTGAAAAATACATTAAATGATGGAAAAGATACCTTTGATTTATACAGGGCTATTGGTAAAAATATGAACAGTCAGAATAAGTTCTTCAGGCTTTTTGAACTACAGGGGCACAAAGGCCTTCTGATTTGAAGGAAAGATGTCTAAGTCATAGCGTCTGTGCTGCATTCCACTGTTTAAATACATTATTATTATTATCATCGTGCATCTGAAAGCTGCTGAATGCGATTTCAAAACAAGCCTCAACAATTTTGTTGTTTGCATTCAATACATATAATCTGGTGACATGAGGACAGCAGCAGCACATCTGCTCTGAAATCAACCAAAGCAACTAAAAATGTGTAATAGTTTACTATGACACATTTGTCCGGATTTTTAATGATTCACAAGCCACGCAGGTGTGACCTCCAAGAATTTATGCCGGATGGCTGTGTTTATCAATGCTGCCTCATGTTTGGACATCCAACTATTATCATGATCCTCACAGAACCAAGAGAACAGCTTCAGCACCTCCGTGATCATGCTACTATAAATTCAAATCATAACACATCCCCAGGGGGAGATGATATGTTTGGTTTGTTTCAGCCCCAGCTTGTCGAGGTTATCAACATAACGAAAACAGAGCCCAGGTGCATATCACAAGCGAGGAAGTTATAAGCAACCATTACAGCAGCAAAAACACAGGAAGCCCTCGGGACCAGACAGAACATCTCGACTATATGCGTCAAACGCCTACAGCGGTGGAAGTGAATGACCTAATGGAGGAAATACTTAAAGGAATTGCACACACACTGTTAAGTTCACCTCCTAAACTTCCTATATTACAGAAAACCATAGATGTCACAAGCTTTCGCAATATTGTACAGTTGCAATAGTTTGGGAAGATTAATTTACTTAAAATACATGAGCGTGAAAAACAGAAAATTAGGAAAAAAAATTAAAAAAAACAATTTTACGTTTTTTTTTAGTATAATGATGAACATTGCATTGTGCATTACACTTAAATGAGAAGTGTAAAAAATATGGCCTCCAAGTCAGTTTAACTGATCTATCAGGAAATTATATAAATCAGCCCATAGGACACTTTATACATCTTGCTTTCACAGAGCCACTTTTTTCCCCATTAGAATAATAAAAATACAGAGCCAATCAGCATTTTTAGGAAGTTCCTTTAAATATCTTACCTTTGCTTTATCAGCCATTTTCCGAAGACTCAAGCTGTCTTGCTTATTGTGATTTTCTTTGCCATCACAACAGATCTCAGTGAAAACAGCTGCAGCCTCACTTCCTCCTTCTACATTCGAAAATAAGAAAAACCATAAAAACTTGGGAGGGTTTCCTTGTAGCTACCACACAGCAGGTATTGTTTGTGTGTGCATTTATAACAGTATACACTTCAAACCAACAGAAAGAATGTTTATATGAGATGTTTTCACCTCATATAAAAACTAATCTTTTCATACATTTTATACTTCAGTAATGTTTTTAAACACTGAGTAAAGGATTGGATCTTAGTTATGATGGGTTAAAAAATAAAAGTAAACTGTCCAGTTCAGAATTACTTGTGCTGGTCAGGGTGAGAGAAAAGGCATGCTGAAATACATACGGACTTCAGGCAAACCTCCCAGTCTCTATGTTTATAGGAACACGCATGTGTAAGTGGGACCCAAATTTATGATCTATATTTGCATGTGTATGTTAGGCCTTGAAAAGAATCCTACAAAAAAATCACATGAAAAGGCCTCATTTATTTGAATAGAAATTATTTCTTTATTCTCCTCAAAATGTGACATCAAGAGATAAAAAAACATCTGCAGAAAACTAGGCCAAAGGTCTCACAAACTAATCTACAACTCTGAACGCATGATTGTAGTAAGCAAACAGTAAACAAATAACCAGTGATAGACAAACACCTTCAGTAATATATGAGGCTAAAAGAAGTCTCAGTACTGAATCCATTATGAGCTTTCTTTCTTAATCAACATGCTTATTCCTCATTGTCCAAGGCATGAGAAAGGGCACTGACAGAGTTTTTCCTGCAGCTCCGATACTGTGCTATCCTCTGATACTTTGTTGGTCGTGCACTTCTGTTTTACTAGAACACTTGTACCGGTTTTGGTAAATGGCAAGGTGCCTTATCTTCGCCTTGAAGCTATAAATGTGTCATCAGTACCTGGACTATCCAGAGATTCTTCAACATCCTGTTGTGGTCGACTTTGAGGTTCACTGTATGCAGACTGCTCATCATGATTTTTGCAACTCTGACTTTCTTCCACTTTCTTCTTCTTTTCACAGTTAGTTGCAGATCCAGTGCTTTCACTTCTTTGTTTTCTCTTTTTCAGGACAGAGTTCAGCTCAAAAGGAACACGAATATCTCTTTCCCCATGTAGATCAGGCAAAAGATTTAATGTAGCTTTTTTTGGGCAGTTAGCTGGAGAGAAGTAGTCCTCAAATACATCGTTGTCTCCATCAGTGGAAACTGAGACCACATTTTTGCAGTCAGTTGATGGAGTAAAGGATTGTATCAAGGCAGAAAGTGACGGACGGGCTCGTTTAGGTGTTTTTTGTTCTATTTTATGTGATGGAGTGGAAGTTTGTTTAGACTGTTTAAATGTAGCATCACCTGGCTTAAGTGGTGAGGAGATAGAAGATGAATTCAAAGCAGCAGGAAAAAAATTTGTCTTATTCTCTTTGAAGGAGTTAGCTGCATTCATTTTTTGCTTTTCCATTTCAGTTCGGTTGGGTGATGTTCCCGATGATTCTTGATCTGGTAGCCTCTTTCCTTTATTAACCTTCTTGCTGCTGTCTAACTTATGGCAAGTATTTTCTAATATATCCTTGGAACTATTTTTCTCTGCTGGTTGTGTTTTAATCAACTTCCTCCTTGCTTTTTTTGGTATATTCTCTATTTCATCTTCTTTGTTGGTGAAGTCAGGGCATTTCAGAGGACTTAAACTCTGTTTCGATGCATTATACCAGGTAGAAATTTGGCAGTTCTCTGAGGTTTTCTCACTGCATTGACCATGCTCAGTAAATTCATGTTGAGTTCTGTCATCCTCCTTATCAGGCGAGTAGGCAGGTTCGGCAACAGAATTACTGGAGTCCTCATCTGACTGGTCATCTATATTTAGAGAAAAATTATTAAAAATTGGCATCTTATAGAAAATTTCTGTGCATTGTTTTTGTTTGCCAGTGAGTTTAGCTGGATTTTGGCAATAACCGTCAATCCTTTCCACTACAATAAAGTACAAGGAGCTGAAGGTACTTCACAGTACGTAAAAAAGCTACTAAAGGAATCTCATCACCTCATCACACAGTCTGCTAAAGAGACAAAACATACCTTCAGATTCCATGGATGTCATTTAGATTAGATGTCAAAAAACAATAAAAATTTCATCCTGAACAACACCAAACATGGAACTCGAGAAGAAATGCTCCCACCATGACACAGGAGCCTTAAATTCAGTAATTGAGACCACGGAATATAATATTATATATTTATTAAAACAATACACCCACAATTTTAGCTGATTTGTATCAATAATGATTGAGTGTTTTGAATGTACTGTACTTAATCTAAGTGGCTCTATAAAAAGTTTCTAATGAATGAAATGCAATGTTTAAGATAGGGAAAAACCCAAAACACAAGCAATGATTGCACATTGGGAAAACTCCAATGTGGTAACAATATTGCTCTGTGTCCATGTTTTGTTTTGTTTTTTCTGCTTTAAAACACTGACCTAGTAAGAACTTGACCAAAAAGAAAGTCCAAGTACAAGTGCTATTTTGGAATTAAACATTAGGGTTCATCTGAGCTAATCTTCTTGCTACGCTTTTTAAGGTTTACCAGTTATAGGAAGAAGACACCAGACATCTTACATGTTAATCTGAGGACTGTTGGTGTGCTCCCAAGGGAAGGTTTCATCCCAGTTCCTGAGCAGGACTCAACCATCTGCGAAGCTGAAAGACAGTAATATACATATAAATGAATTTCTAAGGTTTCATAGGGACCGATATATCTTTCACAGATTGCGATTTCATTATTATGCACTTTTGGTAAGCTTACCCGTGGGAGAGAGTTTTTCGTGTTTCTCTTTCATGTCTTTCAGACGCTGTGCCATGTAATCTGATCTTTTCCACGAAGGGCTGAAGATAATTCCATTCTCTTCATCAATAATGATGGGGGACACATCCATGACTGTGGATTTAAGGAATAGAACAGTAACAAGCTATATTTCTAGTTTTCCGTATTTCAAATTTCCATGAGATTAATTTTCTCATACCATGATTCTGTTTTGGTACCAAGTCTTTCATCAACTTGTCTAATTTTTTCCTCATGCGTCTGTCGTTTTCAGGTGTCCTGTCTGGAGTATCCTTTGGCTGCATACAACGATGCTACAACAAATAAACACAGAAAATGTGTTCATGCTTGAAGTCACAACTTCTTCAATGAAAAGTCCATGTTCTTACTTTACTAGAAAAACTGCAGCATCGCTCTAAAGCATACTACACATGCATTTATGAACACGCTAATAATACTGTAATATTGCATAAATTCAATGTAATAAATCTTGGTTTTTGTGTTTAAGTGGTCTTGAGAAGAATGGGACCACTTGGTATATATTGGTCATGGTATTTTAAAGTTAAAATAAGATTAGTGTACAAGTAAGAACAAATGGAGACAAACGCCCCGACAAACAACGGGAAAATCTAAAGCTTGACAATAATTTACAATAACAGCTTGAAATGTGAAACCTACCTGAATATTATAAATAAAACAGACTCTACTCACTTTCTTGTTCTTAAAGACAGGATCAGTTTCATCCAAGGCTGGATACAGATCCTCGTCTACGTGCACACCATCGTCGTAACATCTGAATATCAATTTACCAAAAGAAACAATTTAAGCAATGTTTCATCTCTCATCCAAGAGACTTCTTCAGTTCGAACTGAAGAAGTCTCTTGAATGAGAGATGAAACAGTTTCAAGAAATTTCTTAACCTCCAGTCGATCGACTCAACAGCTTTTGGATAACTATGACCTGGATGACTGAGAACCTACACAGACAATTTAAGCAATGGCTGAAAATTCCCTCTTGTTAAACGTCATAGCAACACAGGGATAACATAAATGTGTCGGAGTAACAAAAAAAACTAAATAAAAATAAAAAACTAAAAAACAACTCAACTCTGAAGGTTATTCTCACCTTCCCACCCAGAGAGCAGAGACAAGCTTCACATTACTTTTCTTGGCTCTCCTCCATGTAGCCGTATGACCATTGTAGAAGACCACATGTGTGACTAGTTTAGTGAATGTTTTTGATACCTGGCAAAGATAGAATGTTTAGAGTTTGCAACATACACATACAGTATTTACCAAAAGAAAAAGTGCCAGTGGATGCATCATAAGCAAAAATGTTTCAAACATAGATCTTTAGTGATGCGTATAAAACTACTGTTAATATAGTACACATTACAGTATTGTACACAGTACACACAATTTACTCTGTGGTCTCACCTGAGCTCCCATTTCCTGCAGCTGCTGAACAAAGGGTTTGGAATAGTTTGCAGTTTTGTCTGATGACCACACATCAACATAAGCAACAACATCTGTTGACAAATATAACAGTCTTGAACCAAAGGTCATAGAGCCATGAATTACAGAAAAGCAAGTGATGTACGATACCTTTGAGAACTGGACAGTCATTGTTTGTGGTCATTATAGTCTCTTCAACTCCCAGATTCACCTACAATAACAAACAATTAACACGTTTTTTTGTGATGGAAGCTTTGCATTACCTTCCAAAAGAATTATATTTGTGGTCCCCTGTTTCAAAAACACAGCATTTGAAATCTGTTGGTCAGTCATGTTGACTAGTTCAGTTACAGTAAACGTCAAGATCAGCACTTGCAGCTCATACTGACTTCCAGTCACTAGAAAGAAGCTAAAAGCTACCACAGCCAAAGTAAGGCTACAGAAGTCTGATCACCAGGAAAGAATCGATACATTGTAATAATGTATTTGCTACGATTATCATGTCATACAAAGTGTCACGAAGCCTGCCAGTAACTTATCACACACGAGAAGCTGCTTTGCGTCCAAAGATGACCATTTCAGTAAATCAAAGAACCTGTTTGCAAAGACAAATTTCTGACGTAGAGCTGCCAAGTTCTTAAATTGAACCTATATTGAAACACAACTGACCGTTTCCCTGTGGATGTCTTTCTTAATCAAATAGTGATTTTATCCTATGTCAATTACATCTAGAAACGAGCTTATATTAAACATACTACACTTTGAAGTAACACTACGTTTTGTTGGTAAATTAGTTGTCTATCTTTCGGTGAATTAACGGTGTGTTAGCATTTTGCTGGTGCGGCTAACTTGGTAAATACTTCCGTAAAAACATGACATGGACAAATTGTAATTGACAGCAAAAATAACAAGACATACAACAATTTTAAAGTGACAAACACTTACCTGTGTTCTTTTAAACAAATAGGTTTATATTGTTTGCGAAATAAAAACAACATCCATCAACTGCGTTCGCAGGTCGCGCGTGCTGTTTGAACCACAATGTATTCTGGGACAAGTGGCCGTCATTGGCTGATTGGTACGTGACGTCATCTCAAACCCAGAAGTGACGGCAAGAGAGACGTCGCCCCTGAAGGAGAGTGTGAGGAGTTTATGCCTCGAATTTTACGGGAACTAATGTCTAGTGTCTGTGTGTATACTGTATGTGTGGTGCACTGGCGACGCGCCCAGAATGTCGGCTGGGATAGGCTCCAGCACCCCGTGAGGCTGATATAGCTGATGAATCGAAGAAATCTTGTGATGTGCAGATGAAGCTTCATGAAGCTTTGAAGCCTTTCATCCATTTGGTGCACTCCAGTGCAAAGCTTCTTGAGGCTTCATTTGCTCTAGTACACATGTATCAAAGTCAAGGCCCGCGAGCCAGATCTGGACCGTGACAAATTATTTGTGGCCTTCCGGATGATTTTCAATTACATCCCGCTTCAATTGTCAGTGTTCGTGTGTTTGTCCGTCCGTTCATTCGTTAGTATATCCACCAAATATTCTCGCAACCGTTGCGGATAGACAGATGAACTTGACCCTGAGAAAGCTAGGTCAAGGTCAAATTTCAACTTTTGTACTCTCAGGAACTGGATAAGATAAAAAGATGAGGGAGCAGGCCAATTTAAGACCATAGACCAAAGCTGGTGCTTACATCACTGACGGTAGGTCAGAGCACTAGCTTTGATCTGTGACCTATGGAAGTAGGTCAGGGTAAAATTTTGAATTCAGGGGTGTCGTGGGATGTTGCAGTCTGTGACTGCCTTGTTACTATTAGAACTGGCCCGCAGGCCATATCGACCTGCGAGCCGATATGGCCGATATTCCCCATAATGCAAATGTAGCGGGCAAACGGGCTTTGGGTTTCATTGTTTGTCAGCAGGGCGGCACGGTGGCGCAGTGGGTGGTGCTGTCGCCACACAGCAAGGCTATTCGGGTTCGCGTCCCGCTTTGTTAACTCCATCCTGAGGGCTTCCTCAGCTCAGAGCATGACCCTGAACATTGATGAACTTGTACGAAACATGAGACACAATCAAATATCAGGGTCAGCCTCAGACAAGTGAGCATCAAAGAGCAGTAACATTTTTTTAGTTTTAAATTCAGTTAAATTTTTATATTTGTTTCTACAAGACGTTTGAAGGAAGTATTGTTTTGTCTGTGTGCCATAGATTTTTGTATTTATTTATTTGAGTTGAATGGACTCAGGTAAAATTGCAGATAAGAGCCATGAGAAGGAATACAACTGATTTGATTTGTTTTTATTTTACTATTTGAAAGCAGTGATTGGTAGAATCATAGAGCATCACAATAATTTTTAAAAAAATCAAAACATTTTTCTCACAATAATGCATTGTTATTGTGCATGCACAATATTTTTATTACATCCCGCTTGAAAGCGGTGATGTTATTGTCAGTGTTTGTCAGTGTTTGTCTGTTTGTCTGTTAGTTCGTCCATTAGGATGTCCACCAAATATCTTCGCAGCCATTGCAGATAGAAAGATGAAACAAAAAGCACATTACTCGGGCAGCAAAGGGGATGAAATTGAGATGATGACCTTGACCTTGAGAAAGCTATGACAAGGTTAAATTTCAACTTTTGTACTCTCAGGAACCAGATAAGATGGAAAGATGAGGGAGAAGGCCAGTGTAGACCGTAGATCAAAGCAAGTAGATCAGGGTAAAATTTTGAATTCAGGGATGTCATGGGATGTTGCAGTCTGTGATTGCTTTGGTTCTAGTTGTTAATGCAATAATGCATGCACAATAATGTATTTTCAATTTATAATGGATGCAATTTCAGAGATGCACTTATTTTGATGTTAAGGAACATATTTTGTTTCTGAAGGACATTTACTTTTTTGTTATTTGCCTGTTGAAAGGGTTTTCCCTAGAAGTTACCGACAGCCATAACTAAATATTGCTGTATTTATTTAATCATTACATAATATACACTGTGTTAGCTCTTGGTTCAAAATGCTATGTTCTCCCCATCTATATACTTGAATAAGCTCACTTGAAAAAGTCTCATGCTGTCACATTGTCACCAACTCCACCCACTACCTGTCAATCAAGCGCCCAACCAATCACGGCGCATCTGCCCGAAGGAATCACGTGAACAATATGGCGTAAGGCATCTGCTATGTTAGGAGAAGAAATACAGTAACTATACATGGACTTCCCAGTTAACATAATTTTAGAGTGTCATTATTGTTCCAATGATTTTCATGTTTTTGAGCAGAAAGTCCAAACAGCAGGAACGACACAGAAAACGGCAAGGATTTCTGAGTGAAACTATCTGGCTAGCACAAAAACAGTCTGTCCAGCTATGGTTTCCACTTGGAATGGGACAATCAATGTAATATTCAATAGGCTCCTTGGGCATCTGACAAAAACGGTCTTTAAGTAACTACACATACAGTTCTGTTCATGTAGTCAGCAAACAGAATTATCACTTCTCTAAAATTTGTTTTCCACTTGCTCTTTTGACAGGTGCCTTTTCCTTTAACATTAGCTCCTTTCCCAACCTCACCATTAGTTAGCTTTCTTTCTCCAGTTAGCCTTCTAATATTCATCTACGGCTTTGCAAACCCCGCCCAACGCAATCCATGATTTGCCAACATAAAGTTGTTACGTCACCATGTTGATTGTTGACTGTGTTGGGTGCGCTTGGTTTATAATGCCAATACATTTGTTTTCATATGTTTGGTATGAAGTATGATGTTATCGTTTTATCATGTAATTTCCATTGGTTCCATTGGTTTCATTGGTTTCCATTGTTTTAATAAACATTGAACCAGTCCGGCCCTCGGCTTGTAGCAAATTTGTTTTCTTTGGCCCTCTGTGTATTTGACTTTGACACCACTGCTCTAGTAGGACATCTACTGGATTCAAAAATATCAGTTGGCATGGCGTTGAAGTGTGTGGCATTTTGCAGAAAGCCTGTGAATAAAACTGTCAGCAAAATAAAGAAGTGTACAAAACATGTATGTTTTAGAGATGGCAGTAAATTGCCAAATACATTGCAGTTCATTATGGACACGTTTGTTTTGTTGTTCCATTGATTTATTTAGTATCACAATATATGGCTTGCATCATACACATACATTTCCAACAATGTGAAATGAAGCTAAAATTTTACATTATGTTATACTTTCCACAGCTTTAACTGACATTCAACAGAGCACAAGTTCATACATAGTTCATAATGTATTGAATTGCTATTAAGCACTGATTTGGATTACAGCAACAAAAGTACATTTAAACCACAAATTCTTATTAAACAGATTATTTTCTATAATTCTGAATTAAATCAGCATAAGACGATCCAGCGCTACACTGCACACTTTACTTTAAACCAGTGACAATACAGGTATTTTTTTTAATTTATTCGATTTATTTATTTTTCTTTCCAGACATATTATTACAGCAGACTTCAGTTTCATCAGTTTTGGAACACCAACAACAACATCCGGACAAAAAAAAAGGGTTGTCAGGTAGAAGCCATTGGCTAGTAAAGTTCCCGTCCCCTGGACGGGAACTGTCCAGGGGACGGTTGCTTTCAATGCCACTGTCATTGAAAAGAGAACACACAGCAGAGGTCTAATTGCATTTTTGAACACCAGCACAGTTAAGGTTATATCATCAAATTCAGACAGAGTACCTCTTGCAGTTCAGAGGCACAGAGGTACGGGACACTTCCATGTGCACTGTGGACATGGGGACGTGTTGACTCTCTTCTTTTGGGGGGCTACAGCAGCAATGCAGGAGCACATCTCTCACCTCCTGTCGGAAGTTTGAGTTGAGGAAGCCATAGATGATGGGGTTGATGCAGGTGGAGGACATGGCCAGCAGGTGGCAGAGGGAGAACAGCAGGTTGTGGTGACAGACAGGTAGAGCCTCTTGATTCCAGTCTGATACTGTGTTGAAGATGGTGAGCGGCATCCAACAAAGAGCAAAGGCTGTTATCAGGGCAACCAGCATGATGCTGATTCGGCGACTATGGCTGATACGCTGACTATCTGGATTCCTGGCACGATCCAGCATGTCTTTGCGATGGCGGAGATGCACAAACACTCGAACATAACAGAGCAGAACAAGCAATAGTGGAACACAGTACTGGAAAAGTAGGAGCCAAGTGGTGTAAGCAAGCATGTGCTGTTGGGAGGGCCAGTGCTCCATACAAGCCTCCTTATGTGGAGAGGAAGGGATGTACGAAGAGAGGGAGTCGTACAACTTAGAATATACAGACGAGTTTTTGTGCATATTGGGAACAGATAGTGTTGGGGATGCATTAAAATATGCCTGGGGAGAGGTTTTGAGATAGAGCTGAGATTGAGGCAGGTCCGACATTAGGTTAGTATAGGGCTCATTCGTGAGGACCTGAAAGGCCAAGAAAGGTGATGATGTCAAGCAGGCCAGAATCCATATAATAACAAGCGCCATGTGGGCCTGAGGAATGCTTGGTTTCCAACCAGAGGGGTTGATGATGAGCTGATGTCTTTCTAGAGCAATGAACACCAGTGACAGAACAGACACAGTCACAGACACACACTGGATGAATGGCACCATTTGGCATAGCAGTGACCCAAACACCCAATGGTCCATGAGCGTGTATATGACAGTGAAGGGTAGACAAAAGACACAAACCAGAATGTCAGACACTGACAGGTTGCATATGAAAAGACTGGTGACATTGACTTTTTCTCTGCAGCGAGCAATAATGCAAATAAGGCCTATGTTACCCAGCAGCCCCAGCACCAGTGTAATGCTGTACAATACTATCAGACAGGTTGTGAGGACAGAAGACATACGGCATTGGTCATCATGCCCTAGTACAGGCAGATCTGAGAGAAGCTGGGTCATATTCTCTGGCCATTGCTGCTCCAACTCAGGACTGGTTCTCCCATCACCCCATATAGAATATGTCGAGGTAGGACTGTTGAAGATAAGAGGCAGAGCTGTTGTTGATTCACTTCCATTACCTCTCGAGGACATCTCACCAGGACTGTAGTGTCATCAGAACCCAACATCAAGCTCTCCATGCCCATCAATCTGAAAGTAGAGAGAAGGAAATGAAAGCAGTCCAAATACTACAGATTCAAATACGGACATTCCAAAACAAGATAATGCTAAAAAGCCTTTTTTTTAATAATTATATTTGCATATAATATATACTGTAATATATTTAATTGTAATATAAACGTTATAATTGTACAATTATAATTCATTCATTCATTTTCCGAAACGCTTTACCCATTATAGCGGTTCACAGGGAGCTGGAGCCTATCCCAGCTGTCTTAGGGCGTGAAGCGGGGCAAACTCAGGGCGTGACACCAGTGCGACACGACAATTATAATTTTATAATGCAATTGTAAAATTTTCAGAATAAAAAAAGAAAATAATAATAATACTGATCAGTTCTTTATTAATCCCTATAGGGAAATTACCTTTTTCCACTTTAATAATCACACGCATGGGAATGGCACGCGATCAGTGATTCAGGTGGTCCTTTACTGCGATTCTATACGAACTACTATTAAGATTCTGTGGTCACAAATAATGGGTGTCACTGACATTCTCTCAGTTTTTCTCTAGTGTCACCCTGAGTCTGACATTTACACATTTTCACTGCTCCTCTGGGGATGAATCAAGAGGAGAATTCCCCGTAAGGGCAACAGAAAAAACAACTACTGACTGTTTGATAGATTGTTACGAAATGTGGTGCTGATATTAATCTCTCCCAGAATGAATTGTAATCACTTTGGGATCGGGTGACTGTTCATTCAGTACTGAAATGTTCACATCTGACACGCACAACAAACCATAAACACTATGAACACTGTAACACTTATGCCTTTTCTATTTTTATATTTTATGATGTGTAATTTTTATACTTTTTAGGTGTCAGTACTTCTTTCTGTGTGCTTTTTCTGTGTGCTTTTGTGTGCTCCTATGCTGTGTGTATGGGACGGAGGTGTCATTTTCACTGACGGAACCTACTTAAGGGATCAATAAAGTTACTACTACTACTACTACTACTACTACTACTACTGCATTAAATGTCATTTTCAAAAAAATCTTATGAAAAACATTTTTTCTTTCTATATGGCCCAGAGTTTTAAAAAAAAATTAAGTACACAGATTAGTTTCCGTTTTGATTTATTTTCTCTTGTCTCCTCCTCTCCATCTTAACCCATTTTATACAAAAATAAATAAGCTAAAGAAAGCAGCAAATACACAATAAATGTTGAGGTTCCTTGAAGTTGAAGGAATGGCAGAGCCAGAATCCCGAGTATGGATTATGTCTTTCTATCCTGAAACCTCTTCTGTGCTGTGGAAAACAGCATCACAAAGGAAATGAGCCTGTCATTGTCCCTTTACAACACACACATGTAGATATCAGTCACATCACACTGCACCATTATCGACATATTCTGTCAGTGAGTTTCAAAGCACAGATAATGTGATATGACACTATGGGATGCACAATGCTATTGTTCCCTTCTAGGGATACATCTATACACAATAAGGAACATTGTGACACAGCACCCTTCTGTTCCTCATTATTCCTCTCTGCCTCAGTGAAGTGTCCTCCTTTCTGTGAAGACAATATTCCAGCAGTGTACCTTAGACAATGGATGATCATCTCAAGGCTCTTTTGGTGAATATCTGAGAGCAGTTGAAGTGTTTAATGTCTGATTTTCATGTATGGAACTTGGGATCAATGTTTTTCTCAGGTCTCAACAGTAGCTTTGGATAGTACATTCAGTCACACTGACTGGCATTTTTTTCTTGTTTGTATCACTACACATACGATTGTAGATTTCTCGGTCATTCATTTTATTTTTATTATAAACAACAGTAAATTTAATGTAATTGGAGTTAATTTTCACAATTATACACACAAATGTATCCAAACTGGTATTCTCATTTGAATATCAATTTCTATCTGGTCTTATAAAACCTATGTATAGTATTAGCAAATGCTCACTTTACCCATCTGTTCTAACATTATTTAAACCCTTGTAAAAGACCATTAATTAACACTATTTCACTTCTTGTCTATTGCTATGAATAAACCATAAGCAAACACTTGTCTTGCTTATGGAAGAGCGGGACAACAGGCAGCAGGATGTTTTGCGTTCAATCTGAGATTATAATTCAAGCGTCATTATTTGCTCTCGCTGGTGTCAGGATTTCATCTAATATATGAAAAATAAATGCAAATCAGCTGTATATGCCAATGACTTTTTGTTCTTTTTGTCAGCTTTCAAGCTGTAATTGGATGCATGTTCCCAAAGCTGCCTGCAGACCGCTATTGCTTGAAAGCACACCTGCAAATCTGCAAATACAGGTCGAAAGTGAAGGAACAATGCAGCACATATCTTAAAAGTGAAAATGATTGAGTTCATTACTGTATCTCAAAAATACTTACGTGGTTCACGGGATGTGTGGGATGTCTCTGATGTTGAGACAACGATGCTCGGAACAGGTGAGAATCCATAGAGAGGAGCTGAGAATTACAACAACCACAATGTTTCTGCTAGACATAGCCCCAGGATTACTGGGCTGCTGAGGCTTTAAGGTGCCAGAAACACTCAGCCCTGGGCTCTGCTGTCACACAGTGGTGGATTTTTTCAATAACACCATGAAAATCACAGCTGTTGTCAGGGAAACTCAAAACAGGCAAAATGACACAGAGCAGATGCATATTTAATGTTTTGGAAACATTGGAATATGAAAAGACAAAGAAAAAGGAAGATTCATATTTGTTTATTGCCAATTTACTGCTTCTACCATTGCTTCTACCAATTGGTCACTGAAACACAGGGTACAGAAAGACCCATAGCCTGATTGGGTCACACCTATGCCTGATGTGTAGAGATGACATTATGTGTAGAGGTGAAATTATAGGATGTTCACACTGGATCACACTCCTTAGTCTTGTCTGACTTCATCACAGACTTGGAAGAACAGGTCTCTTTATCCACAACCAGCTCACACCCCTCAGGAACTTGTGACTTTTCAGGAATCCTGAGACAAAAAAAAATTACTTCTAGGATATATAAAGTATAAAATGGTTTCACATTCAGTATGCACTAAAGTGGAGGCTTTCAGGATTTTGATATTTTGAATATTTTAATTTTTCTCATTTTAGGGTGAAATATTTGACTTGAGTTATTAGTACTGAGTGTTTGCCCAGAGTGTATCTTTAAACCAACACACATATTTGTAAGAAATTGTACACAACATCAAATATATGTCAGAATGATGTGTTCTGCAATCGGGATTTTTTGTTAATAAATATTATTTTTTTACGTTTTTGAGAATATATTGAATTTTTAAAAAACCTTTCAGTCATTTATTTATTATCATTGGCCTGCTTGAGACTATCCCAGCTGACTATGAGCGAATGCTGAGGTACACCCCGGGGGGGACGCCAGGTCTTTGTGGGCCCACACAAAAGACAAACAAACCTATTTTTTTGTAGTCTTTTAATTAAGGGGATTGTTTCAGAATAAAAAGTCATGACTCAAAACCTGCTACTCACATGTTGCAGCAGCTCATGCCCTCCTCACTGCAGGAGCACTCCATGCAGTTTTTCACCCATTCAGCGCCAAATTCATAATGCTTTCCATCTTCATCCACACACCCTAAAATAAAACATCAGGAGCTGTGTATACTTTTATCAGTCTTAGGTACATTTCTGGCTGTGGCTCTGCATGAGTTTGAATAAGTGCTTAGTTGTAGTTTGGTCAGATACTACAAAAACACCTGCTGGAGTAAATGTCCAACTCAGCATTACACAAAAAATTCCACTTAGTCCCTCTGCTCTTTCCATAATGTCCTCTTACCTTTAGGGGGGTTTTTTATATCGTTGGCCACTAACTCCTTTAAATGGCAATCTGAGTGACACAAGACTACCAGTCCAAGCAGACAAACAATCACATGAAGGGAAGCCTGCAAGAAATAAGACATCTTTAAATACTAAATAAATAAATAATAAAAGGGCATTATTTCAATACAGTATTTTCCTGACTCTTGAAAATGCCTTTTAAATATCAAAAGGAAAAGTGTGTGTTTTAGTCTTCGTCATTGCCCATCTCGTAGTGGTCACAGCAGCATATCCAATGATGTTTAAAAGATTAAAAAAATGTTTTACTAGCACTGGAGCTGTCTGCACGCAGACTGAATTTAGTCATCGTTCCAAACAATCCAGTGTTATTATTGTAATTGACACATTTTTATATATGTATTTATATGACACGTACAAAGTAACATTCATAAAAATGTCCCCAGAATTAGTTTATGAAAAATCAGTAGGTGTGACTACTTTGTCAGTGTTTAAATTTCTGAACTTTTATATGCAGTATTTTAATTCATGTAAGAATCATTATTGAAATTGTTCTGTCTTTGACATTTCAGCTATCAGCTAAAAATATATTTCACCACCACCGCCAGTCCTATTCTAATAGCAGTTATGCAGTCATAATACATAATAATGCAGCATGCTTTGCCAGCAGGCTTCACAGTAACCCTTTCCATATTATATCTGTATCATATATCCACCAGTCTTTAAGTCTTCAAGATTCTACAAGAATTTAGTCCACAAAACAAAAAACATCTCAAATACATACCATCCTCAGATGTGACCTGGTTTACAGGAAACAAATGTGTGAGTGATCGCTTTTCCGAGGGCTATTTATTTAGTCGGACACCCCATATCTTTATCAATAGTATTTGAGCACTGATGTGAACGCCTTCACATATTTTCTTAAGGTGGGGGAGAACAGCAGGGAGAGTAGCAAGGCACACCTAATTGACTCATAAATTCTCATGCCCATGAAAGACACTGTATGTTCTTAATATGCACTCAAGAATGACTGTTATATTATCCTCTTTATTCAAAAATGCAAAAAGAAACACTTTGGTGAAGAAGCAGCAAAGGGAACAGTCTGAAGTACAATCGCCTTTCCTTATCTGTAAACTGTTATTAAGACAAACGGCAGAAAAAAGTAATTGCAAATAAAATAAAAACAGAAAACTATTTGTTAAAATTAGATTGGATCAACCATGGCATTGTAAACAATGTGTCTTTGTTCTGTGCAACAGAAGAAAACTCGAAACAAAAAAAATCTTCAAGATAATCCAGCACCATAAATACATTACAAAAAATGGAAAAACATAACACAACATTGAACAATGATAAAGAAATAAAATGATAATAATTAAGAGCTGAGTGTCAAAAGTGAATAACAACATACATGTTCAAATATTTGGCAAAGATTTTAGGCAGCTATACAATCCAAGTAATGATGCCATTAATCATAACAAAGCTGTAAAGAGCAATTAGTAAAGTGTATAAGAAAGATTTACCAAAAATTATCAAATTAGTTCTTTCAACAGGGAACAAGAAATATTTTCCTGTTGACGTAACACCACGTTAATTTTGGATTACTTAAAAGGAATTGTTCAGCATTTGAAAAAAAAAAACTTATATGAGAAGATTAATACCACCTTCATGTCTGTATGCTAACTCTGATGCCAATAACCAACAAAAAATAAAAAACATATGTGAGAGGTTTTAAACTTACAAAATTTCAAAACATAACAAGTTCGATATTTCATTGTCTCAGGAACTGAAAACCACCACACTCAGATTTCCCCATGTCCAATCTTTATGCTATACTGCATATCAAAATACAGATGAAAGTGGAATCAATCTTTTTATAAAACTTCAGAATGACTCCTAAAATATGAAACTATTCCTTTAAAAAAAGATCACTTGAAATAGTCAAAATACAATCCCTCCATATAAATGAAGAGAAAAGAGGTTCTCAATCAGCTTAAATATTGAGATATATACTGCAGCTTTTGATCTTTCCTTCATCCAATCAGAGTCTTCATGAAAGCCGGCTTGCTAAAGGGCCAGTGGTATTGGTTGGGGACGGGTCCATTTACATTACACTCGAAAAAGGAGAACATGGGGAACCATATGCGTGCCCTCCGGCTATGCTGGTAGGCACGCGTGTTTGCTAAGGTGTGGTAGTAGAGGAAGAGGCGGGTGGTGATGTAGAAGGCAATGAACACATCGATGGAGTAGTGCTCATGGGCCGCCAGAATGAAGAAAATACCAAACAGGTTCAATACCCAGGATATGGTGTGAATCATATTCCAGGTTCGTGGAGTGTCTGCGGATGAAAGAAAGAAATAACTAAAGGAATTCATTTACTCCTTTCTGAGTGTGCTAGTACTTCAGTTTTAATCTTTGCACAAGATTTGTTGACACAATGAGAAGATTACAGACAAATGTCAGCTTTATCCTTTAACAAGTCTTACACATTTTCTTAAAAATATATTCTGTAGTTGAAGGCAAACAAAGGTATTGATTCTCACATTCTGTTACAAAAAAGTTAAGCAGGGTGATGACAACGGTGTGTCCACTAAACATGTAGTCTCCACACGTTTGGACGCCCGTCAGAGTCATCCCGAATCCACTCCAGATGGCCAGAGCCCTCTGGATCTTTGCAAACGTATCATCGTACGTCTGGGGAACAAAACACAAACACTCTCGTTTGTGGTGCAAACAAAAATTCACAGTCAAGAAAAGGCAGTAACACGGCCAATGCCAACAGTATTAAGAATTACTGGCTACCTCAACTTGAAAATTGCAAACCATATCTAATCAAAGCAAGTGTGTGTCCCACCTTGCTGGCACACTGCAGGTGCTGGCCAGGCACAGAGAGTGAGGTGACAAACATTGTGCAACACCTCAGTAAAAACACAGTTCCCATCAAAGAACATAGGCGTCTGAAAAGAATGGACCTGACAAGAAGACAAACATTCACAACTCATTACCTGCACAGCACTTCATGGTAGCGGATAAGGCTGAAACTGTGCACCACAGTACCTGTGCTTGTGGAGCAGCAGGATCACCAAGAGCATATAACACAGGATGATGCCACAGGCTTCAGCCATTGCAAAAGCCCAAGGGATTCTGGGAACACTATCAATGTACAAAACATGTTTTAGAATGTCTAGGTTAGCTATGATTAAGAGGAGAACGTGAAGATGAACTATGCACTCTGGGTAAATGTTTAATGCGCTATGAGTGTGCACGTGTACCTGTCCAAGAATATGTCAGGAAGTGGCGGGTACGTCCTCATATCCGGGACCCGCTCGTGTACGATGACCATGACAAAAGACGTGAGTCCAAACACTAAAAACACATATATGGAGCTGAGGACGGTCTTCCACACCTCTGGGTCCAATCTGCCAGCCAGGTGCTGCCTGCACCTCCCATTGGAGTGTGCATAACACAGCGGCATGTCTGAAACGTGCACAGATCTATCACTCTTCCTCAGCCGTAGCTCAATCCCGTTCGAGGAGCGTTCACATCCATCAAACCTCCTGTCTGCTCCCTCACAGCCACAAGCATCGACAGCTATGAGCGGAACCCCTGCCGGGAGAACGGTTGTAGGCGGGAGACCCAGGTCCTCCAACTGGACCTGGTTCTGTCTCTGGAGTCGCCGCAGGGCTAAGGTCATCCTCTTGATGTCTCCCAGGACGGTGAGTCCCAGCGGGGCGCCACGCAGGTCGGCTTCAGTCAGAGAAAGAAGGCCGAGGCCGTCCAGACGATGCTGGCTGCAAAATAATTCTTCATAATCTCCAAAACCTTCTTCCTGGAGCCACTGGGCGACCTGCTGACAACTCCAGGCCGTCACACTGTCCTCCGGCAGCGGCATGATGCTGCAGTGCATTAAATAACAGAGGGATTCACAATGAACATATAAGCGAGCACCACTTCACACCCTTCTCTCTTCCATCTTTTGGGTTCATCGCTGTCTACCGTAGTTGGGTTAAGGGTTAAGGGGTTAAGGTTTGCCATATTGCATAAATGAGTACGAGCAGGAAACATTTACTCAAGAGTTTTAAACCAAGAAATGATCATTTAGTCTATAAACTCCTCAGTACAGCCCTCTACAGCTCAAATTGATTACTTCATCCAAACGCTATAAAGTTGCAAGCAATATATAATAGTTGATTATTCGACTGTAAGGAATTATCAAAGGTTATTGATTGATTGATTGATTATCAATGAATAACTTCTTTTTGCAACACTTTTCCACATCACAACACAGAATATCCTTGGATCAGAGGCTACTGATCAAACAAAATTTCAAAGTTTTTCAAAGTTTTGAAAATATACAGTATTTCCTGCACTATAAGACGCATCGTAGGTCTTTGAGAAAATTATAGGCTTTTAGGTGCGCCTTATAGTGCGGAAAATACTGTAACGTAAATTTTTGTCTGCCAACTTTTTAACCAAGCAACTGATGGAAATGAAATAAAAATGGCTAAATGATATTCAGACCTGAAACCACAAATAAAGGAACTTTTCCACAAGAAACCTCAACACTGACTCAGTGCTTCTGCATTAAGAGCCACTGTTCAACATTATTAGTATACAATTACTATTTACTACTGTAGTAACAGGTAACCTGGCCTTGTTTGTGTTTGTCGGTGCCTACACACTGTAGGCTGCTTACTAATATATCAATGTGTTCAGGTGTGAGACTGTATCGTGGAGCGGTGGCTTTCAGCATAATTAAACTGACACTAGACAAGATCATCACAAAGAAATACATGTTACATGAGGTAAAGACAGAATCAGCCAGAGTGTGACCATCCTCTATTCCATCAGGGTGATATTTCTATTAAAATATTGACTCACTACCCATCCAGAGACTAAAGTAAACAAGCAGAGACCCTTCCTCTCCAGACAGACACACTCAGGTACTGACAACACACTGACTCTTTGCTCTGTCCTTGTCTTGTTTTTATACTTTGACCCTGTGATAAGGCCCCAGCCCTACTCAGCCTGCTGCTCCAAAGGTATACAAACCTCAACCAATAATGCTGTGCTGCTGATACCTGCAGTAACCTGACTGGACAGGAGATACAGACTTACAAGTAAGCAGCTTTCAATTATCAGGAAGATAGGGAGCACCACGAGGTGGTGACACCAGCAAGATACATGAAGAAGGCTGCTATGATTGTGAGGTATTATTAACTGCTCTTATGCCATTATCAGCTAACTAGCTGATTGTTTGCACAATTAAGCTTATTTTTGTAAGTGAAATAAGTGTTTCCCAGCAATGTTGAACACTGGTCCTCACCAAAACTCCAAATATCAGTTGATTTTCTGTTAATAGATGGCTAAAAATAAATGATCACTTACTCTGAGAGAATATCTTTCAATTGATTTAGATAAACTGACCAGACAAAGTAAATGGGTACTGAAATTTAATTTGAACACTATGATTCATCTTACACTAAAAACAGAACATCACTGGTTACCTATTTGTTTTTGTATTCATTTAAAACCTATTAAAACCTTATTAATTAAATTGATTATATTATTGTGCGTATTTTTTTAAATAGTAGGGCATTTTACTTTTTTTTTTTTAATCTTAGGTTGGTCTGTGGGCGGCAGCAGCTCAGTCCACAAAGTCTTGGGCTGGGGACCAAAGGGTGGCTGGTTCAAGTCCCTGTCAGGCAGAACAAAAAATATTTCAGAGTGTGAATTGGCAGTGGAGGTGCCAGTTCACCTCCTGAGTAACTGCTGAGGTGCCGTTGAGCAAGACACTGTCCCTTTTATAAGCTGCTCATCGTAGCAGATAGAGATAGAGGGGGCATAGAGAAGGGGGTAGAGACAGAGAGAGTGAGACAGAGAAAAGGTGAGAGCCCTTCATACTGAGAGTGAGAGAGAAGCTGTCTAAGGGCCACGTTGTAACGAAACAAATCACAAGTTTATGATGACGTGGAATATGTGTCAAGTAAACGAAAGGATAAATAAGTTTTTTAAAAAGTACATTTAATCTTTTAAAACTTGACTTAAACTACATATATATTAACCACAAGAAGGCTCTCTTACCAAAAACTTCTTATCACCGAGCTGTCAGAGGGTGTGGATGAGATTTCTCAACTTCTTGTCGGCCAACATGCTTCTTCTGACAACCAGGCAACATTGGAAACACCAGACAGGAAGAAACAATGACAGTCCAGTGAAGAAGAGCGGCCGGCCGGGAGCAAGGCTCCTGCTTCAGGCATACTGCCACCTGGTGGTCACATTACAGAACAACAGGTGAAAAGTAAAATAAAATAAAAAATAAAATAAAATAAAATAGATTTTCAAAAACAAATGGGGAGTACGGAATGTGACTTAAAAAAATTTTTTTTTTTAATTAAGTAATGAATGTTTTTCTCGATGCACCCCAGGAAAAGGAATTACCTTTCTTTTGAATGGACTGAATGATTTGCATTTCCTTAAAATAAAAATCATCAGGAAGAGTTTATTTTTAACTTATTACTTATATACACTGCCCGGCCAAAAAAAAAAAAAAGTCACATACTCTAATATTTCGTAGGACTGCCTGTAGCTTTGATTGCGGTGCGCATTTGCAGTGGCATTGTTTCGACAACCTTTTACAACGTCACAGCATTTATTTCTGTCCAGAATTGCATTAATTTTTGGCTGAGTTCTTGTATTGACGATAGGAGTCAAACCACTCTGCAAGGTCTTCTCCAGCACATCCCATAGACTTTGAATGGGGTTCAGCTCAGGACTGTGGGGGCCAATTGATGTGTCAAAATGATTCCTCACGCTCCCTGGACCAGTCTTGGCATTGTTGTCCTGGAATATGGTCATGCCATCCGGTAGGAAAAATCCATTTATGGGATTGCCTGGTCATTCAGTACATTCAGATACTCAGCTGACTCAACTTTTTTGGTGAATAATATTGCTGAGCCAAGATTTGACCAACCGAAGCAACCCCTGATCATAATATTGCATTACATTACTTTTTTTTTGGCCGGGCAGTGTAGTTGTAAACATGTATCCATGACTTCAACTATCAATGTGTTCGCAACTGCAACACCTGTTTTTGACTGTCACAGTTCGAATGATACAGCAGTCGAAGCAAAGGAAACCATCAGCAGCAACTAAACTGAGGGAAATAAAAGAGTAACACCTTGTGAACTTTGAAATGTCTGACAGAAAACCGACCCCAGATTTTCTCTCTGAGGTGAGCTACAACCCACAAGACTGTGAGCAGAGAAATTACAGTGACGCACAACCAGGGGATGAAGAAGAGCGACGATGTGCATGGAAAATACCATCTCTCCAGGAGCTCGAGGAGATTTTGCATTCAGCTACTCGGTCCTGTGACCACTACAATGAAGTGTGGCCAAACCTGTATCTGGGAGATATGTGAGCATCCTATGCATTGTTTGATTTCATATACCAGTCTGCATTCTTAATAATGCAAAACAAATTTTCAGGTTCATGTCTCACAACAAGTTTGGGCTCTGGCAGCTGGGTATCACTCATGTGTTGAATGCAGCGCATGGAAAACTATGCTGTCAGGGAAGTGATGATTTTTACGGAACCACGGTGAAATACTATGGAGTCCCAGCCAATGATCTGCCGACATTTGACCTTTCAGCTTTCTTTTACCCTGCTGCTGAGTTCATTCAGCAGGTTTTGACGTCAGGAGGTACAGTACAGTTTCCACACGTTGCCAGTGGTGACATAGAAGCACAATGCATTTCCTTTTTGTGTTTTTCCAGGCAAGGTGTTTGTTCACTGTGCTGTGGGTGTGAGTCGCTCGGCTGCCTTGGTTCTGGCCTACCTGATGATTCATCACCACCACAGTCTTCTGTCCGCAACACAACTTGTTCAACAAAAACGATGGATTTTCCCAAACAGGGGCTTCCTGAAGCAACTAATAGCTCTGGACCAAAAGCTGCAGGAAAAAGTGCAGAATGAACAACGTGCAACATAAACCCATGGCTTCTGTTCTTTAGGTGGGTGAAGTTCCTTCATATGTTGCATCTTGTCCATCCTCCCCGGGCTTATTCCCTTCTAATGTGATTTAGCTGATTCCAGAAGGTGTTCTTCCATGGGCAGCTATACAATCCAAGTAATGATGCCATTAATCATAACAAAGCTGTAAAGAGCAATTAGTAAAGTGTATAAGAAAGATTTACCAAAAATTATCAAATTAGTTCTTTCAACAGGGAACAAGAAATATTTTCCTGTTGACGTAACACCACGTTAATTTTGGATTACTTAAAGGAATTGTTCAGCATTTGGAAAAAAAAAACTTATATGAGAAGATTAATACCACCTTCATGTCTGTATGCTAACTCTGATGCCAATAACCAACAAAAAATAAAAAAACATATGTGAGAGGTTTTAAAATTACAAATTTTCAAAACATAACAAATTCGATATTTCATTGTCTCAGGAACTGAAAACCACCACACTCAGATTTCCCCATGTCCAATCTTTATGCTATACTGCATATCAAAATACAGATGAAAGTGGAATCAATCTTTTTATAAAACTTCAGAATGACTCCTAAAATATGAAACTATTCCTTTAAAAAAAGATCACTTGAAATAGTCAAAATACAATCCCTCCATATAAATGAAGAGAAAAGAGGTTCTCAATCAGCTTAAATATTGAGATATATACTGCAGCTTTTGATCTTTCCTTCATCCAATCAGAGTTTTCATGAAAGCCGGCTTGCTAAAGGGCCAGTGGTATTGGTTGGGGACGGGTCCATTTACATTACACTCGAAAAAGGAGAACATGGGGAACCATATGCGTGCCCTCCGGCTATGCTGGTAGGCACGCGTGTTTGCTAAGGTGTGGTAGTAGAGGAAGAGGCGGGTGGTGATGTAGAAGGCAATGAACACATCGATGGAGTAGTGCTCATGGGCCGCCAGAATGAAGAAAATACCAAACAGGTTCAATACCCAGGATATGGTGTGAATCATATTCCAGGTTCGTGGAGTGTCTGCGGATGAAAGAAAGAAATAACTAAAGGAATTCATTTACTCCTTTCTGAGTGTGCTAGTACTTCAGTTTTAATCTTTGCACAAGATTTGTTGACACAATGAGAAGAATACAGACAAATGTCAGCTTTATCCTTTAACAAGTCTTACACATTTTCTTAAAAATATAGTAGTGTAGTTGAAGGCAAACAAAGGTATTGATTCTCACATTCTGTTACAAAAAAGTTAAGCAGGGTGATGACAACGGTGTGTCCACTAAACATGTAGTCTCCACACGTTTGGACGCCCGTCAGAGTCATCCCGAATCCACTCCAGATGGCCAGAGCCCTCTGGATCTTTGCAAACGTATCATCGTACGTCTGGGGAACAAAACACAAACACTCTCGTTTGTGGTGCAAACAAAAATTCACAGTCAAGAAAAGGCAGTAACACGGCCAATGCCAACAGTATTAAGAATTACTGGCTACCTCAACTTGAAAATTGCAAACCATATCTAATCAAAGCAAGTGTGTGTCCCACCTTGCTGGCACACTGCAGGTGCTGGCCAGGCACAGAGAGCGAGGTGACAAACATTGTGCAACACCTCAGTAAAAACACGGTTCCCATCAAAGAACATAGGCGTCTGAAAAGAATGGACCTGACAAGAAGACAAACATTCACAACTCATTACCTGCACAGCACTTCATGGTAGCGGATAAGGCTGAAACTGTGCACCACAGTACCTGTGCTTGTGAAGCAGCAGGATCACCAAGAGCATATAACACAGGATGATGCCACAGGCTTCAGCCATTGCAAAAGCCCAAGGGATTCTGGGAACACTATCAATGTACAAAACATGTTTTAGAATGTCTAGGTTAGCTATGATTAAGAGGAGAACGTGAAGATGAACTATGCACTCTGGGTAAATGTTTAATGCGCTATGAGTGTGCACGTGTACCTGTCCAAGAATATGTCAGGAAGTGGCGGGTACGTCCTCATATCCGGGACCCGCTCGTGTACGATGACCATGACAAAAGACGTGAGTCCAAACACTAAAAACACATATATGGAGCTGAGGACGGTCTTCCACACCTCTGGGTCCAATCTGCCGGCCAGGTGCTGCCTGCACCTCCCATTGGAGTGTGCATAACACAGCGGCATGTCTGAAACGTGCACAGATCTATCACTCTTCCTCAGCCGTAGCTCAATCCCGTTCGAGGAGCGTTCACATCCATCAAACCTCCTGTCTGCTCCCTCACAGCCACAAGCATCGACAGCTATGAGCGGAACCCCTGCCGGGAGAACGGTTGTAGGCGGGAGACCCAGGTCCTCCAACTGGACCTGGTTCTGTCTCTGGAGTCGCCGCAGGGCTAAGGTCATCCTCTTGATGTCTCCCAGGACGGTGAGTCCCAGCGGGGCGCCACGCAGGTCGGCTTCAGTCAGAGAAAGAAGGCCGAGGCCGTCCAGACGATGCTGGCTGCAAAATAATTCTTCATAATCTCCAAAACCTTCTTCCTGGAGCCACTGGGCGACCTGCTGACAACTCCAGGCCGTCACACTGTCCTCCGGCAGCGGCATGATGCTGCAGTGCATTAAATAACAGAGGGATTCACAATGAACATATAAGCGAGCACCACTTCACACCCTTCTCTCTTCCATCTTTTGGGTTCATCGCTGTCTACCGTAGTTGGGTTAAGGGTTAAGGGGTTAAGGTTTGCCATATTGCATAAATGAGTACGAGCAGGAAACATTTACTCAAGAGTTTTAAACCAAGAAATGATCATTTAGTCTATAAACTCCTCAGTACAGCCCTCTACAGCTCAAATTGATTACTTCATCCAAACGCTATAAAGTTGCAAGCAATATATAATAGTTGATTATTCGACTGTAAGGAATTATCAAAGGTTATTGATTGATTGATTGATTATCAATGAATAACTTCTTTTTGCAACACTTTTCCACATCACAACACAGAATATCCTTGGATCAGAGGCTACTGATCAAACAAAATTTCAAAGTTTTTCAAAGTTTTGAAAATATACAGTATTTCCTGCACTATAAGACGCATCGTAGGTCTTTGAGAAAATTATAGGCTTTTAGGTGCGCCTTATAGTGCGGAAAATACTGTAACGTAAATTTTTGTCTGCCAACTTTTTAACCAAGCAACTGATGGAAATGAAATAAAAATGGCTAAATGATATTCAGACCTGAAACCACAAATAAAGGAACTTTTCCACAAGAAACCTCAACACTGACTCAGTGCTTCTGCATTAAGAGCCACTGTTCAACATTATTAGTATACAATTACTATTTACTACTGTAGTAACAGGTAACCTGGCCTTGTTTGTGTTTGTCGGTGCCTACACACTGTAGGCTGCTTACTAATATATCAATGTGTTCAGGTGTGAGACTGTATCGTGGAGCGGTGGCTTTCAGCATAATTAAACTGACACTAGACAAGATCATCACAAAGAAATACATGTTACATGAGGTAAAGACAGAATCAGCCAGAGTGTGACCATCCTCTATTCCATCAGGGTGATATTTCTATTAAAATATTGACTCACTACCCATCCAGAGACTAAAGTAAACAAGCAGAGACCCTTCCTCTCCAGACAGACACACTCAGGTACTGACAACACACTGACTCTTTGCTCTGTCCTTGTCTTGTTTTTATACTTTGACCCTGTGATAAGGCCCCAGCCCTACTCAGCCTGCTGCTCCAAAGGTATACAAACCTCAACCAATAATGCTGTGCTGCTGATACCTGCAGTAACCTGACTGGACAGGAGATACAGACTTACAAGTAAGCAGCTTTCAATTATCAGGAAGATAGGGAGCACCACGAGGTGGTGACACCAGCAAGATACATGAAGAAGGCTGCTATGATTGTGAGGTATTATTAACTGCTCTTATGCCATTATCAGCTAACTAGCTGATTGTTTGCACAATTAAGCTTATTTTTGTAAGTGAAATAAGTGTTTCCCAGCAATGTTGAACACTGGTCCTCACCAAAACTCCAAATATCAGTTGATTTTCTGTTAATAGATGGCTAAAAATAAATGATCACTTACTCTGAGAGAATATCTTTCAATTGATTTAGATAAACTGACCAGACAAAGTAAATGGGTACTGAAATTTAATTTGCACACTATGATTCATCTTACACTAAAAACAGAACATCACTGGTTACCTATTTGTTTTTGTATTCATTTAAAACCTATTAAAACCTTATTAATTAAATTGATTATATTATTGTGCGTATTTTTTTAAATACTAGGGCATTTTACTTTTTTTTTTTAATCTTAGGTTGGTCTGTGGCCGGCAGCAGCTCAGTCCACAAAGTCTTGGGCTGGGGACCAAAGGGTGGCTGGTTCAGGTCCCTGTCAGGCAGAACAAAAAATATTTCAGAGTGTGAATTGGCAGTGGAGGTGCCAGTTCACCTCCTGAGTAGCTGCTGAGGTGCCGTTGAGCAAGACACGGTCCCTTTTATAAGCTGCTCATCGTAGCAGATAGAGATAGAGAAGGGGGTAGAGAGGTAGAGAGATAGAGAGAGTGAGACAGAGAAAAGGTGAGAGCCCTTCATACTGAGAGTGAGAGAGAAGCTGTCTAAGGGCCACGTTGTAACGAAACAAATCACAAGTTTATGATGACGTGGAATATGTGTCAAGTAAACGAAAGGATAAATAAGTTTTAAAAAAAAGTACATTTAATCTTTTAAAACTTGACTTAAACTACATATATATTAACCACAAGAAGGCTCTCTTACCAAAAACTTCTTATCACCGAGCTGTCAGAGGGTGTGGATGAGATTTCTCAACTTCTTGTCGGCCAACATGCTTCTTCTGACAACCAGGCAACATTGGAAACACCAGACAGGAAGAAACAATGACAGTCCAGTGAAGAAGAGCGGCCGGCCGGGAGCAAGGCTCCTGCTTCAGGCATACTGCCACCTGGTGGTCACATTACAGAACAACAGTTGAAAAGTAAAATAAAATAAAAAATAAAATAAAATAAAATAGATTTTCAAAAACAAATGGGGAGTACGGAATGTGACTTGAAAAATTTTTTTTTTTTAATTAAGTAATGAATGTTTTTCTCGATACACCCCAGGAAAAGGAATTACCTTTCTTTTGAATGGACTGAATGATTTGCATTTCCTTAAAATAAAAATCATCAGGAAGAGTTTATTTTTAACTTATTACTTATATACACTGCCCGGCCAAAAAAAAAAAAAAGTCACATACTCTAATATTTCGTAGGACTGCCTGTAGCTTTGATTGCGGTGCGCATTTGCAGTGGCATTGTTTCGACAACCTTTTACAACGTCACAGCATTTACTTCTGTCCAGAATTGCATTAATTTTTGGCTGAGTTCTTGTATTGACGATAGGAGTCAAACCACTCTGCAAGGTCTTCTCCAGCACATCCCATAGACTTTGAATGGGGTTAAGCTCAGGACTGTGGGGGCCAATTGATGTGTCAAAATGATTCCTCACGCTCCCTGGACCACTCTTGGCATTGTTGTCCTGGAATATGGTCATGCCATCCGGTAGGAAAAATCCATTTATGGGATTGCCTGGTCATTCAGTACATTCAGATACTCAGCTGACTCAACTTTTTTGGTGAATAATACTGCTGAGCCAAGATTTGACCAACCGAAGCAACCCCTGATCATAATATTGCATTACATTACTTTTTTTTTGGCCGGGCAGTGTAGTTGTAAACATGTATCCATGACTTCAACTATCAATGTGTTCGCAACTGCAACACCTGTTTTTGACTGTCACAGTTCGAATGATACAGCAGTCGAAGCAAAGGAAACCATCAGCAGCAACTAAACTGAGGGAAATAAAAGAGTAACACCTTGTGAACTTTGAAATGTCTGACAGAAAACCGACCCCAGATTTTCTCTCTGAGGTGAGCTACAACCCACAAGACTGTGAGCAGAGAAATTACAGTGACGCACAACCAGGGGATGAAGAAGAGCGACGATGTGCATGGAAAATACCATCTCTCCAGGAGCTCGAGGAGATTTTGCATTCAGCTACTCGGTCCTGTGACCACTACAATGAAGTGTGGCCAAACCTGTATCTGGGAGATATGTGAGCATCCTATGCATTGTTTGATTTCATATACCAGTCTGCCTTCTTAATAATGCAAAACAAATTTTCAGGTTCATGTCTCACAACAAGTTTGGGCTCTGGCAGCTGGGTATCACTCATGTGTTGAATGCAGCGCATGGAAAACTATGCTGTCAGGGAAGTGATGATTTTTACGGAACCACAGTGAAATACTATGGAGTCCCAGCCAATGATCTGCCGACATTTGACCTTTCAGCTTTCTTTTACCCTGCTGCTGAGTTCATTCAGCAGGTTTTGACGTCAGGAGGTACAGTACAGTTTCCACACGTTGCCAGTGGTGACATAGAAGCACAATGCATTTCCTTTTTGTGTTTTTCCAGGCAAGGTGTTTGTTCACTGTGCTGTGGGTGTGAGTCGCTCGGCTGCCTTGGTTCTGGCCTACCTGATGATTCATCACCACCACAGTCTTCTGTCCGCAACACAACTTGTTCAACAAAAACGATGGATTTTCCCAAACAGGGGCTTCCTGAAGCAACTAATAGCTCTGGACCAAAAGCTGCAGGAAAAAGTGCAGAATGAACAACGTGCAACATAAACCCATGGCTTCTGTTCTTTAGGTGGGTGAAGTTCCTTCATATGTTGCATCTGTCCGTTTGTATAAACTAAACAGCTTGTCCATCCTTCCCGGTCTTATTCCCTTCTAATGTGATGTAACTGATTCCAGAAGGTGTTCTTCCATGAGTAAATAGATCAGTTCAAGGGCAATATTAAATAACTGCTTCGAGTCAACTCATTCAACACAGAGGGCTAATTTTGGAGCCGGGCGACATTCAAACAGCCACCTGCTCCCGTCTCTCTCTGAGCTGCTCAGACTCTGGCAGTGAAAGGCACAGATATCAGGAACGCTGTTGAGATCTTTTGGAGGAGCGCTCTGTATACAGAATGTCTGGGAGCAACCAGCAACAGGACCTGGTGTTCATTAAAGAGCTCGAGCTCATCTTGGACTCCTGTACACTAGAGCTTACACCAGTGGATGAAGTCTGGCCCAACCTGTACATAGGAAATGTGTGAGTCTCTCACGTTTCTGGATTTTGATGTAAGGAAAGCTTCATGAGCTCCTTCAGAGAAAAATGAAGTTTGCTTTTGTTTTGCGTGTTTTGCAGGGCTGTTGCACAGAATAGAAAGACATTACATAAACTAGGCATCACCCATGTCCTGAATGCAGCACACTCCAAGCAGGGCAGCATCGGCAATCAAAGTTTTTATGGGAATACTTGTGTTTACTTTGGAATCCCAGCAGAGGATTCAGACTCCTTTGATCTCGGTCAGTACTTCAGACCTGCAGCCGACTTCATACATAAAGCCCTGAAGAGTGCAGAAGGTACGGTATATGAATAAGATGTCCACACTTGTTCCATCAACATGCTTGTGACTTTGTACATTTTCTTTTTTTCTTTCACATTCTCCATGCTACTCCACAGGAAAAGTGTTGGTGCATTGCATCATGGGAATGAGTCGATCAGCGACGTTAGTACTGGCTTACTTGATGCTGAAGCAACGTCTTGCTCTGAAAGACGCTCTGAGACGAGTTGCCCAAAAACGAGCCATTTACCCAAATCAGAATTTCCTATCTCTCCTTCTCAAACTGGATGAACATCTTACGCTCAGACGGAGGTTGTGTTTTCTTCTCTGACATCCCTGGCTGCAGGCTGATGAAGACTGGCGTGGACATTTCGATGCAAAATCTTTACACCTTCATGTGACTGTTGTGAAATATTGTGAAATGTTGTGAAATATTGTAAATACGTACACATATTGTCCTTTATATTTTATATTTATATTTGAAAAATAGTTGGTGTATTTTAGTAAAATATTTACTGAACTGTAGACATTAAACTTTTATTCTTTCATCTTTTAAACTGCAGTGTCTTAATTGTTTCAGACAAATAACTTTGTCCTAACAAAGACATGTTTTTATCAATGGAACTTTGTAATTGTTGAAAAAACAAGCTATTGATTTTTATTGTTCAGTTGCAAATTTAAAAAAGAAAGTGTTTTTAAGGAGCATAATTTCTGTTGCTAAAGTGTGATAATATTATGTCAGCATTTTTTTTCTTCTTGATACAGTCAACACAACCAATATGATTTATGAGAAACACTTTCAAACAAATACAAGTCAAGTGAACACATCAGTGTGAACGTCCTGATCAGCCTGGATCATATTTCTTCAGGCCTGACTCAGCTACTGCATAGCAACAGAGACTAATACCGTCCAGCCCTGTGTTGCGTAACAGTCTGCCGTCAGTGAGCCAATGATCAAATTTATGCCTCATGGTCATGAGGGTAGCACAACAGCAGGGTGTTTGACCTATTCATAGATGCTTTCTGCAGGATGTTTTGTCTCTCCTGAGTTTTTAACTGCAGTGTCATTAAAAGAAACAGAACATGGATGGTGAGAGAACAGTTTGAGCTGCATGAAGGAGAGGTGAGTTCATTAGTCTGCAGAGCTGTCAAGATTGTGTTTTATTGCAGAAGAATATTGGACACGTTAGGTCTCTGGGTAAAGATCACAATGAGGCTTTAAAAAATCGGCAGGTTTTACTCGTATTGTGCTTGTACTTGTCAAAAATGCGTGATCCATATCGGATACTTGTCTGAAAACGTGTACCCGGCTCAACCCTAATTTCTATATTATATTATATATTAGTTCTCTATTATATTAGCTACTTGTAAGTATTTATTCTGAATAGTTCATCACTTGTGTATGTGTGTGTGTGCGCGCGTGTGTGTGCGCATGTGTGCGCATGTGTGTGTGTGTGTGTGTGTGTGTGTGTGTGTGTGTGTGTGTGTGAGTGCGTGTGTGTGTGTGTGTGTGTGTGTGTGTGTGTGTGTGTGTGTGTGTGTGTGTGTGTGTGTGTCTCAGCATGTTTCTCAGGGATCCACCATACGAACCTCCTTCCGTCTTGGAGCTGCAGGAGCTCCTACTGGCCAACAGACGACCCACTGGACATGTCAATCAAGTGTGGCCAAACCTTTACATCGGCAATGAGTGGGTTCACACGCAGCAAGAGACACACACGTCTATATTAACATCATACATAAAGGTGAGCATGAGTGTTTTGTTTCAGGGTGGCTGCTCGAGACAAAAGCCTTCTCCACAGTCTGGGGATAACCCACATCGTAAACGCCGCTCACGGATCCCCCAGTCCTGGCCCAGGATTCTGCTTCTACGTCAACACTGGTCCAAGATTCTACAGAGACATGAACGTGGATTATTATGGGGTGGAGGCTGATGATGCGACAGATTTTATCCTGAGTTCATTCTTTTACCAAGTAGCACGATATATCAGAGCTGCACTGGCTGTGGGAGGCAAGTTAGTTGGACTCAGATGTTATGGTTATCATATTGTGTCAAGATATACAAATGCGTTGAGTGTAACCTCAAATGTCCCTGTCCCAGGACGGGTGTTTGTCCATTGCCTCATGGGGGTGAGCCGTTCTGCAACCCTGGCGTTGGCCTACCTGATGATTGTGGAAGACCTGAGGCTGCAGGAGGCCGTGGCTGCTGTCAGGCCACACAGAGACATCTGTCCAAACCCAGGCTTCCTCCAGCAGCTCAGAGGCCTCGACATGACCCTGGAGAGGGAGAGGAGGAGGAGACAATAGCCTCACAAACTTTAAAGACGGACACAGTGGCACAGAAAAGCACAAATGACAGCATGTGCACACAGACACACATATCTTTATTGCTACAGAAGTTACTCAGGAAGAGGAAACTTCATCTTTGGCAGAACTGCAACAAATTCTCTGGATGAATAGAAATTCAAAAGCATTGGTAAACTAAGTCTGGCCCAATTTGTACATCAGAGATGAGTGAGGTCAAAATGCAAAACTACCGATTTCAAATTCTGTAAATAAATCTAGCCTGTTGCATAATCTGTAGCTCTGCTACACATTTCATTGACAGTAGGTTGAAGAAATAGATATGTATGCAAATATTCATGAATTCATGCAAAGGGTAACAAAAATGCACAGCTTAGGCTACAGAAGCAAGGCAGACTCATCCATAAATCCATTTTTTTATACAACTGTTTATTCGACTTGAGGGTCATAGGTTTGCTGACTACGGGCACGAGGCAGGGTCCACCCCGAATGAGACACCAGCTCATTGTGCGGCCACATGCAAGACAAACAAGTGTTCACGTTCACATCTACAAACAGGGACCAGTTCCCCTAAGTTGCATGTTTTTGGAGGTGGGAGGAAGCCGGAGAACCCAGAGAGAACCCACATAGTTTTTGTTTAACAGTTCTGAATGTGTACATTGACGACAGTATGATTTATTAGTGATCTGATGTAAACTTTTTGTAACCTGTAACATAAGAACAGAAGAACCTGTTTACATAAGAGTACAACGATATTTATGAACCATGGCAGAAATGCCAGCTTTTTTTCAGAAGCACTTCTTTCTAATGATACATAATATATCTTTACCGTTAACACTGAAGAAAGTGCTGTCCACAATTCTATGTCCTAACAGTGTGTGTGTGTGTGTGTGTGTGTGTGTGTGTGTGTGTGTGTGTGTGTGTGTGTGTGTGTGTGTGTGTATGTGTGTGTGTGTGTGTGTGACGTTGTTGATGTCAGGTGTTGTAGACCAGTACCTAAAAATATCACTTAAACACAGAGTGAGTTCAGCGTGTTTCAGCCATTGAACCTACTGTGAAGATCTCTCTCTCTCTCTCTCTCTCTCTCTCTCTCTCTCTCTCTCTCTCTCTCTCTCTCTCTCTCTCTCTCTCTCTCTCTCTCTCTCTCTCTCTCTCTCTCTCTCTCTCTCTCTCTCTCTCTCTCTCTCTCTCTCTCTCTCTCTCTCTCTCTCTCTCTCTCTCTCTCTCTCTCTCTCTCTCACTTGTAAACATGTATACACACAGACACACAGACACACACACACACACACACACACACACACACACACACACACACACACACACACACACACACACACAGACACACACAGACACACACACACACACACACACACACACACACACACACACACACACACACACACACGTCTATACTGGTCTGTGATCCTACCGGGAACTGATTCAAAGCTTTAAGCACAAGGAGGTAAGTAACTTTTTTCTCTTTACAAAAATTATGAATTAGATAGTAGAGTATTTGTTGCCTTCATCTGAACACATGTTCATGTAAACCACTCTTCATTAAGAGCAAACATGTCAAACTGACATGACAGAAGAACTAACTATCCTTCCTGTCATGGTCACCATTCAAACTGTTTATGTACATGAAGAACAAACTGAGAGACTAACCAAACATTAATCCCCTCATAAACAGATTTAATCATAATCCCAGTTTAACAAGCTTAATAATTTACTATTTCATAGTAAATTATTTGCAAAAAAATATTTTTTTTAAATATTCGTTTTCAATGAACCATCCATGATACTTAATGACCTCCCTGATTCTTTAGAAGTTGATTTACAATTACTCTTTTGAACATATTGTCTTAACCAACACTTCTTGTGTGGAAATGTCGGCCACTGAACAACAACGTCACCTTGACCTGTCACTTGAACTTGTGTGCAGTGGCTTCATAGAAGTGACAACAGGAAGACGTCTACTTGTGTTCCTGCAAAGGAAACCCCAGAGGAACACAAGGGACAACAGTATTGTTAATTAATTATGAATTCGGCTGTTTTACACATTGTGTATCTCAGAAAAAAATTCGTTTTTATTGTTAATGGGATTATAAATAAATGTATCCTGTAAAGGAAGTAATTCATTTCTGCCACCAACTAAATAATTATTTTTTTAATATTATAAAAAGTCATTCCTATTTATTAAGTTCACATTCACCTGTTTTTTCCTTTCACCCCTTCTCTCATACATGCATTCTAGGGTTCTTCTTCCTTTCCTTCTGGCTTGCCCTGTTAGGAGTTACCACAGAGTATCATCCTTTTCTATATCAGCCCATCTTCAGCATCCTCTCCTCTAACACCAACTTCCCTCATGTCTTCTGTCACTACATCCATCCACCTTCTCTTTGGTCTTCCTCTTGCCTGGTAGCTCTATTTTCAACACCCTTTTACCACTATACTCACTCCTCTGGATGTGTCCAAACCACCAAAGTCTGGTCTCTCTACCTTTCTCTCCCCAACATCTCACCTTGGCTGTTCCTTTGATCATTTCTGATCCTAACCAACCTGGTCACTCCTGGGGAACCTCAACATCTTCATTTCCACCACCTCCAGCTTCTTTTCTTCTTTTCAGCGGCATTGTCTCTGTCCATCATGGCTGGCCTAACCACTGTCTTATCATTTTTGTCCTTCATTCTATCCGAGGCTCTTCTGTCACAGACAGACACCTGACACCTTCTTCCACCGGTTCCAGCCTGCTTGGATCTGTTTCTTCACCTCCTTACTATTCTCACTGTTGCTCTGGACTGTTGACCCCAAGTATTTAAAGTTTTCCACCTTTGCTACTTCTTCTCCCTGTAGCCTCACTCTTTCTTCTCTGCTCTTCTCATTTGCAGACATATATTCTCTTTTTTTTCAGCTAATCTTCATTTCTTTCCTCTCTAACACATGCTGCCACCTTTCTAAATGTTCCTCCACGTGCTCCTTGCTTTAACTGCAGATCACAATGTGATCTGCAAACATCATGGTCCATGGAGATTCCAGTCGAACTTCATCTGTCAGCCTATCCATCGCCACTGCAAAGAGGAAGGGGCTCAGAGCTGATCTCTGATCAGCCCCACCTCTATCTTGAACTCCTCTTTCACACCTACAGCACACCTCTGTCATTCTGCAGTCCGTTAGAATAGTCCGGTACTATTCTAATGGACTCCTCTGCCACTCCAGAATTCCTCATTCAGTACCACAGTTCCTCTCTGGGTACCCTGTCATAGGTTTCTTTAGATCTACAATGTAGCTCCTTCTGATCTCTTCTGTTCTTCTCCATCAACATCCTACTCAGTATTGCTTATTTAATTTCCTGTTTAATTGATTGATTGTGTAATCTATAAAATAAGTATGACATGATTTTAACTGATTTGTCTGATCACAAACTCCAAAGGTCATCCTCTATGGTTGCTCATTAAATTTCTCCTGACCCTCAGTAACTCATTTACTAATAATTGCATCTTTGAATGAGGTGAAGACATTGCTTTTGGTTGGTGATTAGGTTAACAGAGGTGAGCCATGTCCTCCTGTGTGGTGAAGTCCAGGAGCAGGAACCCATACACGGCGGTGAGGGTGGACCCGGACATTGATTACATCACACCAGGAACGTTAGATCTGGAACAGATGTTCTGGACTGGCTCTGGAGCTAAATTTGAACATGTCAACCAGGTCTGGCCAAACGTCTACATTGGAGATGAGTGAGTAGATGCAAGCAGATGCACTGGAGTCCAAATCCTTGATGGCATCTTCATATTGACCTCGTGTGTTGTAGGAAAACGGCTCTGGAGCGCCCTGGGCTGAAGAATTTGGGCATTACACATGTTCTGAATGCAGCAGAGGGAAAGTGGAACAATGTACTGACTGGTGCTGAGTATTACAGTGACATGGACATAGAGTACTACGGAGTAGAGGCTGATGACAAACCAACCTTTAACATCTCCCAGTACTTCTGCCCCGCAGCCCAGTTCATCCACGAGGCTCTAAGTCAGTCACAGAGTAAGTCCTAGAGGTTGAAACCTTTGATAGAGTCTTTTATCACTGTTCCACTGAATCCACATGTGCTTATTTTGGTTCCCAGACAAGGTTCTGGTCCACTGTGTGATGGGTCGCAGCAGATCAGCAACTCTGGTCTTGGCGTACCTGATGATGAAACGGAGCTTATCTGTGGTGGAAGCCATCGAGCATGTGCGGCAGCGCCGCTGCATTCTGCCCAATCATGGCTTCCTGAAACAGCTCAGAGCCCTGGACATAACCTTACAAGAGGAGAGGCTGAGGCAAAAAAGACAACTGCAAGACCAGCAGTTGACCATGAAAACAGACCCATGATTCCCATTGTTGTTTATCCGAGTTTAACCAAGGTATGCAAAAATGTTCTATAAGTTTCTTTATTTTCTGCAGATTTTCATTTTTGCCTCTACCAAGGATGTTAAGGCTCTTGTTGTTAGTTTGTTGGTTGTCAGAAGGATTAAAATAATTTTGGAAAGTTTTCGGATGAGAGGTACTTGGAGAAAAAAATATACCTATTAATCACAGTGAAAATATTTATGAGCAATTTTGAATGTTGCTTAATATCTGACTTTACTTAAAAAGTTAAAGTGCAATCTACTTTATCTATACATAGAGAATGTAACAAATGGCCTGTCTTCAATGCAGCACTGGTAAAACAGGATTTCATTGTTTTTGTTGTTTGAGTTGATTATTTTTGTTTGGTCTTCAGTTACACTGAAGGCGTACATTGTTGCCAAGTGTAAATCAACAATTTTTTGCACTTGGCAAACTGGAGGATGTGAAGATGGATGAAACAATCAGTAAAGGTAATTTTCGATCAGCTGACTCAATAATTAAATACATGTAATACAGGGGTGTCAAAGTCACACAGAGGGTCAAAAAACAAATTTGCTACAAGCCGAAGGTCGGACTGGTTCAATGTTTATTAAAACATGCTGAAATCAACATAGCCTAGTGAACCAAGAGCTAACACAGTGTATATTATTTAATGATTAAATTAATAAAGGAATATTTTGTTTTGGCTCTGTCTGTAACTTCAAGGTGAAACATTTTCAACAAGCAAACAGCAAAAAAGTAAATGTCCTTCAAAAACAAAATATGTTCCTTAAGAAAATGCAATTGAAAATGAAATTGCATGCATTATAAACTGAAAATACATTATTGTGCATGCACAATAACGCATTACTATGCAAAAAAAATAAAAATAAAATTCTGCTGCTCTATGATTCTACCAATCACTGCTTTCAAATAGTAAAATAAAAATACATCAAATCTGTTGTACCCTTTCTCATGGCTCCTATCTGCAAATTTCCATGAGTCCATTCAACTGAAATATAAATAAAATTTAAAAATCTATGGCACACAGACAAAACAATATTTTCTTCAGAGACATCACGTCTTGTAGAAACAAATCTAAAAATTTAACTGAATTTAAAACTGAAAATACTTTACTGCTGTGTGATGCTCACTGAGTCTGATCTTTCGTACAAGTTCATCGATTTTCGGGGTCGGGCTCTGAGCTGAGGAATTCCTCAGGATGATCAGTCACACGGCTCCTGTGTGACGTCTGTTCAGCTTCATCAGAGAGGTCACACAGGTCTGTGGTACGAAACATAAGGGAGCGTCCCCACGCTTTTGGAGGTGAGAGGAAGCCGGAGAACCCGGAGAGAACCCACACAGACACGGGGAGAACAGGTTAGACTCCACGCGGGGGGGGGGGGACGTAGACCCGAAACCGCCTTGCTGCACGGCGACAGCGCTAACCACCTCACCGCCCTGCTGATAAACAATGAAACTAAGGCAGGCTTGTTGCGCTGCAGTGACTTCCGCTACCGTTGCATTGTGGGGAATGTAGTTTCGGTGCGTGCAAAACACCTGCAGGCCGTTTGGTTGATCTCGCCAAAGAATATGTTCATAATGTGTCTACAATCACCACGTTATTAAAACTAAAGGAAGTTTAAGGAGTTTAAGGCATCGCGTGGTTGGAGAAGTTCAGAAGGAGGACAGGAATTCACTGTTTTTCGGCATGGTGAGGCTGTTTACGTTATGCACAACTCTCATTTATTGTGTAATAATCTAATTGTATTGTAACAAGTATTTGTTACATCTTTTTATGCATTTTTATGCTTTATAAAACATTTTTCGGAATTTTTGGGGGCTTGGAACGATTAGGGCATTTGCATGGAAAACGCCTCTCTACTTACGAAATTTTCTACTTACGTAATTTCTTCCGGGACCAATTAATTTCGTAAGTAGAGGTACCACTGTAATTCAAAATCATCCAGCGGGCCAGATCTGGCCCGTGTAACTTGACTTTAACATGTGACGTAATATCTTCACTGATAAAATATGAAAAAGCTTAAAAATGAATTTTTTAACATTGTAGAAACACTAAGACATTACATATAAATGGACATAAAAATGACTAAATATCAGAATAAACATTGGATATTTTATTTGGGAATTTTCAACATTTTCAGTCCAATATGTTCAATGCAACAGACCAATAACCCTAACCCCACAAAACAAAAAAACCCAGAAGAACATACATAAAGCTCATGGAATTTGACAGAAGAAAAACATGCATCATTTGAGTTTCAAATATATCTTGCAGTATTCAGAATTACACATACTTCTTTATTCATTATTATTAGATTCAAGTATCAAGCATTACACAAACCATAAAATTACAGTTAACTAAACTGAATTCAGAGGTTTGGCCTCCCCGAGTCTGGAGCATGACAGCCCATTTTTACTCTGAGGACAATGAGTGACATGATAGTTACAATGCACATAAATGAAAAACTGTTTTTCATAACTGGCCTTTTATATTTCATCCAAAAATCAAAACTATAATCGGAAATAGCTTCTTCTTTTTTTAAATCTTCAAAACATGTCAATAATGCATATATATATATATATATAAGCAGACAATAAAGATGGATAGCATGCTGGACTCAGTTTGAACCAAAATGTCCTAAGAAAACTGAAATCAATGACAAGATTTCCCCTTTAGATTGTTCTTGTAAAACAACATCAGCAGAGACCGGGGTGTCATGATTGCTTTTGAATCATTACACGAGAAACAAACACTCCTTTGGCGCTTGGCTGCATTTCTACTGGCCCCCAACGGGGACTTTCCAGGAGACCCTCAAAGATAGCAAAAACAAAAAAAAAGAAAAAGAAACCAATAGACTGTTTCAGGGAGAATAAAAATGATGTTGAGATGAAATAGCAGTCAATTGGAAGTACAAGTACAACCTCAATGTTTGCATCAGCAAGAACTGCTTTGGATCAAATGGCAGGAATGATATACATGAGGCAGGCCATCCCCATGGCCTGACAGCCTGTGTTATAGCATATTGATGAAGAAAATTGTGTGGATGACATGGACGGACTGCTAATTTAAAAAAGAAAACAAGGCTACAAGAAAGGTACCCACTGTAGACAAAACTGGAAATATTTAGTCAGTTGTCTAAGGCAGAGGATTCAGGCTGAAGTGTAAGTTTCCTGAGAATCCTCATTTGAAGTGTGGTTTTTCTGGGAAAGTGCAACCTGCTTGTCTGATGATGACGTTGGCGGCGTAATGCCCCGCATTGACGCACTGATCCAGCAGGTTCTCCTTCACGAGTTCAGAGAGGAAACCTGTACACGAGAAAGGAAACTTCAGCAGGAATCAACAGAAAATAAGGGAAGCAACATGCAACTTTGAAATGTATTCAATGAATGAATAAATAAATACATAAATGGAAGGATGGATGGATACTCTTACCTCCTACAAAGGCATCACCTGCGCCATTTGTGTCAACAATATCCTTGGGGTCAATTTTTAGTACAGGGAATGTCTCAATCTTGTCTTCTGAACAGGGACAAGAAAGAGTATTATACTTCCATCAGGGAAAACACACAAGATAGACAAAATAAAAAGACAAAAGAACAGAAGGTCATACTTTGAGCAATAGTAGTCTCATCCTTTCCCTGGGTAATCACTACAATCCTTGGTCTCTTCTTGTTGACTTTGGGTAAAGCCTGGGCTTTTTTGGCAATTTCCTTAATGTCCGTGGTCTGCAGACAAAACACACGCCAACACCGGTTGATAATGAACAAAATACATGATAAATAAAGCAACTGTGAAAACTGCTAATCCACTTACCTCAAAGTTCTGCTCTTTAGCAAAAGCTGCTGCCTCCTGAGAAACAAAAAGGAACCAAAAGCTGTTTCTCTGCATAATTACACGTAGCTGATATTGTCTGAAATGTTTGCTTTCTGGAGTTTGGCTTACTGTCTCATTGCCGAACAGGACATCAACGTAGGGTAAAACCTGCATGAGATTATCCTTGAAGAACATGCAGATGAAGGGCGCAGAGAGATTCAGGCAGAATAGCTTGTTATTTTCAGACGCGTGCTTTGCCACTTTCAGGATGGACTCCACAGAGACGGTCAGGAAGAAACCCTGGTAGCAAACCGTGACACTGGGTCAGGAATCATCTGCTTTTTATAACTTGACGTCTGTGATGAATCGCATGAGGTGAATCCTTTAGCAGAAACTACACCAGTCTGTCAGGAAATGATCCTGTGGGTCCTCTGCTGGTTTTCCATAGAGAAAAACTACTCACAGCGATATAGTAGACATTAGCTTTTTCCACCAGCTTCCAGTTTTCTTCCAGATCTAGATGTTTATCCTTCTTATAACAATTAGCAGCAGCTAGATTAGCGACCAGAGACCTGATGGTAGGAAAGGAAAACAGAAATGAGGACCTGTATACAGATGAGATCTTTATGTGCTTTAGTCATCATTATTACCAACCTGTTGTCTCCGGTGATGCAGGCAGCACATGTCCCGGTAGGCTCTTCATCTTGTTCGTAGTAGTGGGCATCCACGTGGGCTTCCCTTGCCTTCTGCTTCAGGATCTCACCAAAATTGTCTTTGCCGATGCAGCCAAAGAACGTTCCCACATTATGGGGTTCTTGGATCATCCACTACATTGACAGGTCCCATGAGTTAAACGGCCTCAGCGATGTCAACCATTTACAGAGATGACAGAGCATGACTGACCTGAGCAACCTTTATGGAGTTCTGTGTGGCTCCTCCAGCGTGGTACTCAACTTTGAACTTCTTCACCAATTCTTCAAATCTACACAAAGAGACATACCGATACAGAGAACTGTAATTACTTTCCTCTAAATGTATTTGATTATTTTCATATACTAACAAAAAAAAAAAATAGTGACATTAAAAGCTTCTGAGAGGTATCATTTCTCATGCAGTTCTTTGATTGGTTGTCCACAGCAAAGCACATTGTTTTTATTTTGTTCATACCTGTGTTTCCTCATCCACAGCTGGACTGTACTTTCTTTCTAATGCATATTTCATTCCAGATGATCATGCAAAACTTGTATGACAGTAATTGTTTGAACTTCCTGTTCAAAACACAGTTACAGAAGCAGCATGTTGATGTTACGCTTAAGGCAAAAGCAGCAATAATTTGCTGTACTCTAGTCTAAATATAGCAGCCATATCAATATTAAATATAACTGTCCTCTGTGGTTGGAAAAAATCGCTGCTTTCTTTTTAATTCAAACATCTTCATGTATCAAACATCAGTAATCCTCTAAACATGTGAGTATCTGACATTACAGAACACACTGGTGCTGTAAAATATTACTACAGAAAACATGGATTCTATAGTCAGAATGCAAACTAGTAACACATGACTGTCTTATCGCTTTGAAATGTTTGCTTTCTGGTTCTTGTTGCAGAGGGACTGGGAGTAGAAGTGTCCTGATTTGCTATTGGCTGAGACAGGCTGTGTCCCAGATCTGCCACTTTGCCATTGGTTATCTATTAAGGAGCGGAGGTCAATCAGGCTGATTTCTGGTGTATGCCTGCTTTGGCTGGTCCTCTCCAGAACAGAGGAGACCTAACTCACACATGATTTGAGGCATATTTATTTTTTGAGTGCTACAATCCCTGCTATCAGGTGTCTGAGCGCTCAACCTGTGATGCATGCGGTACATACAGTGCTTTGTGCTTGTCCTCTGCCAGGATCTGGTCATTAGACTTCAAAGTGTACCTGCATATAAGAGAAACAAGAAGCATTCATTTTCTAAAAACTTTTTACCCCAGAATAAACCTGTCTGTGTATAATTCACTAAAGCCTAGACCATACTATTAAAAACATTCCATAAGAATCTAGATTCTGTTTCTGCTGACAAAATGATGGTGCTGTCTCAGGAGCTGTTCACTCGAATGTAGAATGCGATCAATTTAATCATTAAACCAATAAATCACAGGCAGAGAAACTGTGTACTACCAAACAATAAAATTATTCTAATCAATGAGAAACAGATTGTAGTTTCTTTGAAAGAGAAGACAGAAGTTGAAAGGATTTAAGTTGCAGCTTCAGTCCTGCTTTACGACATAGGAGTCTGGATTAGAAACATGTTTGATTGGCTGTTTTAGCTCTAATCCTGGAATTTACGCAAGGGGTTTGAGAATGGACTCTGAGCTGGAACCCTTTGCCCTGGTCAACTCGGTGTGACGAAGCCTGGACAGAGCAGAATATGTTAGATGTGTCTGTCTTGGTTTCCGCTGAAGATTCTCACAATGAGCAACACCAAGTAGAGCAATACACAGATCTAAAGTAAATAATTACTACCCCTGAGTAATGTAACAACACTGCTTCAGCAAAGCCCTCATGGCTTTTAATGAAGGCTTGACTCATATTTAAGCCTTAGCAAATGTTATATAATACATGAACCAATGACAACCAATCAATAACATAATGACAAAACAAGAACTTGTATACAGTACTCTGGACCAGAACAGTTCAGAGAATACGAGCACAGATATAAACAACTCTCAGAGATGATCAGTCATCTCTGCTGCTTCATCTGCTCTGCTCTCTTCTTCTATCATGAATCTCCACTGATCACATTATAAAACTACTCTTCCCTATTAGACTCTGCCCCCCTGCTGACCCACCACACACATCACTACATACTCATCACCTCCCCCACGCTCATCACTCCTTCTAGTTTTACACACGTCTGTCACCCATCTGTAATACGACAATATCATTCATATTTATCTTTATATTATCCACTAGTAAAATATGTTCATTGCACTTTAATCCATATATTCTAATTTAATCTGTTTATTATGTCTATATCCATCCACAGGAGCCATATATTATGTCTAGTACTATACCATGTTAATAACACCAAATCCGTATCTGTAAAACATTTTTTTCCAGTATATTTCCACACTTTCTTTCAGCTGCACTTCTGGTTGGACGCCAAACTGCATTTCCATCCCATACACGTACAAATTTAATGACAACAAAATTGAATCTCATCTAATCTAACGGTCAGCCAGCCACAGGGGTCGCATCACTGACACCACACACTTGTATACCACGTGATCTGAGTTTTATAGAGTTGACAGTAGCAAAAAGACACTTGTTTTTAAAAAAACAAACAAACCAAAAAAACAAGTATAACCATCATAACTCTAACCCTCTACAGCCACTGATGATGATGGAACATTCCCTACTTTATAATACAGAAATGTTATTATGATTGCTTCAGTCCTTTTACTTACTTATCCAAGAATTCTTTGTCTACGACAGCACTGATGTCCAGAAGGGGGTTTCCCATCCCAAAGAGCAAGTTAGGCCTGAAAAACAGAGTCAAAAACTAAAACTTTCTTTACACACTTGTTATCTTTAGCAATTATCTGTGTTTATTTTTCACATTGACAGTAATAACGGGTAATTCTAGCAGAGTTCATTTCAACATGTCTTTGTGTTCAAAGGGCAAACAATTAGTGAAAGGTAACGGCCAGAAGGTTAAAAACACAAAGAGCCCTACTTTCAGCTCATTATCAAGAGACATGCTTCATGAATGCAGAAATTGACATTTGTTCTTTCCACTTAGTGTGGTGGAATTACTACCAGTTTTTACCCGTATTTGTTCCCAGTCCACAGTTGTGTCTTCATGTGGCTTCACTCACATGACATGACAAAAAGGAACAAAAGCAAAAATAGCAAGCCTGAATGTTTCATATGGAAACAAACATTGCAAAAGAATATGAATACAGCTTGCAGCACAGCCAAAGTCAGTAATGCATGAAAGCGTGTCATGTCACAGGGAGGGAACATCAAGGCAGCCGTATGCCGTCTCTGCTGTATTTAGCCCGTCGTTTTCCCCAAACAAAGGCTTGGAAACTCTCAAAAATCTTAGTTTTGCGATGCCAAAAAACACTTTTAAATCACCACAGTGACACTTCTCCTATTGGGTCCAAATGAAATGAGACTACTGCTAAAAAGGTGCATCGGCTGTGTGTCAAAATGCAATCATACTGGTATTTGCTTTACAGCAAAACACTGCAACCAGTGGGTTAGTCAGAAACTTTCCTGTTCTGCTAGTAAATAAATAATGACCTGTGCTAATTCTGCAAAAACAGTAGAGCTTGTGATATACAGTAGCATGTCAGTAACACGTGTATCTAGTGTTGTCTCCACTCGTGCAGTACTCATTCCTGATGTCACAACAAATGAAATTGTTTTCTGAAAAATAAAATTCTTCCCATATGGAGAGTCTCTGACCTCAGGCCCTAACCGAAGCCACTGCAAAATGCACGTGTCGACATATTTTCCACACAGCCTGTCTTTCTGCATTAGCCTAAGACAATATGCAATAAAACAAGAAGAGGCAAGACACGTCAACGGGTTTTCTAAATTTCCTGATGGGTGTTTGTCGATGCAAAAGAACAACAACAAAGAGAATCCATTACACACATGTTCCACTTGCACAAGGCGTTGCTGTGGAACAAGTCAATTAAAATAAACCAGAAATCATGCCATCCTTTGAATCCATTCTCTAGAAATCAGCATGGCCTTACCTTAGAGATGACATGCTGTGCTACTCTCTATGTACTGACGGACCTGTTGATCAACTCTGAACACCTTCTCAGAAAAAGACCTTAGCAGTTTAAAACTTCCCAATTTCAGCTCAGTGTGTGCAGATCGATTTCTCCATGAAAACACAACTCCACCTCCTCGGAGCGGACTGATTGGTGGCATCTGCAGGAGGATGGGCCAAGATCGTCTGTCTCAGTCTGAGGATTGGCTCGAATCACCCCTGAAAACCTCGATCCTGTCACTCTGGTGTAGCAGCGTTAGATCGTGAGCAGAGAGCAAATGGCCAGCAGAGATAGCGATGTGACAACAGCTGGTTGCAGCCGAGAGGAAACCAGTAGAAATGAGACTCGCTTATTTGTTTAAGGATCAGTCAAACTCTCACAGATCAGTGAATAAACGTGTCTTTGTTTAGTTGTGAGCACCACGCACGTGGTTCTCACGCTGGGATTAGATTTGGGTTAGATATTGGCCACCTGAAGGATAGCGTGCAAGAGATGAGAGCAGCAGCGCCTTATCTAAATCTGACCTCAGGCCGGCTAAAATTTAAAGTTAACCACCAGGGTAGCCACATGATCAGATACCATATCAAAAAGGGATTTACACCGGCGACCTCTCCGTGATGTTTCGGACGTTCTACGTCAACACCTTCGGTAAACTCAACATTCCATGTAACATGTCTAATGCACCCAGGTACAGAATCATCTCCAGAACTGATATGCATATTTGCATTCAATTACGAAGGAGAGGATAACTTTGCAAAGAGGCTGTCTTAGCTTTTTGTTCAGCTTTTTGACTCCTTTAACTTTAAGTCACCTTAATTTCGAAGGAATCTCTTTGTTTGGAGACTCCGTCTTTTCCTCCTCTGAAAGTTTTTGTTTCTTTGCTTGCGGTTCTTCAGAAGCCATGACCAACGCTGCGCTCCAGTCACCTCTACCGGTGTGAAAACGTGGTCAGTCTCCCCAATCCTTAAACCCTCGGGGATGCCTGGCAGGCAGCAACAGAACCCTCTTCCTCAAAGGATATGTGACGTCATTTCGTATTTCAACCAATCAATAGTCTTACTTTTAGCTTAAGTCAAAGTACAGTACTTGTATATCATTTTGAATATTTGTATTATTAAACAGGTTATCATATGAAATAGCATGTAATAGCTGCCTTACAGAAGTATGAACGTGAATGCAAATATGGTGAATATAAATAATAAGAGTTAATTATGAAGATTATTACATGTAGGCAAATAATGGAAGTGTAGGAAAGGTTAGGCTTCTGAAAATAAAACAAGACACGGTCATCCATTGAGAGGCAATTAGTGGTAATGTCTACTACACTGCCGCTGATATTTACCCATAAAACCGTATTGAGGCTGTAGTACAAGTCTGTTAGGCTTACATTTCGCAATTTCATCATGGTATGCAGAACCTGCATTTCACATTGTTTCGATTTGACACCCTACTTTTTTTTTTTTTTAAATTTTTGTAGTTCAGCAGTCCGGTTTGCGTGGACACAATTTTTTGTCTCATGCCTGAACCACGTATGCGCTCGTTATACCCTACGTTGCATCGTACGTAACGCCTGCAAGATCAGTATTAGGGTAAAATTAAATTGTGTACACACAGAGGTTAGCTGCCCACAGCTATTGCCTGCTTAAAAAATTTAAAACTTTTCGCTGAAAGCATCGGTCCAGTTGGTAATTGGTTTGTTAGTTTCTAAAACAGTTTAGATTATATTTTATTATTTTATCGGTAGTAGCTAGGCCATTATTGTGTGGTCGATTTGTTTTCGGGCTCTGGTGTGTTTACGTGTGCATAGATCTACAGGCGTCTTCTCAGCTGACATCCAGCCGCGTTGGGACTTTGATTAAATCAACTTTAGTTTAAAGGTAAAACTTTAGTCTGTCTGAGCAATTTTGAAAAGGTTATTTGTTATTTAAAGCACGCCTTTCTGTGAAGCTTCTGACTAGCGTTTATTTAAATTGTTGCACTAAAATGCAGTTGGTAAAGCTGTTCGAAGTTAACCAGTCTGTGATTGTTAACCAGTCAGTAAAAAAGTGCTGTAGTTCAGTTTAAGCTAGTTTTAGAGACTGGCAGTGGGTAAAATCTGACAACAGTGTACAGGACACTGATTTACATTTAGATTGGTTGGTTTTAATTTCGGTACAATTAAATAATTTCTAAAGTGTTTAGTTTTTAAAACTTTTGAATTTCATCTGTCTTTCTCAGTTACAGAGCTCTCATAACAACAGCCACCTGATTGTTGCTGCTGAAATGATCCACAGTTTATTCCTGATTAATCACTTGGGAGACATCTTCCTGGAGAAACACTGGAAGAGTGTTATCAGCCGGGGTGTGTGTGACTACTTTTTTGAGGCAAAGCAGAACGCAGCAGACCCAGAAAATGTGCCCCCCGTCCTGCAGACTCCTCACCACTATCTCATCAGTATATACAGGGACAAAATCTTTTTCATTGCTGTCATCCAGACTGAAGTCCCTCCACTGTTCGTCATTGAGTTTCTGCACAGAGTGGCAGACACATTTCAGGTGTGTTTAAACTCTCATTTCGATAGAACAATGGCATTAGTTAGACATTTTTGTTTCTGTCCAGACTTCTCCGTTAGCAGATTGTGACTTGATGTAGTTCAGAAGGATTTCAGTGGTACTAGTATGTGAGGGAAGCATATTTCACTTCCCCAAACTGGTTTTGCAATTCTGAAGAAGAATAAGATACACATATAATCTTAATAATAGAGACAGAGAGGAAATTATCTACCAGTAGTTTATTTTAATTTTGTAAATTTTTCTAAGGCGTGTCACACAATTTGCAAAGGCAGTCTAAATATTCCTGTAGCTTCTAGTGTATTCTCAAGATGTGATGATTAATTTGAGTAACTGCAGGATGTCTCCAATACTTTCATTACACCATGGAGTTTTTAATTACCCAGGAATAATTTTGATGTTGAATGTGAACAGAAGTCTTGGCTTTAATTCCGTGTATGTATGGAGTTGTGGTGCAGTGTTTTCTCAAAGTGAAATTGAGGTGCACCTACACCTATACCTACAGGTTGTATCAAATCGCACTTAGTTTCTCTGCGTGAAGTTAAAGTGTCTCTTCAAAGGTTATATATGATACACTGCGTATCCTGACTGCAGAAATTAACAGAAAATGAAAACTCTACATGCCCCATATAGTTGGTATCTAGTATGGTATTGGTTTTTGTAAATCATATGATAAATCGATGACCTTGGATTTCCTGTAACAACACCATTTGTATATGTCAGTCTGGTCTTGACTGAAACATTGTGTGTGTTGACAGGACTACTTTGGAGAGTGCTCAGAAGGTGTAATCAAGGACAACGTGGTGACTGTGTACGAGCTGTTAGAGGAGATGCTGGACAATGGCTTTCCACTCGCAACAGAGTCCAACATCTTGAAAGAGATGATCAGGCCTCCCACTATCCTACGATCAGTTGTTAATACGCTTACAGGTAATGTGACGTCGCCCTGGTTAAGGAGTTAAAGTTCAGTTACAGCTTTACTGTCTACTTATCATTCAAACGAATAAAATAAATGTTTTTTTAGATGCACAGCTGCTCTTCCTGCAGCTGTTTTCTTAGCTGTATGCGCTCAGTTGCCAACAGGACTTCTGAAAAATATTTATGTATGTAATATATATGTCTGTGTGAGCTCAGTGTTGTCTTGATGTTCTGTTTTGTTTATTTTCCAGGAGGGAGTAATGTTGGGGATACATTGCCAACAGGCCAATTGTCCAATGTTCCATGGAGGCGAGCTGGAGTTAAATACACCAATAATGAGGCATATTTTGATGTGATCGAGGAAATAGATGCCATTCTCGACAAATCAGGTACCCTATCCAATCGTTTTATCACTACACTGGCTTGTGCCCTCTTGCGGCTACATTTATCACTACAATGTAAAAGTGATGATATATTGATTGTATGATTGGATCTCGCTCCTGTTTGAATATTCACATCTCCTTCAATCTGTTTTATCAGGTACAACAGTATTTGCAGAGATCCAGGGTGTAATTGAGGCCTGTGTGAGACTCTCTGGGATGCCTGATCTGACACTGTCCTTCATGGTGAGTTAAGTTCCTCGTTTTCCTGTCATTTTAACTATATGCAGCATGTACAGAAGCGTGTAAAAATATCCTGTGTGTCAGTCAAAGGAATACATATAAAAAGAAAAGCCACACAAGTGTCAGAATGGATAATCGTTTCAAACACTTGCATTGATCCCAAGTGGAATATGCAAGTTGTTCTTTGTCCTAATTTTTTTGTTAATATTACCTTTTCTAGTTTCACTTTTTTTAAAAAGAAATCAACAGATAGAGCTTTAACTGCTGACTGAGTGTTATTCGGCTTTTGTGTCTGTACTTGATGACAGAATCCTCGTCTCCTCGATGATGTGAGTTTCCATCCTTGTGTGCGGTTTAAGCGCTGGGAGTCGGAGCGTGTCCTCTCTTTCATCCCACCAGATGGGAACTTCACACTAATGACCTATCACGTCAGTTCTCAAAAGTAAGCACACCAGTACTTCTGTATGTCTTCTTTATGAATCAGTCAAGACCCTTTGTAAGACTCCCACCACAAGTTCACTGACATATGCATTTTACGTGTCAATAATCAGCAGGTATGTCCAATAGATTACTTTTTTGCTGAAAAAATGTAATCTTGGAATCAGTATCCCCTCCCAACAATATCTTCTTTGTCCTGTAGTTTACTTTGGATTTCAGGAATGTATGGAAATTGTGGTTTAATTTCCGTGATACACATTCACAGACTTCATTTGTCATCTTGTGAATTTGTAAACACAAGGTGCTTACTGTCTGCCTCCTAACAGTTTGTGATCGTGGTATTTTGTCTGTGACACTCCTCAGTCTCGTGGCCATTCCAGTATATGTGAAGCAAAGCATCAGTTTCTTTGAGACGGGACCTTCTGGTCGCCTTGACATCACGATTGGACCCAAGCAGACCATGGGGAAGGCGGTGGAGGGATTGAGGGTCACCATCCACATGCCTAAAGCTGTGCTGAGTGCCAACCTCACAGCAACGCAGGGACATTACACCTACGACCTTGCTACCAAGGTAACAAACTGTTCACAAGTCTGCCCTAAGCAGTACAGTATTTTCTGGACTATAATGCACTCTGGACCATAAGGCGCACCTTCAATTAATGGCCTATTCTAAAACTTTTTCCATATATAAGGCACACTGGATTATAAGGTGCATTTTTGGTTTTTGAGAAAATTAAAAGCTTTTAGGTGCACGTTATGGTACGGAAAATAATGTATTATTACAAAACGTCTTAATGTTTTTAGTAACCAAAAAGAAAGCTCTATATTGTCCTTAATGGGAGACCCTCTGATGTTTATGGTAGGTGTTAGTTTGGGACATTGGGAAACTGAACCCCCAGAAGCTTCCTAACTTGCGAGGCACACTGACCACACAAGCAGGCGCCCCAAAACCCGAAGATAACCCTGCACTCAACATTGACTTGAAGATACAGCAGCTCGCCATATCAGGTAATCCCAGCAGTATGACCTCTAAGTAAATCTGTCAGTCCTTGAAGGCCCATTCTTTCTATCTCCCCCTGCTCTTACAGGTTGTAAACAAATATTGTTTGTGATGATGTTGTTAGGTTGGAAAGGATCAGAGTTGATTTGTATTTCCAGTATTTACTCAGTTTACTTCTTCCATAGGTCTTAAGGTGAGTCGTCTGGACATGTTTGGAGAGAAGTACAAGCCTTTTAAAGGAGTCAAATATCTGACCAAAGCAGGGAAATTCCAAGTGCGGACCTGAGGAATGATGGGTAATGATTCATGACGCCAAATAGGGGGCGTTGTTACCACCTGTTGGTTCAACTCCCAAATCAGTCTTACCTGATATCCTAAGTGTAATTAACTAACAGTTTTTCATTTTAAGAGGTATTTATTGTTTGGCATTACATGTTCATGGAAATGTATCTGTGGCCTGTAAAGGGAAGCCTTGATTATGTGTGTGACATTGTGTAAGTGTTATTAGGTTCTATCCAGTTTGGGTGTGCAGCATTGTTTGCATCATGAGTGTGGATTCTCATTCATCTAGTTCATGGTCATCTTTGAGAAGGAATCTGAAGCAACTGGACTTCTGTTTAGGGACTGATGACGTTTCATCTCTCATCCAAGAGGTGTCTTCAGGTTGACCTGACTGGCAGAGATGTTCAAGAAGGTGTTCATTTTTATTTTCATCAAGTATGTTGTTATTGTGCTTTGGACACAACTGTTATGGTGTGACCCTCATGACGGTGACTGTGTTTCATTATCTTAGAAAGGTTTAAATATCTGTACTACCTGCCGGTCATAGCTGAAAAAGTCCCTTGCATAAGAGTTGAAACGTCTTCTAACCCTAAAGAAAAATCCAGTTCCTTCAGATTCAAGGATCATCATGTATAGAGTTAAGCCCAAAATTCTTCCTAACACTGGTAAATTTTGACTTCAAGTCACTTTTATTTAACCAGTAAGTTTTTCTTGATTAAAAGTGACACAAGTACCCCAGAAGATAATAACATGTTTTAGTATTGTGGAAAAATATTTGTCAGCTTTTTTCTACATTTAAAAAAAAGGTTGAATTTCCAAAACTATTCATACACTTTGCAAACTGTCACAGTCTATGAGAAAGTCCGAAGTTCTGTACCATTCCAAAAGGTCCAGGCTTTTTTAAGCGTCCTGATTGCCCTGATTCATTGGGAACAGCAGTTTGATCAACATAACAGGTGGCAAACAGGAGCTTTCTATAGTGTTTTGTGAACAGTCCTGGACAAGTGAAAACAAAGGGACTCCCTGAGGATCTGCGCCTCTGCTTGTGGCAAAGTCTCAAGGCAGACAGCCCAACGGACGTTGTATACTGCTGGGTTCCACGGATGGAGACCCAGGAGGACGCCCTTCTCCAGATAAGGCACACAAAAGCCCGCTTGGCCTTTACAAACGCTCATCTGGACAAGGGGTATGAATAATTTTGGGCTTGACAGTAATTCCATTCTTCTTTCTTTTGGAAATGCTTCTGAATATTATATCTTTTTGTCTTACTCATCACCAAAACATCAAACACTCATGAACGTAACTCATGTGGTTGTTTTTTGAAAAAGGTAACATCTACTTCCTGAGCAAGTGCATTGTTTCTAAGTGCAGGTATTTTTGCACACTTTCACTTATTAATATGGCCTTGTGACAGTTGAAGTTATGGTGCTTTGTAAAGCACACTGCAGTACAAAACATTCTTTTGCAGGCCTGAGATACTGAGGTACATCTTAAAAAATCTAATGTCTGGCTTGACTTTGTGATGATATACGACTCTGCAGTGTCTACAAAAGACTGAGTCAGGCCTTCTGTTGGTTACACTTAAGCAAAACGCACTAAATCTTTTAAGATCCTCACATAATCTTGAATCTCCTCTTCAATCAGCACAAGATTTGCACAATAAACTCTCCACATGGAAAGTCTGTATTCCAGCACATAAAGTGTCTTATCAAATCTTTAACATTGTGTGTTCATGTCTCCTTTATTATCTGACCACCGCGGGAGCGATGACTGGACTGGTTGGTCTTTGGGTCAGGGTCTTAATAACTTTGGTAATGATTTAGAGCCACATGCATGTCATTTGTCTGATATTCGGGTTCACTTAACGGTATTTACTGTAATTATTACCAATCAGTGAACGGTACCATATGGTCACATTCATAAGTGATAAACATGACAAGATGCATTTTAAAGAGTGTCATTGCTTTGTGTGCTTTCCAGCATATTTACGTTCGAAATTATCTTGCAGCATCACCTTCCCTGTCTTACAACCAGTCATTTATCTTTCTCCCCACAACATTCACTGATTTTTGAGTCTAATAACACTTGGTGACTTAATGAAGAAGTAGACAGTAGACATTATAGTCATTTATTCTTCCAAGGCACAGCAGATGTGTTGGCAGGATTAGAAGCTATCGGAATACATTCAGGGTGTGAATGGACACATGAAGCACAGACAAAACCACATTCTGTCACTCTACTAGTGAGGGATCGGTGATCCTTGTAGGCCTAAGATTCAAAGTCAATCAACATTCTGTGCTACTGTTTACAGCTCTATTCCCTGACCACTGTGGGAAAGGCTCTCTAGTACTGGTAATGTGAAGAGACTTCAAGCATACACACACATACAAAATTTCAATGTTATTATATTTTCTTAGATACTAAATATGCATAAACTCAAAGCAATACTGTTAAAGGAAACTGCATTCATTGATCTCATTGTTTATGAGTTACTATGAATGATGAGTGACACCAAAGCTTTATGTCACACACTCAGACCAACACGGTTGTCCAGAAAACCTGTTCAAAGAGTCATTCAGAATTACTGAACTGATGGATGGAGAAAATTTTTATGAAACAAAATGTTGAATTAGAGTATTATTGTTTTATGATATTCTGGTTTTTCATTTTTGTTTTGAAGAATTCAGAAATAGTTCAACTGTTAACAAGAACCACGATTAGTACACAAAAGAAGCAACAAAGGAGAAAGTTATTTCTTTTTGCTATCAAGGAAGAAAGTGTTTTGTTGATAATGACCTTGATTTTCAGTTAAGACAATGATTTCTGTGAAAATAAAAGTCCAAACAAAGAACTAAATCACAGTAATAACAGGAACTCCTGTAACTCTTGTTGATGGAGATCAAAACATCTAAATAGATCCTGAATTAGTTGCTGTTACTTTTCTGCACAGTTTAATTAAAAGCTATAAAATATTAACCTCTATTGCAATCAACAAATTCATTGAAAATCACAGATTTTTAAAAAATTATACAATCACTTGTTTCATTTCAACATTTACCTGTAAATCATGACACAATAAAGCAGACAGCAGCCCTGATGATGAACAGGCATTATTTAAAGAAACAAAGCTCCACTATCTGGTGCCAAACAGTCTTTAAAGTGTAAATTTTTAATCGTAAAACAAATAACTATTTACAATAGATAATAAACTCACTGAAAAAAATGAGTTAAAAGTTTCTTTTAAAAGAAGTATTTTTATTGTCACAATTTTCCTTTAGAAAATAGAAAAATCTTCATGCAAAAAATATATACCTGGGACTTGGATAAACTCTTGTAACACAACATACCAAAAATATATATTAAACACTATTTGATTATCCTGCATGATTCAAAAGATAAAGAGAGCTTGATAACAAAGTTGAATTCACTCTAATAAACAAGAGTTGCTCATCTGATGGTTCCTGGTGAACACACTTGAACTACAGTGAAGGACGCTACCTTATTTACCTCCATGTGCAAAACCATGAACTTAACTTTGAGTGGGCTTTTATTTACATGACAATTTTGTTTACCTTCTTGTGATTGTTTCTAACTACTCACTTAATCATAACTGACTTCTCTGGAAAGTGGCCAGGCAGTCTATTTATTACGAGACCTTCTAAATCTGATACTAAAACTTTACTTCGATTCAGAGATATGTTAATATTTACCCGTGACAGGTTGTAATCATTACAAGTGGTGTACAGGGGTGTATTGCACAAACTAAGAAAAAACGTAATAACTACCTAATGACAGGGCAAGAGAGAGAGAGAGAGAGAGAGAGAGAGAGAGAAAGAGAGAGAGAGAGAGAGAGAGAGAGAGAAAGAGAGAGAGAGAGAGAGAGAGAGAGATAAGGGAAGCAGGAGTTTCCAGCTCTACTTCAATCTTTTCTGTGTTGTTTCAAGTGGCTTAAACTTATTTGTGCATTCACATATACTGTCCCATAATAGTCCACAGCTTCAGAGCAGTTTTGTGTCATCTCCATTAAGTCTGTCTACAGTTTCAGTAGTTTACCAGACCTTCCTGTTACATGATCCACAGTAGAAAACAAAAAACCCCGTCCTGGTTTGGGGCTATGCTGCTGAATGACTTCCACATGGGCCTGGGCTGTCAAAACAAAGGACTTGACACATCATGGTAGCTTAATGGGTATTGTCTTTAGAAGGAAAAATAACTTTCAATCTTTAGTGTGTGTTTAAATGTTGATTTAAATAAAGAAAAACCAAAATCCTCCCAGTTGTCCCAGCCATTTTGGGCGGGTCAAGCTGTGCAGTAGGGTGGGCCCATGCCACCTCGGCCCACCCACAGAATCATGCCTGGTGCTAGCGCAAAGTCAAGAGTCCCATGAGCGTCATTTCCTGTTTGTCTTTATTGGTACCAAGGAGTCTTGCGCACCCAACGGAGGGTGAATCCTGCGTCTGTGCGGATCTTGATGGAGGCTGCCTCTGCCTCCCTGACTGTCTCCTTCACTGACTGCATCAGATTCTGGGCATTATGGACCAACATCTCTGTAGCCTGGACAGGGATTGGATGGAAATAAATGGGACACAAATGTATCACTTGTGGAAGATGTCATGTAAAAGTCTTGCATTCAATAACTATCTTGAAAACTATATTATTAGATACTTGTGCAAAGACAAGTCACGACCTTTTTTTTTTTTAATGTGATGGCATTTCTCTTCTAAAGATACTCTACTTAGTACCAGTATTTAAATAATCCACAGAATCAATATCCACTAGAACCTCGAGATACAAGCTGTTTAACATAAGATTTATTTGATATATCAGCAATTGCATCCATATTTTTGCTCGACATTCGGGTATACACCGCTATTTGGCAGATGGAAACAACATCAGCTGAGATCAGATCTCATTGTTTCCCACGTGTTGGCGGATGGATACATCAGCTGAGACCAGATCTCGTGCTCTTTAGAGGAAAGAAAGACATAGCTCGTGTGTGCTCCTGACTTGCTTTTCTTTTCATACGTTATCATTGTTTACATAACTTATATACAATTAATTATGCTCAGGTAAAGTATGCTTGTCTATTGGTTGATTTAAAAAAAAAAAAAAAAAATTGAGAGGAGATTGAGGCTTTTATACAAGGCTGGAACAGGTTAAAATTATTTTGTTATCTTGATTGTTTGGCTTAGGAGCTCAGTCATTGAAAGGATTAAACTGGTATCTTGAGGTTCTACTGTGTACTCTGATTGGCTGTATTTATATGAGACACACAGAGAGAAAAAGTCCCATCAGTGCATTCATACAAATTTGCAGTTGTTTAGGTTCACCTGTTCAGACTCTTCTTCACTGATGTTTGTTCGTCCCAGCATGGTGGCTTTAACAGTAGAGAGGATCTTCAGCTGAGTGCTGATGGTGGGGATTCGTTCACACACCTAAGAAAGGAGAAAATGCACAAGTTATATTTTTATAGAGAATTTTTCAGTATTTATAGTTTAGTTTTTGTGCTTGCCTGTAGGAGATTTGTCCTGATACGCCTGTCAGTGCACTGCTTGGCCACCTCCTTGGCCAGTCTTGTCACCTCATCGGAGGCCTTGGCGATGTCCTTTGCACACTGGATCAGGGCACGCTTGTTTCCACTTCCACCACGCACCAGACGAGACATTTCTGCCATGAGCAGAGCCATCCTTTTGGCTGCTGCTATGATGTCGTTACCCTGGGAAGAGGGAGGAGAGGGGTGGAGGAGGGAGCAGGAAGAGAAAAACATTTAAGCCATTTTCCACATGGTTATATGATTTTCCACATGGTTATATGATTTATTATTTTAGGTACTATGATTGTACCTATAATAATAAATGTAGGATGCTGATAACAGTGATGTTAAACTCTGATGTTAGAGATATGGATAATTTGAATTACCAAAGCAAAACTAACTTTAAAAGACAATAGCTGCATGCAGTGTTTGTGCAAGTTAACACAGGTTCCTGATCCATCATTGATTATCATTCTGAAATTTCTATTCATAGTTCTGGATGGAAACAGTATTGAGGTTTTTTCCTTGCATATCCTGAGGTTAGTACCTGTAAGTGATGTCCGCAGTGATCAGTACACACCCTAAAGCAGCAGCAGGTGACCATACCAGATAGGCAAGCAAGCATTCTAACATTAAAACTACATCACCCAGAAGTCTTTTGGAAACCTTGGCTTCGCAGATTGGCCAGGCAATGAGTGATTGACAATAGGGATAACAGTGCGACAGAGCTTCTGGCTCCTCTTGTAAACCACTTTACCTAATGAAGAGAATAAGGGAGGGGTGCGTGAAGCCAGCACCACTTTATCCATGTGGGGTGTCAAACAAACTTGCCATTCCAGCAGTCCTTGACCTTTAGTACACGACATCAGCACGAACGAGTGTCAAACATGTCTGAGTGTGATCAAACATTAAAAAAAAACAGCAGCCATAGCTGGTTGGAGGTTTCCATGGTAGTGGCAGATGCAGAGCTCATCATTTGCGCAGACAGTTACAGTCGAGGGGTGCTTTTTTTTTCCTTTACGGTGTTCTTGCATGATGCTTTTATTTGTTTGCATGCGCCAATGTGAATATGAATGTGGGGTCACTATCTGACCCCCATCTGATTGTGTGTGCACCCATATGTATGTGCGTGCGCAGACCTTGCTGGACCACTTGCGCGCCTCCTGGTGGAGAGACTGGGCAGCTGCCAGAATGGGTTGATTGACAGGCTGGTTGGACGGCATCATCAGCAGTTCTGGCTCATAGTCATCCTCACCATCAGTAAACTCATCTTCATCATCTACCTCTCTCTCCTCTACTGCCTCCTCATCCTCAGGCTGGATGGGTAGGATGCACGGGGGGAGGGGGGTTGTTGTTTGTTGGAGGAGCAGGGAGGCAAAGGGGTTGGGAGGAGGAGGAAAAAAAGGGAGGCATGTAGAGAAGAAGGGGGGGTGCCAGAGATGGCAGGAGGGAAGGGAGGATGGGAAAAGGGGGCATTTAGTACAGTATGAGAGCACTGGATGGAAGAACAGAAGACAGGTGGGAAGAGGAGGAATTACAGGCGCTGCAAAGGAGCAAAAGAGAGGGGAGTTGAAGCTGCACACACAAGCAAAGATGGGAACAAAGGAGAAAGCTGGTTCGGGAAGGTAGGATGTGGAGGGCTGGCTTTTACTCCACTCTTGCAGTGACTGAGTTGGCAGAGTGTGAAGCATTTACATAACCAAAGAAGGTCTAACTTTAACCTGACCTGGCCGACTTCCTAGTAGTCTAGTCTGAGTCTAGCTATTCGTACACCGTGAATGTGAGTTAGACGAGGTATTTTGTGCAGACTTTCCAAAGACAAGTTAAGCTAAGTCAATATAAGTTGGTGTGGAAAATCTGCTGAGATGGCTAAAAAGAGGAGGATGGTCAAGAGCTTCATAAAGACAGTGAGAGGACATCGTTTGTGCTTAATGGTTATTTTCACAAAATAATTGTCCACATACACAGTCCACAAAAAACCTGGACACACACATACGGAACATAGACCTTAACAGGAATAACACTGGAAAGAATACAAAGATGGAAGAGAGGTTGGATCATCTCTTTTCTCATCTACATCACACATGTAAGTGTGTACGCACCGCTACGTCGCATGCAGCCGACTCTGTCGGATCGCAGTTTCCCTCTGAAATTCTAATCAACCCACTGATCTCCGCATTTCAGTATCAACATGACTTAAGAAAGAACTTGATTCAGAATATTCACTGAGCACATGAGGGTATTTCATCACTACCCTGCTAACGTATTAACCCAAAATTTTATTCATTCTATCATTAATTTAAAAAAAAAGAATTCAGGTTGAGGGAATTAATATGCAAACTGTGAATTTATTTTTCTGTGTGTTTGTGTGGACTGACCTTGCTGGACCACTTGCGTGCCTCGTCATGCAGTTGCCTAGCAGCCACCATCATGGGCTCACTTAGCACCTCTCCAACTTTCTGCTCTGGGAATTCCTCATCCTTCTCCTCAGGAGGAGGGGGTCGAGGCGGGGGCACCTCACCCTCTGGCAGGGGGGGCTTGGGTGGAGCCTGCTCATCACTTACCTGAGGAAAAAGCACCCAGATGTGCACATGAATAAGAACATATTTTAAAAAAGAAACAGGAAGACTTTTGGTTTTGCCCCACCTGTATTTTTGCAGCATCAAGTTGGTACAAGGAAGTGATGAGTCACTCAAAGTCTTAATGAGGATCATAGGAACTATGTTAAATATGTTAAACGTGTTTGGCTGTTCTTACATGAAGCTGGTCCAAGTCAGGTGGTGGAGGAGGGAAATCGGGTTCCTGAGGTTGGAAGGCTTCTCTGACTTTCCCGACTGCAGCCAAGATCCTCAGACAAGAGTCCAAATAGGCTTTTTGCAGACCTGTGGGAGACAGTATGTAAAATAAATGAAGGTTAAACAAACAAACAAACAAACAAAAACAAACAAACATTTGCACAACATCGTCCCGCACCTTTATCTTGAATGTTCCCAGCCACTGCCTTAGCGTCCATCACCATGGGGGAGATGGTGTGTGAGAGGACGTCTGATGCGTGCTTCACTGTGTCTCTGAACCGCGGATCTTCAGAGTTCTCCACTTCCCTCTTAGCCACCAATAGGACCCGATTAGCTCTTCTTGCTATGCTTGTTGCCCCGGCAACAAGCATTTGGGGCTGAACATTCGCCATGGCAACTCGGCATTTGTCGATGTCTTTCTTTATAGCCTCCTCAGAAGCATCTAACAGAGATCTGGTGTCGATAGCCTCATCCACCAGGCCTGAGAGACAAACAAGCAAAGAAATTAAAATCTGTACATCAACTTCTGTTGGTTAAGATAATTTGGTTTATTGATTTGTTGCAGGCCGAATTGATCCATGTCAACAATTTTAAGTAACACAAGAAATGTTGAGAAAACCCTCACTAGTGAGTTTTTCCACATTGTCAATCCACTGGTTCTTCATGGTATCAAAGTGCTCATATGCTGCTTTATTGCCTGGATTCTTTAACAGGATCCGAGCAGCAGAGGTCACCTGGATATTAACATACAGGACATTGACTGTGTAAGCCAGCTAAGAGGGTCATTCATGTCTGCAGTTATGCAAATCAGGGACAGTAAAACAGATGCTAGCAGTGCCTGAGGTGTGAGGTCCCTGGCATGTTTCACAGCAGCATGTATGCCTTCTACTGTGCTCTTATTGGCTGTCCCCACTGCAGCCGCCTTCTCTGCAGTTGCTCCCAACCGACTTGCATGGGCTTCAAAGTTTCCTGCGCGCTCCTCAAACACCTAAAACAAAGATCAGCATATGCACAGTATTTTAGACTTAAAATTTATTACAAGCATAACTTCTGGATGGTGTAGAGCCTCCAGACAGACTTTGTTTACTCACTTCCTCCCTGTTGGGGGCATCAGGTGGAGCAGTTGCAGCTACAGCCAGCAGTTTGATAGGAGTGGTGGTGTCACTGAAAACATCTGATACTTCCTGGGTCATCACCCCCTGCATGTGCTGCCTCAAGTCCTGGTAGAGACAATGAGTGTCCTGTTAGTCCGCTGGGTGGCGCTGTGTACCAATACTTGAATCACAGTTATCGTGCACATTATTCCACATTGGGTATTCATATATCCCTAACACTTCCCCAGGACATTTTTGGAAAATTTTTGATTTATCATTTATCATTCTGTAATGTTTGACTGCACAGCGTAAGTCTGTTTGGACAATAGTGTGTATTCATGACACCACTGAATTACCTTCAGGCTGTCCTGCAGTTGTGCAGCAGTGGCTCGTGCATGAGGAGCCTCAGCCTCACCCCTTCCAGCCATTTCAGCCAAAGATGCCGTCAGAGCCTCCGTTCTATCACAGCGTCCAATCATATCCTGTCTATAAGGGCCTAACAAGCCCCCTGCAAGCCTCCGTCCTTCTCCAACCATTCCCCTGATTGCTGCCTGACCTGGAGAGAGACACAATGCAGAAGTGATTATCTCATCTGGATACCCAATATCTCTGCAGTCCTTAGATAAATAACACGATTGATCCATGTCTAAATGAAGAACCACAACACTTACATGCCCTTATTTGGAGCATAAATAATACATGGCAATAAAAATGGTCTCATATGTCATCAGTAAGATATGCCATTTTTTGTACATGCCGACCCGATGATGACATGATTTATTTTGATGGGTTTTTTTTATGTCTTCTATGAAAGCATGAAGTAGGGAGGTACCTGTGTTCCACTGCAGTATCTCACATTCTGCCCCCAAAGGGAAGCATGTGACAAAAAAATGAAACAACAAAATGACGAAAACAGGAACATCAAAATAGGCATCATTCATAGCATTAAATACAGTAAAATACCACCCAAGCGACTGCATAAGTAAAGTTGTTCATTCAACGGTTCATGCAGGATACCTCAGTGTGGCCAATGGCACAGTCATCTATTTCTACCGTAATTCAGACACTTCAGTAATGGACACTAATTTTGCCGTTTCCTCCTACACCATATTCAGCTCACAAGGAAGGATTTATTTTTGAGCCAAACAAATACACTGTTTTCTCCTGTTCCGCTCACCTATTCCTCTGTCATCCACTCCAGGGTTGTTCACCCAGCGGAGGGCCTGCTCCATCTTGCCCTCCAAGGTGACGGCAGGTTTGGATGGTCTCATGTTGGCCACGGCCCGGTTGGTTTTGGACTGCAGGGTCAGCAATGCTGCTCCAATCTGTTTTGCCAACGCTCGGGCCTCTGGGCTGTCACCTTTACCCCTGGGACAGTAACATCCGGATGATATGAGGTGTAGAGTTCAGCCAATATATGCAGGATTCACACCCATCACATGCTTAAAGTCAGATCCCTCTTAGATGCCACACCAGAGGGAAATACCACCCAAACGAAAGATAAATGGTTTCTGTTACCAGACAGGACTTGGATCAACATCAGGTGACAGGTTCTAGCTCAGGACAATACTTAGTGATGGAAATGTTTATAGTAGTTTAGTTATAATTGATAAATCTAAAGCCAGAACAGTACAACATTATTTACGCATGTCATTTAAATATAAATAAATACCCATCAATGCAAAATTTTTCCAAGGCATAAAAAAAATATGATCCTAAGAATGTTCTTGTGTCCTTGCACAGTCACATCATTCTCCTTTAAAAGTTCAGATCTCTTCCTTTATGGATTTGGATAACAGATAATTCCTTCTGTTTATCTCTTCTTTCCATTTATGGTCAGTACATGCAGCTGAAGTGGAGTCATCCTTCCATGATTCACTGAATTAATGTAAATTTAGTAATGCATCATGTCTAAATTAAACCACCTTGCAAACAGACTAAATCATATCTAAAACAAACATACCAATAACCTTTAACTGGTGGTATTTTCCTCCAAAGTTTACCAAAGTTCGCTCTTCAAATGCTCACTGACCCTCCACATGCATACCATGACCCCATCACCTCATATTCAAACAGTTATAAACCTTATTGTAGGACTGATGCCCATGCCAAGGGTTGAAAGGCAACAACAAATTTTCCAGGCAGGCAATTTATACCATCTATTGGCAGCAAGAGGTTGTAGTTTGAGCCTATAAAAAGAGCGTCTAAGAATTACATAAGGTACTGAAGGGCATCAGTGATCATGCATGTGCTAAAGGTGGGACAGCATACTGTTTACGCAGCTCCACAAGTCTGGCAGTGAGGCCTGCGATCTCATTGATGGAGCGCAGGATGTCGTCTCTTTCTTTGGGGTCTTCGCACAGATCAGCGATGCGTTTGGCTTCTGCTAGTAGCGCTCTGATGTTCTCCTCCCCTTCAGGACCTCCATTTGGATCTGCCAGCCAGGCCTAAAAAATATGCATGCATCTGGTTTAGCTTATCTGATTAAACAGGAAGATTATACCTATGCAGCTGTAACACAGTATTAAGGATAAGAAAAGATTTCTAAATATTTAAGTGAATCATATCATCAAATTGTTCCTCTTATCCACAGTAGCTTAACAATATTGACAGAAACAGGATGAATACAATTTAGAGGGGAAGCACAAATTCTTAGGGAGAGGGTTAATTTAGATTACTGAGCTATTAATGTTTTATCTGACCTGTGCAGCATCCAGCCTTCTGGCAATGGCTTGCTTGGCATTGATTAGAGCCTCCAATCTGCGAGCAGCACTGTCCACTTTGCCAAATAACAAATCTAAGCCCTGTGAGCACTGGGCTGCACGCTGCACACACCCTGGGGTCGGACCCTGGCCTCTGTCATTACAGAAGAAGACTCACAGCTGACACATGAAGACAAAATACACTACATTTACTGTTTAACTCTTCTCTCGCACAGCCACAGTACCTGACTCTTAAATCTGCAATCTGGTCTGTCATTTGTCCCAGAGCTTTCGCAGTAGCCAGTATGTCTTTCCTCTCCTTCCCAGCACACAGCTCTCCAACCTTGCCAGCTTCGTCCAGAATGACTCGTAGAGCGACCTCACCAGGGTCTCCTGGGAATGAGGAAACACCACAGGATCACACAATAGGAAACACTCAAAAAAGTCTGATTGGTTCATCAAGCAGAGAGAATCCTGTTACCTGGTTGTCCATGAGGGTCTTTGAGCCATCCTTTAGCTAGTGCCATCTTTGACTCAATCAAAGCCAGAGATCTCTTCAAGGCCTCCATATCCTGTGAGCAGGACAAAACACAACATTGTGTCTATTATTAGTCTATCTCTTTATTCTTTATACTTACCAATACAGTACATATCCATCACATCTTGACTGTTTCAGTCTGCAATCTTTGGTACCGATGACGTAAGTATTATATAATAAATATATTATAAGTACTTTTATATGGAATAAGATTTAAAAATCGATCACAGACTGTGAAGTCTTAACTTAATTTGCAGTGCTGGTGTCAAACTTTCACATTTATGATATGTCAGGATTTAGCTTGGATCAGTACTGTGACGACACAATGCACTTTCTTCTTGTCTTTGGCTTTAGACGGTATGTGAAAAGATGCAGGTGATCTTTCTGCACAATCACATGACAGCTCTTTCCCCTTCAAGAGTTGTGTTTTTCCCATAGTCAAGGTGAATGGCAATGCTGCCACTCAGTGGATTTACCTGCAGTAACGTCTGCCTACTGTGACATCATGTACCTGTACATAAATAACAGATTGTTTTTGAAAGGAATCATCCCCAAAATTTGTGGTGTAATCTTTATCATTACTTTTGTGTTTTATCAGAATATATAACATTTACCGAAAGGTTAGTCAGTAATTGCACAGCCAAATTTGACTATTTCTTTGTAGGCAACCTGGACGTCATTTTTTTTGTTTATTATAATAATCTAACCTATAAAGCAGTAGTAAATTGTTGACTGACTATGCATACATTCTAAAACATTGTAAAGACAACACTAGCCCTTACTTTCTATTGATTTGTTAAATGGGACCTACAGAAGAATCAAAAGCAAAGGAATAAAAGCCTTTTCCCAGCTCAGAGAACAACCAATAGCTTAAGTGGAACCATTCACTAGAGCCCATCTATTATGGATTGGTCTGGACACCAACCAGCTTACTTCTATAATTCATGTTTTAAGAGGAGGGTTATTGTGTTTCAGTGGTTCCACCACCCACTGCCAGTAAGTGGTCAGCACTGTTTACACACAGAATATGCGGCATGTCCACGGCAAACACACACAAACACAGACAGACAGATCTTTGTCTGAGGTAGCTCTGCGCTGAGAAACATGCAGGATTATATAGGTTAGACTGGTCAAACAGAACCTTACCAGTTCGTGAACTCATGGCACAGGGTCAGTCTGATGTGCCAAAAACATTTCTGATATTTTGTCCAAAAAAACATCTTTATGTGCTGCTGACAGATTTATCACAGTCCCACCACTGACAACAGTAACTGTTAACAAGTTATTTAGCAGATATACGTAAATAACTTTCTGTTTGAGGCCATTTGACTCAAATTGACCTCTGGAGACAAACAGATGCACATCTAACCATAAAGTGATGATGTAAGTGTATTCAACATCCTTACATTAGCTGACGGTCAGTGAATTAAAACACATGATACATTTACTCTTTAGTACCAGCATGACAGATGTATAAGCATGAGGACATGTCTCTCCTTCATCTCTCTCTCGCACACACATACACATGCTAGAGACTGCAGAGGGGGAGAGAAACAGGCTTACCTTCTACAGGGAGGAAAAGAATGGAGGAGGAAGGTAAAGAAAGAAAAAGAAAAAACCAGGAGTTATACTACCGAGCAAAAAGAAAAGTGGATACAGAAAGCAAAGACTGAATTTTTCTGGAGATGCTCTCTGCAAAATAGAGGGATGTGTGAGTGGCTATGTGTATGCAAGCAAAAGTGATTGATTTTAGTTGCTCTTGGGGCGTTCAAGGTATGAGATGAGATGTCAAATGTGCAACACAGGTTATACCTTGTTAGCCCAGGCGTCTTCATCCCACGTGGTGAGCTGCAGAACTCTTATGATTTCATTGATTTCGGTGCTCATCTTCTCAAAGGTGAACCTTCTGTTCCTCTCTGCCTCTTCGATGCCAGCACCTTTACTACTCTTGGTTGTGACAAAAATCTTTACAGCTGAGGACGTATTTAAGATTAGAAATTATAAGAGAATAAAGATTCATCAGTTCTAACTATCATTTATTGCAAAAACAGAAGAAATACTGATTAGTTCAGGTCAGTTAGAGGTAGTTTTCTGTTAGCTGACATCTAGGAGATGTGGCTGATTTACACAACTGGAAGACTAAAGCAATGCGAACGTTAATTAGAGGTGAAGTCTGGCAATAAAGTCCAATATATTATATTTTCACGAGCTAGTTGTTAACATTGTCACCCTATGCTGGACAATTTAGGACAGAGCTTTTTCACTGAAAGCAGCTAGATCCTACAGCACAAAATGTGTCTTAACCAAAATGGGATGTGCTTATTTTATCCTGTCTCTGTATTAAATAAATCAAAGAAGGAAATAAAGAAAGTAAAGCTGTCCATGAAGATGAAAACTGTGGATACGATGGAACTCCAACAGAGAGACCTGGCAATAAGTATTGTTCCAAACATGTTGACATTTACATGCTTTCTAACACAGTCTCTCAGGCATCCTCTTCTTCACTGTTGAACTATGCAGCATGAATGACATGCAGTCAGACCCACCTCCCCAGCGTCTAATGACTTTAATTATCAGCGTTGCTATAACAACTAATGAATGCTCAGTGACCTGCAATGTAGTTAGCCCACACACAGTCGTGCATACACACCGGATATCAGAACAGGAAGCAGCTCCTTGACAGTGTTCATGGAGTTGACCAGCATCTGTCTGTGCTCCTGGTGAGTCAGCTCCTGCTGCCTCTCATCAATCATCTTTGACATTTTGGTCATCCCTGAGGAAATGAAGGAAAGGAGGAGAGAACTGGTAGTGCTGTGAAAGTTGCGGGTTATCAAACTCAGGCCATCCAGCAGGAGACTGGAGTTGGAAGCTTGTGTTGGGCATCACACAGTTTTATCTATGCTCCAACAATCATTGTACCATTGAGTATCTTCTCCCAGTGAGTGTTTCCAACACATCCAAATAGATCATTACCTCACGAGCGACTGATCTCGTACAATGAAAGCATCAGTCAAGTGTGGGAAAACCTTGGCATCAGTTTTCCACTGGCTCATTATGCCACCGTGCACTGACAACACAACTGACCTTTTGCCTTAGATGATAAATAGCCTGTTTCTTGTTCCGCTCTCCTGCCAGAGAAAAACCTCTGATCCTGAATCACTGCATCTTTTTGTCAAAGGAGTGTTTGGTAAATTACTTTTTTATCATGACAGTTGTTTTAACACAGACATAGTAGACCAAGATCAAATGCGAGGTTCAGGTTGTGGGGACAATCTAGGAACAAACAAAGTATCAGTTTCATCAATACCAAATGCTACTAAGCATCTGAGGTATTCCTGCTGGTGTCAAATATTAAGACCCCAGTAATCACCAAGGCAGAGTTTTAACTTAGCCAGTCGTTCTGAGGACTCCAGATCAATTGACTTTTGAGATTAGTAGGATTTATGTAAACTTAAGATATAAAGCTGTAACAAAGTAATTATTTTTTTTGCAAATTGGTCAGTTCATTATTAATTGCTAGAAAGATTAAGACTACATGTGGATCTTTTCATTGTGAAAGAATTTAAATATAGGCATGGCGTGTTAGCAGGAATATAATTTTGGGAGATAATGTTCAGCTTTATGGGAAATTTGCCTTCTCGTACAGACTAGTTTAAAATCATTTATCTTGGATTGGTGAAGTTTAGCTTCATTGAGATATCATAAACAATGTTGTAAACATCAAATTGTAGCTATTTTATTGTTTTAAACATCCAACAATACAGTTGTGTCACTTCAAATATACTTTTGTTGATGTAAATATCGACCACGTGTTTGCTTAACAAAGTTCACCTGGAGGTGAATTATAGTCTTGACAGGCAGATGGACAGACGGACAGAAAGTAAAAAAGAAAAAAGACAAAGAAAGAAAGATTTTTCATTTTTGCAAAAACACTGTAATCGCATTCAAACATTTTACAATTTTACATTAGATGAAAGCACTACAGTGCTTCAGAAGAAGAAGAAGATTTTTTTGCACAAAACTTCAATCACATTCAGAACATTTTACAATTGTTCATTAGATGAAAGAACTAAAGTGCTTCAAAAACACTAAAAACCAATAAATGAAAGGAAATACAATTTAAAAATTAGTGCATTATATCAGGAAGTTTGCAAAAATGAGTTGATCATAAGAAAGAAAGAAAGAAAGAAAGAAAGAAAGAAAGAAAGAAAGAAAGAAAGAAAGAAACAAAGAACGATGTCTCCTGCTGACCTGGTCCAAGGTTCTTGGTGTAAGTGATGAGGTCCTCCATGGTCTCTACCACCTCAGCCACCGCCAGGTACTCCAGGATACCTTTGCACACACGGATTATTTTACGGACCTGAGGCAGGCACAGAAAAAAAACAGATGTGGAATGAACACCGAGTGAAACATAGATGATATTTGTGATTTAAAAAAAACAACAAATTAACTGCTTACACAAACTTTTTTTTTAACACAACATTGAAGTTTCTCTGTTGTTCTTTGGGCTGTCTTTGTGTGTGTGTGTGTGTGTGTGTGTGTGTGTGTGTGTGTGTGTGTGTGTGTGTGTGTGTGCGTGTGTGTGTGCGTGTGTGCGTGCGTGCGTGCGTGTGTGTGTGCGTGTGTGTGCTGTACTGTCTTATGATGTACATCTTGTGACTGAGAGAAGGCTTTTTTAAAATGAGGCTAGTGATGAGACATGGTGAGCATCATCATGTGTTCAGTGTGACTCCATTTATGGTGCTGCCATCAAACATCCAATACACACACACACACACACACATGCACGCACGCGCGCACACACACACACACACACACACACACACACACACACACGTTCAGAAACACAAATACCTTGCAGAGACCTTCACTGCATTAACACTTTCCCTACTCAGAGAGATTACAACTGAATGCCTGACCCAAACCTTACACTAACTACTGTTGATCCTGTCCTAACTTAATAGAAAACACACACACACACACACACACACACACACACACACACACACACACACACACACACACACACACACACACACACACACACACACACACACACACACACACACACACACACACACACACACACACACACACACACACACACACACACACACCCTGAGTTATGACAGAGTAAAGTCATTTGATCTCACTTATTAGATCAGGATGCATTTGAGACTCCATTACGGAGTCGAAGCTGAGTTCCTCCTTCCTCAGTTCTTCTATATAAAGCTTTACTTCCGTGAAAGATACCACACCTCTGAAGTAAAAGGGATTCATAGGTCACACACATACATTTCAATAGGAAAACAGAAATACACACACATACACACACACACACACCTCAGCCTCATCAAACGTCAGGAGCAGGTCAGACGTTCCCGACAGTATCCCTCTGGATCCATCGATCAGGTAATCTCGTGCGGGAACAGAGTATGGATCAGCCTTTAGCATCTGAGACGCCTGGATGAGCTTCGAACAGGAGTTCTCCACTCTGAGAAAACAGAGTCAGGTTAGGTTAAAACGAGTCAGGCTAAAATGAGCTGTAGGGATTCAATAGAGAAAATACATCGACCAATAATTGGTTAAGTGCCTTGCTAATCTCACATCTATCAAAGAAAACCATTTGCTGCTTAGTTAATGAAGCTGCTCCCCTGCTATCAACTGATGATGACAAGGCTGTTACAAGGCACAAGTGTGTTCGCCTCTATTAAAAGAACAAAAAAAATCCTTTATGTCCTCGTAGGTCAATCTGTAAATCAGTTTGTTTGCAGTAACATTTCACAAAATAAGTATTCTTTTGTGGGTTTTTGATGATCAATAATAAGTTCAACTTAGAGAAAGTGATGGATTTTAATAGCACTTGAATAAAGCTAAGTCCCTCCTCTTTCTGACCCCCTTGGTCAGGGTATCGATGGCTGCTGTTTCGTCTATATTTAGACTAGTTCACATTCTCACACGCCTCCCTTCTAAGCCTTGTGAGTACGATTTATGGTGTAATTCCCTGTGTGTGTGAGAGTGTATCTGATCAGAAAAAGGTCAAACATTCAATGAAAGTAAAGAAAATCACACAAACATAAGTAAAAACGCAACACACACAGGCATTGATGTTCGAGTCATGGAACTACTGAGTAGCTGAGTCTCGGCCAGTAAACAGGACTCGAGTCAGCCCTTTAAATGCAAGCCGGAAAATGACAAGCAGCCTTACAGAGGCTTGGATGCTGGATGCAGTCGACCGGTCGTGGTCTCAGAAGTGGCTCTTTGTTGCAACTGGGAACGCAGCCACATTTCCTGACATTAAAATCCTCTTTTGAACAAGTTCTCTGTGTGGTGAGATGAAGTGGTTCATATCCATAATTTGGATTCTGTATTTTCGTGAGGGGCTGTGGGTGCGAGAGTAAAGGAGGGCAGTGCAGAAGCAGACTTACTTAATGAATGCAGGAGGCATGTCTCTCTTCATCACCTGGTCCTCTGTGGTTTGAACTGTCTCCTTCCCCACCTGTAGCACACATGGATGCACCAGTTATATTATCAATAACCACAAGAAGACAGGAAATAATGTTCAAGTGTGTACTATTAATAGTTTAAAGGGTGAATGGGTGTATATCATACCTATTTGAACCATGCATGCGTATCATATCTTTAGCGCTGTAAGGGGGAACAGCTTGGTCGACTCGGCCACCTGTTTTTCTGCACAAGGCAGGTTGCAGTGAAAAACTCTTGACCTAACTTGACCTAACTCTCAAGTGCAAGAATCTATATGTGTCCATGTCCTGGAGGTGTTTAGTGCTGATTTCATTTAGTCATCAGTCTATATCCAAAAAATGTTTTTCCTTCAAATTAAATCAAGCACAAATGATATTCAACAGTCAGGAAAGCTAAATGCATTTTCATTTTACTGAGCAAACTGAACCTGACAGTCATGACTCTGTGCATTGATTTTCCAATAAAAGCTACTTGACTTTCTCCTCCATCTGTCCCCCACCATGTTTTCTGTCTGAATGTGATCCAAAACTCTATTTTCATGCTCTAAAATTATGTTCAACCAACGATTACTAAAATTTTCGCTCCACATACAAAAAAAAAAAAAAATGTCATAGTTGTGAACTTGTATTTTGGACTTGTGTCAACAGTGCAGGTATTCCAAGTGCAGGTTTTTACAGATTCACCCATTCCCACAAACATTCATTCACCTATTGCTGAAGCAGCCATTCAAGCAGGGCCATCCTTTTCACCCAGACCAATACAGCTCTTCCTATCCCTCACGCTACAACCATATTTCACCCTGACACACACTCACACAACTGATGGAACAGCCATTAGGGTTCCTTTTCCTGAGCTGTTTCTTCGGCTTTCTCGGATCACTGGGATTGCAATAGTCTACCCCACGAGAGGAGAGGAGACTCCGGATGTGCCGCCAGTGCATCGCATTATTATTATTATTATTATTATTACTATTATTATTATTATTGTTACAGTGCTTTATAATATACCAAGCGTGTAAAATATACATAAATAGAAGAATAAAACAGATCATCATGAGGAATAAAAGAGGAATGAAACTAAAACCATGAATGACTAAACCCTACAAGTAAATTACAAGGAAACATTTTAAAATAAATAATTAAAATGAGCACTTCAAGACTTGATATGACATCAGAAATACAGCCTCATCCAGTTAAAATTATACGAAGACCTGAAAAACGTAAGTCATAGGAAAGCCTTTGGATAAACATGAGTCTTTCAGTGACTTTTAGCAATGAAGAGTTCCTCCAGCAGGTCATTCCACAGCTGGGGAGTTCTACAGCAAATTTTAGCCTCAGAATCACGGGATGTCACCAGCTTCAAACCACAGAAACAAAAATTTGGATTTTTGTTTCACTAATGTGTGCATTATAAAACATCTCTTACTAAGAAGAGGCCAATCAAACCTCAAACACTAAATCTTCAGAGGGCAAAGAGGAAAATAAAGTAATGAATTATCACAAATACTACAAAGACATCAAAATGCATATGATTACATTATCTGGAGGCTTCAATGTGTTTTGATTTCCCTTGTTTATAGAACGCAGTGAGATTCCCAACTCTTACATGTGGGGAATGCAGCTTGACAAGCAGAGCACCCCCTGAGAGAATGTACCGAGTCACATCAGGTGACTGCTCAGAGAGTTCAAGAGTTTCCTGTAAACAGCAATGCTTGGTATTGATTATACAATACATAATTAATGAACAGATAAGTGGTGCGCTAGACAAACAAGGTGTAATGTGTCTGTCATTGTGTAGCATGAACACTGCCTCAGCACAAAAGTCCCATCAGGTTAAATCAGACCTTGCTTAGATCCAGTGTTGTGGGTCCAGCGTTCTCTTTTCAGCCCTGCTGTAACTCTCCAGGTAATATCTTCACAGTCTGTCAATAACTTTTTTAGTAATCAAGGTAAAAGTCAAACTACTGTACTTATGGTTTTCAACGACAGTGACAACATAACTACAACATCTACAGTTCAGAGTTCCAGCGTGACCCTCATCTGTCTTGCTTCTTTCCCCTTTCTATTGTCTGCTTTTCTAAAAAAAAAAGTGATACCTCTAAAATGATTGTTCATGTTAATCAGTGAATCATTAAAGTGAAACATTTAAGACAAGTAAAGCTTACAATCACTATTACTAGGACCCTAAATATTTAAGTACAGTAATAAAAATTCACAACAATAACTATTTTCTTGAGAGAGTAAGTTAAGTATCCTACACATTAGATAAACTAAAACCTTGAATTTTTACAGCTGCATTGTTTTCCAACAGTGACATATTTATTCATCTAGAAGACATGAAGCAACAGTACCATATCTTTGGAGTTGGGGTTGAGTCATCAGATGAATGCTAACGCTAAAAATCCCTTCTCGTATCTCAGAGAAGTGTACCGGTATATTGTTTTACGGTAACCTGTTGTTTGTGTGAGATATTATCATTAAAACATCCACCTGCTTTTGCTGCAGGCCACAAAACCAACGACAGGAGCTGGACCGTGTTAAAATAAATGAAACAGGAACTCTATATAAGAAAGAAAAAATCTATTACAGATTTAAGAAATACTGAGAAGGCGAGGGGTTGGGTGGACACACAGCCGGAAATCCACCCAGGCTCTGCCAATGAGAAGACACGGCTCGTATTTACATGCAGGAGCAGGTTGACAACAGTTGGTGGGGAGGTGGGGTTGGAGGGGGTGGGGGGGTGATGAGCCTAGGCAGAGTCAGACACACTTTCCCTCTCTCTGAGACTTCTGTCATCTGACTGAAAGTGGCTGTTCCTCCTCTGCTCCCTGTCCCTCCCCACTCAGAGGCATCACCCCCGCTTCACAGTGACAGTCCTCACTCATCTCTCCTCCCCTGTCTGCTGTGTTCTTACAGGGTGCGGTTACTCCACTCAACAGTAAATCTATTTATTCCTTCCACCCCCTCCCCCAGACATACCCAAGATCTATGTTGACTCCTTCAGGAGCAGATACTTCACAAACTCTGCTGAGGCAGCTCTGTCATCGGTGCGACTCCAGCAAGCTCACGCTTTCAGCAAACTACAGCAGCCAGATCCTTCAGATCTTTAGCCCAATCGGCGTCAGCCCATGTGTTCATTCGGATTGAGAGACACCATCTTGTGTGTATCTCAATGTCTAAGTGACCTAGATTTGAAGTGCCCCCCACAGCCAGTTCACCCTGGATGGGGCTAACAGTGTAATTGTATCAGTGTGCAGTGGGACTCTTGTGGTAATGATGGCATGTAGCTGTATACTGTTTTATATCTCATGTGAATAAGCCTTCTAAAATAAAGCGTATGCTGTCAGAAGTCAGTGTATTTGAGCTTTTGGTGTCCTTTACATCCAATTAAGTTTATCTGCCCAGCAACCACTCAAGTGCTGATTTTACAAGAGTCTGTTCAAGAGCCCCCGCTGTGAGCTCATTCAGCACCTTCTTGACACTCACTTCTAGCCTCTCCCTCCACTCCAGTGATCGACAGCATCAACACTCATCATTTATTCTTCAACCACATATGAAGGTATTTAATTAATTTTACACACCAACACTGAAATAGTGAAAATTACAAAAATATGGGAGCTGAGAGAACTGAAGATGTGTATGTCACAATTTTCTATTCATTCTCCTTATATCAAAGCAGGGAGTGTCACCAGAGAGGAAAAACAAGAGTTTCACTTCAACCCATCCAACACAGATATGTAACAGTGGCAGAATATATTTATCTCATACTTTTGGTGGTGTGCTATGGAGGGTTTGGTGATATTCAAACATAACCCAAAATTGAAACTGTGCATTTTTTATATGTGAAGTCCAGCACCCATGAAAGAAAACTGCCTCTGTGGCCCGATGCTGGGGGCTGCTGGTTTAGAATGGTTGCACTAAAGTTTCTCCATCCTAACAACATACTGTCTGTCTGACACCCTTTCAATGTCACCGTGTTGTTAGTGCTCATCACTCTCTGTAGCCTCGCATCACAACCATCTGAGACCTAGTGACGTGCCTGAGGCTGCTATTAGCCTCCTTCTGCTCAATGTCTGGATGGATCCACTGAATAGATCAACAAAGACAGGCAGAGAAAGAGACGCCTTGAGAAGTGTCCCTATTAGCAATGGAATATCAAGAGCTTTTCTCATTTAAAGGGGATTTTTCACTCAGACACACAACTGCAAAGCCCTTTTCATTATCAGTTAATGAGAGGTTAATCAAAACTATCTACTGCAGTGTGACAACCACATCCACATCACTCTGAAACTGTTGGAATGGACAGATCACACTCAAAGTGTGTGTGTCTGGATGAAATGTCCTTTTTAAACTTCTGAGTTGGTTTAGTAATTATCTACCAAAACACACAATAATAATAATAACAACAACAATAATAATAATAATAACAGTAACAACAACAGCAATAATAATAATAATAACGCAAACATACAGTGCATTATATATGGAAGTATACACAAATTATTTGTGTGCAAAAGTTAAACTAGTGTGAATACATATGAATGACTGCTTAAATAATCGTTTAAACCAAACCCATTTTTCCTCCTTGCAGTCCTCCTGATGGAGCCCTACACTTAATGAGGAATGTGAGTATAATATCATAAAACACATTGACCCAACATTTGATGCTGTTCATGTAACTCCAGCCAGAGAGTTGATCCCTTCCAGTCAATAATTATATTCTCTACCATTATCTAACCTAAAACACAGTCCTGGTGAACAACTTACAAACACAAAGACACAACAGAACACAGTGGAGGCCTGTTTGCAGAGCGTTGACAGCTCTGCAGTTCTGCCACACAAACTGAAGCATCAGTTTCTGTGACATTGTAATCAAGTTTGCTCCTTCGAGTGTGACCTTCCACACTCTGATACACTCTGGCTCAAATTAACATGCAGACAGCTTCTTTCCTCGCTATCGGAGTTGATGATTAACGCATAAACATTTGAGTTCCCTTTTGTCTGTGGCTGATGTCCTATGAGTGAGTGAATCTATCTCACACGAGCATCATCAAAAAACAAAAAGCCCTCAGGAGCTTTAATGATGTGGCCCGCATTGATTTTTCTAGTCAGTGCATACACAGCATACCAGAGGCTGAGTGAGCTCTGCTTCCATAGAGGAGGTGGAATGGGGAAAGGTTTGGTGAGTGACTGCAGAAGTTTGGAATAAAAAGGAAGTTATGAGATGAAGGGAAGAGATGGAAGTCTGATAAATACCAAGGAACATATTCTCTGTGGGTGATATTAGAATGAATGGTTTGAGTTTCTTAGATCCACTGCTCTACAAACTAGAAATTCTGCAATAATTGACTCAGTCTAATGAAGATGAGACTTTACCTCTGGGTACGCAAGGGAGGGAGAGAAAGGGGGGGGGGGTATTAGCGGTAAAATCTGCTCATTCAATCACCACTCGTTTCTTCAGTCCTACAAACTTCATTTGTTGGTGGAGCGGGTTGATGTTGGTCTCTGGTGGGGTGGCTGTGCTGCGTGCGCCATGACGCGCTCCGAGGCGCACAGAGACACCAGCGGGAGCAGGTGAACCGTGGCAGGTCTCATTTTAATGGCCATCAAAGATCAAGATAGGGTTTCCACATATCAATCTGAGCAGTGCAGACGACTCTGCTCTTCTGATTCATGACACTGACTGAATAAAGGCTATAGATATAACCCTTGCACCACGTTGCCGCCGAGCGGGTTTTTTTTGGAAGTTTTTGGTGGTAAATGTGACCGGATGCGGGACTTTCACGTTGTGTTGTAGCGAATCCAAGCCTGGATGACAACTCACCCGCACAAGGTTGCTGACTGCCGCCTGCACCGCGGCCACCGGCACCGTGAGGTCCGGGATGGCTTTCCCGTCCACCTCCCCCTCCTCATGCATGATGACCAGGTGAGAGATCTGCTGAGCCACCGGCTCCAGGATACTCTCGATTGTCTTGGTATGAAACACCGGCATGGTGGATCACTTTTACCGCAGCCCTGACAGGAGAAAGGCGGCTGGTTGAGGATCCCTTCTCTCTCTCCTCCGTCCGTCACCGACACCAGTAGGAGGACTAATCCTGAGTTCTCCGTCCAGCCCTGGGACCAAACCGTCTCCCCTTCTCCCCTCCCGGTGTGGTAGGCACCCTGGTAAAGGCTGGACTCAGACAGTCGGTGTCCTCCGGTGGGGGGCGACCCGAATCGTGACAGAAGGAATCACCGCCCTCCGCCCAGTCGCAGGGAGGGAATACAGCTGCCAAGCGGGTTGGTGCTGCTGAGCACTGACGCCCCCCCCCCCCACGCACATGCACACATCATACACACACACACACAGATCATGGATATACTCGTGTGTGTGTGTGTGTGTGTGTGTGTGTGTGTGTGTGTGTGTGTGTGTGTGTGTGTGTGTGTGTGTGTGTGAGAGAGAGAGCTTCATAAATGACGTCATGCATGTCAGTGGTCCCAAAAAGGAAAGTGCTGGGGTAACTTGATGGGAAGACATTATGATAAGATATTAGAGTAGATCTGGAAGGAGGTTAACATCTAGGAGGGGCTGTAAACGTGTTTGGAGCCTATATAGAGTACAGGGCTGTCACATCACTGGAGATGGATGCATGAGGAACCACACAGGTATTTTTGAAGAAACCTGGTGGTGTTTTTCATAAAGCTTTCGACATATGATCTATGTTCATTTAGTAGGTGGGTCAGGAGTTCACGTCTCCGGGCCTGAATGTCCAGGTCTAAATAAAGACAGAGGATTCAGCTTGCTGCTGCTGGCTGTGGCTGAGAAAAGGAGTCTCTCCTGCAGACACACACACACACACACACACTTACAGATCCTCTCTGCACCCACAGGCGTTTTTACAAATGATGGACATCTGTTCCACCGGGTTTTAAATCAACCGGGTTGCTCTGAAAAATCCAATTCATTCAGTACAGTATTATGACTGTGTGTGTGTGTGTGTGTGTGTGTGTGTGTGTGTGTGTGTGTGTGTGTGTGTGTATGCACGTCTCCTCTCCTCTCCATCTCCTCTCCATCTCCTCTCCTTAAAGAGGAGTAACACTGGTACTGTACTTGCAGCATCTCACATCCATATATGGTTTGAGGAGAGTAGAGGATCAGTAAAGTAAACTGGTGTAGGGGGATGATAGAGTGGGTTGAGGACAAACTGTGATTGGCTCCAGCGGTGCTGCTGTGAAGTTTCTGTGTATGTGGACTTGTCCAAACAAACTAAGATGTAACGCAGTCCAGCAGGTTGCTTGGAGAGGTTTTGAAGCATGCTCTCAGTAATGACGTGATGACCATTTGGATTGTGTTTGTCTAATGCAGCAAAGACAAATTCAACATCATTTATCTTAAGCCTGCTGCTGTTTTTCTGTAAACCCATTTGCTCTGGCCGATTGTTCGTAATGATTGGGACGCGTTGCTTGGCATTCTTGTGGCATTTCTCTTTTTTTTGGAAAGGTGTAGGTGTTAGACATATGTAGAATTCGACAGCGAGGTGTGAGTCCGTGTCCAAATGAACATGTAAACACTTCACACTGAGACTGGGAAACAGAATTTGTCTGGCAAGTTACAACCATTAGCAGCAGAACTATGTTTAGCAGAGCTGCTTTCATTTACACAATGTTGTATATGGGTGTAAGCAACAGCTTCTTCCTGAGGCCTGCCTTAAATATTTTTTTTTTTAAACCACAGAATGCAAAACTGAACTTGGCCTTCTTTGGAGATGAGTTTTGGACTGTATGTTTTTTAATGGTTATTAATACATAGTGTAATAATTTATTTACAGTACAAATTTATCACACAAATATAAAAAAAATTAATTGAGAAAATTAACTGTATATGTGATTTTTTTTTTAGCTTCAGTGGTGTAGCGACTTGTAAAACTATCACTGTTTGCAAGTTACATCCATCCATCCATCCACCCATCCATCCATCCATCCATCCATCCATCCATCTATCCATCCATCTATCCATCCATTTTCAACCCCTTATCCGGTCGTGGAGATAACAATCTGAGCACGGAAGCCCATACTTCCCTCTACCCAGACACCCCCCTTTAGCTCTTCCAGGAGAATCCTGAGGTGTTTCCAGGCCAGCCAAGAGACAAGTGGTTGTGTCTCGGCTCAGCTCGAGTCCAGATCCACCTCATAACTGACTGGTGTTGTCATTTCCACATACTTAACCCATCTAGCAAGTTCAGTGAAGATCAAACAGTTTTTGGTAAATCCTGCTAAAATCAAACACATAGATAAATACTGATGATATAAATATAACCCCTATCAAAAAATATAACTCCTATCAAATGTTTAAGACATTCATGTCAAAGGGATATGATGTTCGATGGTGCCTGGTTATGTACATAAGTCTTGTTAATTTAGATTAAGAAGCAAGTGTTAGCAAGAAGTAAGAACAGAGTAGGTTAAGGGACAACTTTTAGAAAATATTTTACACTTGGTTCTTGCATGACTGTTTCCTTCATAGAGCCAAATAAGAGCAGGTTGACGATTGTATGAGTAAAATTAGATTAGTCCATGCAAAACCAGATTTACCTGCTGTTCTACATGTTAAGAGTGGAAGATCCCGTAAAGAGCTCATGACAAAAATGTATTTCCCTCTGCAGACACACTGAGCAGGAAGTTCAGTCTTAAAAAACACAGTTTATCAATCAGAGACAGTGAAAACCTACTGTCAATGATTAGATGTTTCTCTGTCGTACATCTCTGACAAATTCTGAGAAGAGCATTATTTAGAAATTATTTAGAAAGAAAGACAGAACTGCATGTTATTTACAGAGAATGACAAATGAAATTAACAGTGTACCTCATGAGTTGTTGGATTTGACAGAATAACTGAAGTTTGAACCACAAGACGACTCCTGTTAAAAGTTTAGAGGTGGTACTCAGATTCCTGCCTGGATGTGCAGAATCAGTTGTAAATCATTAAATCTTGTCATTGTTTGTTTTGTTTTTTTAATGTAATTTTGTTTTCTAATCTTGTTTTCTTTTGTTGTTCACAAAATGCAAATAAACTTCTTTGGAGAGAAAAGTCTTTCAAGGCTAATATGTGTGTCATATAAAGATTTTATTTAATTGTGGTTGATGTCTCTGATGCCTGTCTAGTGCAGCAATTTCCCAATGGAACTGAGAGTTTCCACAAAGTAGAAAGCAATATGCAAATGATAGATTCATTTCTTAATCATTGAGGAGGGGGCTGACATTTGTCTTTGGTCTTAAAAACCTTTAAACGTCATTTTACGCTAGTTCTAAAATAGAATTCTGATAACCCCATCAATAGAATATCAGTACAGTACTTATATAATTCAAACAGTTGCGATTTTTTAAACAGAATTTAAAACATGTGCTGGACAAATAAGAAAAAAAGACAGTAAGTTATCTCATACAATATAGATTTTATTCCTTACTTATCAATCTATCTATCTGTCTGTCTGTCTGTCTGTCTGTCTGTCTGTCTGTCTGTCTGTCTGTCTGTCTGTCTGTCTGTCTGTCTGTCTGTCTGTCTGTCTGTCTACCTATCTATCAGTTATTGGAGTCGGGTTGTCAAAAACGAGTAGTGTGCTCGCTCAGCAGACATTGGGCTTCTTTTTGTTCGGTCGGGACCATCAGTCAATGGGTTTCACATAATGAAAGGAATTATACAATTTGTCCAAATCTGGAAATTTAGAGTGGATGGAGAGTCCAAAAAAACAACGCCACATTTCTTCCTCATGTGTCATTTACAGCTGCAGTCACCAGCTGTCTGAGCTCAAGTTCTTTTTTGTTTCATGCTGAACTACAGCATTTCAGAAAAAAATAGCTGTCCACCTCTTTTTCTAGACAGATATAGAAATGAGACACTGGTTTCTTGCCGAATATTTTTGAAAACAAATTGTGATGAAATCCATTTCTACTTGCACCATGTATTTTGTGTGCATTTCCATGTCTTTGTAAATAACCCAAATCCCAAACTTCCACACAGCTGATTTATTCATTATCTCTGTGCATGAAAAAAGGGTAAAAGTGTTGATCAAATATACAAATGGTACTCTACTCTCTCTGCAGTCATGAGCACATTTAGTTTGGACACCATTACTATTGCAGTATCTTCGGAATGTATTTGTTGCACAACAACGCCGTCTAGTGTCCGACTCAGGACACCTTCAATGTACTGTGCATGAATACATAAAGACATACTTAGCCATAAATAAAAACTGCACTAGTGGAAAGTAAAACATTTTATTAATTATAAATAAAACACTCAACTGTGGGAACAGCCTCGGAAAAAATATTTAACATAAATTCTATAAATAAAATGTCTTGTTTTAAATAATTCATAATCTTAGTACGAAAAGCACAACTAATACAATGTTTTATACATTATATACAATCCAAGTTATGAAATAAACATTTACATTGAACTTTTTGTTTTAATTATGCAACAGATCCTCCACTGAAACATCCAAAGGTAAACTTTCTGCATTATTTTGTGGGATACATGAATCCTCTTGTGAACTTGGAGTGACCTGTTTTTGCTGCGATCCACTTGTTGTAATTGGTAACCGTAGTGTAAACCCCTGGTTTGTTCCTCCTGGCACAGCCATCACCCCAGCTCACCACCCCGAACAGAAACATCCGACCGGACACTTCACACACCAGCGGACCACCAGAGTCACCCTGCGAGGGAAAGGTAGGCAATACTTAGAACAATAATTAGTCTACAGGCAAAAATAATTGCATGTGTTCTAATTCTGTGCAAATATTGAAACCTGTTCTGGGGTCATTCACCATCTTTTTTTCACACATGCACATACGTTATATCTATGCTGGGATTTTGTTGCTCACCTGGCAGGAATCAGTGCTCCAGTCAGGGCTCCCTGCACAAAACATGTTCTTAGTGATTAGATCACCGTAGTATGATTTCTGTGTGCAGTCAGCCTGAGAGATCACGTTCACCTTGGCCTGTTTTAGGTACTGTGAATAATGTAGCCACGGCCCTGAAAACAATATCAGTTCATAGAATCAGTGAAATGGCTGTGAGATAAATGATACATCTGTAGATAGAAGTCTTGCGGTACATACCCTGCTTCTCATTCCCAAATCCTGCAATGCTGCACTGAAACCCTGCAGGAAGCTTGGTGTGATATGGAGGAAGGCACACTGTCCTTACAGACGCTGACCTCAATGCACATCCTCCATCTCTGCTTTTGATCTTCAAAAGTGCTGAAATGTAAAGACCAAAACAGCTGTGATTCTAGAACCCCAGACTCTCACACAAGATAATTTCACAAACACACAGTACAGCTGTGCACACCTATGTCATTGTTGTAGTTGGGCTCGTATTTTTGGTGGATGATACGTTTTTCTACAATGAAGCTCTGTTCCTTGTCAGCATCCGTTTCATTTATGGCCTTCTTCCCGAGGTATACTGATATTTCCCGGATTTTGATCTCATCCCTGAACAAAGGAACCAACAGAAATTATTAAAATACATCCACACATCTAAACATATACTGTACATGCATGTGGGGGGAATAATGTTTAGTGTCTTGTCTCACCCATCATCAAAGCAATGTGCTGCTGTGACAACCCAACATGGTGCAATGAGAGAACCACCGCACAAGAAACGTCCCTTATGAAAGATAGCAGCAATCCATGGGTGAGACTCCACGGATGTGAACGAACCACCCACGACTTTATACACACTGTTCTCAAACCTTTCACCACATGTCAGCTCTGCAGGGCCACAAGGGATAGGACAGTGAGCACTGATAAAGGGAGCCACAAGATCAAAACGATGTCTTTAAGCAACAGAAAACTACCTGTATCCACAGCAGCAGGAGGTTTTACAGTTGCTGTAGAACCTGTGTAGACAAACAGAGCTCAATGGCAAAAGCTGCATAAAACACCCAATGTGTTAATAAATTTTAACCCAATACGAGGCTTACATCTAGGAATATCGCAGAATTCCTTCACAATCTTCCCTCCTATCCGAACATGGCACCATGGCATCAAGCTCTGGTCAGGATTCCTAGCATTCAAGCGGAATAAAATTAGACATATGATACCTCTCTATAATGTCTGTACACCCCATATCGATGGTTTAAACTATACCTGCAGTAATTATGGTTACCAAGTCCCTTTGAAAGTCCCCAGTGATTACTGAACCAATTCCACTTAAGACATTTCCTGCTCAACGCTGTCTCTGAAACAAATCCTCTGTAGCTGCTCCCATCTCCAGACCGACACGTCTCTGAGAATAAAAAAGAAAACATTCGGTGTCATCATCCCCAGAAGCAGCAGATGAATAATGTGAGAACATAAGAATATGTGTTGACAGTTTCCTCACTCTTGATATTGTCCTGGAGTCTCTTTTCGGACCATCTTCGAGGAAAAGTCTGAGAGAAGTAGACAAATTGGGTTGAGACAGTCCTCTATAGGTTTGACAATATTGTATTTCCTCCTATCGTTACTTACCAGATCAACACAGTACACTGCAAAGATGACAAAGATGACCAGCAGGTTCATTCTCACTTCTGGTTTTGCTTCTCCTTACTCTGGATATTTTAGTCTAGAGATAAACCCCCACACACACAAATTACAGAAATGCACCAAAAAAATAGAGGATTCAAAACTCTGAGCTCTAAGTGTATGGTTTCTGTACACATCTTCAGTTCACATAGTGTCGCATTTCAATAAAGTGTATGTCTATTTCAGACAAAACTTCTGTAGAGGTGAAATTAACATGTAGATGTTGCTCACGGTCTGTAGTGTAAATGTAGCCTCTATCCACATGGATGCAGCATCAATTAAAGGTTAGCTGATTGCTGCAATCTAAGTGCTGATAATCTGATGTTTGCTGCAAACATTGGATTATTAATCTGATAGTGATGAAAGAGAACAGCTACCTTTTTTGTCCACTAACACTTTAGTCCCATTACATTACTTATTGCATATGTTTTTCCACGTGTCTAGGTCCTTTCCTTAATGTGACTAAACTTTTTAAGCACATTCCATAGTCATTTATAGAAATTTGGTCCATCTCTGTTTATCGCTAAAGGGTTACTCATCTTGAGCTGTCATCCATCTTTACCTCATTGCCTTGAGCTTTTCCCCTCATCTAAATAAAGGGATTAAATTTAGTGGGAGTCTGTAATGAATTTTCTTGAGGGCTTCAAAGCCATTCAGGAAATTTTGCATTTTGTAATCATGAAAAATTAAAGTGGTTTTAGAATATTTCCATGAATTAAACAAACTACATTTTTCTGAAAGTAACATTCTAGGAATCATTGAAAGAGATGAATCAATGTTTTTTCCCAAACCTGAAATCCTGATGATAACCTCCCGACTGAGTTGACTGTTGTCTCCTGTCTCTGTCCTCTGATATGCACTAAGCTGCGGCACAGCTCAGACCTCTGGTGTTGCTGATCCTGTCTGTTTTCTGTTCCATTTAAAAACCCATAGGCTTCAAGGAGGAGGGGTTTAGAAACCGATATGAAAACATCACTGGTGATGGGTAAAGCCTTCGACAAGAACTTGTCATGTCTTGTGACACATTTAGACTTAACACCCCCTCCTTCCCCTTAAAGCATAACAACACGTCACTGAAATTCCCAAATTTGGTCATGTGTAGAATGAAATCTGTTCCTGTTGTGAGTGCAGAAGAGCTTAATCCATTCAGAGAAAAAGACAGGTGTGAGATTCATGAGTAATATCAAGTAAATACAATTTAATTACTGTTAGTCGTGTGTGTGTGTGTGTGTGTGTGTGTGTGTGTGTGTGTGTGTGTGTGTGTGTGTGTGTGTGTGTGTGTGTGTGTGTGTGTGTGTGTGTGTGTGCGCAGTACATATTGCAGTTATATTACATTTTCTGCAGATTCTCTCGACTGTGCATCACACCGCTTTTTAAAAAAGGAATCTTTAATATGGCCTTTCCTCACAATTGATATATTTTTCCAATGTGATTTCTGTTTTTGTACTGCATTTGAATGTTATTACTTGCTCGTAAAGCAACTTGTAACTTCATTAACAATGTGACATAAATGTATTATCATCATTCTTCAGATCACAACTCAAAAGTATTTAATGTTGAGAAGAATCAATAAGAAACAATAAGATGACCTGGTGTGTTTATTTCTGACGCTTTTTAATAGTAATCTGTAAATTGACCCTCCACATTTTCTAATTTCACGTAACCATTTTAGGTAATCTGCTTGTTGTCTCATTCAAACAGCTACAAAAACTTAAAATCACAGCTTCTTAAAACTTGAAAAAAATCATACATTTTAACATGTTAATTCTCAAATCAGAGACAAAACATTGCATTTCCAGACATGAGACTTTGCACACGTTATACAATTGATGTCATATAACTTCCCCATTAACAATGAGTCTGTTATGAATGTCGGGAAGGGATTTTCAGAGTTTGGTCTTCAATGGCTGACACATTTCCTCCTCTTTCATCTAACACCAGCTGACTAATAACCTAATAATTAAGCAAGATTTGTGGTCGGGAGCTTTGTAAACGATGAGTTATACCAACATCCAACAGACAACTAAACATTAAAATCCCATTATTGAATAGGTGACTTTCTTTGATAACTGTCTTCATGCCACACAGATGTTTTGCAGTCAGATAAATAATGGATAGAATAACAGAATGCAGATAAACCCAGGATATTTAATACTGACCCAGGTACCAACTGCTTTATTTGATCATATAGTCTCCTCTATTCAACACTCAAGTCATCCTTCATTTACTGATTAGACTCGCTGATATCGTCCTCTAAATGCTGCCACAATTGAGTGAATGGTGAGATGGTGAAGTTTTTTGGGTCCACAGCTGGGAAGTACATTCCAAGTCTCTGGCATGAGTTTAAAAAGTGATGACGATGCATCCTGTTTTTTTTTTTTTAAATTGGAAAAAGCAGACATGGGAATATTGTTTTATTGACATGAAACCATCCTTTAAAAAACACACTTTAGTATTGATTGTTATTCATGATGATCTTTGAGTATGTTTATGTAAAAACATGGTCACATCAAGCCTTTTTCACATAAGAGATTAAAACGATTCATTACGAGTGTACTGATCAATTACAAAATGTATAAAATTATTATCCTATTTTAATTTTCACCCTGTATATAAGCACACATAACCAACAACGTGTACAAGCGTCTATATATTTACGTGGGTGTTTGCACACAGATACAGTGGCATCAGCACATAAAACAATGAGGAAGGAGAAAATGAGAAACACAAGCCTGCTGAAATAGACATTGATTCATATTCTATTTCTGAAACTGTCACCATTAATCTTCACATTCATACAGACCACTATATCTGATGTGCTGGAATTATGGATTTCCTTTCCTTTTTTGAAGTTTCTCTGTGTTTAAGGCTTGTTTGAGTTTAGGCACAGCAATAATTGTTTAAAGTTACAAAAATATAATATTTCTTTTCTTGAAATACTTAATTTGATTGCTTGAAATCTCTCCTGGACGTGACCTCCAAATGTTTGCAATGCAGGCTACATTCTCTAAAGCATCAGTGTATTATCTGAGGATGTTTCATACCTGCATTTCAAAGGTTTACCTGCATTTTAACTAGGAAAACAAATATGTATTGTAATTTTGTACCACCATTAGAAGATATTTTGATGGACATTTCAGACTTCAAATATTTAGCTACAACCTTCATTAACTGCAGTTAGTTCATCATGTCAGAGTAAACATAAACTCAAGAAGTATGGTTAATTATTCTCATTACTGTACATTCTGTGTCTGAATCCTGATCATTAGAACTTCAACCCATTTTCAAAACCATCTCAGAAATAAACTGTTTGTACACCACCTGTTTCTAAAGACACAAACACAAAACCTGAAGAACCACCATGCAGAAACCCAATGAGGATAAATGAATGAATGAATGAATAAACAACAATAACAACAAAATCTTCCTTCAGACATATGTATCCTATTTATGGTTCTGTTTAATTTGTAAATTGCATACAGTACTTTGCTTAGTGCTAATGTGTCTATTTCTACAACAGAGTTCATGTGCGAATAGTTTTATTTTGAAAACGGGTTTTTAAATCTCATTGGCAATACGTATACAGTGCATGTGAGTTAAACTCATTGACTGCCAGACGCTTTCAGAGCGGAGAGCTCCCCAGTGCCAGAGATTTTGAGCATTTTCACTGAATTTTGAAGGCCCACCAAATATTCATTGTTTAGGCTACATAAACATTCTACATATCACCTGAAACTTTAGACTTTCTTCTTTCATTAGAAAAAAAAAGTTTGTTTCTAGCATTTTTGTGTGTTTAGTTATTGCCCGTAGAACACAGGGTGGTTTCAGCAAAAACGGCTGATTTTGACCAGAAAACGGAGATAATGACGTTTTACTGCAGAGAAGCAAATTCAAGGAAAACTTCAACGTTAAACTTTTGAAAATACTTTTACTTATTGAGACAATGAAAACAACATTAGAAAAAATATTTTTTGATGAACAAATTATTTTATAACAATTTTGAAAATTAGGCAAAACATAAAGTACATTAATTTCACTCTCAAGTGTCAGAACTATTTACAGGTGAGTGTATGTATGGGTGAGTGTGTGGGTGTGAGAGTGTGGGTGCGAGTGTGTGTAATCAGTAATATTTTTTTTGTGTGTGATATGAAGTGAAACATTCCCCTGCATGCAGGGGGACATGGCAGGATGTGCACCACAACTTTGTCTCACTCCGTTGGCCCCGCCGTGCACACACCCTGCACCTCCTCGCTGGCCTTGACTTTCTGCTGGTTGGCTGCATGTTTTCCAGCCGATGTTTTTTCAGCACGCCATCAAGCCGGCTCTCTGGGTCTGTCTGGTAGGGCGCCCGCTGTGTGCCTCCGTCTGCCTCGTCCCCAAACTCAGCCTCCACATCTTCAGCATCCTCATCCTCCTCTCTGACACGCCGTTTTGCCGTCCAGGACCTCACCACTCCGCAAATGAAGTCCAGATGACTTTTGCACTCACCTGGGTTCTTGGCTCGGTACAGGACGTAGGCGTTGAACATCGCTATTTGGAAGAGGTAGGCCACAAACTTTTTGGACCAGTTTAGTGACCGTCGGATGAAGGGGTAGTAAGCGATGTTCTGATCCAGCTTATCTACCCCATTCATGCAGGCGTTGTAAGCCACCACACACTCTGGCTTCAGCTGAGGGACTCTGGTTGCGTGTCCTTTCTTCCACACTTCCACCGTCTCCATCTTGTCTTGGTGACAGGACGTGACCATCTTCACAACTCGTTTGTCATGCCACGCGAGGACCATCACCTTCCCGTTGTGGCGGACGAGTCTCTCGCCTGTCAAGTCCGACTCCGTCACCTCAGTGACTATCTTCGGCTCACCACTATTTTTGCGGAGTGTTCCACAGACATTGGTCCTCTCTCCTACCAGACGCTCACAGAGAGAAACAGAGTTATAAAAAATGTCCATGAACAGTGTATGTCCATGACCCTGGAGGCGATCTAGCAGCTCAAACACAATGTCTGACAGGGTACTGCCCTCCCCTACATAAGGCTTCATGTTGAAGCAGTACCCTGTCGCAGAGTCACACAAAGTGTAGGACTTTATCCCATACTTTACGGGTTTTTGAGGGTTGTAGACCCTGAAGGAGAGGCGCCCCCGCATCATCCCCTCATCGATGCAGATGTTCCTGGCAGGTTGGTACAGCTCCTTGAATTTGTTCACAACGTAAGTCAACACTGGCCTCACCTTGTACATACGGTCAGTGGCATCTTGGTTTTTTTTATCATTATAATGCAGGAACCTCCATATCAGCTGAAACCTGTTCCTGGACATGGTCTGGGAAAAATAAGGGGTGGCATCTACCTCATTCACACTCCAGTACAGTTCCAGGCTTGGCTTCTTCACATAACCTGTGAGAAAGGTTAAGCCAAAAAATGTCTTTATTTCCTGGACTGAAACTGGTTTCCACACGTTCCTCCTGCTGTGTGGCAGACTGTCTGGGTGTGCCTCAAAGAACTGATGAGCATACAGGTTAGTCTGATCCACTATATGCCCCAGCAGCTCATCAGTGAGGAACAGCTCCAGGAAGTCAGCAGGCAGGCGTGAATCCAGCTCCGCTGCAGCGCCCCGGGGACCCCAGGTCTCGGTGAATGGGATCTGGAGAGGTTGCCAGCCATCTTCCAGCCACCCAGAATCCTGCCCACGACCTCTGCTTGATGCACGACCTAAAAATTAAATACATATACATATAAACCATTACCATAAAATAAACATTGCTGCAACCCAGATTACTTTACGCAGGACCAAATACTGCTTCACCTTTTTTTTAAAATAAATTACTTCCACTTCTAAATGTAATTATGCACACTGAGTTCTATCTCCAATCATTTATCTTTGTGGACCTATTATTATTTCAAACCACATCAGGTACCTTACCTCTTCCCAACTCAAAACACCCGTTTAGTGCTGATAATTCCACGGGATTATAAAAACAAATTCTATTAGGTAAGCAAATTCATTGTTGCAGTGCAAGGTGGAGATTTCTTTTACCTTATTTTTTACTGCCAACGGGAGTGGGACTTCTGCTGGACGTATGATCTGTGAATTTTATAAATATATTCATTCATCATGTCATCATCATAAAAATATGTATTTTTTATTAGATTGACGTCTATAGACGTCAGTAATTTGACCAGGCCAGCGAACTAGTTAACTAATCCCTTAAAATTGTCTCCTGTAATTTTCGTCAAAATAGATATAAGGAAAGGCTTGTTTCATAGGATTGTTGTATTTTAATGGACCAGCTGACTCCTTGTCAGGAAATCCCCCGCACGGGCTCGTCCGAGCTGTTCTCTAAATTTCTACTATGGTGAAGGTACGTCCCACCCTTCTCTTCCTGTGATTGGCTAGAAAATAGAAGTTGCCTTTGCTTGGTTGGCTAATGCCAGTCAGATAGGTTACAGCAAAATGGACATCCGTATAAGCCAATCATGTCAGTAGGGCTGGTCTCGCGGTCTCCAATGTAAACGTTCACACTGGTTTACACAATTGTACGCATGTGTGGAACCAACTAATGCAGTGCTGTTAACTTAAATTTTTCGTCGATACCCGTAAAGAAAACCAAACCGGAACACAACTGAATCTATAGCTATAAATAAATATTTGATTGGTTGTTAAATCTGAGGTCAAGACATATTTGTCGATCCAGCCCTCCTGTTTAAACGCTAAATAAGAAAACGACTCAGCGACACCGTTAGCACTGAAGCAATGATGTTGTAGCAGCTAGCTAACAGCGCTCTTCTGGCTGTGACTTCCTGGACAGGTGAGAGGATGTCATCCTGTTACACTGGATCTCTAAGTTCACAACATATTGCACAAAATGAAATCTAAGCAAGAAAGTAATACAATAACATGAAACATTAATGATACAGAAGGAAAATACATGTAAGGCTTTTACTTGTGACTAATTCTTTTTAACTTGCGTTGTAGAGTTTAAAAAGATTTAATAGCAATTGTGACTTTCCCCCTTAAGAATAAATGTGATACTGTAATACACATGCAATAATATTTTATAATATTAATATAATTCGGGTAAATTATTCTGTTAACCTTTCAAATGCATTAATTGCTTATTGTCTATGTGTTTATTTTATGCCAGGGTCTCCGGAAGACGACTTGTTGACCAGCTGCTGCAGTAGATCTCCCTCAATGGAGCGGACTGTCCTCCAACAGGGCCAGCTGTGTGGCTCCTGGGAGATGAAGGAGAGACTTGGAATGGGAAGCTTTGGGCATGTCTATCTGTTCCAGCACCTTGTGAGTTTTTCATCTTGACCTCTATGGCAAAGAAAACATGAGTTGCAGACATAGATGTGTCTTTCCTTGGTTTCATTTCCTGTCTGTGGGGACCAGGAGTCAGGAGAAAAGCTAGCTGTGAAACTTTGCCGTCTGGAGTCAAACTCCCAGATTAAAGACCGCTGGAGCAGAGAGATTCAGGTCATGAAGAAGTGAGAATAATTTATTTGATTGTGTTCCCACAAACAAACATTTTTTAAAAATGTCCCTGAACAATTGATTTCCTTTTCAAACCGCTGCTGTATCTTTGGTTCTTTTTGTTGTAGACTAAACCATGTGAACATAGTTAAGGCCAAAGAAGTTCCAGAAGTGATGAGCTCCATTGCTTTAAATGACTTGCCTATAATGGCAATGGAATACTGCTCAAGAGGAGTCCTACGCAAGGTATCAAGTGGGTATTTCACTAAAGACCCCAAATAACTGGTTGTCTTTTAGAACAGTGCACTAATAACATTTACATCTTATTTAGGTGTTGAATAAACCAGAGAATTGCTGCGGCCTGCAGGAGAGTGAAGTCCTCTTGTTGCTGAGTGACATCGGTAATGTGTTCCCCAACTCATCCATCCATCCATCCATCCATCCATCCATCTGTCAACCAACCAAACAACCAATCAACCAACCAACTTGTCTACAGCCACTTTTCTGGTTTGTGGGTCACTGGTGTTTATGGAGCCTATCCCAAATGATTATGGGCAAGAAGCGAGGGACTCTCCAGACTGATTGTGTTGCAGAGCCACATGAAAGACAACGACACTCACACACAAACGCCCACACCTATGAGTGATTTAGATGGATCAGTTCATGTAGGCTGCATGTGTTTGGAATTGGGAGGAAGATGGGGAATCCAGAGAGAGCTCACGCTGACATGGAGAGAACATAGAAACTCTGCACAGAAAGAACTTGAACCAGAACCTTCTTGCTGTGAGGCAACAGTGCTACCCACTGTGCCTCCCACCTCAAATTATATCTGAAAATATGCTAGTTGTATCATATTAATGCATAATGCATAAGGAAGTTCTTTATGATAATTATTTTTTGTTGTTTTGATTTTTTTTTACAAACATAGGTTCTGCTATCGAGTATCTCCATGAAAAAAAGATCATTCACAGAGACATAAAGCCAGAGAACATAGTTCTACAGGAGATTGATGGGAAGGTGAACCAATTTCCTTTTGTACATTATGTGCCTTCTGCTATTTCATTTATGGGTGTCTGTACCATTCTGTCTTAATGAACTTTGTGTTTTCTATCCATTTTCCTCAAGCTTGTCCACAAACTCACCGATCTTGGTAATGCAAAAGACTTGGAGCAGGGCAGTCTCTGTACATCCTTTGTTGGAACTCTCCAGTATCTGGTTTGTGTTGTACATCTACCATGTGTAGCTCTGTAACCACAGTTTTGTTCAAGTTCAACAGACAAGCACTGTTTTCTAATCTGTTCTTGTGTTCCAGGCTCCAGAGCTTTTTGAGAGCAAACCCTATACCGTGACTGTAGACTACTGGAGCTTTGGAACAGTAATCTTTGAATGCATTTGTGGCTTTCGGCCATTTTTACATCACATGCAGCCTGTCCAGTGGTGAGTCAGGAAGCAGCAATGTATTCCTCTTCTGTTTTCCTTCACTTATACATGATTTAAACAGCAATATGTGATACTGGAATATCATATACCAACATGATACTTTGTTAATAACGATACTAGCTACTAAATGTAATAACAGACTCACTGTTACTGGGTTCATAAACAATACAAATTTTTTTTGCATAACATACCTTTTTTCTATTAATGTAGTGATTGTGACTTCAGTAATGTTTATTAATCTGCCAGAAATAAAAAAAGTATACACGGATATTTTTTTACCTTAATGTTTGGATCTCATTTTCAAATTTTTTTAGCATGATTTTCAGTTCTGGTTACATGTTACTTTATAGGACAAGTAAAGTTAAGAACAAAGGTCCCAAAGACATTGTCGCTATGGAAGACATGAATGGAGACGTTCGATTCTCAACTCATCTCCCATATCCCAACAATCTCAGCAGGTTAAAACAAAAAACACGTTTTTCATATTTAACAATCCAACCTCTGTTATTCTGACGCGCGTGTGTGTGTGTGTGTGTGTGTGCGTGCGTGCGTGCGTGCGTGCGCGCTTTCACAGACCATTGCTTGAATCAGTTGAGTCTCTTCTGCATATGCTGTTACTGTGGGACCCTGCAGAACGAGGTGGAGGGCTCAATCCTGACACAAACAAACCGTGCTGCTACACAGTTCTCCAGAATATTCTCAACATGAAGGTGGCTTATGGAAACTTGTTTTATTGAAAACATTGATGTCGTCTTTATTTGTTCAAAATGAAAAGTTTTTCCGCTCATTTTGTGCCTGAATTATTTCCTTCCCGTTATGGTCTGGGACCTTATAGATTTTGTCTCTGTTCATCAAACAATTCACTTTTTTTTACTTTTTTTTGCAAAACAACCAAGTATTGATGTAATGATTTTTTCTGTTGAGGGATATTTTTGTCATTTGCTCTTTTTTTTGTTTCCATGGTCAAGTTGAACTTTGTAAGCATGGAAACTGCTTTCCTTGGCAAATTCTGTGAGGCATATTTGTGTCAGACCAGGGCATGGCTCAGCAAATGTGTAAATAAACCAAGTTTCAGTTACACATTTGCCATGTGGTGCAAAGGAGAGGGCTTCTGATATTTATGAAATTTTAAGTGCTTTTATGTGTTTTTTATGTCCTCATTATTAAGAGAGCTTAAAGGATCATCATGGTACATCTGTTTTTATGTAGCAGGAAGTAGGCTTTACTTCTTTTGAAAAACAGCTTTAGAATCATTGAAATTTCACTCATACTTTGCTGGGCCCTGAAGATGTGCATTTCATAATGGTTCTATAAATTTCCTAGTTTTTACAATATAGGTGTATTTGATTGTTTGGAATTTTCATGTCCATTTGTTCACACGGGGTCTAGCAGTGGAGTTTTTCCTATGGCAGGGGAATCTTTGGCTTTGGACATAAATTTTATGTTAATTTTGTAAGTGTAATGATATAAAATGCAGTTGAAGAGAATGTCAATTAACAGCAACAACTTAAACAAATTTTATGTGTTTTTTTTACATCCATGGTGAGGGATGGTCAGTATTTCATGCTTGTATCTCTAGGTGATTCACGTGTTGGACATGACGTCAGCCCAGCTACACTCATTGGTTTTGGGTGCCGAGGAGAGCTTACACTCCGTACAGCTTCGTCTGGAGACACACACGCAGACACACATCTCTCCGCTGAATCAAGAGCTTCTGCTGGAGACGGGAATCTCCCTCGACCCACGCAGACCACCGTCACACTTCCTCCCAGATGGACTAGTATGTCACAGCCACACAAACATATTTAATGTCAAACAGACCTGGCAGCAAGAACAAATACAGCACAGTATTTTCTGTTAGGCATCACGGTGTATTTTTTGACTTGTAACTGGAAATGGGATAATTGTAGGTTTCTGGAGGGGGGTTGTTTTGTTTTTTGGCTATGTTTTTGGTTTTATATGTAACAGTTTCTCTGGATTAAGCAACTAAGTTTTATTGTAATTATCGCCAAAGTTTTAACAAGTTATAACATATAGAATGAAGACTGTAGGAATAAATTAGATCCTAGTTTTTCTTGAACCAAAGTACTTTAATAAATTGGAGTTTTTATTGTCCAAGCACCTGACATTGACGGGAGTTTTTGTAGTTATCTGCATTTAGTACAGAGTGTAGCTTGCAAGTCAAACTAAAATACACACATGAATTATTTGCAATGGGGAGTTACACTTTTGCACTGGAGGACTCTTGTCATCCACAGTGATATTTGTTTTCTGCTTTCAGCGAGGCCAAGACAGCTCCACGGTTTTCCTGTTCGATAAGAGTCTGACCAAGTACGCCGGACCACTTACTGCCAGACCTCTGCCCGACAGTGTCAATTTTATAGGTGAGATACAGCATAAAACCACTATAGACTGAATTGTGAAATGATAAATAGAACTAAGCAAAATATTTTATTTACAGTTTTGAAAAGGATATTTTTAAATGAGACACTTCAGTGTGTTTTCTTGATCTGATATAATTAAAAAATTAATTAGAGTGAATTTTGTAAGGTGAATCAGCTGAGGGTCTGCTCAAAAGCAGAATTAAGTGAAATTTATCAATACAACAATGATTTTTAGGATATTTAATTTAATTTTTCATTTAATGTAATATACTGTTATAATCCCCAAAGGGAAATTAAGAACGCACACTAGTTTTTGTTAGTCAATCAAATCAAATCACATGTATATTAGTGTGTACAGACCACTGTAATACACACACCACACACAAGGGGGCCTGTAGGCAATTAGTAAAGGGGATGACACCTTGCTCAAGGGTGCCTCGGCAGTGCTCCAGAGGTGAGCTGACACCTCCCACTTTCAGCTCACCTCCGGGTATTTTTTTTTGGGCGGGAGTGGGAATCGAACCGCCGATCTTGAATCATGTGACGACCCGCTCTACCGCCCGCTTTACCACTGAGCCACTGCCGCCCCCTCAGTTAGGCCAAGACTGCTCCATGAAGACAGGTGAGATTATTGTTGTTGTTTGTTTAACATGTCAGTTGACACTTTTGGCATGAACTTTGTGTGTTCCAGTCAGAGAGACAAAGACACAGCTTCCACTGACTGCACTGAGAAAGGTGTGGGGTGAAGCAGTCAGTTACATCTGTGGACTGAAGGAGGATTACATTCGCCTGTACCAAGGACAGAGGGCTGCTATGTAAGTGCTCAGTTGTACACATGCGTACATACTTACATACATACAGTATAGACTGAAATGTCCTTTCCTTGTGTTTGTATCTGTGTAGACGGAGTCTGCTGCGTTACAACACCAATTTAACACGATACAAGAACATGTTGTTCTCTCAGTCACAGCAGCTTCAAGCCAAACTGGCATTTTTTAAGACCAGCATCCTTAATGATCTTGAGCAATACACCAAGCAGACGCAAACTGGCATCTGTAAGTAGATAGTCATTTCCTGTGGTGATATGTGTGTTTGTGATTACTGAAACCTCAAGTGTTTTTATTTAAAGCTTCAGAAAAATTGCTGAGGACCTGGCAGGAAAATGAAGAGAAGGCTGATGGGTTTATGAAGGTATGACCGTTCTTCTATTCATGGCAATTCAACACTGCTTGATTGTAGTTTTGTTGAAGAAGTATGTTCTCACGGTGTGTATTGCTGCAGGTTGCAGATGTGGGGTATCTGGATGAAGACATTGTGGCTGTACATTTTGAGATTGTGGAGTTGCAGAGGAGTCCATTTGCAAGGAGACAGGGGGATGTAATGGAACAGCTGTCAGTATCTAGACATATCCACACATAATCATATCCTCCTTTTCAAGGTCTTTAAACTGCAGCCATGTTCCCATATCCTGTGGTCATTCTGATACACAAGTTTTGGCTCCTGATGCGATTCACTGGATGTGAGACACTTTGTGTTGCTGTCTCTTTGCTGTTGTTTGGCAAGGAAACAGCATCTGGGACAGAATTTGGATCTAAATAGACAATGCTGGGAATTATACTTTTAATTTGATTAAGCTAAAGTGCTGAAGCTTCATATTAATTCAAGATAACTTATAATGAGTTTTGAATGGAAATGGGGTTTTTTTCACTTCAACTGAAAGAATGATTAAATGTTTTGATTCCAGTGTGTTTTGCAGTACAGCACACCATACAGTATATGGGCATCTTACTATTTTTTTTGTATGCTCATATTCATTCACTATTTTTTCAGTGAGGAAAAGGCCATAGAACTCTACAAGCAACTGAAAGCTAAATGCAAAAGTTAGTACACATCATTTATCATTTAAAGCTGTTTGTGCATAACTTTTTGTTTCTGGGCTCAGCTAATAATACTAGCTTTGGATACATGAAGTTTTATGACATACAATAATGTATTTCAGAGAAAATGTATAGAGGAAAACCAGAACAAGTCGCAGGAAGTCCAACTATTTAAATAATGCATTGGGAATAACAGAATGGCATGTATTGAATTGGATTTGTCAGATGATTGTGCATGGATGATCTCAGGTCCTGACCCTCCACATGGATACAGCGACAGCTCCAACATGGTGAAGACCATACTTCAAACAGTTCAGAACCAAGACAGAGTGCTGAAGGACTTGTACTCTCACCTGAGGTAATTTGTCCATTGGTACATTATGTGCAGTCACGTCACAGTTCAAAATATCTGAGATATCATTTAACTGTTTCCTGCATGTGTATTTTTTCCCTTTTTTTCCTGTAGCACAATTCAGGTTTGCAAGCGTCGCATCATCAATTTGTTCCCTAAGTTGGAGACAGCGGTAGGGAACATAAAAACTGCAGAGGCAGCAGTGATGCAGATGCAGATGAAGCGACAGAAAGAGTTCTGGTATCTTCTCAAGATTGCCTGTGTGAGTGTCTAACAAACAAGTCCTGGTTTAAGATCTTGAATCTTTAGAATAAGTTGTTAAATGTACATCAAATAATGCTGTTCCAAATGTAGTTGCTGCTTGTGTGTTTAGGCCCAGACGAATTCTCCATCACAGTCACTTTCGCTGCAGCCCTCTGTTAGGTAAGAGCTGTATAACCCGCACACTCTACTAAAGTAGATATGTCTGATTGTTTTATCCATGATTCAAAATGTGAGTTTTAATCTCCACTGTGCAGCATAGGTTGAATGATCTCCCAAAACCAGCAACTGAGATGTTCAGAAATCTCAAAACTCACAAAAGTCACCTAATACATGTCTAAGTTCGGTGGCTAATAGAAGTATAACTCATTTTCAGATGTGTAGTAGCTCTGTTGCAAACAAAGGAGAAAGTTGCCACAAAGTTTTATTTCTTTTTCATCTTTCAGTGAGACAGTTCAACAATTACTGGATGAGAATCAGCGTTATCTGAGTCAGTTAACTTCTCTGCTCCAAGACACAGCCCTGGAGATGGACTATAGTGTTACGGTATGGTGTGCAGCTGTGAGCTGGTGTGTTCATGCTAATTCTTGAGCTAACAACTTGCTGTTTCGAGTTTTTCTTTGTCATGGAAAAACCTGTCTGTAAAATAACCTGAGTAAATTCTATGAGTTACCACTAGGGTTGGGCATCAAGAACTGGTGGTTCTGGCTTTATTTTGCGCTGAACATTGCAGCGTTGTAAATAGCAATGTCTGTACCTGACGCATTCCTTCAAAGAAAGGATGAGGATACAATGCGAACATGACTGAATGCCTTGTCTGCAAGGTGTACAAATCGTGGAGTGTACAGTGGTGGCCTCGCCCTGCCTCACCCTTTGCAGTTAACTCGGAGACAACATCTAGCAGCACCTTGTTACATTTGGTGAAGTGAAACTTAAACCATGTTTATCATATTCTCTACTGCTAACACATCATACCCAACAAGAATTGCTGTAAACGTCTATATGTTTACAACGTCTGTATACTGCTAAAACGAGCAATTTTTTGTTTTCTGAGGTAGTGGCAGTGATCCAAAAACAAATATGCTGAATGAATGAACACATCTCTCGTCACAACAATGTAAGCCACATTTTTTAACAATTGGTATTGAATTTTTGAATGGTAACATCTTACATATATTCATACCCCAGCAACATCATGAGTATTAAAATTGTGAGTGAAAGTAGGGCATTTAAACCAATATTTTTTACAAAAGTCTGTAGCAATAAAAATGGCACAAGTAAAGACCTTCCTGCTGGTTAATTACATCATCTACTTGTTGTGAAAAGTGTTGAAAAGGGAAACACCTTGGAACATTTTGTTAGTTTTTGTCTTAGTTCTTTTCTTCTATCTGGGAAACCTTGTGCAGTTAATGTATATAGTCAGGTTTTTAAACATTGCATCAGCTCACGTCTTATTACATCAAATAATTAACATGATAGTTAAATAGACTGTCTTGTGTGAGTGTTTGTGTTTAATTCTGTCTTCTGTGTGTATTTAAACATACCCCTAAATGAGCCACTTTTAGGAACCATCAAGGACCGGAAAGCAGAAGCAGAAGTGGAAACAAAATCAGAATCTTTAAAATCCAAATGATGCTCAGCCCTAGTTGCTACTACACTCAAAAATCAATTTATTGTTTGCCATGTCCTGCCATGAATTTCATCCTTCCATTACATCATCTTTTATTTCCAGAGGATAACCAATTTATTCATTTATTAATTTTCGTGCTTATTTATTTGCTTACAAACGTATACAGTATACATCTCCCACCAACTAAAGACGTGTGACTATAACTATAATCGCCTCTTTGATGTCGGTGTTCAGGGTAAAACAATTGAGAATTGCATGAAAACGTTCAATGTGTAGCAGATAGAACAAGGTTAATAGTTCAGTATTAACATGTCTGTTCTTTTTCCAGGAACAGGACTGGAGCTGGACTCGGTACGAAACTGTGAAAGCCCAACCTCAGAAGCTATAGAAATTGACCAGACTTACAGTTATGAGTCAAAAATACATACTGTACACAAGTGCCTTATCAGAGTAACACTATCTGAAAGGTTTTTGATTCCATTCTGTGCCATTTACATACTGTAAGACTGTGTAAATCATGATATAGCTATCTATTTATGTTTTAACTTAAATGTACATTTTTAAAAATCATTTCCAACTGTAACCTAGACTTATTTATTTTATGGAGTTATAATAACTAGAGAAAATTATGACTGCTGATAAACTAGCAAACTATGCATGACTGAATGTGAATAAATTATATTCATGTATGACACACACACAGCGTTTGTCTTGACTCAACACTCACATGTCCGACCGCACCTGAAGGGGGCCCAGGAAAAGCGAGAGCGAAATTTGTGGGAGGAGGCAGAGGAAGAGAAGGCGGGGCTCCGTGAAGGGGCTGGGTACTGGAAATTACAACCACGGGAGACACTGTTCCGAACTGAGGTAATTTCACCTACTACAGGCAAGCAGTTTATATTTAAACACTATACATTGATCTTTTCAGCGCAGCTTAAGACGAGTGAACTCGTTTGATTTTCCATGAAAGACTACTGTGTTAATTTTAGCATTAGAAAAACTGACAGTGTCTTGAGTTCTGAACCCACACGGTAATTACGTTCAGTAGCTAGCTAACCAGTCCAGCTAAGCTAAGTCAACATTACTAAGCATTTGGTGTGTCAGAGTTCGCCCTCTGTGAAGTGAGAAATGAAGACATTTTGTTGTTTATATTGACAAAGACATAGTTTTAATGCGAACGTTTCTGTACGTGTTGAGAGAGAAATTACTTGCTGCTTCTCTCATGCAATTCAACAAGCTAATCGTACAGGTTAGCTCTGTTTAACGTTGACATTTTGGCTAACGTTTCAAACAAGCGTCTTGATTGTGAATCGTCATGTAACGTGATGATAGTGACTGCTTATTTATGAATTGTCGAAGTGGTCACATTTGTATTAAAACTTGCCGTCACATTGCCTATAAATATATATGCTGTTGAAGTGAACGCCTTAAATAACTGAGTCGCGTCAAAGCTTTTTAAAAGATGCATCTGTCTGTCACAACCCGGACTAGACAAAAACAGTAGTTTGGCTCTGCTAATAGACATGTTAACTCCTCTTCATCTTAATCACCAGCCGTTTCGATCAGTCGTTTATTTTCAGTAGAACAGCACTTACAGTAAAGCATTTTATTTCACATAATTATGAAATTTTGTCCACTCCATTTGAGAACATACTTCTTATTAGAAACACATGTAAGTCATGTAATACTACTAATCATCCTCCAAAGTCTTGATCAACACACAAGAACAGTTTCAGTGCCGCTAACATCTAGTGACTGTAGACAGCACTGCTGCTGACAATTACAGATGCGGTCTGACTATAGTTTCTACTCTGCCCTGACGATAGTATGTTGTATAAATACTGCAATATGTTGGTGGTTTTCTCTGCCTTTAGGTGAGTGTCAGTGAGGATGACGATGCCGCATGTTGGGGCAGTATTTGCTGCTATAGCAGGAGTGATGGCCATCATGTTGCACTCCTCCATTCACAAGATAGAGGAGGGACATCTTGCTGTGTACTACAGGTATCACTACAGTGACCCTTGTTATTTATGATAGAGATAGATATGTGTATAGCAGAAATCTGAACTACTCATACGCACTGCAGACTTTTTTGATAAAAGAGAGAAATAAGATATCATTGCAATAATGGCCTTTTAGTAAGAATGTATTACTCTTATATCACTTCAAGATTTTTCAGTCACAATCTGTGCATGGTCTGGCAGGCAGTTGTGTTTCTACAAATTAAAGAAATATAATGTGTGTAACTGAATTTTAAAAAATCCCTTAGGGGATTCATAAAGTTGATTTAATCCTTCATCTTAACCTTAAAAACAAATGAATAAAATTGAATGTAAAGCATCTGTACTTTAATTGTTGGCAGTGGTTGGGAGATGGACAAAATAACTTGATCACCTTGAATTACTGTTACTACATGGATTTTTTTTTCCAGAGGTGGGGCATTGTTGATGTCTCCCAATGGTCCTGGATATCACATCATGCTGCCTTTTATTACCACCTACAGATCAGTGCAGGTAAACTTACTTTTATGTCTCAAACATTTTGTCAGAAACATGTCTCATTTAATAGTCAACCAGCTGGTGCTGCCCAGTGCTACTGTCTATGTGCATGCAAATATAGATGCTGCAGCATACTGCCTGTTTGCTATATTTTACTTTAAGTGCTTGCTGTGGCACTAAATATGCTTAGGATAATGTACTGGTATCCTACATTATTGTTCTCTATTACAATTGAAAGTTAAGAAAACTTATTTGCTGACATTGATACATTGGTCTTGCAACAATTGGCAAGGTCACTGTATAATACTAATTTTTATGTTGTAAACTCTATTTGATCTTTTTTTATATATATATCCCAGCTAGCTAAGAGCAGCATAACCACTACTTTCTCATAAAGAAAGTGACTTCTACAATCTACTCTTTAACTTAAAAGCCATTGAAATTATTTTCCAATGCTGGTTATCTTTTATTTTTTAAGATGTGCCTTTATAAATATATGATTAAGAATTTTATGCAGTTTAATGGCCAAAAGCTGAATGTGTGATTCAACATTAACCAAAAACTATATAAAATGATCCAAAATCAATTCCACTAACGTCTCTGCTTTCAACTGCATGCCACAGTCAAGCCTACGAGTTGTCATCATGTTACCAGAGTTAAAACCTAACTCATGCCATTTCACTGGTCATGAATAAACTTTCATGTTTAGCAATAGGGTTGTAGTTCATGCATGATTGATGTATTGTGCCTGTGCTTTTATTATAGAGCCAGGTCTTCTGAAACCAGGCATGCCCAATTTTCTCAGTTTGCCCAAACAAATTATATCAATGATAATGATGCATGTTGAAATCAAACAAATTTTAAAATAGTCCTTATTATTTACAGATCAATTTTAAATGTTTGTCTTGCAGACAACGCTCCAAACTGATGAGATTAAGAATGTGCCTTGTGGAACAAGGTAGGACTAATCTTATTCCCTGAACTTACTGAATAATCAATTACTTTGTGAAATTTATATATATTAACAGACTTTGCTTTTTACATTCGGCTTCAAAGCAGTGATGTATTGTAATTGTCTGTGTTTGTGTGTTTGTTCGTCCTTTTGTATGCCCACAAAATGTCTTTGCAAGCATTGCAGATAGAAAGATGAATCAAAAAGCACATTACTCAGGCGGCAAAGGGGATGAAATGTTGACCTTGACCTTGAGAAAACTAGGTCAAGGTCAAATTTCAGCTTTTGCACACTCAGGAACCAGATAAGATAGAGAGATGAATAAGACCAGTGTGAATAAGACCATAGATCAAAGCTAGTGCTTTGATCTACCTATGCACTAGCTTTGATCTATGGTTTTACACTGGCCTTCTCCATATGCACTAGTCTATGCACTAGTCAGGTACTACTTTCAGGGTACCCTGACCTACCCTGAAAGTAGGTCAGGTTAAGTCCCGGGATGCTGCAGTCTCTGACCTTGTTTTCTTTTGTTTCAGTGGTGGTGTAATGATCTATTTTGACAGGATTGAAGTTGTTAACATGTTGGTCCCTACAGCAGGTATATCTTTCACTTCCCAGCATTGCAAAAGTTCCTTATTCTGTTGACTCATTAACCATTTGTTCCTTCCTTTTTTTCAGTGGTGGACATTGTCAGAAACTACACAGCTGATTATGACAAAACACTAATTTTCAACAAGATTCACCATGAACTAAATCAGTTCTGCAGTGTGCACACCCTACAGGAGGTGTACATTGAGTTATTTGGTGAGTACACTTTTTTTGCGGATTGTAAGCAACTAACATAGTGAAAATCGAATTGCTTTCCTTCCCCGAGACTTTACAAAGTCAAATTTTACAATACTCAGAAGGATTGTATTTATTATTTTTTGTTCATCACGTGTTGTGTATTTAAACAGCTGCTGTATGTTGTCTTCCAGATATAATAGATGAGAATTTGAAGACAGCATTGCAGAAAGATCTTAATGTTATGGCGCCTGGACTTACAATACAGGTATTTAGACACCCATCTTCATTAATTGATCAGAAGAGGGGCATGGGAAGATGGCGCACTGGGTATCAAGTCAGACTAACATAAATAATTTTGCTTTCTCAAGGCTCCCACATACTAATTATTAATCATTATTAGTTATTAATTAATTATGGAGAATCAGACTGAAGCTGGACACATACGTACTGGTACAAACTGGGCCTACAGTATTGCTTCAGAGCCTAAGCATTCACTGTACATGCTGTGACTGTGTTGTACAACCCTCAAGAACTGATTGGTCAACTTTGCCACTCCTAATCTTGTACTATCCTGGTTGAGATATTTCAGATCTCAGTGCTCTTCTTTCTTACTAACTCCCATGTGTATCATACTTTCTGTAGTTTAATGAGACAGGGTAAAATGTAATGCCTCTGGATGATATTGTGTCTAAATACTGAGGCTAAAATGATGGATTTTGCAACAAAGATCTGAAAGTATAGCAGAAGAGTTGTTGTTCCAGCTTGAAATTCTGACTTTCTGTTAACAAGTTTTCTGCTTCAATTTATTTTGTCTCCCTTTTCTTCCATCCTGGCTGTTGCAATACGCTGATAAAGGCAGTTCGTGTCACTAAGCCAAAAATTCCAGAGTCTATAAGGAGGAACTTTGAATTCATGTGAGTTTGGAAATCTGTTCTAACCAGCAAATGCCTTTACATTCTCCTGTTTCTTACCCACCAAGATCAAATATGAGCACACATATTCATGATGTGAATTTGTGCGTAGGGAAGCAGAAAAGACTCGTCTGTTGATAACATCTCAAACTCAGAAGGTTGTTGAAAAGGAAGCAGAGACTGAACGGAAAAAGGCTATTATTGGTAAATGTGATGGTGTTTTACTATAAATCAGAGTGATAGCATTGTATTTGCATGACCATCATTAAAAATGTAGGATTTTCTCTTTAACTTGCTTTAACTCTTCTATTAACTCCCACCTCCTGTACAGTAGATAAAGATGATGCTTTTATATCCCATAGAGGCTCAGAAATTGGCCCAGGTTGCAGAGATCCACTTCCAACAGAAGGTGATGGAGAAGGAAACAGAGAAGAGGATCTCTGAAATAGAGGGTGGGCAGCAGTGCTTTTAACTCTCTTCTGTGAGCTTCATTTGTGTGCAGCGTTTTCTGATGAACTTTGCTGTGTGTTCATCTTTTTGTTTTAGATGCTGCCTTCATGGCAAGGGAAAAGGCCAAGGCTGATGCAGAGTATTACACTGCTTCCAAGTTTGCTGAAGCAAACAGGGTAAACAATATTATCATTGGCATGCATGCACTATTTTATGTAATGACAATAAAATAATTTGATAAAATAATGTGTTGCAGTACAGTAATCCCTCGTGCATTCGCCACATCACAAATTTTTAGTAGGTAGTCACGTGATATCGTATGCGCATTCTAATGGCTGACAGCATCCGGAAGTGCGCTGCGTTCTGAGACTCGTGGAATGCAGCGAACGTCCGTGTATTAAAGAAACACTTTAAATAGTGTGGGGAAAGGTAATACAGATAGAGGGTGGTTTAATATCACTATGGGAGGATTAATAAATGTTTAAATTACCGTAAATAATAAAATAAATAATTTGTCGCTATATCGCAGAATTTCATTATTTGTGGGTGGTTCCTGGAACACATCAACTGCGAGTAACGAGGGATCACTGTAGTTCTAAAATAACCACAATGAATAAAGTAATCTAAGAACGATATAAAAGATTCACATGAGGATTATAGTGAACAAATAACAAAGGTTCCCTGTACTTTTATAATGTAACACAGAGTGAAGTAATTCCATATTGAAATCATCCAAGAAATGCAACAGCAGATCCAGATTGTGTTTGCATAGATGTTACATTGATTTTTCTCAGTCAATCACATATGCCCAATCTATGTTCTCTGTCATATTTCAGTATATTCTGTACAATGTGGTGAGAGGAAATATAGAAGACAGGACAGTGGGCCGACCCGTCTGTTTTGTTACTGTTAGAACACTGACAGCTAATTCTTAGGCTGTGGAATTTTAAATGAACAGGTTATGTTGGGCTTGGTCACTAATCTGTGTGAGGTGTTATTGTGTAGTGGATGAACAGACGCATGATGCAGCAGAAAAACATGTAGTGCTTTCACATATATAGGTAGCAATGCTTCGGTTCACATGGTTATCATTTTATTTGCTACTTTGATGAAACATTACATTTTGTTCCTCTCCAAAGTCTCATATTGAGCTAAAGGTTACTGTAATTTGCCTTGAATTCACTGTGAAGTAGTGGGTGACGGTTAAAAAGATGATTTAAAGAATTGAGTATTTTTTGCAGATAGAATGATTGCATTTTCTCTAAATATTGTTATTTATGGCAAAGTCACGGTTCACTTTTTTCTTTAAGATGGAAAAAAAATGTCAGGTCCAGCATTGCTGCTTTCAACCATTCTGTCATTTACGTAAAAGAAATCCACTTTACCTGCAGCGCTAGCATCTTTGATCAACTTCGACTCATGAGGGACAGTATGTTCAACATGTGGTCAAACTCTTTAATGATACTTAAAGTTAACAGTTTTAGCTGATGTGCTGGTGCCAACTGATCCCTTATAAAGTTTCTGCTCTTCTTTGAAATTAAATTTATATTCGCAAGCTTAGCTGCTGTACTGGGAAAACATAGTTAATTATGAAACTGTGTGTTCACTGATTCTGGAACCAAAATGCTGATATGTGAGACAACAGCAATGTTACATGTACTGTATGTATTGAAACCCCAGTGTGGTTTTTGCAGTATTGTCACAAGAAATGATTATGATCCAGCCCTAAGCCAACCCTAACATATTGATATCTTTCTCTGTCTTTGCAGCTGAAGTTAACTCCAGAATACTTGGAACTGATGAAGTACCAAGCCATTTCAGCAAATAGTAAGATCTACTTTGGCCAAGACATCCCTAACATGTTTTTTGAGGGAAGCAACATGCCGCAAAAGTCTGTGCGCTCTTTTGACCAGCCAGACTTTTTGAAAGAGAAGCTAGATCGACAGTGAGTTCAGAGGTCAGCCTCTTGACAGGACAGGAGAAGTTGATGGAAACATGTCTGGTCGGTGAGGTAGAGAGTACTGAACTGAGCATGATGGGTGGGATAACTTTCCAGCTAGCGTGGTGAATTACACAGATGAGTCTTAAATCTAAATGGCAAATAAAGGGTGGAAAAATTAAAAGCAGAACTCAGAAGTTTGGGAGGGAAAGGTTTTTTTTTTCCCTGCCACTCTTTGGAAAAAGACAAATTTAGGAAAGAGAATGCCGCCATAGTTGAAAATTGAGCATAATAAATGCAAATGCCTGAGGGCGACAGCAAGTCGTCGCCCTAATTTACATGTGCTTGCAACCACTGTGGTGTTTAAATTTGCTGTTAGAGTTGCATTCACTTTTTGTTTGTATGCAAGAGGAGGGACTTGTGATTAAAATTTCTATGATTTTTGAAAATAAACTTCTGGTTTAGGTGAACTGGATTCTTTACAGGTGACACTAATTAAAAGTAGGACGGTTTGTATGCGTATTTAATGGCAGTTGATCATCTTTGTGTTTTACGCAAAATCCCTAGTTGGCACTTGGCTCAACAGGTTGAACAGGGCTGTTGAATTCTCCTTGTGGGTAAACTCAAAGGTTAGCAGGTTATTCTGCATTTGGGATATTTGACATCTGATCTTCAGTTGTTCACCTCCCACATGAGAAATGAGCCCAGAATGTTGATTGAATGATTGTCGAGCGCTAACAGTACATTTTTAACAAAGCCTGCACAAAGTTCAAGACCGTCCTTCAGCTGTGCAGGTCTCGTCATGTGGTCACAATTTGCATCGGTAAAGTAGTTTCAGGTTGGCAGTAACATTTGTTTTCAGCTACTGTACGTTGATGATAGTTTCCTGTCAAGCTGCACAGAGACTTGTTGCGGCGTTTACTGTGAAGCCAGTTCAGATAATTCCTGCTAAGAGAATATGATTGTCTCCTCTAAAAGCTCACCTTACACTGTTAATACAGTTGTAATAATATAGCAGTTTTGTAATAATGCCACAGGAGGAGGATATGATTTACATGTGGAAACTTTTGTTTATACAGACGATTACTCAAAACTCTGCCAATTTTTTTTGTGAAACAGCTTTTAGTTTTCATACAAAAGGTTGCTAAAGAATTTCTCAGGAAACTAACTTTAATTTTAATAAAAAAGCTGTACAATGTCAAAAGAGCTACAGTACTCTTTAATATTGGCTTAAGTGGGGATGCAACGGTATGAAATTTTGACGTCAGAAAATACTTTAGTGTGACGGTATCATTGTATTCCATTTGCTGTTACCAATATTTGTATTTGCAAGTATTACTAGTTGTATTAGCCAGTGATCCACAAAGAAATTAAGCTGGAGAAAATGGAGAAAATGTTTTCTGTTGCACATTATATGATTCACATTTTGATGGAAACTAAACCATTAATAAGCAAATGTTCCTGCTATCATAAGCATTAAATTGACACAGTAGTGTGAATACCATGATACCGTTAACTGTCACAACCCTTAGGAAATGTAAAACAATAATTATTTTAGGGTAGTTTGGCCTTTGAATTGTCTTGAAAAGAAATAGAATCAGTCTTTGTTTCCTGGAAATATTAATGGCGACCCTTCTCACTCACACCATGTTTTTACGGCATGTATCTGTCACATAGAATAATATGAAAGTCAAAATAATACAAAGAACTCCTCTGCACTTTGTCATCTGTAACATTTTCCAGTAAAACACCTAATGTAATTTAACCCCTGATTAGTTTTGTGATTCGGTACTACACAATTAAAAAAAAAAAAAAAATTTTTAAAGAAGAATGTTAATGGGCTCAACCAGGATGCAAGTTGGTGCTACTATTGATTGTGTTTCAGCTTTTGCCAACCTTTTTGTCTAAAAAATATGGAAATACTGCAACGATTCAGAAGTCCAGCCTTAAGTAATAATGGGCTACTCCAAACCTACAGATTCAGTGAGTCTTGAAAAATAAAATATTCCTTTTGAACTAAAATGTGAGATTTCTTAATAGCTTGAATGAAGCAGTGCACTCTGCAGCCTCGTTCAAGAATCCAGACAAGAAAGTCAGGAGTAACAGTGACACTACTTGTGTTTGGAGGATGTTGTGATGTTTACTTGACCTCTGAAGGGTGTGTGAAAAGCATTTGCTTTGGTGGTGGGTTCAAATAAAAATGCAAAAGAGGGTTATCAATCACTAATGAAAATGATTTTTTGTCAATATTTTGTACAATCTGTGAAATTCAAACATTGTCTCCTTGTTTTAAAAAGTTTATATGCAAAAAATGTTTTCGAGCTGGACAATGTTCTTATATAAAATAAAGCCTATTTTGGTACTTCCCTTCTCTGTGTGCTGGTTTGTGTGTACATGGTGCAGTTCACTTGAATACCAACAGGGGGAGAGCTACCACCTTGTTAGATGGAAAAAAGTTCTGGCTAAAGACCAGCACCCAAACATTTTTGTTACAGGTCAAATTATGGGCTCAAACATGGGTTTATAAGACAGTGAGCATGAAAAGAGGTGTATAGAGAACTTTAGGTTGTGCAGCAGAACTAAAATCAATTCTGAAATTCCTCAAAGATATAAAATATATATATGAGAGCCCCTTTTTAAAGAAAACAGCCGTATTCACATTATGTGAGACATTTGCACGTCTTAAAATTTGGATGAGCTAAAGTTTCTATTGATGAGATATATTTGTGTTCTCACAGTATTTCAATTTTTTAGAACTTCAGGAAACAAGTCATACGATGTCCATGTGTTGACCAGTCACTTATTTGGTCATTATAGCAACACAAGGATGATTCATGAACATCTAGCTAACATACATACACTATCAGTCACAGAGTTCCCTGTTGTTCTGTCTCACTCTCACATAATGTGTGGTAAACATGACAAAAACAGGAGATGTATTAAGTTTGTCCATCCCAAGAGTCTGACCTCGACTTCTGCCCTAAGAGAGGCCTGTTGGGCTGTTTGTAGAGGCTATCCAGGAGGCATTCCAAGTAAGTTTGTGTGTGTATGTGTGCACACACGAGTCGTGTCTGGATGACTAGATGAGGGATAGCTCCTCTAATGACCTCTCAGCCCTTACAGAGATCTCTGGTATCCTTTCACAGCCAAATCATAAATCTTTCTGAGGGAGGATGTTTAGTTTTAGTCCAGACACAGATCAGTATCTTTTTCTTTTCTTGGGATTTGTGACAAAAGCATATTCATGAGCATAAAGTCAGTCATATATTTGACTGAAAAGCGTTGTACTGTATGCCCATTTCTCTGCTCATAATAACCATAATAACAGGTAACCTGATTTGGGGTTTTTGGAGCACATCAGCCTTTAACCACAGGAAAACAAGTCCAGTGTCAGAGTCACTTTTTCCTGGATGAACCAGAGACAAGCCTCTTTCCTTCCTTTTGTCCATCATCCTAATGGCCAGCGTGATCCCCCTAGCCTTGACTCTTTGCTGGATCTATCCCTCCCCAGATATTCAGTGCTGTGGATCTGTGAGAGTAGGGCTATAAATCCAGCAATGTGATACTGAATATGATTCATCAGTGCCATCATCAACAGCCTCTCTGTTCAGCAGCTTGCTCTTACATTCCTAACCTGTGTGTGTGTGTGTGTGTGTGTGTGTGTGTGTGTGTGTGTGTGTGTGTGTGTGTGTGTGTGTGTGTGTGTGTGTGTGTGTGTGTGTGTTGGGTGCAACGCTCATACAAAGACAATTATCTAATTGTCAGCACTTTTCCCTGTTTTACTAGTGATTTGGTGCCCCTTGTTTTTAAAGGTATAAATTTGCCTTTATCAGTTATGTTTCAATCAACCTGTTTGTGCTTTGTTCATGTTTATTCTCCTGTTGTTAATTATCACTGGGCCTTTGAAGGAGCGCTCATAAGGAGTCCTGCTCAGCCTGTGAAAACACCAGCATTATGGTTATAGTGTCTCTGAAGGGAGCTCTGTTCTGGGAAAGTAACCCTGATGATGTCATCAACAATACCTTAAGTCACGCCCTGCCAAAGATGTTGAATAAAAACACAGCCAACAACTGCTTAATTTCAACCTTTTAAACTTATGGTGAACTGTGTATAGCGAGGTGTGTCGACACTGTTATTTTTTGCAGTCGAGAGAGAGGGGTAGAGTCCAAAATGGAGGAAGCTGTCGCAGCTGACTTACTGTCTCCTTTATGGTATGAACTTTATAAAAGTTGAATTGTTTCCAGGATGATCACAGTCTTCATTAAATCCAATGATATACAATCATGACAACAAGATGCTCAGAAAGGTAAATGACAATAACACAGAATTATATATATTGGTTCCCTAACATGCCAATGGTTAGCTTAGCAGTCAGTTCACCACCTAGCATGACCAGCAAAGAGTCCCTGTGTCATCAAATGAGTCTCCAGGATATGAGAATATTCTTGGTGTTTATGAATCTGTTGAAATCAAGTCTGAAGCCAAAGGTTAAAGTAAGGGAGAGATAAGTGATTAATAGTTGTTCTATTTTTATCTCCACTTAAAGTCACACTTGAGTTTTTAAAGACAATGAATGGTGCGATTTGAGTGTCAAAAGGAAGTGACAGCAACTGTACGCAGCCCATATTTTATTTGTAGAAACTGTTTGTATCAGCGCTTCACATTAACATTAGAAACAATCTGCTCACATTCTAAAAGGAACCTTGGAAAGATAAGTTGATTTATTGAGCAATTTGTGGTTAGAAGTCATGAACAGTCCAATAGCAGAAAAGCAATACACCCAAACACCGAAAAAAAACTTCACTTTGCGTCAGTAAATATGCTAATGAACTATTTCATGTTGTCACCTTACATTCAATCAAAATTATTCAAAATGAAATACAGTACCTGGAAGTGTAACATATTGGTTCAATTGCCCTAAAATTATACTAAAAACATTAGAATGTCAAATTAAGAACTTTTAGTGTTATAGATGTGTGACACACCAGAGATTAAGCATTACTTGTACATTCAATCTTAACAGGAGTTTAATTATCCTGCTGTTCAATCACACAGTAAAATTTACCTAATAGACTGAAATAAAGCATAAAAGGCCTGCAGCCCCCACTGGTGTCTCTCAACACACAGGAAGCATGGAAGGACAGTCTCACGCCATCATAACTGACCTACTGGAGTCAACATTATAGCTTTGTCTCAGAGCTACACACCACAAACTCTAAAAACAAAAGGCATGTGGTGTCTTTGTTGTACACGCGTTTCAGTTTGTGCTGCCTTTTGCTTTATATATCTGTAGATGCTGCCTCAGCTCTTCAATGCGCATGTCCTTCAGGTGAACCAGATGCTCTAGCCTGCTGACTTTCATCTGCAAGATCTACTCACACGCACACACACGCACACACACACACACACACACACACACACACACACACACACACACACACACACACACACACACACACACACACAATGTGGTGATGGAGTACGACAGAGGAGGTGTGAATTATCAAATTGATGAAAAGTCTTCAAGCGTACAGGAAAGTGTGGTGTTGCACTATAGTGTGATTCTTCTGCCATGTGCTGATGTGGTCACAAAGGGGGAGAAAAATGATATCCTCTGAGCAGAAACTGACTCACTGACCACTGCTGGCACAGCTTATGACTCATATGCCTCACACACATCTGCAACAATATTACGGGGGGTGAAACAGTATGACAAAGCTCTTCCCTGCAGGACATCAAAATGGAAGACAAGTTTGTTGCAGATGTTGTACCAGTCAGCTGAATGTTTCCTGACCAAAGTGAGAGTGTGTTTGTGTGTATGTGTGTGTGTGTGTGTTTGTGTGTGTGTACCTCCACAGTCTCCTGCAAAGCAATGACGGCTTGCTCTTTTTCCTGCAGAATTAGTCGCACAGCAGGGTCCATTTCTGTGTAAAACTGCACCGTCTGTTCCATTTGACTACACAACGAAAACAAAACAGTCATTATTTCTATATTATCATAAAATAGGATTCTTTTGACATTAAAGGATGTGTTTTGGTCATACCCGTTTTTTAGTCCGCTCTTGTCTTTTTTTTTCATCTCTCCTGTTGGCTGAACCAAATGTTGCACCGTAGTTGGTTGAATTTCTACATGTGACAAATCAAAGGTATAATATTTCTCCAAATACAATGTAAACATAGCATCATGACGAACAACTCTGCCTTTCTTAGAAACCTGGAGGAATTCAACACATAAATCTTACAAACACAAGTACGGTAAAGCGAGGAAAGGTGGACACACAGAGTCAATGACTGCAAGCTGAAAAAGGGAAGAAAAATGTGGAAGCTTTTAAGTCCAGCAGTGCTGACCTCAGATCAGCGATAAAGGACATCTGGTGATGTGGAGAATTGATATGAAGCTCTAGCTGTGTGTCTGCTAGGGAATGGGCTGTAGTTAGAAAACTAAAACGGAAAAGGAGAGGGTGATGACTTGGGGTCAGCTTTAACGGGTTGGTTCGGGGACAGATGAAGTGTGGGGAAAAAATGATTTTAAATGTAGGTATGTTTGTGTCTTTGTGTGGTCGTCACTATCTCTAGGATGGATGAGCAGTGATTGAAACAGGGCACAAACACTGACAATATCAGGACAGGCAAGAGGAGGCAGGAAGCAGATAAGACCTTGGTAAATAAATTTCACAACAGTCATCAAGCAGTCCAGACACAAGAATATCTCAGTGGGTCTCTAATATGCTGACTTTGGTTGTCAGCTGACAAACAGATACACTAGAATTATGAAGATCTAAAATTGCATTCACTTCCCTGTCTGCTCTAAAAATAAGTGAGCTTTAGAGAGCTTTAGTAAGGTTTGATGAATGATTCCGTCAGACTCCTGACGCTAATATTAGATTATATTTGGGGAATAGCATAAAGTCATTCACATTATCGTTAATTCAGCAGTATTAGTTTTTGCAAGTTTTCACTCTGTTTTGACCTCATAGTAACCCCTGACGACTGTCCTGTGATGTGATCAAATGTGACGTAGACATGTTTGTCAGAGGATAATAATTTCACTAATGGGTGGCTCTTCATAGTTAGTATGGGTTTGTGTAAATGCAATAATGACATTACCTGTATGAGGATCCCCGGGGTCCCTGATGTCATAGTAATCCAAACCCTGATTTAAAAAAAAAAAAAGTGTGGTTATTGTTTCTGATTAACTTTTTGCTTGCAACCAAAATTGTTGAGCAAAGCTTTATGAATTGTGGAAGCCCATTTCTACCATTATTTGGGAAAAAAAACCCCCGAAAAGAAAGCCATGTTGATAAGAAACTTTCCCAAGATGTTGAGAAACTGTACACTAGATTGGCAGTCAATGAAGTACAAGCATTTGCCTAAAATGAACCTATCATGTATGTTTAGAATGCCTGACCCATGCCCAGACCAGTTTGCACAAGAAAAAGTTTGGAAAATGATTAGGAAAATGATTTAAAATGTTAAAAATAAAACAACAAAATTGAACTAAATTTCTGGACTGACCCTTTAATCTGGATCAGACAAAACACGCACGCATACAGTCGATTTGAAGCCAGCCAATCAACCTGAAGCGCATGTTTTTGGAGGTAGGAGGAAGCTGGAGAACCTGGAGAGAACCTACACAGACACGGGGACAACATGCAAACTCCACACAGAGCGGAACTGCCTCACTGTGCTGTGACAGCGCTACCCACTGCAGCACCATGCCATCCAAACAATAGCTAAATACATATAAAAGTTCATTTCTGTGAAAATGTAGACAGTAAGTCAAAATAAGTTCTCATTATAATGATTTTGTATCTCAAAAACAACTCCAAAAACTAAACAGAATCAGTTTCTCATAATTTTGAACTAAGAAGTCATTATCTTAAGATATTACCTCACTTTTTTGAGAATAATCTCTCATTACATTGAGATAATAACTCATTACATTGAGATAATAACTCATTATTTGAGACACTTAGTCACCATTTGATCAGGCGTTTTATTATAATGGTTTTTTTTCCCATCACCATGGTTAAAATGGGCATCTATGAAGCCTGCAGTAATTTCAATAATTAATAATTATCATTCAAACAAACTGTGCATGTAGACAGAAAGTACAAACCAATGTACTGTCTGGAGTGTACTGAAGTTTTTTGTCTATCTTCTGTCTCAGAGCACTTAGTATGGGCTCTATCACTCCTGCAGTGTTCAGTACAATCCTCTTGACCGTCTCTTCAGGGATGCTAAAGCTCAGCTTGGAAAAAACCTTCCTGTTCACAACGATAAAAAGACAGATGTTTTTAATTGACAAAAGTCTTAACAACAGGAACTTCAGATTGAAACAAATTTAATTGATGATAGTTAATGAAGAAAAACTTCATAGAGGTCAATGTGTTTACAGTGAAAACCCAGAACTGTGTTGTTGGCCATGTGCCATATGGGTGGCTGGGGAGAAGATGAGTGGGTGTTTGCTGGCCTGGTTCTCACGACCAGCTGCAGGAGCCCGTGGCAGGGCTCAGCGAACGTTCTGCCTCTGTCTTCAATGCAAACTTTTATTAAAAGACAAAGACTATACAGTTTGAAGCAACAACATTCTACCCTCCTTTTACATTAGCTTAATGGGCAAAATATACTCTTTATCAGCAAGCAAATCACACAGAAACAACAACAAAAACCCTAAATACAACAGATATTACGGGCGTTTCCCAACATATAAAATTAAGTGGTGCATTTACTGACTACCTCAGTCTAAAAATGAGCCACTTATAGGCAAGAGTGGTTTTTACTTTATAGAGACCCTTTCACTGCTGCGACCTGCTGAAGACAGATGCCATCCTCTGACCGTTTCTGGGGAATCTCAGCCCATTTCTAGAACTCAAAGGCCTCCAAGCCTTAAAATTTTCTTTCTATTCCACCAACGTTTTTCAGGCAACTGTGATGACCACTCCATAGTGTTCACCAGCACTTCTTCTGTCACTGAGCCTTGGTGAACTTTGAAGTCTGTTTGGGAGGATTTCACTTATGGGACGTCGAGTGAAGTCATGATATAAACCTCTTGGTGGACAGCAAGAGGGTTTTTTTTCCAGGATTTCCTGATACTTAACGGAAGCCATCTTATCCTCCACTCACTGCAGGTTTCCAGGTTTCCATGTGTAATATGTGCTCTCATGAGTGACGCTGTTCAGACGGATGAATCACTTTGGGAATATTCAGTAAATGTGGTGAATATGGAAGAACAACACAATATCTGCTCAAATGAACTATTTATAATTATTGAAATTTTTGTATCTGATAATACAATGAAGTGCTTATAAAATTGTTAGACTTTGCTTCATTTAAAGCATAAAAAATGTTTTGAAGGACATGTTGCTATGATCAAAAAGTCAGATTAAGAAAAGTGAAAGTGGGGACATTTTGTGATAACAGGGATGATAATAAAGCTGCTCTTGCCTGTTGAGGACACTCCAGTTGCTGAGCTTCTGCTGTGTGGAGTTTGCAGGAATATAGTTGTGCAACTCAACAAGCTTTGGGAAGAAGTGCTTCACAACTTCTGCAGCCATCACTGCAGAGAGACAGAGTTACTCCACGTACAAATAAATAAACAGACATTTTGAGCTAAAAGTATTTACGAGGAGAGAGAAAAAATAAATCTTATTGCTGCAGCTGTTTGTTTTGCTATAGAAGCCCCCCAGAGGACGTGAGGCTGAAGGCTCCTGTTACCCCCGTCGCTGAAGTCTCTGCTGATGTGTCTTTTGGGTCGGGACAGGGGGATCCTGTCGATCCACGCGTACAAGTCCTGCAGCTCCTCTTCGTTCAGTTTTCTAGCCATAGCTTTGTTTTGTTTTAACATCTGTTTTCCTGACTTGTCAACTCCTCTCCTTCGTTAGCAGCTAGCTTGTTAGCTTCCCTCGACGACAGGTTGTTTATGGCGTTGCTAGGCAACCGGAAATCCACGATATCAAAAAAAACCAAACAGAATTATGCTCCGTCTGGATGTAAAATCTGAAAGAACGGATTGAAGCGTTGATTTGTGGTTTTATTATTTAATTATTTTTTTTATTCAGTTTTATCCATCTACCGATGGAAGATCTAAATAAATATGAAGAGCTCAGATACACCTTCAGGGTTTGTAAGATCAGTCTGTGTGGGATCCAGTTTGGTCATGTCTGATGCATAGAACGAGAGATATAAATTCCTTTAAATAATTAAAATTAACATGTATCAAATCAGCACATAGAACAAAACAACTGCATTTCATTTCATTAATTCAGTCAGAAATGCACAGGTTAGTACAAAACAATTCAAGGAATGTTCAGAACCATGGTTTTTGGTCCTTCATTTAAAATTCTATAAAGTGCCCACATTGGTGCAGAAAATTTCAAAATCCCTTAACAGTATTCAAAAGGCAGTACCAAATGTGAGGGAAGCAGTTAATAAAATAGTGAAATCACTGATAGTGCAATTGCCTCATAATGTGTTCACACATCCCAGGATCAAGGTAGAAAGACGGTTCCCATAACAACAAAAACGACCATCATGATGGCAGCACAATCGTTTGTCAATCATTAAGCACATGTACTGAAACTGTCAAACAAGACTTGATGTTTTCATCAACATAAGCAAGACACAGACGGCGGTAATCTTCATGGAGGTCACGCTTGACAGAAAAGCTCCGTCACTTGATATTGTTGATCGTTTGGTGGAGTTCATGCCACTTTAACACAGACAATCGTCTCCTGAGAAGATCTCATGTGGGACAACGGCGGTGTCCTCTGTCAACGGATGGTAGTATTTACGTCAGGCTCAAGCATTCCCTCTGTCATCTGGAACTGCTGGGGGGCATCAAGGCAGCTCGTCTTGCAAGCTAGAAAAACAAGTACTGTTAACAAACTATTCTCTGTGCAACACCTTATTTAAACACTTGTATTTTATGTCTCAGTGGTGACTTGGAGAAGTTTGTGTGTTTACTGACTCACTAACACTGAGCCACTGCTTGCTCATTATACTGCTATGTTGTGACAGGCCCCCAAACCACAGACGTCTTTGCAAACCTGAATGCCTTGAATACCATCAGTAATGTCCGAGTGACAACTGAAAGATTTGGAGGACATAAGAAAATCCAGTTGACCGTCTGCCGTCTGAATACATACCAGCTGAGTGTGTGGCAGTGGAGACGGGACTGTAGAGGGTTTTGGCTTCACTGGAGGCATCGGCGGCTTCGGCTTCATGATCTTAGAAAGACGAAATATCAGACACGATCAGTTAAAACATGGATTCAAAGATATAAAGACTGCAGGGAAAGAGGTTTGACAAGCTACTAACAGGTTTGGTTGTAAGTGGAGGCAGAGGTCTGGATGGAGGAAGTGGCTTCTTCTAACCAAAAAAGACAAAAAGATTACAATAACAATACATAATGTAGGAAAGCAATAGCCATCTTTAAAAAGAAAATTTAGAAAATGTTGCCATACATAGGATGTTAGTTTACCTCAGCATAAATTGGCTTGCTTGAAACAGACGGTGACTGCATGAACGTATTTACAATCTAAGGGAATAATATTAACATTATTAACAATTTTACATATTAAAATGCTTCATTTAAATAAAATAATCCAAACTACCTGATGGATCTTTGAAGGCTGAGGCGCAGCTGAGAATTTCTTTGGTGGCTGCAGAGCACAAAAATGAAGATGATTGATAGAAAATGTTTGATTTGTTTCTTTTTACAATGCTCATGTTATTGAAATAAAATCCTGGTTATTATTATTATTATTATTATTATTATTATTATTATTATTATTATTATTATTATTATTATTATTATTATTATTATTATTATTATTATTATTATTATTATTAATAAAGACACTCCCTGGGGTATACAAGTTGTTAGATTGCTGCTATATATGTACAACAGAGAGTCACATGTCACTACGCCCTATTGGACTTCACCTCTGGGGCTGCTCTGCTGGGCTTCATGGCTCCAACATGGGGTCTGGCAGGAGCAGAGGACAGAGGTTTACAGGCTTGAGTGGCTGAGGACTCCACAAATATAGGCTGGCTGATGTGGGTGGACCCGAGACAAGGGCTGCCGCGTGTTGTGCTTGACCGAAACAATGGGTTGGTTTGTCCTGCTGTGGACTGAAGGCATCTATAAAGAAACACACAGTAGCTACATTTAAGGATGGATAAAATGTTATGGCCATATGACTCATGTAGGAAAGGAATTGGTTTGTTACCTCTTTGCAGGTCTCCTTTTTTTGATGACGCACCTCAAACTCCCAATAACCAGGACCACAAACAGAAGTAAGCCAACTGCCAGAGACACAATGAACACCAACGAACCTGTCTCTACCCAAACACACAAACACACATTATTTCAAGATGATTCAAAGCTGCAGAGCAAGCATATAAACACAGGTTACCTACTCAGGCAACACAATGTCCTGTGACACGGTCACTGCATTTGTTCAGACTTATGGAGGAATTCTAGGAAATCAGTGTGTCGGAATTCATCAGAACAGAGCGTGATTGTGTATGAGTCCATGAGAAATCTATTTAAATTAAAACTCTGTGAAATAACAGAAGGGGAACCAATGCAAACAACCAAAGGTCGACCATAAGAGTGGCAGCTAAACAGACGGAGTACCAGAACAATACCTTCAGGCAGCTCTGAATGCAGCACATCACAGTAAGGCGGGGCCCAGCCGGGGTCGCAGTGACACTTGTCCTCATGGTTACAAACCTGTGGTGATCAGACAGTCAGGTCAAGTTGTCACAGCTCTGCAGCAAGCCCAGGTGTGGTGAGGGGAACAGATCTCTTACCCCGTTGTTGCTGCATTTAGCCGAGCACTCTTTTGTTCCATAACCTTTTACGTTGGTAATGTCTTGACACCGTTGATTATAGCACACCTGAAACACATTGTGAGGATGCTGAGACAGTGAGAAACACAGGTTTTATTTGGCGTTTATTGCTATTTTAACACTACATAACTAGGTGGTTTTCTTACCATGTTGTTGCCACATTTAGTTCCAGTAGGTACCATTCCTAGATCTGCAGGATAGTTATCTTCTGGATTCATAACGGCCTCATTGCACATGTCTCCACTTCTCAGCTTGTAGAAGGACTTCCTGGATGTCACTGGAAACTCCCAGCCCCCAGAGCAGAAAAGTGTCCCACAGTATTGATCACTGTAACCAAAAACCACAAAGCTCTGATTCTGTAATGTGTTAATATACTCCATTATGATGTTGTTTTGGCCTTTCATTGCATACCGGCTTGAACACCTCTGGCTAAATAGTGTCTTCCTGCAGTTTCCATGTTGGGCAAAACAAGCATCTGCAGCTACTTCAGCATCTGAACGAGATAATAACATATCATGCAGAGGTCTGGATGTACCAGAACAGAAGCTCATCTAAACCACACTAATGTGGAGGTGTTTTACCTGCTCCCCAGAGTCTCTTGCAGTGCTCCCGCTGTGATGGACACTGCCCATTGTAGCAGTATCCTTTCCCACGTTTGCAAGACAGGCCGTTTTGGGTGTAGGCATCAGCTGGACAGGAGGCGGAGAAGCCAGTACAGTATTCTGCCAGGTCGCATTCATTCGCCTTCGGTCGGCAGACGCTGCCTGTCGCCTTCAGCTGCAGAGTGAGAAGAGACGCAGATGGCCGTGTACCGACTGCTGAAATACGTACACTCACAACTGACCAGATGGCCCAGCCAGACAGTGTCTAGCTGTAAGTTAACACAATTAGCATCCTTGTGACTTCCCGCATAAACAGGACATAGTGAGTATTCCTTACTTGGCAATTGCTGCAGCAGTCTCCTTCTGCACACTGAGCTCCTGCATTAAGTTTGCAATTGGTAGCATTGCAGCAGGGATTCTTGCATTCCTGTGAGACAGAGGGAAGCAGATATCATAACTCAGTCTCTTTGTGTGTTTAAGTTATGTGATTGCGTGTGTACATTGTGAATGAGCACGCATACAAACCTCGATAGTACCGCAATCGCATTCCTCTCCAGGCTCCAGGAAGCCATTTCCACACACCGGCCCTCCGTAGATGCGATCAGTGGAGGGGACGTCCAGCAGACACGCAGGGTTAATCTCCTCTAAGAACCTGCTGAGTTGCTGCTGGCTGCAGCTGCTGAACAACTCTGGGTAGACAACGCTAGAAGATGAGATGAAGGAGAAGAAACAAAAACTCAAGTGTGATGTTTTGGGGAGTACACGTACAGATGAGAAACTAAACTCACCCAACACTTTCAGACATGATGCAACCTCTTTTCATTGTTGAGGAGCCACAGATACAGTTTTCTGTATCGTGGGACAAGCCAAGGTTGTGACCCATCTCGTGTGCAATCGTAGAGGCCACTCCTATTGAGTTGGTGTTATGGTCCTGCAGTTAGGTGCATTAGAACAAAATTGAATCAGCATTGCACAATCACCATTCATTTCCTTTTAATGTCTTCATGTGTGCTGTGAAACAATAAATTTACCTCATTGACAGCTCCGGAGTTAGAGGTGCACATTGCATTGGTGTTGGCTAAACCTACAGTGGAACCGTCAAAATCCACACCTCTGAAAAAGGAAGAGGAAAAGTCTCTTTACGTATACCTGCTCTACAAGTTTGCACATCATCTTGTTATTGTGTCTCGTTGCTCCTCACGTGATGAACTGGGCATTATCGTGTTTGATCCTGGGGAATAGATTCCGCTGGCGCCACTCTAGGAAGCGGCTGAGGGTGAGCTCAGGGTTAGTGCTGACCTCTATCTGATCTTTATACGACCAGATATCCAGACCGACCAGCATCACACGAATACCCACGGGACGGTACAGCTGAAACAGAGACGCATGTTAGCACAAGCTGGAAAAGAAACCCTAAAACTCAGACATGCCTGTAATGGTGTCACTGGAAACCACTGCCGAACTCGCTGTTGTCTGATGATGCATTCATGTTGCCGCTACTCTTTTCGAGTAGCAAAGAGGACTGTGTGATATGTGAGAAGATTTTCAGCTGAAGTGTGAAGATTCACAGTTAAAGTTAGATTCTCACAGTGAGAGAACTTCCTTTTTTTCCCCCAGATTCAGATTTTATTACATAAAATTTTATGTTTGAATTTTAAGCATTGCTAATTTACTTTTAGGTCTGCTCTCAGAAATACAATAAGACTTACAATTACTGTGGAAAACATAAATAGCTTTTCTCTGACCGCACCAGTGGTGGACGATCCTCAGGTTTCCTTCTGTTTTCTTTTCACAACGTTAAAAAAATTATCAGAGAGATTCTAGAGAAGCAAACCTACCTTGTCCACATGGTTTGCTACTTCAAGCACTCTGGTCTCCATTGTCTTCTTACTTCCAAATTTCTTATACTGAAAATAAAATATTATTTACATCAGAATAATCAATTATCATTATTTATCTACATATGCAACCACAAACTCTGGACATAAATACAGTGTAGGGAATCAAACCTCACTGTGGTCGACGACCACAATCAGCTCCACTGTTCTGGGTTTGACTGAATGTTCTTTGGTCTGGGCTCTGCTTTTCTGAAACACACAAGAAGTTGAGGATTTTACTGTGTGTGTCCATGTGTGAGTCTGCCATGGTGGTCTCATGTTTTATACAATATTTAATTTGCATACAGCCTTTCAAAATACTGTTACATTGTGCGTCAGAGAAGTAGAACACACATCAAAACACATTAAACATAATCTACATAATCCATCCAATAAACCATTGTAAATAAATCAGTTAAATATGTTCAAAGCTAAAAAAAAAGAGAGCAAGATTAGCTTTTTGGTGTTAAACAGTCCAGTTAAATGTGTTCTGACTTTTTGTCATTAAACTATTCAACTGACTCACATTAAAGCTAATAGTTGTAGTTCAATTCTTATCTTTTATGTCTGAGCTGTTTTTTTCTGATGCCTTGTGTTTATTCTGTGAACAGGTCACTTCCTGCCATTTCCTTTCTTTCTTTCATTTTTAGTTTTTTAAATGCCAAGGAAAAATACATTTTCTGAAACTTGACGCATAATACTGAATTATAATGGCACAGATAAATCACAGTTTTATTGAATGGTATTTTACAGCACATTAACAAACTGTTTTGTTTACCAGACTGCTGAGCAGGAACACTCCAGACGGACGAGCTCCATGATCATAGAAAGTGGTCGTGTTTCCATGGGAACAGGAGCTCCTCTTCCTCCTCAGGTGTTTGTAGTTGTAAACAGCATGAAGACCTTCATCTCTCTGAACTTCAGAGCTTTGCGTGTCATCTTCAGCGCTAGCCAGAGGTTCAATAAGGTACGTTTGGCCCCGGAGATGCACAAACCCCCTGTAGAGCCAAACAACACAGGCGGAAACATTTTTTTAATCATGTCTCAAACAGATGCCAATTGAATTCACAGACAGAAATGTATTCATGTCAGGCATAGAGCAGCTTTATTGTGAGACATCTGCATGGCCTGTAATGATAGAGTAACAGGTTCTGAGACACAGAGGTGCAGTATATGCAAGCTTAATGGTCTTCACGATGGTGGAAATGGATGGTGAGGGACTGATCCTCACTCACATCCTCACAGGTAAAGTATAATTTGGTGCTTGACACTGGAAAACAAAAATCGATTTGTAATTAGAGCTACAGCATTACTCACTTGATTCCTGAGCACAGTCCCACGCTGGCAGAGGAATCCTCCACTCCCACGATGTGTCCATGGTAGTAGCAGTGAGCCTGAAAAGACATCCAATACATATCAGTCTTAAAGCACAGATCTCTGTTCATATTGTCTTTCTGAGGCAAACTGTAAAACCAGTCTAATCTGAAGAAATACGCTGTACTGTATGTGTCATGGTCAGATGAAATCTTAGCCTTATATGTAAGTTCCTGCCTCACATTAGACTCATGGCTGCAGTTCCTCTTCATCACAAGTGACACCGATCACTTGTGATGAAGAGGAACTTCAGAGTAGTTGAGAAACTTCATCGGAACATCTCATATTTTGACATAGGAAATGGGATGTAATACTCAAAGCGTCTTTCATAGGTTATGATGATATGTGTAGTATTCAAGAATTACACAAACATGGATTACTTATATTTCTTTGCTTGTGATGTACAGCCTTTGTGATAATATAAAGCTAATCTTACAGTATGTGATAACCAAAGAATCACATCACACTCACTCCACTTTGAATAAGAATATAAATCTTTGATAGAATTTACCAGTCTGGTGTAGGTCACCTCAGGTCTCCACATTTCAGCATCATTCAGTGATTCAAAGAAAATGAATGATGTGAAAGAAAATGGCATGTCTAGTCTGATTACCTGATATAGAATACTGCAAATACTGTATATAAGTGCATACTCAGTACACAAGCATGTACACTAAGGGTTGGGTGTAGATAATTTACAATTGAACATCCATTCAAATCATGTACGTATATTAAAAATGCATCTGTTTATGACAGACTTGACTGAAACATTGACAACATTTGATAAAAAAAAAGGAAAAAGCTGATCAGAAATATATGGATTATGTTTAAGTAAGCAAAAAAGTAATGAAGTAATGCACAGCTACATACCCCGAGGTCTGGAGTGGTTGTGATTTGGGTGCCCTGATCAGAATAGTGTGTCACTGAAAAGTTATTCCCTACAAGACCTCTGATGAAAGAGAGAAAAAGTCATATCATACCAGATTATTTATCGACCGGACAAAGGACAAAAATGACATTAATAAATTTAAAATGAACATTTGCTAAAGTGAATTACTTGTTCTTTTCCAGGTGCAGTGTGTAGATTTGTTGTCCTATAGTCAAAGAGTACTTGAGCACCTCAGGCTTTTGTGTAGCAGCATCATTGGCGAGAGATGAATCCTTCAGCCTGTGAGGTATCACTGTTTGGTACTTAATCACATGAGGTAGACTCCATGTACTGCCCGCAGCTATTCCTGCGAACATCAGGAATAATTTATGAGACAAAAAGAAAGAAAGAACAAGAGAAATAAATAAATAAAAGGTCATACCCCACGAGGAGAAGAAAATCCATATGAAACATCCAGAATCTGTCATGTTGCTCTACCGGACCAACTGTGTCATTGTGTGACTTGGCAGTCTTAGAGAAATAGCGAGGATCTTCAGTTCTCCGCCCTTCTTTGTCGTGTAATATCCTGAAAATTACCATTTGAGGCTGAGAGACCACATGAGTCACATCCCGGCCATTAAAAAAAAAGTTGTTCTTTATAAAATTAAAGGAAATTGTCTGAGGTGCTGAGTGAGTTTGAAGTAATTACATGTAGGGTTTTAGGGAGATTGAAGAACTGTGATGAACCTGATTGTTAAAACAAATTCAGTAAAAGCAGTTTATTCAGCAAAGTGAGCAGGCTCCGCCCTGAATCCCGCTTTAATCCCGTTTTATTCTCACCAACTCTTGAAAGGGATTATTGGGAGTGGAAAGTCGCTTTTCCGGAGACATTATTTTTTTTCTAATTACGATAAGACTCTAATCTATTGAACGCTCATAGATCACTGGTATTTCTATAGCAATCGTAATTTTAAATTAAAATATAACTGCATAACGCCAGATTCCCAGATTATGAATTTTAAGTAATGGTTAATTTAACTATTTTATTGATTTATTTGTAGTCGTGTCAAATAATCCTTTTTTAAACTGCCAGCCGACCCAACTCAGCTGCTGGTGGAATTTGTCTCCATCTCTTGGTGAGATTATGTCACGTTTTTAATAATCCTTTAGTCTGTCGTTTTATTATTTACTTTGTCATTTATCATTTAGTCTGTCATTAATAGATTAAATGATAAATGACAGACTAAGTAGCATCTCAGGCAGAAAAATCATGTACATGGCTTTACAACTTGTGACAGTGAAGCTAACAATGTAACTGCTAAATTTATCATGCAATCAACTATTGGCACATTTAAAAGGTTTTAATACATTAAGAACAAAAAAAAAAAGAGAAAGAAACAAAAACAAAACTGGGTAGGAAATAAAGCAACACCAAGATTTATTTAAAGCACACTGAGAAAACAGCACAACACTGGAATAATAGGAAGACTAGAGTAGAAAAAACACAAAACAAAAACAGCATGCTTAAATCTAAGTAAAAGTACAGATGCTTAAATTAAAAACAAATCTGGTCATTCAATCAGTCACATTTTATTTCATTTTTTTTTGTTTGACGGATTGAATTGAGTAAATATATTGTTTGAGCTACCTGCACAAGTTGGCGAAAATGTTTTTTTTAAAACTGGAAATTTACTCGAATGGGTGTGGAAATTAGAACCTTTTAAATTAGAACCCAATTCAAGTGGAGGTAAAACAATAATTTTTCCAAAGTAAAACAATCGATGCATATATTCAAACAATATTTTCAAAATAACAGTACAACGGTTTAACCAAATAAACACCCACAAATTAAAGATACTCATCTCAGAAACTAAAATTCCTATCCAAATCTAGTTGAAATTAATTCTTAACATAGATTTCAGATGACGTCACATTAGTAATCCCTTTCCATACCAAATCTGGCCAGCTGGCGGCGACAGCACGGGATGTGAGGGAAAACACAATGTGACGTCATCGTTCCGCGACAGCAACCACAACGAGAATCTGTTCCAGTTTGATAGCAGCGTGGAGATTGGCGAGTGTGAATGATGTTCCTGTCGGATCCGGTTCGAACAGAGGGTCCCGTGTTTTTACAGAACCGGGATGAAGACTCCACGATGGGAACCCCACAGGAGCCGAAGCAGGGCGGCTCCGTGGGGGGATATCCGTTCAGCTTCACCCCGCGGCTCATCCACTTGCCCAGGAACCACGAGCTGTTTGAGGTGAGAGAGAAACACGTAAACAACAGCTGATCCCCGGTCAGCAGCACACTAACCCACTGGTGACGCCGCATGTCTGCAGGATGGGGACATTGTCAGACACATGTACCTGCAGAACCTCTGCACGTCGGAACCAGACGACAGCCAAACACTCAGGTACCAAAATCTAATGCACTGGAGTTGTTTTCAGATTAAATGCATTTGAAGTCAATGATGGCAGCCAAAATAAACTTTGAAGAAAGGAAATTAATTCTGAAATGCCAATGGAAGTATGAAAATAAAGCTGAAGTGCAAAGACGATTTAGAAGGGAATTTCAAAAAGAATCATTGACATGAGTTACCATCACTGGAATTAGAGATGAGTTTGAAGCTGATGGAACTGCTCAGTATGTCTACAAGAAGCGTTCTGGAAGACCACGGACATCTACAAACCCCACAAAGGAAGAAAGAGTCCTCGGAACGTTTCAGTGAAAACAGTCTGTGCGGTTTGCCGTGAGGAAGGGACTCCCTCCTAAATTGTCTTCGCATTTTAACTGTATTTTCAAAACTGCAGTGGCATTTTAGAATAAAGTTCCTTTCATTGAAGTGTAGACTGTCTGCCATCATTGACTTCAATGTGTTTAATCTGTGAAATAACAAACAAGCAAACCCACAAACAATTTGGTTATCAGCTGCTAAAGGGTGTATACATTTTTGGGACACCCACTATATATGAGGAATTGGTTGTTGTGCCGTTTTGTGAGGATCTGGATCATACAAGTAGGTGTAATCAAGGTTTATGAAAGACACACTAATCTGAACATGCAACATGATTGATAGATTGGTAGATAGACATCCGTCCTTCGTTTTGTTCATGATAATGATTAAAAGAAGGCAATTAATGAATGAAACCCTTTTTTCCTCAGTGTATCAGAGTTTACCTGCCACATCTCTGGCTGCAGTGCAGTCCTCCACTCTTTGGAGGAGTATGAGCACCACTACAACTCCTTGCACAGACATATTTGTTGCTTCTGCCGTTCCTGCCTTCCCAGTTCCCGGCTTCTAGACATTCACATTGAGGAGTCACATGACACACTCTTTTCTATCCTCGCTCAGAAGCAAGACATGGTAAGTCACTGTTTGCTATGTCACCCTCTCATGCTTTGAGCCAAGTGAAATGCAAAGAGCAGTATTATGGCCTTTTTAAAATTGAAAATATGAAGCCTTAAAACATCATTAATGAGATTTTCTCTACATTTCTCAGTACCAGTGTTTGGTGGAGGGCTGTGGACAAAAGTTCCAGACTAGTAAACACAGGAAGGACCATTTGATCACATTTCACAAGTATCCTCCTGACTTCAGATTTAACAAAACCAAAAAGGACAGACGGTGAGACTGCATTACTACATCTTATCACTAGATGGCAGCAAAATATCAGCAGCCGTCATACATTATGAACGTTATCAGCGGAGGAGAGCCCGTCTGTTTTAGTCAACAGGACTTCGTGAGATCAAAACCAAGTAGAAGCAGTTTCATGTTTTTCTTAATTCTTTCCTGTTCTTTTGACATCACAAATTGATAAGACAAATTATGGAGTGAGATGCTCTTCGTTACTTCAACCAGTCATGCTTTAATTTTCAGTAAACTGTGAAAACTTAACCGTTGAATAAATTGTATTAAACGTTTGTTTTTCATTTACATTCTGACTCACCAAAATGAGAGACTGTTCAGCTCATTAATTTTTTCCTAAATATCCATCTATGTGTGTACCTCTATTTCTATCAACTCTTTGTTGTCCAAACTAGTGAGAAGAAGAAGCCTCAGCAGAACGGCACAGCCATGGAGGTAGTGGATGAGGTGTGTGAGACTGAGGGTGTGTGTGATGTGGTGTCTAATGTGGTATCGGAGCAAATGGAGTTCGAGGAATCCATGGAGATCCATCGATCTGAGGAAGAAGTCGTTTGCATCGCAGAGTCCGCCTCTGCTACTGAAGCTCACAGCACGGGGAATTTAAGCACCGAGCCTCAAAAACCACGCTACTCATACAGGTTAGATCTAAGTTAGGTTTAAACAAGTCTGACTGAATACTAAGATACTTAAATGTTTAAGATGTTTTAAGTTCACTTGTACAAGGACAAGGTTTTAGAAAATTGATAAATTATGTTTAATCATATCAGTATATCAGTCTGGGTTAAGAAAGTCATAGTATGGCTTCTATTATGTTTGTGTTATATTTGCATGATTAAAAGTGTGCATAGCATGATCATGTTTTAGATTTTTTTGTATATTTCAATGACAAACAAACAATGATATTAAACCATTGTCTGCGTTCATGTCTCTCAGGGTCCCTAAAACAATTTGCTTTGGTCATGGCTCCATTCGAGGCTTCAAGGGGCAGCGAGGAAGGAGAAAATGAGACACCACACCACAACCGTGCCTCTCTCTTTTATGAAATATAATTTCTTTTGTTCTCATTTATTTTGATATAAAATATTGTAGACCTTCATTCAGGTTGTAAAAAAAAGAAGCTCCCATGTTTTTCCTCCAACACTGTCAGTAGGACAAACTACTTTGAATTTCTTGGTGAATGTATGGCTTTACAATTAACTTAACTTTTCAATCAGTATCCAAAATAAACAGACCACATCCACCATATGGAATGCTGTTGACTTGTGTTTTATAAGTAAATAATGTGGAATGCTATTGAAAGGATGTCGTGGTGCAGCCTAGAAAACTGACATACTATTTGTGAAAAGAAACAAAATGTACATAATATATTTTAATAACTGTATAAAACATTACATAAAATACATCATACATTATTGACTGAAGTGAGTTAAGTTATTTCATCATTTTGACAGTATGCAAAAATAGTTGACTTTCATTTAAATTTAGTCGAGAAACTGGTCTTGGTCAGTTAGAGCTCTTCAAATATCTGTGCAAAAAATATTTTTGAGGTAATGCAAAGAAATTCCAAACAATCCAGCTTTATTGTAATTTTAAAAAACATTTCAGATGCTGGAAAGGAATAGAAATGCTGGGTTTAAATATTACTGTAATAGAGAATTACACACCTTGCCCAAAACATTCAACAAAGTTTTGATGTAGTCATTTCAGTAAAGGCACTCATAATAACTTCAAGGTTTTTTTTAATTAAATAGATGGCCCACATTATTATTATATTCTAAACTATTTACTAATTGAAATAATGTGCTTTCATTTGAATGACACAGAAGCTGCCTATCTGATCATAATTTTATACACTGGTTCCACTTTGTAATTAATAGCATTAATATTTACTTACTACACCTTGGTTTCAGCTGTTGGTAACTTTTTTACTCATCATTGTACAAAAAAGAAGGTCTGACATAGATACGAGTTAAATTATGATGACACAGTTAAGCATTTCAGAGCATAACATGAGCATGTTTTAGTATCTGAATAATTAAATGTTTCTGCTTAGTGTTTTCTTTAATAATAAGAGGGCCCTGAAATGGAAAATAAAACATTCCCATTCATCTAGTCACCACGAGCTTCAAAGCCATAACAATCCATGCAGGCCTTGAAATATCATCTCAGTCATCTGTTGTGATGGTAAAAATATTTTGAATATTGTACCTATGGAATTCCTCTAATGGAAGAAAATGTTTCACTGTCACACAATCTGAAAACTGATCTTGGTTAGAGTGGTTTTCAAAAAAATACCACAGAACTAAAGTCTTCACACTAACAAATTCACAGCAAAATTGACTGCTAACAATGTTTGAAAATACCGTCATAAAGTTTTATTTACTATATTCATTGTAAAATAATGCAAAAAGGACAATCAAATGAAAATATTTTGTTTCTGTCAAATGTCTCTCTGGATTGAACCAACTGTTCCAAAAAAACGAAAAGAAGGCAGACTGTTATTCCAACATATTTAAGTGGAAAAATATTTCCACGGTATAACTGACACTGAAATATTTTACACAAGATATAAAACATAATTTCAGTCAAGTTAACTCAGGAACTGAATTATTTTGTTGTTGGTCATCTGCTGCGTGAAATGCGTTTTAAAAGGTAGCTTTCCCAACGACGCAGTTCAAAGTGAATGATGTTTAAGATAAGTAGTACATCCCATAAGGTCCACTGAATAGTCCTGGGACAGGTAAGGCGGGCCGCGGTCCGTTCAGGGCCCCGTAGAGGGACGGAGCGCCCATTGGCGCGCTGAGAGGGAAGGGGAAGGCGAAGGCCGGCAGCAGCGGCTTGGTGGCCAGCTTGAGCTTCTCCAACTCGGCCTCCTGTAGTCTCTTGGCCTTGGCCCTGCGGTTCTGAAACCAAATTTTGACCTGGGTCTCTGTGAGACCGAGGGAGTTAGAGAACTCTGCTCTCTCCGCGATGGAGAGGTATTGTTTCTGACGGAATTTTCTCTCCAATGAAAGCAGCTGAGAGGTTGTGAAGGGAGTTCTGGGTTTTCTGTTGTTCTTGTGTTTCCGTAGATTGCACGCTGTCGGGCTGGGGAGTCCTGCAAGTATATTAAGAAAGTCACATCATCGGAATATGCGACTATAAATATCATGCATAAATAAAACATGCGAGTTTTTCCAAAGTTTTCCATTAACATGTTTAGGAAATCTGAGTTGGTTCTCAGTCATCCAAGTCGAGTTAAATCAAGAAGAGCAAAAAACAATCCACTGAAATTGCTTTTAAATTGTTGAAGACGTTTCACCTCCCATCCAAGAGGCTTCTTTAGTTCTTTTTGGATTGTTTTTTGCACTTTCTGACTTTTGCAGAGTTGTAAATAGCGCATGTTTCATAGAAATAAAAAAGACAGAGTATCCTACACTCACTTGGAATGGGTGTGTAAGGCGCCTGATTCCAGGAGCTCATTTCCTTGTCGCTGACATCCATCGCCTCCACTTTGGACCGGTTAAGTCTCCGCGGTGACGCACCCTCGGCCTCCTCTGTCCGCACGCATCCTGACACATGTGTCCTGTCTGACATGAGGGCCTCCACGCTGAAAGGCAGGTTTGAATTTTTCGTTTTACATCTTCTGACAGGTGACAAGTCCAGCTCGTCAGTTCCCATGCCACCAGCGGCTCGGTCCTCTGGAGAGGTCTCCCCTGGGGCGGCCGCGGGTGGTGATCCCTGCGCTGGATTCATTACGCACGACTGAGGTGCCATACAACCAGTTTGACTTCTACTCTATCCGTTGCTGTTTTTCTTTCTTGCCGTTCACTCGAGGGAATGTGTGCTGGTGCCCAGCTTCCTCCGATGCTGCACAGCTGCGTAATAAACTTCAGGTTTTACGCACGGACTTTCCTCTCCTTTGGCGAAGCGCTTCAAGTTCCTCTCTCATCTTGCCGCCTGCCTATGAGTTTGTCGATGTTCCCACGTGACCCATGTTAAACAGCCGCTGATAGGTCAGACTGGTAATGACAGTGTTGAGGTACGTTTCATGCGCCCGTGGCGCCCGTACAGATGGAGACCTCGGACCACGGGCGTAGCGCAGACTTGTGCGTCTCCAAGATGCCCCCCCCCCCCTAATGGTTTGTGCAGCAGCACTATCTCTTGTCTGTCACGCTGATGAAGTGTCATCATTTTCACAGATATCAAGGCCACATCATTACACCGATGTCTTCACCATAGGTTTTAAATATTGCTTGATTCATTAAACTATATTTACATATAATAAAATTTAACACATTTTAAACTAACACATTGTAATAAATTTATCTATTGTCAGTTTTTGATATATATATATATATATATATATATATATATATATATATATATATATATATATATATATATATATATATATATATATATATATTGGCAAATCAAATAGAGACCACACTTTGCCACAACCTCCCCAAACTTTATTCTAAATTTAAAGCTGCACTTTTCAATATTTAATGTTTTAATCAACTCAAAATCAAATGACAATTTCTATTTTTTTGTAGGTGTGCTTGTAGTGAAAATCCTTGAAAAACAAGCAAGCAAGCAAGCAAACAAACAAACAAGAAGACTACATTAATTAGTCAATATTGCACTATGTTACAATGTTAAGATTAAAAGTGTATCAGCATATAGCTGTACGTAGCTGAAGCATCATACTCATCTACAAATCATCACTCGTTATATGCCCTAGAAGTTAAGAGGATATGAAGGCTTACTTTAAGGTAAATACGGAGCAATCATGTTACACCACAATCTGAAGGGCCACTGGTGTGTTTGACATGTGCCTTGTCAAAATCTACTTAAGATGCAGCAATGGGGCACTTTTTTGCACTGCTGTGTCTTGTGTGGATACATGACTGTGTTTTAGAATCTGCTGCCATTAAACAACTGCAAATTTTTTATTTATTTTTGCTATTTATCTTGCTATAGGCTACTCATTAATATAAAGTCATCACTAGCCTTTGGCTGTATCCTGGAACAATTTATGACTGCTATTGTCAGCCTTGATTAGTTTGTTATACCGGTAACTTTGGGTGTGTATCATCTGCATAGCATACCACTGATATGCAGATGATACTCCATTGTGTATGTTAGTTTGATAAATGTAGCAATTTAGAAAAACTCCAAACAACTATTTAGAGGCTACGGAGGACTAGATGCCACTTAAATTACAATTCATTTTTGAAAAAAAGGGAGTGTTTCATCACCAGGTTTGAAAGTGCAAAGAAAGACATTTACAAGTTTACTGACATACTTTCTCCTTTTACATACGCCAGGAGTCCTGGCTAACATTCAAACATCAGTTGAAATTTTAACACAATGTAAAGAAAGTTATTCCTTCCCTTTTTATGGTTACTTGTGAATCATCTTCATCGTTCAACCATGAATACATTCTCACCTTAATGTTACTTTAATTTTGGCATCACTACATTGACTGCCTGTCAAGTACACAATTGATTTCATTCATTCATTCATTCATTCATTCATTCATTCATTCATTCATTCATTCATTCATTCATTCATTTTCTGCTGCTTAACCGCCATAGTGGGTCACAGGGAGCTGGAGCCTATCCCAGCTGGCATAGGGCGTGAGGCGGGGGACACTCCGGGCACGACGCCAGTGCACCGCGGAGCCACACACAAAGACAGACAACCATGCACACACACACACACTCATTCCTACGGGCAATTTGGGACCGGCCAATCAACCTGAAGCGAATGCAAACTCCGTACAGAGCGGGACTCGAACCCGGAACCAGCGTGTTGTGAGGCGACCCACTGCGCCACCGTGCCGCCCACAATTGATTTCATGACACTTTTCATTACTTATTGTATTTCTAAGGTAAATCTTAGTTTAGTATCTGCATTCATTTCTGACCTTCTGACACTTTCAGACACCAAACTTAAAACCAAAGGTGACAGCTTGAGTTCATCCTTAGAGACACAAATATGGAACAATTAACCCACTCACATTAAATATTAGCCAAGTCTAACGAGTTTGTAAAACCCCCCCAAAAAACCAACACCTCTTAAAAACCCACATTTCATGTTGGCTTTTCTATAATTGGACTGTATACTTTTCATTTACACATAATGCCCTAGGTTTATATGCTTTTTTTTTTTTTTTAAAGTTGTGGTGTTTGCTTAGCTTATAATTCTTGTTTTTGTTGTTTGATCTTCAGCACTTTGAAACACATGTTTAGAAAGTTGCTTTTTAAAAAAGTTCTCCAGTTTTCGGCAGGTTCCTTTTTGTCCAAAGTTGCAAGTTTAATAAAAATTGTAATCCTGCTGATAAACAGACATGCAAAGCAGACCAAAAACACAATGTCCTTGGTGATGGTAATTATCACCAGGCCATAATGTCCCCCAGCTGCAAGGAGGATTTGAGCATTTGTCATGCCATTATTAAGAATCCTATCTTACACTTTTGATTCACAGTTGCTTCTTTCTCTGTAGTAAACTCCAAAACCCTTCAGTCTGCTGTTTCCTCATCCCTGTTTGTCTAAAAGTTAGCACCTACTATATAGCATTTAGCAGCTAAAAATGCAGATATTTTGATCAAGAATGGGCGAAGATAACCAAGAAAAACAACAAAAAAAGTTTCAAGGAGGTTGAATGTAGCTACATTAGTCATGTGGCCATAATTATGTACATCAGTGTGTTGGGTTTTCTGAAGTTAGCAGTTGTTTGTTGACATGTTTACCACATTGACTTGGTAATATGTCAATTTTTGTTCTATTGTCCCCAAATGACACAAAAAATGTGTCCTGCCATTATCGAAAAAACTGAAGTTCAACTTTGAGGTAAATAAGATTTACATGCATAATATTTTTGGTAATCCTTCCGAAACTATCATAGAGGTTCACCGAGGTTTCATCTAAAGTCTTGTGACTATATGTTGACACTTGTTTCTGTGTTTCATTTAAGTAGCTAGGCAATCTAGGTTGTAATTTACACTACTTCTTATACTCTATAAAGAGTTATGACCACTATAAATTTCTGTCTTGTGGTCTAATTAAATTATCTATGGCTGCGTATTGCCCATATTTCAACCCATTGTATTCATTGTCTGCAATGGCTTTCAGAGACAGTAAAACCACACAAGCTGTTGATGATGCCTGTTGAAAAGGCCCATCCAAATTCTTGTTTTGCAGCTCTTCAAATCTCATCAAATCATTTTCACTGAAACTCAATACGTGAGACTCTCTCTGAGGAGAACATTTGTTGAGCTTGCAGCAGCACACTGGCATTACATCTGTAGGACAATTGGTTAAATGGAGTTAACTGTTTCTCTGCCTGAGGTACATTTCTCCTTTGATCCTGCTGCGCCTGGCGCCTGTCTGCTCCCCCCCACCCTCCCGCTCTGTGTGACAGTGATTGATCGCTGGGTAACCATACAAGCTTTCATTGACTGTAATTTAGTGCCCAACAACATTGCATTCCACTTACTCTCACCCTCCCAATGTTTGAAAATGGATGAACGCTTGTCTGTAATATTTGAATCTCTTCCATTTGTTTTATGAAGAATGAGTAAATGATGTTTCCTGGTTCTCCCCGAGTTGCACGAAGATACAGGAAAGCCAGCAATGAGTATTTTGGTTTGGAGAAATAAAATCCATCTATAAGGCAGTGCCCTCATTGTAGTTTTTGCATAACAAAATACTGTATGTGATTCTATTTTCATATTTTTTAAATATATTCGAATAACTTGTGAAAACCTGAGAAATGACTGTTTTTATTTGTTGAAGTCAGAGTGTTGATATACAACTGCCAACAAGTAACCCACACGACCTTAATCGAATGTTCTTTTTTTTTGGATCTTTCCATTCCTGAAAGCACCTTTTCTATTTAAGTAAAAAAAAAGCATGTATACTGTACTTAGTTTTGCTTCATTGTTATAATGAAATCCACCATAAAGACAAGAATGATAGATGTGCAGATCATCAGTCAACATGAAAACCACCCACGACAGCAAAGGTTTTACCAATGATGGCTCTGACACACACCTATGCCAGCTAACTGAGGAATAGTTAAGCATCCAGTAGTTCAATAGTAGGTAAAAAATTATGCTTAGAACTTAAACATCAATCTGCTTTTTGCACTACAGGAAAGGTCTGTGGGAAACTCACCAGGTTCTGTGAAAATATTCTTACCTTTACTTTATTTTAGTTACCCTCACATTTTGAGAAGCTGGAACCGTCATCAACCAGCCAACTGCTGTCACACGCATACACACACACATTTACACACACCTGTCTGAACCCTGCTGGCTTACCAAAGTGAGGAATTGTTTAGGGAGTTAATTGCGGTTTCCAGAAGAGTTCTGCTTTTGAAGCAAACATGTCGAAGCAGGCTTTATACATTTAATTTTTCAAATCGGTTTCTTTCATGAGAGTTGGCAGGGCTTACAGCGATCCTCAGGAAAGTTTGGGGAGGGGGCTGGAGTCATGTGGGATAAACATTTATGAAACACACAGCGGGGAACTTTGCGGTGAAAGTGTATCGTCTTTAAAAGGGATGGGAGGCCTGCCCGGTGAAGCATAACAGAACATTATCCTGTGTCTGAATGTAGCTGCCAGCATTGGTATGTCAAAATGTCAGTAGATGTTAGATCACAAACTTTCCTTTCCATGCTGCCATTTTCAGAGAATTCCATCCTTATGAACTCTCTACATCTTTGTGGACTGGATGAGGTGTTGATTGCCACATGTGTCTGTTGTGTTTAGGATTTTACTACATTTTACACAGAGACATGACCAATAGTTCATGTCCAGAATTTGCCTCACATCTCGAAACAAACAGCTCACATCCAAATTGAAATGACCACAGTGTCCAGTTACAACTTGTGTTTCAGTTGTAAATAATTCAGTTACAAGTACCACTTAAACGTTCAGACCTAGACTTCACCATTTTAATTAAGAACATTAATTATGTATCACATTTCAAAACACTGTTAGTTACTATGCACGATGAGAAAAAATAAAATTATTCAAACACAGTGTGAATATACAGTATTGAAAAAAGGGAGTGAAAAAAGTAAAACAAGTTAAAACTTCAAAATTTAAAAATGGTGAAGACAGCGTCTGTGAATATAAACAGGCTGAGATAACTTTACTTTAAAAATAGCCCCACAGTATTTTTAATGGATTTAATTAACGTTAGGCTGAGTTGTTCCAACAATGTAGCCACAAGAGGACACAAGCCAGTGTCTTATTGTGCCGGTCCCAAGCCTGGATAAATACAGAGGGTTGCGTCAGGAAGGACATCCGGCGTAAAACTTTTGCCAAATCAAACAGGTGAATCAAGGTTTAATCAAGAGGAGGTTTATGAATTTAATGAGGGAGGACATGAAACTAGTTGGTGTGAGAGAAGAGGATGCAAAGGACAGGGCTAGATGGAGGCAATTGATTCTCTGTGGCGACCCCTGAAGGGAAAAGCCGAAAGGAAAAGAAGAGGCTGAGTTGTTCCAACGAGTGGAGATCCTAACAAGATATGACAAATTAAAGATCAGTCCTATCTTGATTTTATACTGTGTGTAAAACACCTGTACACATGGGATTGCAGTCTGACGTCAGGTCATGTGGTGTGAATCTACAACCTCAGAACTTTATATTGCCCACCATCATTGAGGAACATCATTTTTGTGTTTATCTGAAGCGAGCTCATTTCCTGACATCGCTGTGACTGTGTCACTTGGCAGAATGAAGGAAACACAACTTGATGTGAGCAAAGCTAACACTAATCCTACCATAACAGTCTCCATGAGATAAACTGGGATCAGTGACTATTTTGTAGGACCAACTTAATAACCACCAACCATTGCTTACACAAGGCATGGTGCTCAATGTATTTACACTGTAAATTGGGATGTTTGATGTGAGTGCCACATTAATAAAAACAGGCTCGTTGGTTCCCCTCAGGCCCTGTCATGCCAGTCATGCCAGAGAGGATGTGGAGGCCCTGAGGTCTTCCCACTGATATTTTTCCTTGTCTGATCTGAGCTCCAAGGGAATTGCAACAACATGTACGCTTTCATTGGCCGTTTCATCTTCCCCACCCATTGCACATTGTGATATGAGTAGCTACATTCTATGCACCCATTTATAATTAGTTCTAAACTGTAACCAGTGAACATGTCAGATATGATCTGCTAACTGTATGATGTGCTTCATTTTGTCTTCTTCTCAGTCTCAGATATCATGGGAGAACATTTATAAAGCTGTCACAAAGTGAAAGACAAAAGGCTTTACTTACTGAGAATGACTAAAAGTCACTAAAGGTAAGGAATCAAAACAGTGTCAAATCCAAGTTAGTAAGTGTCCAAGCATTTGTTCTTTACAGGGACTGTTCTTCCCTTTTCACACGTAGTCTAGACTCTAGAAGAGTAAGAATGCCTGTGAGCAAAGATCATTTAAAGCTGTTTAATGTTGCTCATATGCCCTCATATGGTTACATCTGGAATTCAAACTATTTCAATTTCTCCTGAACATTTCTGAGGCTACTTTTGACATACACTTTCCTTTAGTCATTACAGCCAATCAGAGAACCAGTGGGGTTCTGTTTCTATGCAGCAAAATAAGCCTTGAGGATGATAAATCAACATTTTATTGGATGTAATAAGTCACTAATTGACAGCCTGGCTGTTTACATCCTGTTGTGGGAAAATGTGTGGAGATGGGGCGACAACAACCCTGCAAATCCTTTGTTTTGAACATCCTGACTCATCTGCTTGTCAGAATATTTTGGCTTTTTGTTGTGCTCTGGAACCTTATCTTGTGGTGCATGCAACAAAACCAGAATATAAGCCCGTCTCCTCTGTGTAAATCATACATTGTCAGGGTGGTGATCTCAGTAATTTCCTTCTTGAGAAGAACATACTGTGAACTCTTGTGACAGATGATCCTAAAACCTTTGTAATTACTTGATGGCTTGCTGATTGGTTAAGTGCTTTTCATTCATTCTCTGTTTGTTAGCGTCAGTCAGCTGCCGGGAGAAAGTGTTGACAGGTGAGCAGCAAGCGGGTTATTCTTCTTCTGTGTTTTGTATGTAAGATGTTGGAATCGGTGACAGGAAGGCGCGTCCCACATGGCGTCTGATGGTTGGCTGATGGGTACTCGGCAGCAAGTCTTTCCTGTGGTACCAAGTGGTAACAGGTGAACACAGAGATATTTCTGCTGTATTGTCATGACCTGGGAGGACCAGAGGGTGACAAAGGGAACCGGACACCCCCTTTGGACATGGAGCAAGCCAGGGGTTAGGGTGAGCTTGGTGAAGGTGCTGACAGCATGGGGTAGCCTGCACTCAGAGATGATAATGATGATGACTTGGAGAATGAACCATTATAGACGTTAGGGATTTAAAATCATCATAGGCTCTTCGTTGTCCAGCCATGATAGCAGATATAAGCGTTGTTAGTGTAAGAGTGATGATGGCGCGGGAGCGGGGAACCTCACAGGGCTAATGGAAGAAAGAGACACCTGAGTCACATTCCGGTACAACTCTCAGGACCAAAGTCCTGTCTTGTTACTTAGCTAAGCTGAATTTAGCACCAGACTTATTGAACAAAACATATAAAGATGTGTCGCGTGAAACATTAGTCGAACAAAGATGACTATGGGCTTGTCACTCGCACAAACAATACAACAATCATCCCTTAATTGTAGAAAGAATAGCAACAGACTGAAGAAGAAGAAGAAACAGAAGAATATTTAATTTTTGAAATCACGTTTATTCTTAAAAGTCTAAATACATGATAGTCACTTCGACACAAAATCCAAAAGAGCTTCACGCAAAAAGGAATTCACATTTCAAAAACAAATTATATGGAATGTAGGAATATAAGCAAAATATACATGCATATTACATACTGTGTATATATATATATATATATATATATATATATATATATATATATATATATATATATATATACACACATATATATATATACATATATATACACACACACACACACACACACACACACACACACACACACACACACACACACATATATATATATATATATATATATATATATATATATATATATATACGCCACCAACCACTCAACAGGGAACATAAGATACCTTTGACACACCATAGGTTTGTAAGAGTGTCATTCATTCATAGCTCTGAAATAGTTAAAATTGATTCTGATTCTTGTTTGACACATTCTTCTTAAAATAGCGTCTGCACTGCAGTCAGACGAATCTTCAACCTTTTTTCTCCTGCTCAGATAAATCGCCATCTTTGCTTGGCCCAGAAGAAAGTTTAGAATCTGCCAATCCTTTTTGTGATTCTTCCTGCGCTTCAATCCAATAATGTATACCTGTTTGTCGAAAACAATACCAAATGAGAGAAAAATTCTCTCTAAAAATAGGAACAGATTGTCAAGTCTCCGATAGTATAGGAAGCAGTAAAAAACTGTTCTCTGTGAGAACAGAATGGAACGTTTTCCGACATATTTGGATTCAAACTCAAAATAAAACTGTTGACGGCCACATTGCCATATAAAATCTTCCATTGGAGATCCCCAACCTTTTTTGTTAACGGCGGCTTGTAGAAAGACTCTCATGAAGGATTCACATCCGCCGCCGGAGTAAGGTCAAACCTCCATGGTGTGTCAACCCGATCCTTAAGTTTATCATTATTTAAAATATTTACAATCAATTTATACATGTTTTACCTATCACTGTCACTGAGGCTGATCGGGTCTGACACAGAGTCGTTAAAGAAAAGAGACAAAGGATCAGCATGAAAGGATCAGCATGATTCGGGTTTAAAAGGCCTGTACAATAAAAATCTATCGAAGTCAGTTGCTGTGGGGTGAGTTGGCTCTTCCAGCTCCTCAACAGGCTTCCAATGACAAAGAAGAAGAAGATTTTTTTAAAATTTTTATAAAAACACTTTAATCACATTCAAACATTTTACAATTTTACATTAGATGAAAGCGCTAAAGTGCTTCAGAAGAATAAGATTTTTTGCAAAAAAACTTCAATCACATTTAGAACATTTTACAATTTTTCATTAGATGAAACTTCAAAAATACTAAACACTCAAAAACACTAAACACCAATAAACAAAAGGAAATACAATATAAAACTTAGTGCATTATAATAGGAAGTTTGCAAAAGTGAGGTGGTCATCAAATAAAGTGCATAGGACATTTTTGTAACACCAGATGTTCCTAAAGTTATTCAGGTCTTTTGTCAATTTATAGAAACCAAATTCTAGTTTTAAGCGCATCTGATGTTACAGCAAAAAACAGTAGCTGCTTCTTGAACAGTATTGTTTTCAATTCTCCTCTTCCTTGTCACGTAAATTGCGAGTTTTGCCTCTCCAGAGAGATAAAATCTAAAATCTGCCACTTTCAATGCAATTTCCTCCGGGATTAATGCAATTTCCTCCGGGATTAATAAAGTATCTATCTATCTTTGATTCGATTTATTGTACCCAGCACCGTAGATGAATTTCCTGGTACTAAAATTTTCACTGAACAAATTAAAAACATTCGTTAGAAGAGTGAAGAGCACTGCAAGTCTCCCACACTCACTAAAAGCATGACAGACTGTCTCACGAAGGGGACAGAAGGGACACTGGCTGGACACCGCAGTGTTAAAAACAGAGATAAAAGCATTGGAACCGATGGCACCATGTAAAATCCTCCACTGGAGGTCGGCTGTTTTTTTCTTGAGGGGAGGTTTGTACAGAAGTCTCCACTGTGGGTCAGGTCCATTTCCCGTCATCCTGTTGGCCCAGGTAGTGGGTGCTCTGTCACACAGGCTTTTCTTGTTGATTACTTTTACACATTGTTTGTACAGTATTTTTTTGTTGGCCGTGTGCAGGCTGATCTGTCGTTCATCTCCGAGGAGAGGACCCTCCAGTTCTCTAAACAGGGCACTGATGTGGACCTCAGGGAAAGGATCTTTGCTGTCCGGTACAGTCCCTGTACTATAGTCCAGGAGGAGGCTTCTCTCCTTCCCGGAGAGTCTTTGCCTCCACAGTTGTAGCACCCTCTGAGCCACCCTGGTGGACTGGATGTTCAGCAGAAGAAGAAGAAAAGAGTAAAAACTCTTGTTGTTCCACTCCATGGAAATCGTTAGTAAAAGGCAAAAGATTTATACGATCTGAAGTGAAACAAGAGAAGAAGATTTTTTTGATTTTTGCAAAACCACTTTAATAAGAAAAGAAGAAGAAAAGAAGAAGAAAGATATTAAAGCTGATTTCATTCCGCACGTTCCTTCCACCATCAATTACAATTAAAGTAAACACTGTTTGCTACAATTCTTGTGGAAATCAAAAATTTGTCAAAGCCGACCAAGTTGAAAATGTTTCAAATTGAACAAAAACAGGAAGAATGCAGGGTTTTTCTTTTTAGTTCCCCGGCAATTTTTACCCCCCTGCTTGATACATTGCATTGACTCTGCATATATTTGGACCATGTAAAGAATTCAAATTGAACGACATTGATTTTTAAACATTATTTGGAGTAAAGTATTTTTTCAGCAGCTTTCTAAGATGTCACTCAGCCCATTCAATGGTTATCAGATAAAAACCTTGTGTTTTTGTTCGATAAATGATTTAATCATAAGCAGACATGTTGTTTGGTGTAATTCATTGGTTTAATTCATTTCCTAAACTAAACATTATTTTATAAAATATTAAAAATAAGATGGCTTTGTAATTGACACAACAGCTCAGAGGGCTTCACGCTGAAAGAGCGATTTGTGTGGCCTTATCAAAACAAGTATAAGGTGGTACATCCTTGTTTATGAGGCATCAAGTCTCACAGCTTGTGACTCACACTGAAAAAGATGTTCTGTGCAAGTTGATGACGTTGGTGAATTATAGCATCGTCATCTCCTCAAGACTTGGAAAATGTTGACCACAGAGAGGAGGCGAAACCGGAACAAATTGGGGTTACATGCTTTGCTTTGGGGCATTTCTGTGCTAGCTTTAGATGGTGGGAATAGTGCTTTGCCTCTTCTTACTCAGGCCATTATGGTTTTCCAGTCTGCAGGATTTTTTTGGTCACACATCTCCCTCTAACAAATTCTGTACTTCAACTGTTCACAGATTCTCCTTCAAAAGGATGACTTCATAATTAAAATATATTTATGGGTCTAACCTGTGCTTGTATGAGAATGTGAGCGCTTGCCTGTGATCTGAACACAATGACAACCTGAACAAATATGTTGAGTTGATTCTTCTGAAGTTACAATAGATTTCACGTCGTCTCACGAGGCGCTCAAAGAGATGGGAAGGCAGCGGCAGAGGCCCCTGAATAAACAACCATTAATTTCACCAGACGCCGTGGCGACAACCTTCAGACTTGAGGCAGTGATTTAAGCAACAATATCACACAAACATTAAAAACACACACACAGAAATTATTAAAGCCTATTTTACCTTTACTTGGTTATCTTTGTAAGTTAGACTCTTGGAAATGAGCTGGACAGCCAAATAAAAGCGAGGAAGATGTGTGGAGGAAGAGAAGAGGGGGATGAAATGGATGAAGGAGAAGATGAAAGCTTTGTTGTGCTGATGCTTAATGAGCTGGAAAACACAATTGAACTTCTCTGACTGTGGAAATTGCTGTGAGGGCATCGTAAATTAGCAGCAGTGTGGGAGCTAGCCTGCTGACAGAAAAGAGGCTTTGTGTGGTTCGTCACAGGCCTGCAGCCACTGGGATCCTCACAGTGGTATCACAGCTCGATCGTCGCACGATAAAGAGTTTGCGGTTTGTCTACAGCCTGGATTAGGGAACATTTTGACTTAATGTTTGTTTGCTCATTTGGCGACAGGATTCTTCATCTTGAATCTTGACCCATGCTTACAAATATCAACATATTTGCCTCCATCCTCCTGACCTGAAGTCTTTTAGATGTCTGTTTTTCCAAAGCAATCCTCCATGTCCTGTTACTTGCGGATTATTATTCCATAAACAGGGATGGGAGACTGCTAATAGTCAGAGAAATACAGAGCACAAGTGATTGGGTGAAAAGCAGCGAAAAGGGGATGGGTCATACTCTTTTAATATTTAGTGAAACCCGAAGGATGACTCTTCGTTTTGGCTTTGCAGGCTTGGCACATGCCTTCTGTTACTAAGTGGCTTCATATTGAAAAGCTCTGCAGTCGCTATTCTCTCTCCCACTGGGTGCCAGTCTCTCTGCCCTGGCAGCTGCTGGGCCTGAGAATAGACCCATAGTCTCCCCTCTGCAGGTGAGCTGCACAGCCAAAACAGGGCCCCTCAAAGGCCTTTCAGAGCCTCAATGGGAAACTGACTTCGAGAGAGAGGAACGAGTACACAATGGCTGCCTTCTCTGGACACAGAGAAGATGGAGATGAGCTATTGGGCTGCTGCTTTAGTGTTGCTTAAAGCCATGTCAAGCTGAGGTGATGAGAGAGGAGAGGATGGTTTTCCCTGTTGAATTTTTGAAGGCGTGGTTATTTCCGCCTTTGCCATGTTTTTTTTTTTTTTTCAAGATTGTCACTGCAGTGAGGGAATGTTCTGTCATCCTCTGAAGTCTGATGAAAAACTTTTTTTTCCCCATGTCCCAACCTGACGATGGTGACATTCAGCTCCAATCACCCCATCCAATTCTGGGGAAAAAAATATTTGTCCCATGCACCTCCCTTTGCTTGCTCTCACCTCCTAGTTTACTGTTTAACTTTTATTAGCAACAGCTTTCACTGACATAAGAAGAGCTGTCAATTGGAATTGGGTAAGGGAGGGGTTGAGAGACAGAGAGCATTAAAAATAAGAGTATAGAGAGGAGTGCTGAGAGAAAGGAAAACAATTGTCTTTTCTCTTTGTTGGGAAAAAGCGTTTTTTTTAACATCCTGTCACAAAAACTGAAATATGGTTTCAAATTTTGATTCACTTTTATTCTTGATGGACTTGATGAACATCTTATATTTCCAAGCTGGTAGAAGATAACTTTGTAATGACAAACAGAACTTTAAATATATGTAAAAGTCTGTTAGATATGGACTGAAATGTAACATTTGAACTTATGAATATGATTATTTATATGTATAAACAGTAAAGCAAACAATGTAGCTGTAAGAGGGCACAAGCCAGTGTCTTATTGTGCCAGTCCCAAGCCCGGATAAATGTAGAGGGTTGTGTCAGGAAGGGCATCCGACGTAAAACTTGCCAAATCAAACAGGCGAATCAAATCTCTGACTTCCATACTGGATCAGTCGAGGTCTGGGTTAACAACGACCGCCATCGGTGCTGTTCACCTACAGGGTGCCGGTGGAAATTGGACTACTGTTGGTTGAAGAAGGAGAGGAGGAAAGTGTGTTCGTAGGAAGAGAGAGAAGAGGAGCGCAAAGAGTATAGGACTGAGAGTAGGGACGCTGAATGTTGGAACTATGACAGGAAAAGGTAGAGAGTTGGTTGACATGATGCAGAGGAGGAAGGTAGACATACTGTGTGTCCAGGAGACCAGGTGGAAAGGTAGCAAGGCTAGAAGTTTAGGAGCAGGGTTCAAGTTGTTCTATTATGGTGTAGATGGGAAGAGAAATGGAGTAGGAGTTATCTTGAAGGAGGAGTTTGTTAGGAATGTCCTGGAGGTAAAAAGAGTGTCAGATAGAGTGATGAGTCTGAAGCTAGAAATAGAAGGTGTGATGTTCAATGTTGTTCGTGGGTATGCTCCACAGGTAGGATGTGAGCTGGAGGAGAAGGAGAAATTCTGTTTGGACTTTGATGAAGTGATGCAGAGCATGCCTAGAAGTGAGAGAGTTGTCATGGGTACAGACTTCAGTGGACATGTTGGTGCGGGAAAAAGAGGTGATGATGAGGTGATGGGCAGGTTTGGTATCCAGGAGAGGAACGCAGAAGGAGAGATGGTGGCAAAAAGTATGGAAACGGCTACAGTGAATACTTTCTACCAGAAGAGGCAGTAACATAGGGTGACCTATACAGTACATGAACATGTTTGCACCACAATATTTGAAGCATTATCTTGCAGAAAGTTCACTCCAAATTAATAGTACACAAGATGGTGTCTAGTAAACGAAACAGAACTACAAACATGGCTGCACTGTTCCCTTCCTCATGGAATAGGCTGTATGACATATCTCTGGACATAATTAATCTACGTTTAAATAATTGCTCTTGACTGCTCAAATTTCCTATTATTTATTTAATTTTAAATATATTTTTAGGGTGTAAATCTATTTATTAATGCATGTAGCTGTGAAGCTAACTTTTAGATATTTGTGAGTGAATGAGAGGGTCCGAGAGAACACTGTTTGTGTTTCTGCTAGAAGGAGGATGTATTTGTGGAAATACTGGTTTCTAATGTTGTTTTTGCTCTGGGCAAATCCTGAACTGACAGTTAGCACCTGTGAGACGACATAACCATTTTGGAAGATGTGAAGTGCAGAATTAGCTGTTGTATCTTCTTACATACAGCTGCTTATCCACATTACAAGTCATGGGTCTGTTGGAGCCAATCTCAGCTGGCTACAGGCCAGAGAAAGGGTACACCCTAGATGAGACTCCAACTAATTGTCGGGCCCATGAAAGACAAACAACTATGCATGCTCACACTCACACCTACGGGCAATTTTGGTGTGACCAATTCACCTAAGCTGCATGTTTTTGGAGGTGGGAGGAAGCCGGAGAACCCACACAGACACAGGGAGCAACAATTCTATGAAAGTCATACAGCTTCTCACCAGGTGATTTTTTTTCTTTGTTGTTTTTATGAAAACATCTCACCCTTTCTGTAATACATGACATGAGATGGGCGTTAAAATGTTTTGTTCATGTGACAATAAATTATGTGTGAATTTTTATATTTAAATCAACGGGGTGATTGTGTCCTCCTGAGGACACAATGAGCCACTGGATGAATCAAAGTCATTCAACTAAAATGAAAGATTATCCTTATATTTTTGTTACTATTAATGTCACATTAGACTTTAAACACACGGCTGTCTGAGATATTGCAGAGATTTATCCGTCTTATATTTGTAAGTTGGGTAAGAAGATGCTATCAGTCCCTGTCTCATTTTTCCTCTCTATTCTTCCTTGCTCCCTCCTTCCCTCTTCCCTCCTCTAATCAGTTCCACTCTGTTATTGCTGGCCCCGAGCTGTTTACCTCTTTGCTAAACTGCTTTCATAAGCATGAGACCAAAGACTGCTCAAATGTCTATTAGATCTTTAGTCACTGTGCAGCTGACCTTATGGCTGTTGTTGCCATAGTTTGTGGAATCAGTTCCCTCTGAGCTGGTGTTCCTCACACCTTCGCGAATCTTTTCTTCTGAAGTTAGCTGACCATTTTTAAATGTTTCGTGGTGAATGGAGGCTTTCAGGGGTTGAGAAGACTGACTTAGACAGACTGTGACCACAGCCCTGGAGGACATTAAGTGCTATGAAATCTGGGGCAGACAGTTCAACACAACCTTTAAGGACAGACATGCTTGTGAATGCACCATGCTTCATGTACTATTTGCTCTGAGGTTTTGTGAAGAAAGAAGCATTTCCTGCAGTCAGGCCAGCTGGGAGTGATTTAGTGACATTAGTAGAATCATACTCTGGCAAGCATCTTTCTTCAGGGATTTATTTTTAGTTTATTGGTCTATGTAAACCAATAATGTAATAGTAACCTTTAATGAGATTTATCTTGTGTAGGCATGTTTGGAGAGAACACAGTGGGCATAATTATTGTGTTATTTTAATGCACAAAGAACATTTTGATTCTGAGTTCAGTCTCCTGATATATTTCAGTATTTTTGTTGAACAGCTCTTGAAGTACATACTGCACTGTATATGCAGTATATCTTCAGTACAGTGCCTGTGATAAAAGGTTACTTCTGCTGAGATCAAAATATTGTGAGATGCCAGGTGCCAAAGCTGTATTATCACACACAATTTACAAGAAGTTCCTGTTATACCAAAAATCTGTAGTTCGTTTTGTCAACATTAACTTCTTGTTGTGTGTCTGTTGGCCAGTATTAACAGGAAGTCTTTATCTAATTTTTCAGGTGGTATTCTAATACTGTCTTTAATATTTAATACTGAAGAGACCAAGAAAGTTAAATCTCAAACTGTCCACTTGGTGACACATTGATATTTTAAACAAATAAAAGTATTCGGGTGAACTTTAACTTAAAAACAAACAGAAGAAATAGCCTGGATTTTATGGTAGATTCTTAAATTGTACATGCTTTATTCTCACATTAAATTACAGGATATTATTAAAAGAAAGGTTTCTAAACATCCAAAGTGTCATTGGAGCAATAAGTCAACACAAACGAGTCAACAATTTCATTGGAAAACCCCACAATTGTAGAAGAAAAGACTTTTCATGCAGCTCAAAAAGAGAGAGGAAAAAAACAAAAATTTTTTGGCAGCGCCTAATTAATATGATGAACTGCAGTGATCAGAATTTGCCGCATTCTCCATTCAACAAATTTCATCTCTAAATTCTCACAGTTGGTTCTATCCACATTATGAGCAACAGTAACCATTTTGTGACTGGAGTCATTTATAAAAACGATTCTTCATTTATATGTTGAGAACTGGAGAAACTGAGGAACAGTACTATTATTTTAGTTTAGTTTGACAAAACATCAATAAAACAGTACATTCAAAAGGCTTACTTTCAGTGTTTTCAGGTAGAGACACACACAGAGCTATTGCATATCAATAATGGAGACCCGTTTCCCTTTCATGCTGTGTCTCCCTTTATTCTGCTGATAACTGTTCTGCAGGCATGTAATTATGATTTGAAAAGGTTGGAGCCAGACTTTCCACATGACACAGCAAGGGAACAATGCTGGGCTTCTGGGAGATGAAATCAGGGAGCACAATGGCTGTTTGGCAGCTACAAACTGTACAGAGGTAGACATCTCTGAGGAATAGTCATCTTCCAGAAATGAAAGCCTGTTAGTGGGTTGAAGGTCTGACTTACATCCTCTTACTGTGCTGGATACTTTACCCAGCACTGAATGATATGTAATGAGCAACTCTGCAATCTGGAATGAATGGAGGTTGTTATGGTAGCTGCAGTTATTGAACAATGAACTGAATGTACAGTAACAGGAGTTTTTGATGCAGCTTAGTCAGTGCAGCAAAAAAATATATCAAAATATGTTAACTTACTGTTGAAAAGCCTTGTCAATAGTGTAAAACTACATGCATTATTTATTATTAGATTTATGTTAGCATTGTTTTTCCATGATTGTATGAAAACTTCCAGATGGAGTGGGTGGAATAGTTGGAAATGTAGTCGAGGAGAAACCGTAAAATTTTCTAAGAATTATTTCAACTTTCATTATCAATAAGAAATTGTATTGTTTTGGAATTTTCTCAAATCATTCATAAACAGCTTGACATATTTTCACAAAACTTGTTAGTTTAGGATAACAACTTGAATTTATATTGGGATTAATCTCATTGAAGGGACTCTGGGGGCCAGGAATGTGTTCTACTGAGGATTCTTCTGGATTATGTTTGGAGGCTGTTGAATTAAAATTGGAGCAATTTCACCCTTAATGTTCCTAACATTATCTTTTTATTACCTATCAGTAACAGAGTCAGACAGCATTACACATTTTCCTAACCTAGATGCCCTCTTACCTCCATCCAGAGGGACATTCTCATAATTGCTGCTTTGCATGTTTGTTTCTTGGTTGCTTTTTGCTCATTAGCAGGATTATCCAAACCGCTGAAGGGATGGGGTACATGTGATGTGGGTACTTAAAGGGGCAAATCCAAGAGATTTTCTTTCTAACTCATTTTAACATTACAACATAAGGCATTTTTCAACAATTTCCCAAAAACTACAGAACTAATTTCCAGGTCACATTGAGATGTGGTGGAGCATTGGCCCAGAACCTTTGAGCATGTTCTTGTTCAATACTTAGATAGTATTAATCGTGAATTCAAAAAATGAAATTCCTAGTGTTGATGGGCATAATAAGAGCCCGAACAACATGAGATTACAGGTCCTGTCTGACTCCAAAATAGTGACGTGCAGCAGATCACCAATAGGCCTGTCTGCCTTCCCAGAAAACATACTGATTCTGTTAACCATCTTCAGGAAACGCAAACCAGACAAACATTTATTTATATGTCAAATGAGAGATGGAATTTTACTCGTTAGTTCATACATGCAAAGATTTGTCTCATGCAGTACAAACCAAAGCTAGCCAAAGTATTTTTTTTCCTTGTTGCCCTTTTTGCCCCTGGATGTGGCTAGCTGGCAGGAATGGTGGTTAGAAAAAGAATAACCACTGGGGGGGCTACTTCTTCTCATCATGTTGAACTGTGGCCAGACTGGATGCTGAACATCACATCGCAAAACATCTACATATCTACAGAATTCCACTTCACTTCTCATTTTCATCCTCAAGCAAGATAAAGACCAATCTATAATCAGGTCTGCGTTTCAAACTTTTTTAAAATCATAATTTTAAAATCTTTTTTAAAATCATAATTATATATATATATATATATATATATATATATATATATATATATATATATATGATATATCATTATATGCGATGCAACATAGATAGATAGATAGATAGATAGATAGATAGATAGATAGATAGATAGATAGATAGATAGATAGATAGATAGATAGATAGATAGATAGATAGATAGATAGATAGATAGATAGATAGATAGATAGATAGATAGATAGATAGATAGATAGATAGATAGATAGATAGATAGATAGATAGATAGATAGATAGATAGATACTTTATTAATCCCGGAGGAAATTGCATGTGATGTAACCCTAACCCCATCATTACCATCCCATCATTACTCTCTCCAGTAAGGTGAAGAACTTCTGTATTGATGCTGGCCAACCTCTTTCTAGAAAGACACAATCGATGGATGAGCGGCTGCCTGAAGCAATGGAGTTGAGATTTTGGAATGTGATTGACAACTGAGAGGTAAATGGATGAGAGACAGGCAGCTTTGTGCAGCGGCAGCAACAAAAACAGTCCTTGAATTTTTTTTCAATCTAAATATTCTCTAAGACTGATCCTTTGGTTTGTGATCATAAAGGATAATGTCCTTAACTGATGACATGTGTGTAATGCGCTTACTTATATTGAAAAATGAACTAAAAGCAGTAGATACGGGAAAACAGTTTCATTTGCTGACATAATTGGTCAGCGCGCACATGTTTCTTTAATAAGGATGAAAGCGCTTCGCTCTTGTAACCGGATCTTCTTTGTAGCAGTCAGCTCTCCATCAAAGAACAGCAGGATACGAGGAGCATCAGGACAAATGGGAGCATGACATGCAAATGCACATGGACTCAGATTCAGGGTGTGACAAGCATTGAGGGGATTTCTGTGACATTATGGGTGTAAACTGTTGTGAATATCAAAGGAAGGGGACAGTGTGAGCAGTGAAGGACATCTTTAACACCTGTACCAGTTGTTAACACCTGCCCAGTCGCTCCCCTTTGCAGCCATCACAGCAGTTCACAGGATGTACTTCCCACTGAGCGTATTGAGTTGGTGGCTCTGATGAGGTCTGAGGTGCTTGGGGTCAGGGGTGAAAGGTCAGGGGTACTCCAGCTGGCAGCCAGGGCCGCGATGGACTCCAGTGAGGAGGCATTCAGTGTTTGAGCACGAAGGGGGAGGCACAGGAGGAGAGGAGGATGAGGTTGAGTCTGTTTTGTCTCTCGTTTGATGTACTCCACCCTCAAGGCATCCACTCTTCTGCTGTGAATCTCAGATGGCAAAAAAGAACTGATGCTAAGTTTATAAATAATGTACTGTATTCTTTATAAAATTTGAAAGGAGAGGTGAAGGAAATAAAGAGTTTCACTGTTAAGGTCTCATCATTATTTATATGTGAAAGTTCTGCACAGCTGGAACTTTATAGTGAATTTAAGCGGATGTCTTGTGGCTTTGGCCTCTCTCTCTCTCTCTCTCTCTCTCTCTCTCTCTCTGTCTCTGTCTCTCTCTCTCTCTCTCTCTCTCTCTCTCTCTGTCTCTCTGTCTCTGTCTCTCTCTCTGTCTCTCTCTCTCTCTCTCTCTCTCTCTGTCTCTGTCTCTCTCTCTCTCTCTCTCTCTCTCTCTCTCTCTCTGTCTCTGTCTCTCTCTCTCTCTCTCTCTCTCTCTCTCTCTCTCTGTCTCTGTCTCTCTCTCTCTCTCTCTCTCTCTCTCTCTCTCTGTCTCTCTGTCTCTGTCTCTCTCTCTGTCTCTCTCTCTCTCTCTCTCTCTCTCTGTCTCTGTCTCTCTCTCTCTCTCTCTCTCTCTCTCTCTCTCTGTCTCTGTCTCTCTCTCTCTCTCTCTCTCTCTCTCTCTCTCTCTCTCTCTCTCTCTCTCTCTCTCTCTCTCTCTCTGTCTCTGTGCTGTCTTTTTCAGGTGCAGAGTTTCTTCTTGCTTGGTGGAGACTAAAATCAGGTATTGTATGTTTTGAGTTTTGAAAATAAAGTTTATAGAAATTTCTGCACAATCACTGTGAATGCATGTCAATTCAAGGCTTTGCAGTTCCCTGGTCTAGAGGACAGTTCATGATTAATGAACCACATGTGCCAAGTGTTGTTGGCATGATGCATATTTGATTTAACAGAGTTTTCCAAAACATTAGTTCTCCTTAAGTGGAAAAAGTGTTTAATGAGAAGCGTCTAAAACACAGTAAATAGCCATTAAAGTTACTTTAACAGCTCCCATATGTTTACTGAGTTTATGAGGGGTGTGATTGAGGGAGAATAAGGGTGTATGGTATGTGTGTGTGTGTGTGTGTGTGTGTGTGTGTGTGTGCGTGCGTGCGTGCGTGCGTGCGTGCGTGCGTGCGTGTGTGTACCGGAACTGTGTCTCTAAAATTGTGTCCATAATACAATGTTTCCATAGTTTCTGTAAGCTGTCAAAGCAGCCAGATATATCTGTTAGCTGGAGCAGCTGGCGTCACTACGGGTCATCTTTAATGTAGAAACACAGCCCAGCTCATCAGGTCGACTCACCTGTGTGAAAGGGTTAACCATATTCCTCTGTGTCCTCTCTTTCAGACAAAGAGCCTTCCAGTCTTCTGTTAACACTGAGAGGAAAAGCTCCCCTTTCTGTCTGTTTGTTGCAGCTCCTGGTCCACTCGCCTAATCTGCCTCAGTTGTCATCAGTGCTATTGTCAAAATGGTCTCAGCCACTGCCTGCGGAGCCAGATAGTCAGGTGACTACGGTTCCCCGACTGTCAAATCATCACTTCTTTGGTTCTACGCCCTACAGTCCAACCCGTTCATGGAGGAGACATTTTTAAGGTGTTATTAGTGATGAAACATGTTAAAGACAGCGTGGAAAGCTGATAATACCAGTGCATAGCTGTTGACCAGATGGCTCTCTAATTCTTTCTGTGGCTGTTTCACCGCTCTGACAGCTCTCCTGTTCACCAGACCATCGTCACAACATTTCATGTTCCCCGCACTCTTCCATGGAGGTCCTTCCCCCAGCCCTGTAATTCGTGTGGTTAAACTCCACCGTGAGATGTCTAATGTGTGTTTAATGGGTGTTGGTGAAGCATCAATTACGTTAATTGTAGATCATTGAGTTAATTTTAGTTATTTAGAAAACCCCAGCATTCTTAAAGGTTGTGAGTGTGGGGGATATGACGGAAGACTGTGAGTAATGGCAGAGGGGTGGTTAGCCTCAAATATAACCTTGCGCTCTGAGACGACCTTTATGGGATTTACTGATAGTAATGACGGTGATGATGAGGTTGGAGTGTTGATGATTGTTTTAGTGTGGAGGGGTGACTTTTCTCATTACAATGTGCATTATGTTCATTATGACATTTCAAACAGTGATACAGTTTGTGTTGAGGTTTAGCGTGGAGTCTGATGTCTCAAGCTGATTGTGGATGGAGATGCCACTCACTCTAAGTCAAGTAGAAACACGATGCATTCCTCTGTCTTAGAAGTAATAAGTAGCTCTTGATGTTGAGGCGGAGCCGGGGAATCAGATGCTGCACAGTTTGAAGAGTATACCAATGGCTTATTCATGTTCTGTACCTGATTACACAGGTGTGTAACTTTTACTGCACACTGGTATCATTTAGAAATTAGTCAGATACTCACTTTTGTGGGTTCCCCCATATATTGCTGCAAGCTGCAATATCTAGAGCATGCTTTCTATCTAAAATTTAGAATCATAAATCATAATGTAATGCTGCTTTTAAAAAGTTACAAGCAATATATTCGTGCCTTACTCCTTGGATTTTGTGCATTAGTCATTGTGTGCCTGACAGTTTATTGGCAGCCTTCATCGCTGCTTGATGGTAATTCCCATCCATGGATGGATGGGATGAAAAAATGCATTTTTCCTCAATGACGTCTTTGCATGTCCTTAAACATTTGTCATTTACATGATACACATTCCATCAGACCTATAGTGGGATCAAACCAAGACTGATGACATCTCAAGGTGTGGCAGCAGTATATTAGACCTATTTCATCTTTGTGAAAATGTGAAATGACAGTTCGCTCAACCTATTACAACTATGGGAAATACATGGAAGCACACAGTGTGGCTGAAGTAAAAGTTCTCTATTTTACAGGGATTGTACACATATTCATGTTGATTATTGAATGTTTTTATGAATGACATTTTTCATTGTTTAAATCAGACATATTTTAAAAATGCAAAGACTGAGTGATATTGGTTCATGTAGACTTCCCAGTGTCACCCTGGAAAGCTACCTTTCCTGACCTTTCAAGTAATAGTTCCACTGCTTTTTTACTTTCCAACACTTCATCACCTTAGCAGAGTGACTGAGACACAACTTACTCTGATGGAGAGCGACTCATTTGCAGCGCTGCAGAGCTCGACCAACCAGAGGCTGTTTAAACCACAGCGGAGCTTGTTTTCCTGTAAACCCGTGGGACCATCAGAAGTTCAGAGAGCAGAATTGTGTGGTTAATCCGTTCTGGTTGCTGCTGGGCCTCTGGGCTTCACATGAAAGCTGTTTCACTGATGTGTGCAGGACATTGGGGGTGAATTGGTAGAAGCTCCAGCTCACCTTATCCATCAAACCTCACTTTCAAGACGCTGAGCAGCAGGATGTCTTCTGGCAGGGTTGTGGTTTCTAGGAGACTGACAGAGCATTTCCATAATGGCTTATGTCTCCATGCTTTAATGTCAGTTTAACAGCCTGTGTACGTTTTTAACCAGCATGAATCTGGCAACAACGTTTTATGAATTTTTCATGATAATTGTGCCTCATTAGCTGTCTTGCCCCTCTGGTATAGTGTTAACTTGTCAACCATTTTTAGCTCAGTCTTAGTCCTGTGTCAAATGTTGTCCCTTCTTACTGGACACATCACATCACGTGATTCAGGTTTTTGGTCCACTGACACCATGTCTGTCTACCTTGGCTATTCAGTAAAGCACTGGACAGTGATTTAAGTGGACATGGTGTACATCTCCTCCAGCCTGTCCAGTTACCTCAAAGAAATGCCCATTTTATGTGGTTTCTCTCTTGTTAACATCAACATCCCACACAGACAGCTCTGTAAAATTAATTATTGTCTTTTGTCATCAACAAAACTGTAACAGTTGGAATTCAATCATATCTGTAGTCCTACTTAACATAGTCTACACTGCGGGCCTGGTGCACAGTTATTCTACCCCAACATTCTGTTAGAACACAATATAGGAGTAACAGGGTGTCAGTCTGTATCACCTCTGTGAGACAGCACTGAAACAGATGTCTATGAGCAGAGCGTGTCAGCATATAAGGGGTGAGACATCGTAGTGACATGTTCAGGTGTGTTAGCTACTCCAGTGAATACAACCATGATGTTGGAAAGGGTAGTCTTTTATTCCTTGGGTTGGTTCCAGTATCAACCAAACACACAACCGTCTTATCTAAGTCACGGATAGAACATTTATCAACAAACATCTTTCATTCATAAAATAGCAAGTGGGGTAAATATGAAGCCAGTATAGGAGACGAACAAGGAGTGAAGACAGAGGAAAACAGCTAATTTACCTCCAACTAACCTCCAAGCATATTCAGCTGTTCAACGATGAACACGTTCAGTCTGACTTATATAAACATTTAAAATGTAAAACTATGTATAAACTACAATATCATATTTTGGACACATTCAGGTTAGCTGCTTTTAGATAACGTAATCTAACCAGTTGCTGCATGCTGCTTCATATTTAATAAATCTTCTCATCTCTTATCAGACGAGTCAGCAGTAAAAGCAGAATCAAAAAATACTAGCTACTGATATGTCACAGAGATTTCTGGTATTTTGCTCGCTTCGGGAAGCATTTTCTGGTAGGAGACCACTCAGTGACCTGGGAGTGGGGCTTGTGGAGGGGTAGCATTGAACTACATATGGATCTGATAGAGGGGGCAGATAACCAGCAGACATGGTGGAGCCATCCCTTGAACAGAGCAGGAAGTGTGTGTCTGGCTGCTCCTGTTCTACTGTACAATAAATGTGTGTGTGTGTATGTGTGTGTGTGTGTGTGTGTGTGTGTGTGTGTGTGTGTGTGTGTGTGTGTGTGTGTGTGTGTGTGTGTGCGTGTGTGCGTGTGTGTGTGTGTGTGTTGCATGTACCTTATTGAACATATATTAATGTAATGACTCTCCTACTGTTGTATGAACACCTTATGAAGGAACCGCCAGATGCTGAAATTAAATTACCTGTTTTCAGGGTGTATACTGTATGTTATATGAAATTACCAGAACTTTAAATTAGATTATGGCTTTGTATTGTTAATCACCAATGTTTGGGCTCAGAGTTAAATATTTTGTGTCTTGGCCAGATAACAGAAACATTTATTCATAAAATGTGCTGTAATTTAAAATAACTTATTCTCCACATCCAATGTGAAGCTTTTCATTCTAGAAATTGTACAGTGTGATAATGATCTTGTCATTGACACAGATTGGTGCTGACACATTGAAGAGTTGCCTCAGCAAGGGTCTCGTCTGGCTCTAAGATCACAGACCAATCATCTGCCTCCAATCTGCCCGGCTACAGGGGATGTGTATGCGAGGGGTGATTAGCTGTTTTTAAGGACTAAAGCTGCTCTCAGTGGGAACTGTGTGCAATCCAGAAAGTTGCTGTAAACACAAGTATTTTCCTTTATGGTAATAAATAAACAAGACGTCTGTCTAAATAATATACAGTACTACATTTAATGATTTTTCTACATTAAACAAGACTTCTTATGCAGTCGTTGTCGTAGCTTTTTGTGACTTTGGCAATGGTGACATTCTGATCTTTAATGTGTTCATTATCTAACTTATGCAAACATTAATTATCAATAAACATCAAAGAAGTACATCTGATTAAAAGAAGTGGTGAATCTTATTTTTAACCAAAAATAACAATGATTAAAAAAAAAAAAAGAAGAATACTGCAGGACCACAACATATCATATTTAGCATGTAAGACATGTCTTGATAGACATAATTTCTGATAAACAATGTAAATTAATAAAGCTAAATCAGATCACATTAGTGCATTGTAAAACAATCATTAAGTAATTAAGTTACAAAAGGAGATTCTAAAGTTACATATTATCCAAACTGCAAAAAAGACACTCTAAGCAATATGAAGTTTGACCCTGTGATCTTTGTGCTATTACTTTATTAGAAAACAGATTTTATGTATTACACATGTGCTTAATAGATACTAATACATCGTTTGAGCTGTTGTTACAAGGTAAGATGGTCAACCCCATGAAGAAAACAGAAAAAATATTGCTGCGTGATTTTACCTCAGCTTTTGTTCCACCTTCAGGTCAGTGGTTAATGAAAAAGGCACAATGGCATTTATTAGAGACAGATTAAGGAATGATATTGTAATCTTACACGATAAACCGCTTTATGATGCATAACACTCATTTCACATGATACTGAATTACTCACAGGGGATGTTCCTGTAGTCAGAGAATACAAAGGTCAAAAGAATGTGATTGGTTTATTGCTGGAACTTTATTCCTCAGTAGGTGACCTGAAGTCAAATATTTGTAGTTATTCATATCTGTCGAAAACTTTGAGCCGAAAGCAAACACCATGTTCAGGTAAGAAAACAACACGTCTTCATTAGGAGTTTTGACACAGCAGATTGTTAATCAGGTTCTGATGTTTAACAGTTTGCACATTACATGGCTAGTTTCTCTGATGGATAAAGATCTTTTGTCTAATGCTGGTCAAGAAATCCTGACATCAACACTCAGTCTCTTCTCTTCTAGGTTTTCTATTCTCTTGTTTGTTGCTCTGATATTTGGCATCACAGCAAAGCCATATAAACCCTCGGTATGTATCAGGTATTGCTCCTAGCTGTCCACAGTCTTGGGCTGTATATATAGAAATATAGAAAAACAGATACTTTATTTATCTTGAAGGAAATTGTGTCAGTAGGGGTTCTTAAGGATATAAAGTTTCAGTGTCAATATAAGGAAATGACATGTGATTGAATGCTGTTCAAAAACAGGAAAAAAACCCCCAACATGGACTATTTTTAGGATTTATAATTGGTCTGATGTTGGTCACTAAATAATGTGATGTAATGTAATGACCCTCAAGCGTCGAATCATCGTTTTAACAGATATGAAACATTATTTTGTCTGTTAGGTTACATAAAAAGTTTCCGAGCTCGGCCATCGGCCTGCAGGCAGCACTTTGAGAAACTATGCTGTAAATAAATGAAGTAAAATTATTTCTAACAAATTTAAAATTACAAACATGTTCAGAACAACGGTAATATGATGTTTGCTTTCTTCTCATAGAATAAATTTGTACATGAAGTACTCCAGGACACCGTTATGTAAGCTGTAATTTCCTTAAACTAATGTGAATAATCTTCTCTTGGAATGAGGAAACACAGATTGTGGTTGCATGATTTCTATTTCAGGTCCAAAGGTCTCAGAGGACAGATGTTGTCCAGAGTGGAAGTGGAGCCTCCAGAGGACGAGCAGGAGATTGACTACAACATCAGCCCTGACATGAAGATCTGGAATATGAAGAGACAAGACGAACAGGCCCAGAAGGCTGGAGAAGAGCTTGTACATCTAAAATATCACTCAGTGTCTAATCTCCTCAAAGTAAAGATCCAGAGCCCAGGAAACTTCCCTGTTGCAGAAATCCAGACAGATCCATCTCAAGATGCTAACATGAAGTACAATCAGCAACCAGAGGAGGACAGAGATGACATCGACCACCCTGTTTTCACTGGAGTAAATGAACCTGAACAAGACATGGAGGAAGTCTACCGCAAAGGGATGGAGGAGCTGCAAAGATATCTGACCCCACTAAGGGCGGACAAAGCTGCTGCTGCGGTCCATCTTCCACATTCTGTACCTGAAGAGGATGAAGATGATCTTTATCATGGTGACGATCAACCCTCACCTGTGCAGGAGTCAGTGGGAGTGAAGGCAAACGGCGAAAATACTGTCAGAGTTCACCTTCAGCCAGAAGAGGACATGGATGACCTCTACCACAGGGATGTCCCGATGCCCATCCTTTACCAAGGTGATCCTGAACCTGTCGGTTCTGCTGATGTACCATCTGAGAGGATGCACAGTGAACCAGAAGAAGATCTGGATCATCTCTACCACCATTAATTCTTCAAACACAGCTAAATCTTTATCCATTCAAATCAGAAATAGCTCATACCCTGTAACTACAGCAGGAAAACGTATCTTACGTGTCACCTGACTCGTCAACTGTATTCCTTAAGCACATCTACATCTCAGTGTTGTTTATATATACACTGATGATAAAGATATTTTAACACACTGATCAAAGACTCTGCTTTATTTATTTAGGTGTATTTAATTTGCAGTTATTTGCATGTTTGATATTTGCGTGTAAACTGAAGATGATCAGAACAACTTTTCAATTTTAGAAAGAAAGTATGTGATTATATTTCTTCTGAAATCTGATATAAATTTAGCATAGAGGCCAAATAATTAGTTCTGAAAAATACAAGTGAAAACCAGACAAGTCTCTCTAGTGGTGAACATCTGTTTTGTTTTTTTTGTTTTTTTATCAACTTCTACAAAATGACAATGCTCTCATTTTGCAGGCAGACTACAAACATTCAGCACTAATGTTTGAATGAATGCAGAGCAAATAGATGCTTTGTTGCCACAACAGTGTACGCTTTCTTTGTCTGCTCCCACAGGAAGACTTTATAGTAACAGAAACAACAATCAAAGTTACACCTTATATTGTGTGAGTGATTTAATAAATGAGTGAACGGGGTTTTACCTGAGACCCGATCTGACCCGGAGGCCATGTAGGTGTGGACGTTGCCATGGCACCACATCGCTCTGAGGTTTTACCTTTGGATTTCTGGGTTCTGTACCAGACAGATAACACAGGTATCCAGGGGCATGAGGAAACGGGACAGATAGTGGAATTTCTTCCACTTCCTGGCAACTCCTTTTTAATGGCACAGGTTTAGTTCTAATTTATTCTAGATTTTAATTTAATTATGTGGGATTGTTGGGCTTTGCCAGTGGTATGCACTCTATTGAGTGCTATTTTTCTTCTTTATTTTTTCCTAGCTTAAAAATGGCAACAGTATTGTGTTGTTGGCTTCTAGTGAAAAAGAGGGTCGATGCTTTTTAAGTGAACTGCAAAAGCAATGCATGCTCTAATATGGAAAAGACTGAGGTGTTATTTTTGTATTCCAGACAAGGAAGCACATTTGTAAACACACTAAGCAAAAGTTATCCCATAACTCAGTAGTAGCCTATTTTTATGACAATATAAAATAAGTTGGTGTCATTAGCCCAACAAAGTTATTCGATTGATCTTCGAAGTATGTTTTTTCTGACACCCTTGGGTGGGCATAATTTAAAGCAGACACCGGCAAATGTGTTATTCCGCCACGGCCTCTGGTGCCAAGAATGTGAGATAATGAAAATATTTGTCAAATGAAAACCACTCCACATGGCCTGTTTCATCTGAACCAGAAAAACTCAGCAGGATGGCAAAAAAAATGCTGAGGAATCCCTTCCCTGACCACAAAAAGCAGATATGCATATAAAAAGAAAATCAAGTCACAGTTAAACATTGTAGACCTATATAGTGAAATTACAGCCCTTACAGCTGCTATTAATAATGAACAGGAGAACTATGTTAGTGCTTTATTGCATGCTTTTAATCTGCAGATATTAGCTATAAAACATTTCTGCAATTCATCGCGCTTTTTTTTTCTTTCCTCCTAAGTAAAATTCCTCTAATGAACCTGGAATCATCAGTGTCTAATCTAATAATATTGTATTTCCTATTGTACAGGAATAAACCAGGCAAGCCCATCACATTACATCACAAATAATGATGATTAATATTTCATATGAATCTATATGATTCTTTTTTGGGGAAAAAAATAGATCCAGGTTTGTAGATGTCTCCCTTTTCTATTCATGAGTTTTGCTCTTCTAGCTTTTACAAATGATGCAAACTATTTTAAGAATACACGCATTTGTAAAAGTTCCAACATGGCTGAGTGGCATGGAGGCAGTGTGGTATAAGAGTGGTTTTTGGAGGCAGAATAAAAGGCCCTTGCAGGAGCCAGGCCTGTCTGCCCGACTGAAAGCCCCTTTCTCCCTCTCTGGACCCATGCTGCTTGCTCTTTATTTCGTCTTCTTTAAATGAGTTTATCACGCTATGAGGGTTCGCGCTGCCAAAATGTAACGTTTTGCCCCCTGTGTCTGTGTGGAGAGCCTCAATTGAGCCTACATTTATTATTTTGACCTTTCGGTAGCCTCAAAGAGGAGTTTCTTTTCGGGCCTCCTCCGCGGACTTTTGTGCTTCCCCACAGAGTGAAGAGACGAGTTTTTCTTCCTCTTCTCCTTTTAAAAGTTTTGTTCCAGGGGGGTGACAGAAAGCGAGCTCTGGGGGAATATTGAATGAAAATAAAATCAATTAGGCCACGGCCTTGTGAAGATATGGGCGCCGCCATGTGAAGATCAGACAAAAAAAAAAAAAAGTACTGTGTATTGATTGGAGCGCAAAAGAAAGCTCACACTAAAAAAAAATTGTTTTGGTATTTCTTTCAAGTCAAAATTATGTTTTTAAGTGTTCTTAAATATATGTAAGCCAATAGACGAGCTCCAGGTTGTTCTTCTATAAATGAAACATACAGATTACTGTAATTACCAACATCAAGTCCATCAGTACAGACTATACAGAGCTAAATCCCACAGACGTGACCATATTCACATATAAATGGTCACAAGACTATCAAACTCATCTTCTGATGTTGCACCAGTCATGGCAACACTAGTGTTAGTACAATAACCTGGTAGTGATGTTCTGCTTTGGTCATGCTGACAGAGAAGTGCATTTGTTTCTCATTAAGTCTAATATCTGAATGTTGTCATTAAAATTTTATAATTTTGAACTTTATAATGGCACCAAATTTGACAAATATCTTCAGACAAACCAGCGTGTATCTTCCCAATGGGCCCATATGACCCTCAACTGCTTTGCACCACAGCAGGAGAGCTCCATCTACTGGTAGGGGGCGCACACTGGCTGGATGCTGGTTGTGTATAGACCATGTTTATATATAGGGTAGAAGTCACAGACAGACAGGTGGAATAATGCAATCCCAATACAGTATACCAGAGAATGTAAGTGGATCATCATTAATGAACCAGTTTTCACAATATGCCCATAAATATAAGTGACACAAATTTCTCAGAAATGGTTCCGAAACCCATTTTTGAACTTTATTTGTGTTTTCGAGGTAGAAACTATTTGACTACATATTAATATTTGACAGTGAAAATGAAAGATCCATACAATTTATCAAGACTGATTCCGCTGTTACACAGTGACTACACCAGTCATCAACTGGAATTCAAATACAAACTTACTACAAATCTGGACCCTCAAATTTGTAGTTTGCATTTGATTTTGATTCTGAACCTCAGAAGATGGGGCTTCACCCTGATAAGCCACTCTTGTACACACACTCTGCACCAAATCACATTCAAGCAGCTTGAATGTTCCACCCTCCACCCTACATTGATCAACTCAATGTAAATAAGGAAATGATCAGTTAATGTCAGGAACTTTGTGATCTCCACCAAGATGTTTTGCTCCTCTCTACTTGTCCTGGAAGCTGGCCTTTCTCTTCTCCACAAATGCTGTCATGCCTTCTTTACGGTCGTCCTGCAGGGAAAAATAAAGCACGCAATGACTGTGAACCATCACCGTCAGAACACACATAGTTCTCCTGATGGGTTTGTCTCCTTACCGTAGCAAAGGTAGCATGGAATAAACGCTTCTCCAAACGATTACCCTCAGCCAAAGTCAGTTCATAAGCTGTGAACACACAAATGAATGAAAAGAATTAGATGTATTCATTTCAGTCAATTTGAGGATAGCAAACTTTTAAAATAGGTGGAGAAAAACTGCACCTGCATTAACAGCCTCCTTAGCCATAGCAGACACCAGTTTGGAGTTGGAAGCAATTTTCTCCCCACATTTCACAGCTTCTGACACCAACTGGTCCACAGGACAAATTTTACTCACCAAACCTAAGAAACACAAAAAGTCAAATCAAATATCAGAAATACAAAAGGACTGTTATTATAACTAAATTATTGGAGAAAACATTTATTTCAATATTGTTGCAAAAATTCAGGAGTCTGATAAACTTGTCTGTTGTCCATTTGTTCTCATTCAATGAAAAAAATCCTTGACTGAAAATCCACAAGTACACAGACTTTCATCAAAACTTAATATATTCCTGCAGGTAAACAAACAACCCTTCAGCACATTAAAAATTTTTAATTAACAGTCTCTGGGTGACCTGTTTCTAGACGTCTGAAATCTTAAGTTTCAACTTAATGTGTTTTATATTTCTGTAAAGCAACTACCAATCGCAACAGTAATGAAAATGTGATGGAGTAAAAAGTACACCTGCAATAATATTGCTCTCAACTGTTGTGGAGTTGAAGTTTAAAGAAATATAACATGAACATAGTCACCTGTGTACACCTCAGACTCTACTTAAGTACAATACCTGAGTAAAGGTACATTCCATCATTGCTGATACCTGATTGCTTTGCTTCTTGTGCGTTAATTTTGTCTCCCGTCAGCACCATCTCCATGGCCAGGGATTTGCCGACAGCACGAGTCAGACGCTGAGTGCCACCAGCGCCTGAAGAAGACGGACGTCAAAAAACATGGAAATCAGCGTAAAGAATATGCTAACCTTAAGATACGGTAGAGAAATCTAAGAGAGGAAAGTAGATAGAAATGAAACTTCACCTGGAATGGTTCCCAACAGGATTTCTGGTTGGCCAAATTGTGCCTTTTCTCCAGCATAGATGATATCACACATCATCGCCAGCTCACAGCCTCCACCCAGCTGGAACCGCAGAATGTGTGAATCATGGAAGTGAGGGAGAATTGGTTTGATTATATTATTTACTTTACCCACTAGAAGTAAATACACTTTACCAAAGGTTGAAATTTAAATTTTATCAATAAAAAAATTGGAAAAAACACTCACCGCAAATCCATTGACAGCTGCAATCACAGGCTTCTTCATTGTGGACACTCTGTTCCAGTGAACCAAGAAGTTTCCACTATAACAGTCCTGGAAGTTTAGATTTTGCATCTCCTTGATATCTGCTCCCGCTGAAAAATACACAACCGGGCTTAGCAGATGTGTCAATATGATCCGATGCAAAGGCTGCCCCTCACATACAGATGATGGAATAATACAAACAAGCACAGAGAACAGAACTGGGTCCCTTACCAGCAAAGGCTCTTTCACTGCCAGTGATCACGATGGCACCGACGCTGCTGTCACCTTCAAAGGAATCCAGGGCGTGTCCCACCTCCTTCATCAGCCCGTCACACAAAGCGTTGAGAGCCTTGGGTCGGTTCAGCTGGATGAAACCCACATTACTTTTCTCACCTCGCTTTTCCACCAAAATATACTCATACTGACCACCTGCATGCAGAGAGAATCAACACCAAACTTTATGTTTAGTTCTGTTGTGTAAAATCACTCTTGAAAGCCTACAAGCCAATGTTTTCTTAGAAAAAAAATTGCAATTATATTTCTGGTTATCTTCTTTTTCTTTTCCTTTTGAAGTGGCCACAGGGTGTCATCCTTTCCTATGTCAGTCTATCTTCTGCACCCTTCTAACACCAACTGCCCTCATATCTTCCTCACTACATCCACCAACCTCACTCTTGCCCTCTTGCCTGGTAGCTCCATCCTCAACACCCTTTTACCAATATACTCACAATCTCTCCTCTGGATGTGTTTAAACAATCCAAGTCTGCTCTCTCTAACTTCTGTCTCCAAAACATCTCACCTTGATTGTTCCCCTGATGAACTAATTTCTGAACCTATTCATCCTGGTCACTCCTAAAGAGAACCTCAACATCCTCATTTACACCACCTCCAGCTTGGCCTCCTGTCTTCTTTTCAAGATTTCATTGTTGTTGTTGTTGTTGTTGTTGTTTTACTTGAGGACCTTAAGGAACCCCTGTGCTGCTTTTCAGTGTTCTCTTCATGTGTTTTACAATGTAGACCTAAACCAGGTGATGGGTCACCACCATGGTCCAAGATTAGCTTTTCAAGTTCTGGTTAATCATTTGAGAAAAAGGTGAAGTATCCAGTATGATGCAAGGATTTTACAAGTGTATTTATATCTTGGGTCAAGGTGGACCAAAGTTACAGAAACACTTGTGGGTTTTTTTGGCTTAAATTTAGGATTTTAATTTTAAGAAACAAATCTAAAATTATTCAGCTCTCTGTGAGCTATTCTAATTATCACTTTTTAAGTATTTCAAACAAACCATTTCAATTCCAAACAACACATGTCTGTCTGTTGAGAATGGTAAGCAGACAATGAGCTTGTTGGACACTGACCTCTGCTATGAAGAGCTTTTCAGGAGAGTTTTATATTAATGAATGAAGAAATGGGGGCTACAAGACACCACTAATTTCTGCATCTAGGCCTACAGACACCAATCAACTATATCATTATGACCATCATGTCAATCCAGCCCTGACCCTTTGAGGTACAGACTCCACTAAACCTCTGAAGGTGTGCTGCGGTATCTAGAACCCAAACGTCAGCAACAAGTGTACCTGGTCTTCAACAATGGCAAGGTAGATGTAAATGTCATAGTAACATCCCAATGGATGACAGTACCTAATGATTCCCAGCATAAAGTTGCCCAAAACATCAAACTGTCTCCACTGGTCTGGATTTTTCCCATGATACCTCCCGGTGTCAGATGTTCCCCAGGGAAACAACACATACACACCCGTCATCTATGTGACGTGAAAGAGTGATTTATCAAACTAGGCCACTTTCTTCCTTTGCTCTGATGCTCCTATACCCATCAGTATGAGCATCTTGACACGTCTGCAGCTACACGCTCTGTTAATGAAAGAAAAACCCACAATGGTCACTGAAATAACATGAAACTGACAAAAGTAATAATCAATTAAAAATGACTGAAAATTAACCACTGAAAATCAGACATTCCTTCTGAATTGTGGTTTAACAGAATCATTAAAAAAATCAAAAAACTAATGAATCAGGCATGGATAAAAATGAATGACACCTCCAGAAATTATTGAAATTACCCATAGGGACATGATAAACTAAGATGTGTCCTCTAATTTAAAAACTGCCTGTTGACAGTGCAGACGTCTCACTCACCTTTACAGAAATAGTTTGACTGCAGAGACTGCCTCAAAAGATTGTGCATTAAATGTTACTGAGGGGTACCAGAATTTCTGTCCAGGCCTGTTTCATTCGTTTCTGGTTTTTCAACGACTCATTTCAGACATAATTAAAAAAGCAATGTCTGATTTTCATTGTTTTATTTTCGGTTAATTTTTAAAAAAAATTTATTATTACTTTTGTCAGTTTTCAAGTTATTTCAGTGGGTTTTTCCTTCATAGATAGAGGGGTACCAACAATGTATCTACATGTGTGTGCAGATCCATACTCAACAAACAATACACTGTTTTGACACGCTTCTATCAGCACCAGAGCTAGCCGCTTTAAAAATATAAAAAAGGAAAGAATGAAAACACCTGATCATGTTCCCTGTGAAACCTTTCTCTTTATTTGTCACATCATCCAGAAGGGGGTTCTGGTTATAGGGGAGTTCTGTGCTTCTTGTTCTGTGGCGTGTTTATTCTAATTATCACTCTGTTATAATGTCTTAAAGTATTATGATAATACTGACATTATAATAATGTAACATTATAATGTTACTGACATTATAATACATGCATTACACGAATATGTCACAAAGACGCTGAGATCAGATATCCTCTAGGTTGTTATGTAAGTTATGTAATTCTTAATGTAATTATGTAATTCTTAATAATATTTAAAAAAAAAAAAGTAATTCATATACAAATTCCATTTGATACTGGGCATTCTTTTCGTACGAGACTGGTCCTTTTTGATAAAGTAGCATTTTAAAAAACGGTGCACATAATAGAAAATAGTTATAAACAAATAAATAAATTCGTTCGTTAAAGTTCGTTCGCTGACAGCGTGCGTCACATGCCGGACATTCAATGACGCGGGTTTCTTGACATTGTGAGAGGCCAACATTTATTGTGGGTCCAGCAAAAATGACCGTGAAGTGTTAGTTAAACTCACCGGAGCTGCAGAGGCGGGCGGCAGACAGGACGACCGGGGCAGCTCCGGTGGGCTTCAGGAGGGCAGCGGCACTTCTGCAGAGGAACGCCATCACAGCAATGACAGCGGACGGTAGGAACTGAACTCACTCTAGGAAGCACAACAAGTGTTTCCGCTTCGTCTTCTTCTTCGTTGGTTTTCATGACATAGTGTGAGTAAAAACTTGCGTTACTGCCGCTTATCGTCGGTGAAGTTTAATTATATTTTCAAAGCCTGTGTACTGTATTACAATACACTGTACATTGATGATTCAATGGACCTGAAATGTGTTAGCTGTATGTTTACCTGTATTTATTTACGTTGGTACAGGGAGAAAGACCAGGATTTGTTAGGTTGTCTGTTTGTACTTGATATATCTCAAACTTATGTCTGCCATTTATTTTTTTTTGGTTGGAGGAGCTGGGGGAAACAGATTTAGTTTTCCAGGGTCTGATGGGTGATACTTATGTTGGCAGAGGTAGGAGTGTGCAGTTTCTAGGTAATCAGTCACGCTTGCTCCTTCAAAAGCAATCTAATAATATATAATGTTATACCGACATTATATGGGTTCGGAGCCCATCTCAGTTCTGCAGTGACAGGTAAAAAAGTTTTGCTTTGCACCTTCTGCTTCATTGATATGAGGGTTGTAACAGCAAACACAATGTTGTGATAATAATTCCCAGAAATTTTGAAATCTGACATTTTGCGTTGGAATGCTATCGCTTTCTTGAGTTAAAGCTCCATGGTGGAATCCATCAACATGAAAATATTGCCAAGATTGCTTTATCTT